>NC_064928.1:64368636-65568636 GCF_023897955.1 Schistocerca gregaria | reverse complement strand
ACTAGTCTTCCAGTGTACGATCAAAGCGTAGACAGTTTAGGAAATTACTCCCATGGAGAAAAGCCCGCATGGTGCTTATTGTGTTCAATGCCGATGCAATTTTTGTGATTCATCGACACTCTGAAGGTCTACAGATTACAGAATGCATCCAGATGCGCTTGAGAAACTACTACTAGTCTTCCAGTGAACGTTCAAATCGTAGACAGTTTAAGACATTACTCCTATGGAGAAAAGTCCGCATGGTGCTTATTGTGTTCATTGCCGATGCATTTTTTGTGTTTCATCAACACTCTGAAGGTCCTCAGATTACAGAATGCATCCAGATGTGCTTCGAAAACTACTACTATCTTCCAGGGAACGATCAAACCGTAGACAGATTAAGACATTACTCCCATGGAGCGAAGTCCGCATGGTGCTTATTGTGTTCAATGGCGACGCAATTTTTGTGTTTCATCAACACTCTGAGGTTCCACAGAATTCATAATGCCTCCAGATGTGCTTCGGAAACTTCTACTAGTCTTCCAGGGAATGATCAAAGCGTAAACAGTTTAAGATGTTACTCCCATGGAGAAAAGTCCGCATGGTTCTTATTGTGTTCAATGCCGATGCAATTTCTGTGTTTCATCAACACTCTGAAGGTCCACAGATTACAGAATGCATCCAGATGTGCTTCAGAAACTTCTACTAGTCTTCCAGCGAACGATCAAAGCGTAGACAGTTTAAGACATTACTAGCATGGAGAAAAGTCCGCATGGTGCTTATTGTGTTCAATGCCGATGCAATTTTTGTCTTTCTTCAACACTCTGAAGGTCCACAGATTACAGAATGCATCCCGATGTCCTTCGGAAACTAATACTAGTCTTCCAGTGAACGATCAAAACGTAGACAGTTTAAGACATTACTCCCATGGAGAAAAGTCCACATGGTGCTTATTGTGTTGAATGCCGACGGAATTTTTGTGTTTCATCAACTCTCTGAAGGTCCACAGATTTCAGAATGCCTCCAGATGTGCTACGGAAACTACTAGGAGTCTTCCAGGGAACGATCAAAGAGTAGACAGTTTGAGATGTTCTTCAAATGGAGAAAAGTCTGCATGGTTCTTATTGTGTTCAATTCCGATGCAATTTCTGTGTTTCAACAACACTCTGAAGGTCCACAGATTACAGAATGCATCCAGATGTGCTTCAGAAACTACTACTATTCTTCCAGCGTACTATCGAAGCGTAGACAGTTTAAGACATTACTCCCATGGAGAAAAGTCCGCATGGTGCTTATTGTTTCAATGCCGATGCAATTTTTGTCTTTCTTCAACACTCTGAAGGTCCACAGATTACAGAATGCATCCCGATGTCCTTTGGAAACTAATACTAGTCTTCCAGTGAACGATCAAAACGTAGACAGTTTAAGACATTACTCCCATGGAGAAAAGTCCACATGGTGCTTATTGTGTTCAATGCCGACGGAATTTTTGTGTTTCATCAACACTCTGAAGGTCCAAAGATTTCAGAATGCCTCCAGATGTGCTTCGGAAACTACTACGAGTCTTCCAGGCAACGATCAATGAGCAGACAGTTTGAGATGTTACTCCCATGGAGAAAAGTCCGCATGGTTCTTATTGTGTTCAATTCCGATGCAATTTCTGTGTTTCATCAACACTCTGAAGGTCCACATATTACAGAATGCATCCAGATATGTTTCAGAAACTACTACTACTCTTACAGTGAACGATCAAAGCGTAGACAGTTTAAGGCATTACTCCCATGGAGAAAAGTCCACATGGTGCTTATTGTATTCAATGCCGATGCAATTTCTGTGTTTCATCAACACTCTGAAGGTCCACAGATTACAGAATCCATCCAGATGTGCTTCGGAAACTACTACTAGTCTTCCAGTGAATGATCAAAGCGTAGACAGTTTAAGACATTACTGCCATGGAGAAAAGTCCGCATGGTGCTTAACGTGTTCAATGCCGATGCAATTTTTGTGTTTCATCAACACTCATAAGGTCCACAGAAATACAGAATGTATCCAGATGTGCTTCGGAAACTAGAACTAGTCTTCCAGTGAACGATCAAAGCGTAGACAGTTTAAGACATTACTCCAATGAAGAAAAGTCCGCATGGTGTTTATTGTGTTCAATGCCGATGCAATTTCTGTGTTTCATCAACACTCTGAAGGTCCACAGATTACAGAATGCATCCAGTTGTGCTTCGGAAACTAGTACTAGTCTTCCAGTGAACGATCAAAGCGTAGACAGTTTAAGACATTACTCCCATGGAGAGAAGTCCGCATGGTGCTTATTGTGTTCAATGCCGACGCAATTTTTGTGTTTCATCAACACTCTGAAGGTCCACAGATTTCAGAATGCATCCAGTTGTGCTTCGGAAACTAGTACTAGTCTTCCAGTGAACGATCAAAGCGTAGACAGTTTAAGACATTTCTCCAATGAAGAAAAGTCCGCATGGTGCTTATTGTGTTCAATGCCGATGCACTTTCTGTGTTTCATCAACACTCTGAAGGCCCACAGATTACAGAATGCATCCAGTTGTGCTTCGGAAACTAGTACTAGTCTTCCAGTGAACGATCAAAGCGTAGACAGTTTAAGGCATTACTCCCATGGAGAAAAGTCCACATGGTGCTTATTGTATTCAATGCCGATGCAACTTCTGTGTTTCATCAACACTCAGAAGGTCCACAGAAATACAGAATGCATCCAGATGTGCTTCGGAAACTACTATTAATCTTCCAGGGAACGATCAAAGCCTAGACAATTTAAGACATTACTCCCATGAAAGAAAAATCCGCATGGTGCTTATTGTATTCAATGCCGATGCAATTTTCGTGTTTCATCAACACTCTGAAGGTCCACAGATTACAGAATGCATCCAGTTGTGGTTCGGAAACTAGTACTAGTCTTCCAGTGAACGATCAAAGCGTAGACAGTTTAAGACATTACTCCAATGAAGAAAAGTCCGCAATGTGCTTATTGTGTTCAATGCCGATGCAATTTCTGAGTTTCATCAACACTCTGAAGGTCCACAGATTACAGAATGCATCCAGTTGTGCTTCGGAAACTAGTACTAGTCTTCCAGTGAACGATCAAAGCGTAGACAGTTTAAGACATTACTATCATGGAGAAAATTCCGCATGGTGCTTATTGTGTTCAATGCCGATGCAATTTTTGTGTTTCATCAACACTCTGAAGGTCCAAAGATTACAGAATGCATCCCGATGTCCTTCGGAAACTAATACTAGTCTTCCAGTGAACGATCAAAACGTAGACAGTTTAAGACATTACTCCCATGGAGAAAAGTCCACATGGTGCTTTTTGTGTTCAATGCCGACGAAATTTTTGTGTTTCATCAACACTCTGAAGGTCCACAGATTTCAGAATGCCACCAGATGTGCTTCGGAAACTACTAGGAGTCTTCCAGGGAACGATCAAAGAGTAGACAGTTTGAGATGTTCTTCCCATGCAGAAAAGTCCGCATGGTTCTTATTGTGTCCAATTCCGATGCATTTTTTGTGTTTCATCAACACTCTGAAGGTCCTCAGATTACAGAATGCATCCAGATGTGCTTCGGAAACTACTACTATCTTCCAGGGAACGATCAAACCGTAGACAGATTAAGACATTACTCCCATGGAGCGAAGTCCGCATGGTGCTTATTGTGTTCAATGGCGACGCAATTTTTGTGTTTCATCAACACTCTGAGGTTCCACAGAATTCATAATGCCTCCAGATGTGCTTCGGAAACTTCTACTAGTCTTCCAGGGAACGATCAAAGCGTAGACAGTTTAAGACTTTACTCCCACTGAGAAAAGTCCGCATGGTGCTTATTGTGTTCAATGCCGATGCAATTTCTGTGTTTCATCAACACTCTGAAGGTCCACAGATTACAGAATGCCTCCAGATGTGCTTCGGAAACTACTACTAGTCTTCCAGTGTACGATCAAAGCGTAGACAGTTTAGGAAATTACTCCCATGGAGAAAAGTCCGCATGGTGCTTATTGTGTTCAATGCCGATGCAATTTTTGTGTTTCATCGACACTCTGAAGGTCTACAGATTACAGAATGCATCCAGATGTGCTTGAGAAACTACTACTAGTCTTCCAGTGAACGTTCAAATCGTAGACAGTTTAACACATTACTCCTATGGAGAAAAGTCCGCATGGTGCTTATTGTGTTCATTGCCGATGCATTTTTTGTGTTTCATCAACACTCTGAAGGTCCTCAGATTACAGAATGCATCCAGATGTGCTTCGGAAACTACTACTATCTTCCAGGGAACGATCAAACCGTAGACAGATTAAGACATTACTCCCATGGAGCGAAGTCCGCATGGTGCTTATTGTGTTCAATGGCGACGCAATTTTTGTGTTTCATCAACACTCTGAGGTTCCACAGAATTCATAATGCCTCCAGATGTGCTTCGGAAACTTCTACTAGTCTTCCAGGGAACGATCAAAGCGTAGACAGTTTAAGATGTTACTCCCATGGAGAAAAGTCCGCATGGTTCTTATTGTGTTCAATGCCGATGCAATTTCTGTGTTTCATCAACACTCTGAAGGTCCACAGATTACAGAATGCATCCAGATGTGCTTCAGAAACTTCTACTAGTCTTCCAGCGAACGATCAAAGCGTAGACAGTTTAAGACATTACTAGCATGGAGAAAAGTCCGCATGGTGCTTATTGTGTTCAATGCCGATGCAATTTTTGTCTTTCTTCAGCACTCTGAAGGTCCACAGATTACAGAATGCATCCCAATGTCCTTCGGAAACTAATACTAGTCTTCCAGTGAACGATCAAAACGTAGACAGTTTAAGACATTACTCCCATGGAGAAAAGTCCACATGGTGCTTATTGTGTTGAATGCCGACGGAATTTTTGTGTTTCATCAACTCTCTGAAGGTCCACAGATTTCAGAATGCCTCCAGATGTGCTACGGAAACTACTAGGAGTCTTCCAGGGAACGATCAAAGAGTAGACAGTTTGAGTTGTTCTTCCCATGGAGAAAAGTCCGCATGGTTCTTATTGTGTTAAATTCCGATGCAATTTCTGTGTTTCAACAACACTCTGAAGGTCCACAGATTACAGAATGCATCCAGATGTGCTTCAGAAACTACTACTAGTCTTCCAGCGTACTATCGAAGCGTAGACAGTTTAAGACATTACTCCCATGGAGAAAAGTCCGCATGGTGCTTATTGTTTCAATGCCGATGCAATTTTTGTCTTTCTTCAACACTCTGAAGGTCCACAGATTACAGAATGCATCCCGATGTCCTTTGGAAACTAATACTAGTCTTCCAGTGAACGATCAAAACGTAGACAGTTTAAGACATTACTCCCATGGAGAAAAGTCCACATGGTGCTTATTGTGTTCAATGCCGACGGAATTTTTGTGTTTCATCAACACTCTGAAGGTCCACAGATTTCAGAATGCCTCCAGATGTGCTTCGGAAACTACTACGAGTCTTCCAGGGAACGATCAATGAGTAGACAGTTTGAGATGTTACTCCCATGGAGAAAAGTCCGCATGGTTCTTATTGTGTTCAATTCCGATGCAATTTCTGTGTTTCATCAACACTCTGAAGGTCCACAAAAAACAGAATGCATCCAGATATGTTTCAGAAACTACTACTACTCTTACAGTGAACGATCAAAGCGTAGACAGTTTAAGGCATTACTCCCATGGAGAAAAGTCCACATGGTGCTTATTGTATTCAATGCCGATGCAATTTCTGTGTTTCATCAACACTCTGAAGGTCCACAGATTACAGAATCCATCCAGATGTGCTTCGGAAACTACTACTAGTCCTCCAGTGAACGATCAAAGCGTAGACAGTTTAAGACATTACTGCCATGGAGAAAAGTCCGCATGGTGCTTATTGTGTTCAATGCCGATGCAATTTTTGTGTTTCATCAACACTCATAAGGTCCACAGAAATACAGAATGTATCCAGATGTGCTTCGGAAACTAGTACTAGTCTCCCAGTGAACGATCAAAGCGTAGACAGTTTAAGACATTACTCCAATGAAGAAAAGTCCGCATGGTGTTTATTGTGTTCAATGCCGATGCAATTTCTGTGTTTCATCAACACTCTGAAGGTCCACAGATTACAGAATGCATCCAGTTGTGCTTCGGAAACTAGTACTAGTCTTCCAGTGAACGATCAAAGCGTAGACAGTTTAAGACATTACTCCCATGGAGAGAAGTCCGCATGGTGCTTATTGTGTTCAATGCCGACGCAATTTTTGTGTTTCATCAACACTCTGAAGGTCCACAGATTTCAGAATGCATCCAGTTGTGCTTCGGAAACTAGTACTAGTCTCCCAGTGAACGATCAAAGCGTAGACAGTTTAAGACATTACTCCAATGAAGAAAAGTCCGCATGGTGCTTATTGTGTTCAATGCCGATGCAATTTCTGTGTTTCATCAACACTCTGAAGGCCCACAGATTACAGAATGCATCCAGTTGTGCTTCGGAAACTAGTACTAGTCTTCCAGTGAACGATCAAAGCGTAGACAGTTTAAGGCATTACTCCCATGGAGAAAAGTCCACATGGTGCTTATTGTATTCAATGCCGATGCAACTTCTGTGTTTCATCAACACTCAGAAGGTCCACAGAAATACAGAATGCATCCAGATGTGCTTCGGAAACTACTACTAATCTTCCAGGGAACGATCAAAGCCTAGACAATTTAAGACATTACTCCCATGAAAGAAAAATCCGCATGGTGCTTATTGTATTCAATGCCGATGCAATTTTCGTGTTTCATCAACACTCTGAAGGTCCACAGATTACAGAATGCATCCAGTTGTGCTTCGGAAACTAGTACTAGTCTTCCAGTGAACGATCAAAGCGTAGACAGTTTAAGACATTACTCCAATGAAGAAAAGTCCGCAATGTGCTTATTGTGTTCAATGCCGATGCAATTTCTGTGTTTCATCAACACTCTGAAGGTCCACAGATTACAGAATGCATCCAGTTGTGCTTCGGAATCTAGTACTAGTCTTCCAGTGAACGATCAAAGCGTAGACAGTTTAAGGCATTACTCCCATGGAGAAAAGTCAACATGGTGCTTATTGTATTCAATGCCGATGCAATATCTGTGTTTCATCAACACTCTGAAGGTCCACAGATTACAGAATCCATCCAGATGTGCTTCGGAAACTACTACTAGTCTTCCAGTGAACGATCAAAGCGTAGACAGTTTAAGACATTACTATCATGGAGAAAAGTCCGCATGGTGCTTATTGTGTTCAATGCCGATGCAATTTTTGTGTTTCATCAACACTCTGAAGGTCCAAAGATTACAGAATGCATCCCGATGTCCTTCGGAAACTAATACTAGTCTTCCAGTGAACGATCAAAACGTAGACAGTTTAAGACGTTACTCCCATGGAGAAAAGTCCACATGGTGCTTTTTGTGTTCAATGCCGACGAAATTTTTGTGTTTCATCAACACTCTGAAGGTCCACAGATTTCAGAATGCCTCCATATGTGCTTCGGAAACTACTAGGAGTCTTCCAGGGAATGATCAAAGAGTAGACAGTTTGAGATGTTCTTCCCATGCAGAAAAGTCCGCATGGTTCTTATTGTGTTCAATTCCGATGCAATTTCTGTGTTTCATCAACACTCTGAAGGTCCACAGATTACAGAATGCATCCAGATGTGCTTCGGAAACTACTACTAGTCTTCCAGTGAACGATCAAAGCGTAGACAGTTTAAGGCATTACTCCCATGGCGAAAAGTCCACATGGTGCTTATTGTATTCAATGCCGATGCAATTTCTGTGTTTCATCAACACTCTGAAGGTCCACAGATTACAGAATCCATCCAGATGTGCTTCGGAAACTACTACTAGTCTTCCAGTGAACGATCAAAGCGTAGACAGTTTAAGACATAACTCCCATGGAGAAAAGTCCGCATGGTGCTTAACGTGTTCAATGCCGATGCAATTTTTGTGTTTCATCAACACTCAGAAGGTCCACAGAAATACAGAATGTATCCAGATGTGCTTCGGAAACTACTACTAATCTTCTAGGGAACGATCAAAGCCTAGACAATTTAAGACATTACTCCCATGAAAAAAAAATCCGCATGGTGCTTATTGTGTTCAATGCCGATGCAATTTTCGTGTTTCATCAACACTCTGAAGGTCCACAGATTACAGAATGCATCCAGTTGTGCTTCGGAAACTAGTACTAGTCTTCCAGTGAACGATCAAAGCGTAGACAGTTTAAGACATTACTCCAATGAAGAAAAGTCCGCATGGTGCTTATTGTGTTCAATGCCGATGCAATTTCTGTGTTTCATCAACACTCTGAAGGTCCACAGATTACAGAATGCATCCAGTTGTGGTTCGGAAACTGGTACTAGTCTTCCAGTGAACGATCAAAGCGTAGACAGTTTAAGACATAACTCCCATGGAGAGAAGTCCGCATGGTGCTTATTGTGTTCAATGCCGACGCAATTTTTGTGTTTCATCAACACTCTGAGGTTCCACAGATTTCATAATGCCTCCAGATGTGCTTCGGAAACTTCTACTAGTCTTGCAGGGAACGATCAAAGCGTAGACAGTTTAAGATGTTACTCCCATGGAGAAAAGTCCGCATGGTTCATATTGTGTTCAATGCCGATGCAATTTCTGTGTTTCATCAACACTCTGAAGGTCCACAGATTACAGAATGCATCCAAATGTGCTTCGGAAACTTCTACTAGTCTTCCAGCGAACGATCAAAGCGTAGACAGTTTAAGACATTACTAGCATGGAGAAAAGTCCGCATGGTGCTTATTGTGTTCAATGCCGATGCAATTTTTGTCTTTCTTCAACACTCTGAAGGTCCACAGATTACAGAATGCACCCCGATGTCCTTTGGAAACTAATACTAATCTTCCAGTGAACGATCAAAACGTAGACAGTTTAAGACATTACTCCCATGGAGAAAAGTCCACATGGTGCTTATTGTGTTCAATGCCGACAGAATTTTTGTGTTTCATCAACACTCTGAAGGTCCACAGATTTCAGAATGCCTCCAGATGTGCTTCGGAAACTACTACGAGTCTTCCAGAGAACGATCAAAGTGTAGACAGTTTGATATGTTACTCCCATGGAGAAAAGTCCGCATGGTTCTTATTGTGTTCAATTCCGATGCTATTTCTGTGTTTCATCAACACTCTGAAGGTCCACATATTACAGAATGCATCCAGATATGTTTCAGAAACTACTACTAGTCTTCCAGTGAACGATCAAAGCGTAGACAGTTTAAGACATTACTCCAATGAAGAAAAGTCCGCATGGTGCTTATTGTGTTCAATGCCGATGCAATTTCTGTGTTTCATCAACACTCTGAAGGTCCACAGATTACAGAATGCATCCAGTTGTGCTTCGGAAACTAGTACTAGTCTTCCAGTGAACGATCAAAGCGTAGACAGTTTAAGACATTACTCCCATGGAGAGAAGTCCGCATGGTGCTTATTGTTTTCAATGCCGACGCAATTTTTGTGTGTCATCAACACTCAGAAGGTCCACAGAAATACAGAATGTATCCAGATGTGCTTCGGAAACTACTACTAATCTTCCAGGGAACGATCAAAGCCTAGACAATTTAAGATATTACTCCCATGAAAGAAAAATCCGCATGGTGCTTATTGTGTTCAATGCCGATGCAATTTTCGTGTTTCATCAACACTCTGAAGGTTCACAGATTACAGAATGCATCCAGTTGTGCTTCGGAAACTACTACTAGTCTTCCAGTGAACGATCAAAGCGTAGACAGTTTAAGACATTACTCCAATGAAGAAAAGTCCGCATGGTGCCTATTGTGTTCAATGCCGATGCAATTTCTGTGTTTCATCAACACTCTGAAGGTCCACAGATTACAGAATGCATCCAGTTGTGCTTCGGAAACTAGTACTAGTCTTCCAGTGAACGATCAAAGCGTAGACATTTTAAGACATTACTCCCATGGAGAGAAGTCCGCATGGTGCTTATTGTTTTCAATGCCGACGCAATTTTTGTGTTTCATCAACACTCTGAAGGTCCACAGATTTCAGAATGCATCCAGTTGTGCTTCGGAAACTAGTACTAGTCTTCCAGTGAACGATCAAAGCGTAGACAATTTAAGACATTTCTCCAATGAAGAAAAGTCGGCATGGTGCTTATTGTGTTCAATGCCGATGCAATTTCTGTGTTTCATCAACACTCTGAAGGTCCACAGATTACAGAATGCATCCAGTTGTGCTTCGGAAACTAGTACTAGTCTTCCACTGAACGATCAAAGCGTAGACAGTTTAAGGCATTACTCCCATGGAGAAAAGTCCACATGGTGCTTATTGTATTCAATGCCGATGCAATTTCTGTGTTTCATCAACACTCTGAAGGTCCACAGATTACAGAATCCATCCAGATGTGCTTCGGAAACTACTACTAGTCTTCCAGTGAACGATCAAAGCTTAGACATTTTAAGTCATTACTCCCATGGAGAAAAGTCCGCATGGTGCTTATTGTGTTCAATGCCGATGCAATTTTTGTGTTTCATCAACACTCAGAAGGTCCACAGAAATACAGAATGCATCCAGATGTGCTTCGGAAACTACTACTAATCTTCCAGGGAACGATCAAAGCCTAGACAATTTAAGACATTACTCCCATGAAAGAAAAATCCGCATGGTGCTTATTGTGTTCAATGCCGATGCAATTTTCGTGTTTCATCAACACTCTGAAGGTCCACAGATTACAGAATGCATCCAGTTGTGCTTCGGAAACTAGTACTAGTCTTCCAGTGAACGATCAAAGCGTAGACAGTTTAAGGCATTACTCCCATGGAGAAAAGTCCGCATGGTGCTTAACGTGTTCAATGCCGATGCAATTTTTGTGTTTCATCAACACTCAGAAGGTCCACAGAAATACAGAATGTATCCAGATGTGCTTCGGAAACTACTACTAATCTTCCAGGGAACGATCAAAGCCTAGACAATTTAAGATATTACTCCCATGAAAGAAAAATCCGCATGGTGCTTATTGTGATCAATGCCGATGCAATTTTCGTGTTTCATCAACACTCTGAAGGTCCACAGATTACAGAATGCATCCAGTTGTGCTTCGGAAACTAGTACTAGTCTTCCAGTGAACGATCAAAGCGTAGACAGTTTAAGACATTACTACAATGAAGAAAAGTCCGCATGGTGCTTATTGTGTTCAATGCCGATGCAATTTCTGTGTTTCATCAACACTCTGAAGGTCCACAGATTACAGAATGCATCCAGTTGTGCTTCGGAAACTAGTACTAGTCTTCCAGTGAACGATCAAAGCGTAGACAGTTTAAGACATTACTCCCATGGAGAGAAGTCCGCATGGTGCTTATTGTGTTCAATGCCGACGCAATTTTTGTGTTTCATCAACACTCTGAAGGTCCACAGATTTCAGAATGCATCCAGTTGTGCTTCGGAAACTAGTACTAGTCTTCCAGTGAACGATCAAAGCGTAGACAATTTAAGACATTTCTCCAATGAAGAAAAGTCGGCATGGTGCTTATTGTGTTCAATGCCGATGCAATTTCTGTGTTTCATCAACACTCTGAAGGTCCACAGAAATACAGAATGCATCCAGATGTGCTTCGGAAACTACTACTAATCTTCCAGGGAACGATCAAAGCCTAGACAATTTAAGACATTACTCCCATGAAAGAAAAATCCGCATGGTGCTTATTGTGTTCAATGCCGATTCAATTTTCGTGTTTCATCAACACTCTGAAGGTCCACAGATTACAGAATGCATCCAGTTGTGCTTCGGAAACTAGTACTAGTCTTCCAGTGAACGATCAAAGCGTAGACAGTTTAAGACATTACTCCAATGAAGAAAAGTCCGCAATGTGCTTATTGTGTTTAATGCCGATGCAATTTCTGTGTTTCATCAACACTCTGAAGGTCCACAGATTACAGAATGCATCCAGTTGTGCTTCGGAATCTAGTACTAGTCTTCCAGTGAACGATCAAAGCGTAGACAGTTTAAGGCTTTACTCCCATGGAGAAAAGTCCACATGGTGCTTATTGTATTCAATGCCGATGCAATATCTGTGTTTCATAAACACTCTGAAGGTCCACTGATTACAGAATCCATCCAGATGTGCTTCGGAAACTACTACTAGTCTTCCAGTGAACGATCAAAGCGTAGACAGTTTAAGACATTACTCCCATGGAGAAAAGTCCGCATGGTGCTTATTGTGTTCCATGCCGATGCAATTTTTGTGTTTCATCAACACTCTGAAGGTCCACAGATTACAGAATGCATCCCGATGTCCTTCGGAAACTAATACTAGTCATCCAGTGAACGATCAAAACGTAGACAGTTTAAGACATTACTCCCATGGAGAAAAGTCCACATGGTGCTTATTGTGTTCAATGCCGACGGAATTTTTGTGTTTCATCAACACTCTGAAGGTCCACAGATTTCAGAATGCCTCCAGATGTGCTTCGGAAACTACTAGGAGTCTTCCAGGGAACGATCAAAAAGTAGACAGTTTGAGATGTTCTTCCCATGGAGAAAAGTCCGCATGGTTCTTATTGTGTTCAATTCCGATGCAATTTCTGTGTTTCATCAACACTCTGAAGGTCCACAGATTACAGAATCCATCCAGATGTGCTTCGGAAACTACTACTAGTCTTCCAGTGAACGATCAAAGCTTAGACATTTTAAGACATTACTCCCATGGAGAAAAGTCCGCATGGTGCTTATTGTGTTCAATGCCGATGCAATTTTTGTGTTTCATCAACACTCAGAAGGTCCACAGAAATACAGAATGCATCCAGATGTGCTTCGGAAACTACTACTAATCTTCCAGGGAACGATCAAAGCCTAGACAATTTAAGACATTACTCCCATGAAAGAAAAATCCGCATGGTGCTTATTGTGTTCAATGCCGATGCAATTTTCGTGTTTCATCAACACTCTGAAGGTCCACAGATTACAGAATGCATCCAGTTGTGCTTCGGAAACTAGTACTAGTCTTCCAGTGAACGATCAAAGCGTAGACAGTTTAAGACATTACTCCAATGAAGAAAAGTCCGCATGGTGCTTATTGTGTTCAATGCCGATGCAATTTCTGTGTTCATCAACACTCTGAAGGTCCACAGATTACAGAATGCATCCAGTTGTGCTTCGGAAACTAGTACTAGTCTTCCAGTGAACGATCAAAGCGTAGACAGTTTAAGGCATTACACCCATGGAGAAAAGTCCACATGGTGCTTATTGTATTCAATGCCGATGCAATATCTGTGTTTCATCAACACTCTGAAGGTCCACAGATTACAAAATCCATCCAGATGTGCTTCGGAAACTACTACTAGTCTTCCAGTGAACGATCAAAGCGTAGACAGTTTAAGACATTACTCCCATGGAGAAAAGTCCGCATGGTGCTTATTGTGTTCAATGCCGATGCAATTTTTGTGTTTCATCAACACTCAGAAGGACCACAGAAATACAGAATGCATCCAGATGTGCTTCGGAAACTACTACTAATCTTCCAGGGAACGATCAAAGCCTAGACAATTTAAGACATTACTCCCATGAAAGAAAAATCCGCATGGTGCTTATTGTGTTCAATGCCGATGCAATTTTCGTGTTTCATCAACACTCTGAAGGTCCACAGATTACAGAATGCATCCAGTTGTGCTTCGGAAACTAGTACTAGTCTTCCAGTGAACGATCAAAGCGTAGACAGTTTAAGACATTACTCCAATGAAGAAAAGTCCGCATGGTGCTTATTGTGTTCAATGCCGATGCATTTTCTGTGTTTCATCAACACTCTGAAGGTCCACAGATTACAGAATGCTTCCAGTTGTGCTTCGGAAACTAGTACTAGTCTTCCAGTGAACGATCAAAGCGTAGACAGTTTAAGACATTACTCCCATGGAGAAAAGTCCGCATGGTGCTTATTGTGTTCAATGCCGACGCAATTTTTGTGTTTCATCAACACTCTGAAGGTCCACAGATTACAGAATTAATGCAGACGTGCTACGGAAACTACTACTAGTCTTTCAGGGAACGATTAAAGCGTAGACAGTTTAAGACATTACTCCAATGAAGAAAAGTCCGCATGGTGCTTATTGTGTTCAATGCCGATGCAATTTCTGTGTTTCATCAACACTCTGAAGGTCCACAGATTACAGAATGCCTCCAGATGTGCTTCGGAAGCTACAACTTGTCTTCCAGTGTACGATCAAAGGGTAGACAGTTTAGGACATTACTCCCATGGAGAAAAGTCCGCATGGTGCTTATTGTGTTCAATGCCGATGCAATTTTTGTGTTTCATCGACACTCTGAAGGTCTACAGATTTCAGAATGCATCCAGATGTGCTTGAGAAACTACTACTAGTCTTCCAGTGAACGTTCAAAGCGTAGACAGTTTAAGGCATTACTCCTATGGAGAAAAGTCCGCATGGTGCTTCTTGTGTTCAATGCCGATGCAATTTTTGTGTTTCATCAACACTCTGAAGGTCCACAGATTACAGAATGCATCCAGATGTGCTTCAGAAACTACTACTAGTCTTCTAGTGAACGATCAAAGCGTAGACAGTTTAAAACATTACTCCAATGGAGAAAAGTTCGCATGGTGCTTATTGTGTTCAATGCCGATGCAATTTCTGTGTTTCATCAACAGTCTGAAGGTCCACAGATTACAGAATGCATCCAGATGTGCTTCGGAGGCTACTACTAGTCTTCCAGTGAACGATCAAAGCGTAGACAGTTTAAAACATTACTCCCATGGAGAAAAGTAAGCATGGTGCTTATTGTGTTCAATGTCGATGCAATTTTCGTGTTTCATCAACACTCTGAAGGTCCACAGATTACAGAATGCATCCAGTTGTGCTTCGGAAACTACTACTAGTCTTCCAGTGAACGATCAAAGCGTAGACAGCTTAAGACGTTACTCCCATGGAGAAAAGTCCGCAAGGATCTTATTGTGTTCAATGCCGATGCAATTTCTGTGTTTCATCAGCACTCTGAAGGTCCACAGTTTACAGAATGCATCCAGATGTGCTTCAGAAACTACTACTAGTCTTCCAGCGAACGATCAAAGCGTAGACAGTTTAAGACATTACTCCTATGAAGAAAAGTCCGCATGGTGCTTATTGTGTTCAATGCCGATGCAATTTCTGTGTTTCATCAACACTCTAAAGGTCCACAGATTACAGAATGCATCCAGTTGTGCTTCGGAAACTAGTACTAGTCTTCCAGTGAACGATCAAAGCGTAGACAGTTTAAGACATTACTCCAATGAAGAAAAGTCCGCAATGTGCTTATTGTGTTTAATGCCGATGCAATTTCTGTGTTTCATCAACACTCTGAAGGTCCACAGATTACAGAATGCATCCAGTTGTGCTTCGGAATCTAGTACTAGTCTTCCAGTGAACGATCAAAGCGTAGACAGTTTAAGGCATTACTCCCATGGAGAAAAGTCCACATGGCGCTTATTGTATTCAATGCCGATGCAATATCTGTGTTTCATCAACACTCTGAAGGTCCACTGATTACAGAATCCATCCAGATGTGCTTCGGAAACTACTACTAGTCTTCCAGTGAACGATCAAAGCGTAGACAGTTTAAGACATTACTCCCATGGAGAAAAGTCCGCATGGTGCTTATTGTGTTCCATGCCGATGCAATTTTTGTGTTTCATCAACACTCTGAAGGTCCACAGATTACAGTATGCATCCCGATGTCCTTCGGAAACTAATACTAGTCATCCAGTGAACGATCAAAACGTAGACAGTTTAAGACATTACTCCCATGGAGAAAAGTCCACATGGTGCTTATTGTGTTCAATGCCGACGGAATTTTTGTGTTTCATCAACACTCTGAAGGTCCACAGATTTCAGAATGCCTCCAGATGTGCTTCGGAAACTACTAGGAGTCTTCCAGGGAACGATCAAAGAGTAGACAGTTTGAGATGTTCTTCCCATGGAGAAAAGTCCGCATGGTTCTTATTGTGTTCAATTCCGATGCAATTTCTGTGTTTCATCAACACTCTGAAGGTCCACAGATTACAGAGTGCATCCAGATGTGCTTCGGAAACTACTACTAGTCTTCCAGTGAACGATCAAAGCGTAGACAGTTTAAGGCATTACTCCCATGGAGAAAAGTCCACATGGTGCTTATTGTATTCAATGCCGATGCAATTTCTGTGTTTCATCAACACTCTGAAGGTCCACAGATTACAGAATCCATCCAGATGTGCTTCGGAAACTACTACTAGTCTTCCAGTGAACGATCAAAGCTTAGACATTTTAAGACATTACTCCCATGGAGAAAAGTCCGCATGGTGCTTATTGTGTTCAATGCCGATGCAATTTTTGTGTTTCATCAACACTCAGAAGGTCCACAGAAATACAGAATGCATCCAGATGTGCTTCGGAAACTACTACTAATCTTCCAGGGAACGATCAAAGCCTAGACAATTTAAGACATTACTCCCATGAAAGAAAAATCCGCATGGTGCTTATTGTGTTCAATGCCGATGCAATTTCTGTGTTTCATCAACACTCTGAAGGTCCACAGATTACAGAATGCATCCAGTTGTGCTTCGGAAACTAGTACTAGTCTTCCAGTGAACGATCAAAGCGTAGACAGTTTAAGACATTACTCCAATGAAGAAAAGTCCGCATGGTGCTTATTGTGTTCAATGCCGATGCAATTTCTGTGTTTCATCAACACTCTGAAGGTCCACAGATTACAGAATGCATCCAGTTGTGCTTCGGAATCTAGTACTAGTCTTCCAGTGAACGATCAAAGCGTAGACAGTTTAAGGCATTACTCCCATGGAGAAAAGTCCACATGGTGCTTATTGTATTCAATGCCGATACAATATCTGAGTTTCATCAACACTCTGAAGGTCCACAGATTACAAAATCCATCCAGATGTGCTTCGGAAACTACTACTAGTCTTCCAGTGAACGATCAAAGCGTAGACAGTTTAAGACATTACTCCCATGGAGAAAAGTCCGCATGGTGCTTATTGTGTTCAATGCCGATGCAATTTTTGTGTTTCATCAACACTCAGAAGGACCACAGAAATACAGAATGCATCCAGTTGTGCTTCGGAAACTACTACTAATCTTCCAGGGAACGATCAAAGCCTAGACAATTTAAGACATTACTCCCATGAAAGAAAAATCCGCATGGTGCTTATTGTGTTCAATGCCGATGCAATTTTCGTGTTTCATCAACACTCTGAAGGTCCACAGATTACAGAATGCATCCAGTTGTGCTTCGGAAACTAGTACTAGTCTTCCAGTGAACGATCAAAGCGTAGACAGTTTAAGACATTACTCCAATGAAGAAAAGTCCGCATGGTGCTTATTGTGTTCAATGCCGATGCATTTTCTGTGTTTCATCAACACTCTGAAGGTCCACAGATTACAGAATGCATCCAGTTGTGCTTCGGAAACTAGTACTAGTCTTCCAGTGAACGATCAAAGCGTAGACAGTTTAAGACATTACTCCCATGGAGAGAAGTCCGCATGGTGCTTATTGTGTTCAATGCCGACGCAATTTTTGTGTTTCATCAACACTCTGAAGGTCCACAGATTTCAGAACGCCTCCAGATGTGCTTCGGAAACTACTACTAGTCTTCCAGTGAACGATCAAAGCGTAGACAGTTTAAGACATTACTCCCATGGAGAAAAGTCCGCATGGTGCTTATTGTGTTCAATGCCGACGCAATTTTTGTGTTTCATCAACACTCTGAAGGTCCACAGATTACAGAATTAATGCAGACGTGCTACGGAAACTACTACTAGTCTTTCAGGGAACGATTAAAGCGTAGACAGTTTAAGACATTACTCCAATGAAGAAAAGTCCGCATGGTGCTTATTGTGTTCAATGCCGATGCAATTTCTGTGTTTCATCAACACTTTGAAGGTCCACAGATTACAGAATGTCTCCAGATGTGCTTCGGAAGCTACTACTTGTCTTCCAGTGTACGATCAAAGGGTAGACAGTTTAGGACATTACTCCCATGGAGAAAAGTCCGCATGGTGCTTATTGTGTTCAATGCCGATGCAATTTTTGTGTTTCATCAACACTCAGAAGGACCACAGAAATACAGAATGCATCCAGATGTGCTTCGGAAACTACTACTAATCTTCCAGGGAACGATCAAAGCCTAGACAATTTAAGACATTACTCCCATGAAAGAAAAATCCGCATGGTGCTTATTGTGTTCAATGCCGATGCAATTTTCGTGTTTCATCAACACTCTGAAGGTCCACAGATTACAGAATGCATCCAGTTGTGCTTCGGAAACTAGTACTAGTCTTCCAGTGAACGATCAAAGCGTAGACAGTTTAAGACATTACTCCAATGAAGAAAAGTCCGCATGGTGCTTATTGTGTTCAATGCCGATGCATTTTCTGTGTTTCATCAACACTCTGAAGGTCCACAGATTACAGAATGCATCCAGTTGTGCTTCGGAAACTAGTACTAGTCTTCCAGTGAACGATCAAAGCGTAGACAGTTTAAGACATTACTCCCATGGAGAGAAGTCCGCATGGTGCTTATTGTGTTCAATGCCGACGCAATTTTTGTGTTTCATCAACACTCTGAAGGTCCACAGATTTCAGAACGCCTCCAGATGTGCTTCGGAAACTACTACTAGTCTTCCAGTGAACGATCAAAGCGTAGACAGTTTAAGACATTACTCCCATGGAGAAAAGTCCGCATGGTGCTTATTGTGTTCAATGCCGACGCAATTTTTGTGTTTCATCAACACTCTGAAGGTCCACAGATTACAGAATTAATGCAGACGTGCTACGGAAACTACTACTAGTCTTTCAGGGAACGATTAAAGCGTAGACAGTTTAAGACATTACTCCAATGAAGAAAAGTCCGCATGGTGCTTATTGTGTTCAATGCCGATGCAATTTCTGTGTTTCATCAACACTTTGAAGGTCCACAGATTACAGAATGTCTCCAGATGTGCTTCGGAAGCTACTACTTGTCTTCCAGTGTACGATCAAAGGGTAGACAGTTTAGGACATCACTCCCATGGAGAAAAGTCCGCATAGTGCTTATTGTGTTCAATGCCGATGCAATTTTTGTGTTTCATCGACACTCTGAAGGTCTACAGATTTCAGAATGCATCCAGATGTGCTTGAGAAACTACTACTAGTCTTCCAGTGAACGTTCAAAGCGTAGACAGTTTAAGGCATTACTCCTATGGAGAAAAGTCCGCATGGTGCTTCCTGTGTTCAATGCCGATGCAATTTTTGTGTTTCATCAACACTCTGAAGGTCCACAGATTACAGAATGCATCCAGATGTGCTTCAGAAACTACTACTAGTCTTCTAGTGAACGATCAAAGCGTAGACAGTTTAAAACATTACTCCAATGGAGAAAAGTAAGCATGGTGCTTATTGTGTTCAATGTCGATGCAATTTTCGTGTTTCATCAACACTCTGAAGGTCCACAGATTACAGAATGCATCCAGTTGTGCTTCGGAAACTAGTACTAGTCTTCCAGTGAACGATCAAAGCGTAGACAGTTTAAGGCATTACTCCCATGGAGAAAAGTCCACATGGTGCTTATTGTATTCAATGCCGATGCAATATCTGTGTTTCATCAACACTCTGAAGGTCCACAGATTACAGAATCCATCCAGATGTGCTTCGGAAACTACTACTAGTCTTCCAGTGAACGATCAAAGCTTAGACATTTTAAGACATTACTCCCATGGTGAAAAGTCCGCATGGTGCTTATTGTGTTCAATGCCGATGCAATTTTTGTGTTTCATCAACACTCAGAAGGTCCACAGAAATACAGAATGCATCCAGATGTGCTTCGGAAACTACTACTAATCTTCCAGGGAACGATCAAAGCCTAGACAATTTAAGACATTACTCCCATGAAAGAAAAATCCGCATGGTGCTTATTGTGTTCAATGCCGATGCAATTTTCGTGTTTCATCAACACTCTGAAGGTCCACAGATTACAGAATGCATCCAGTTGTGCTTCGGAAACTAGTACTAGTCTTCCAGTGAACGATCAAAGCGTAGACAGTTTAAGACATTACTCCAATGAAGAAAAGTCCGCATGGTGCTTATTGTGTTCAATGCCGATGCAATTTCTGTGTTTCATCAACACTCTGAAGGTCCACAGATTACAGAATGCATCCAGTTGTGCTTCGGAAACTAGTACTAGTCTTCCAGTGAACGATCAAATCGTAGACAGTTTAAGGCATTACTCCCATGGAGAAAAGTCCACATGGTGCTTATTGTATTCAATGCCGATGCAATATCTGTGTTTCATCAACACTCTGAAGGTCCACAGATTACAAAATCCATCCAGATGTGCTTCGGAAACTACTACTAGTCTTCCAGTGAACGATCAAAGCGTAGACAGTTTAAGACATTACTCCCATGGAGAAAAGTCCGCATGGTGCTTATTGTGTTCAATGCCGACGCAATTTTTGTGTTTCATCAACACTCTGAAGGTCCACAGATTACAGAATTAATGCAGACGTGCTACGGAAACTACAACTAGTCTTTCAGGGAACGATTAAAGCGTAGACAGTTTAAGACATTACTCCAATGAAGAAAAGTCCGCATGGTGCTTATTGTGTTCAATGCCGATGCAATTTCTGTGTTTCATCAACACTCTGAAGGTCCACAGATTACAGAATGCCTCCAGATGTGCTTCGGAAGCTACTACTTGTCTTCCAGTGTACGATCAAAGGGTAGACAGTTTAGGACATTACTCCCATGGAGAAAATTCCGCATGGTGCTTATTGTGTTCAATGGCGATGCAATTTTTGTGTTTCATCGACACTCTGAAGGTCTACAGATTTCAGAATGCATCCAGATGTGCTTGAGAAACTACTACTAGTCTTCCAGTGAACGTTCAAAGCGTAGACAGTTTAAGGCATTACTCCTATGGAGAAAAGTCCGCATGGTGCTTCTTGTGTTCAATGCCGATGCAATTTTTGTGTTTCATCAACACTCTGAAGGTCCACAGATTACAGAATGCATCCAGATGTGCTTCAGAAACTACTACTAGTCTTCTAGTGAACGATCAAAGCGTAGACAGTTTAAAACATTACTCCAATGGAGAAAAGTTCGCATGGTGCTTATTGTGTTCAATGCCGATGCAATTTCTGTGTTTCATCAACAGTCTGAAGGTCCACAGATTACAGAATGCATCCAGATGTGCTTCGGAGGCTACTACTAGTCTTCCAGTGAACGATCAAAGCGTAGACAGTTTAAAACATTACTCCCATGGAGAAAAGTAAGCATGGTGCTTATTGTGTTCAATGTCGATGCAATTTTCGTGTTTCATCAACACTCTGAAGGTCCACAGATTACAGAATGCATCCAGTTGTGCTTCGGAAACTAGTACTAGTCTTCCAGTGAACGATCAAAGCGTAGACAGCTTAAGACGTTACTCCCATGGAGAAAAGTCCGCAAGGATCTTATTGTGTTCAATGCCGCTGCAATTTCTGTGTTTCATCAACACTCTGAAGGTCCACAGATTACAGAATGCATCCAGATGTGCTTCAGAAACTACTACTAGTCTTCCAGCGAACGATCAAAGCGTAGACAGTTTAAGACATTACTCCTATGAAGAAAAGTCCGCATGGTGCTTATTGTGTTCCATGCCGATGCAATTTCTGTGTTTCATCAACACTCTAAAGGTCCACAGATTACAGAATGCATGCAGAAGTGCTTCGGAAACTAGTACTAGTCTTCCAGTGAAGGATCAAAGCGTAGACAGTTTAAGGCATTACCCCCATGGAGAAAAGTCCACATGGTGCTTATTCTATTCAATGCCGATGCAATATCTGTGTTTCATCAACACTCTGAAGGTCCACAGATTACAGAATGCCTCCAGATGTGTTTCGGAAACTACTACTAGTCTTCCAGTGTACCATCAAAGCGTAGACAGTATAAGACATTACTCCCATGGAGATAAGTCAGCATTGTGCTTATTGTGTTCAATGCCGATGCAATTTTTGTGTTTCATCAATACTCTGAAGGTTCACAGATTACACAATGTTTCCAGATGTGCTTCGGAAACTACTACTAGTCTTCCAGTGTACGATCAAAATGTAGACAGTTTACGACATTACTCCCATGGAGAAAAGTCCGCATCTTGCACATTGTGTTCAATACCGATGCAGTTTTTGTGTTTCATCAACACTCTGAACGTCCACAGATTACAGAATGCCTCCAAATGTGCTTCGGAAACTACTACTAGTCTTCCAGGGAACGATCAAAGCGTAGACAGTTTGAGACATTACTCCCATGGAGAAAAGTCAGCATTATGCTTATTGTGTTTAATGCCGATGCATTTTCTGTGTTTCATCAACACTCTGAAGGTCCAGAGATTACAGAATGCCTCCAGTTGTGCATCGGAAACTACTACTAGTCTTCCAGTGAACGATCAAAACGTAGACAGTTTAAGACATTACTCTCATGGAGAAAAGTCCGCATGGTGCTTATTGTGTTCAATGCCGATTCAATTCCTGTGTTTCATCAACACTCTGAAGGTCCACAGATTACAGAATGCATCCAAAAGTGCTTCGGAAGCTACTACTAGGCTTCCAGTGGACGATCAAAGCGTAGACACTTTAAGACATTACTCCCATGGAGAAAATTCCGCATGGTGTTTATTGTGTTCAATGCCGATGCAATTTATGTGTTTTTAATCAACACTCTGAAGGTCCACAGATTACAGAATGCCTCCAGATGTGCTTCGGAAACTACTACTAGTCTTCCAGGGAACGATCAAAGCGTAGACAGTTTAAGACATTACTCCCATGGAGAAAAGTCCGCATGGTGCTTATTGTGTTCAAAGCCGATGCAATTTTTGTGTCTCATCAACACTCTGAAGGTCCACAGATTACAGAATGCCTCCATATGTGCTTCGGAAACTACTACTAGTCTTCCAGTAAACGATCAAAGCATAGACAGTTTAAGACATTACTCCCATGGAGAAAATTCCGCATGGTGTTTATTGTGTTCAATGCCGATGCAATTTTTGTGTTTCATCAACACTCTGAAGGTTCACAGATTACAGAATGCCTCCAGATGTGCTTCGGAAACTACTACTAGTCATCCAGGGAACGATCAACGCGTAGACAGTTTGAGACATTACTCCCATGGAGAAAAGTCCGCATGGTGCTTATTGTGTTCAATGCCGTTGCAATTTTTGTGTTTCATCAACACTCTGAAGGTCCACAGATTACATAATGCATCCAGATATGCTTCGGAAACTACTACTAGTCTTCCAGGGAACGATCAAAGCGTAGACAGTTTAAGACATTACTCCCATGGAGAAAAGTCTGCATGGTGCTTATTGTGTTCAATGCCGATGCAATTTCTGTGTGTCATCAACACTCTTAAGGTCCACAGATTACAGAATGCCTCCAGATGTGCTTCGGAAACTACTACTAGTCTTCCAGTTTACGATCAAAGTGTAGACAGTTTAAGACATTACTCCCATGAAGTAAATTCCGCATGGTGCTTATTGTGTTCAATGCCAATGCAATTTTTGTGTTTCATCAACACTCTGAAGGTCCACAGATTAATGAATGCCTCCAGATGTGTTTCGGAAACTACTACTAGTCTTACAGTGTACGATCAAAGCGTAGACAGTTTAAGACATTACTCCCATGGAGATAAGTCCTCATTGTGCTTATTGTGTTTAATGCCGATGCAATTTCTGTGTTTCATCAACACTCTGAAGGTCCAAAGATTACAGAATGCCTCCAGATGTGCTTCGGAAACTCGTACTAGTCTTCCAGTGTACAATCAAAGCGTAGACAGTTTAAGACATTACTCCCATGGAGAAAAGTCCGCATCTTGCATATTGTGTTCAATGCCGATGCAGATTTTGTGTTTCCTCAACACTCTGAACGTCCACAGATTACAGAATGCCTCCAAATGTGCTTCGGAAACTACTACTAGTCTTCCAGGGAACGATCAAAGCGTAGACAGTTTGAGACATTTCTCCCATGGAGAAATGTCCGCATGGTGCTTATTGTGTTCAATGCCGAAGCAACTTTTGTGTTTCGTCAACACTCAGAAGGTCCACAGATTACAGAATGCATCCACATATGCTTCGGAAACTACTACTAGTCTTCCAGGGAACGATCAAACCGTAGACAGTTTAAGACATTACTCCCATGGTGAAAAGTCTGCATGGTGCTTATTGTGTTCAATGCCGATGCAAATTCTGTGTTTCATCAACCCTCTGAACGTACACAGGTTACAAAATGCCTCCAGATGTGCTTCGGAAACTACTACTAGTCTTCCAGGGAACGATCAAAGCGTAGACAGTTTAAGACATTACTCCCATGGAGAAAAGTCCAGATGGTGCTTATTGTGTTCAATGCCGATGCAATTTCTGTGTTTCATCAACACTCTGAAGGTCCACAGATTGCAGAATGCATCCAAAAGTGCTTCGGAAACTACTACTAGTCTTCCAGTGGACGATCAAAGCGTAGACACTTTAAGACATTATTCCCATGGAGAAAATTCCGCATGGTGTTTATTGTGTTCAATGCCGATGCAATTTTTGTGTTTCATCAACACTCTGAAGGTCCACAGATTACAGAATGCCTCCAGATGTGCTTCGGAAACTACTACTAGTCTTCCAGTGTACGATCAAAGCGTAGACAGTATAAGACATTACTCCCATGGAGATAAGTCAGCATTGTGCTTATTGTGTTCAATGCCGATGCAATTTTTGTGTTTCATCAATACTCTGAAGGTTCACAGATTACACAATGCTTCCAGATGTGCTTCGGAAACTACTACTAGTCTTCCTGGGAACGATCAAAGTGTAGACAGTTTACGACATTACTCCCATGGAGAAAAGTCCGCATCTTGCATATTGTGTTCAATGCCGATGCAGTTTTTGTGATTCATCAACACTCTGAACGTCCACAGATTACAGAATGCCTCCAAATGTGCTTCGGAAAATACTACTAGTCTTCCAGTGGACGATCAAAGCGTAGACACTTTAAGACATTACTCCCATGGAGAAAATTCCGCATGGTGTTTATTGTGTTCAATGCCGATGCAATTTCTGTGTTTCATCAACACTCTGAAGGTCCTGAGATTACAGAATGCCTCCAGTTGTGCTTCGGAAACTACTACTAGTCTTCCAGTGAACGATCAAAACGTAGACAGTTTAAGACATTACTCTCATGGAGAAAAGTCCGCATGGTGCTTATTGTGTTCAACGCCGATTCAATTCCTGTGTTTCATCAACACTCTGAAGGTCCACATATTACAGAATGCATCCAAAAGTGCTTCGGAAACTACTACTAGTCTTCCAGTGGACGATCTAAGCGTAGACACTTTAAGACATTACTCCCATGGAGAAATTTCCGCATGGTGTTTATTGTGTTCAATGCCGATGCAATTTTTGTGTTTCATCAACACTCTGAAGGTCCACAGATTACAGAATGCCTCCAGATGTGCTTCGGAAACTACTACTACTCTTCCAGGGAACGAGCAAAGCGTAGACAGTTTAAGACATTACTCCTATGGAGAAAAGTCCGCATGGTGCTTATTGTGTTCAACGCCGATTCACTTCCTGTGTTTCATCAACACTCTGAAGGTCCACAGATTACAGAATGCATCCAAAAGTGCTTCGGAAACTACTACTTGTCTTCCAGTGTACGATCAAAGGGTAGACAGTTTAGGATATTACTCCCATGGAGAAAAGTCCGCATGGTGCTTATTGTGTTCAATGCCGATGCAATTTTTGTGTTTCATCGACACTCTGAAGGTCTACAGATTTCAGAATGCATCCAGATGTGCTTGAGAAACTGCTACTAGTCTTCCAGTGAACGTTCAAAGCGTAGACAGTTTAAGGCATTACTCCTATGGAGAAAAGTCCGCATGGTGCTTCTTGTGTTCAATGCCGATGCAATTTTTGTGTTTCATCAACACTCAGAAGGTCCACAGATTACAGAATGCATCCAGATGTGCTTCAGAAACTACTACTAGTCTTCTAGTGAACGATCAAAGCGTAGACAGTTTAAAACATTACTCCAATGGAGAAAAGTTCGCATGGTGCTTATTGTGTTCAATGCCGATGCAATTTCTGTGTTTCATCAACAATCTGAAGGTCCACAGATTACAGAATGCATCCAGATGTGCTTCGGAGGCTACTACTAGTCTTCCAGTGAACGATCAAAGCGTAGACAGTTTAAAACATTACTCCCATGGAGAAAAGTAAGCATGGTGCTTATTGTGTTCAATGTCGATGCAATTTTCGTGTTTCATCAACACTCTGAAAGTCCACAGATTACAGAATGCATCCATTTGTGCTTCGGAAACTAGTACTAGTCTTCCAGTGAACGATCAAAGCGTAGACAGCTTAAGACGTTACTCCCATGGAGAAAAGTCCGCAAGGATCTTATTGTGTTCAATGCCGATGCAATTTCTGTGTTTCATCAACACTCTGAAGGTCCACAGATTACAGAATGCATCCAGATGTGCTTCAGAAACTACTACTAGTCTTCCAGCGAACGATCAAAGCGTAGACAGTTTAAGACATTACTCCTATGAAGAAAAGTACGCATGGTGCTTATTGTGTTCAATGCCGATGCAATTTCTGTGTTTCATCAACACTCTGAAGGTCCACAGATTACAGAATGCATCCAGTTGTGCTTCGGAAACTAGTACTAGTCTTCCAGTGAAGGATCAAAGCGTAGACAGTTTAAGGCATTACTCCCATGGAGAAAAGTCCACATGGTGCTTATTCTATTCAATGCCGATGCAATATCTGTGTTTCATCAACACTCTGAAGGTCCACAGATTTCATAATGCCGCCTGATGTGCTTCGGAAACTACTACTAGTCTTCCAGTAAACGATCAAAACGTAGACAGTTTAAGACATTACTCTCATGGAGAAAAGTCCGCATGGTGCTTATTGTGTTTAATGCCGATTCATTCCTGTGTTTCATCAACACCCTGAAGGTTTACAGATTACAGAATGCCTCCAGAAGTGCTTCGGAAACTACTACTATTCTTCCTGTATACGATCAAAGCGTAGACACTTTAAGACATTACTCCCATGGAGAAAATTCCGCATGGTGCTTATTGTGTTCAATGCCAATGCAATTTTTGTGTTTCATCAACACTCTGAAGGTCCACAGATTACAGAATGCCTCCAGATGTGTTTCGGAAACTACTACTAGTCTTCCAGTGTACGATCAAAGCGTAGACAGTATAAGACATTACTCCCTTGGAGATAAGTCAGCATTGTGCTTATTGTGTTCAATGCCGATGCAATTTTTGTGTTTCATCAATACTCTGAAGGTTCACAGATTACACAATGCTTCCAGATGTGCTTCGGAAACTACTACTAGTCTTCCAGTGTACGATCAAAATGTAGACAGTTTACGACATTACTCCCATGGAGAAAAGTCCGCATCTTGCACATTGTGTTCAATACCGATGCAGTTTTTGTGTTTCATCAACACTCTGAACGTCCACAGATTACAGAATGCCTCCAAATGTGCTTCGGAAACTACTACTAGTCTTCCAGGGAACGATCAAAGCGTAGACAGTTTGAGACATTACTCCCATGGAGAAAAGTCAGCATTGTGCTTATTGTGTTCAATGCCGATGCAACTTTTGTGTTTCACCAACACTCTGAACGTCCACAGATTACAGAATTCTTCCAGATGTGCTTCGGAAACTACTACTAGTCTTCCAGGGAACGATCAAACGTAGACAGTTTAAGACATTACTCCCATGGAGAAAAGTCAGCATTGTGCTTATTGTGTTTAATGCCGATGCATTTTCTGTGTTTCATCAACACTCTGAAGGTCCAGAGATTACAGAATGCCTCCAGTTGTGCATCGGAAACTACTACTAGTCTTCCAGTGAACGATCAAAACGTAGACAGTTTAAGACATTACTCTCATGGAGAAAAGTCCGCATGGTGCTTATTGTGTTCAATGCCGATTCAATTCCTGTGTTTCATCAACACTCTGAAGGTCCACAGATTACAGAATGCATCCAAAAGTGCTTCGGAAGCTACTACTAGTCTTCCCGTGGACGATCAAAGCATAGACACTTTAAGACATTACTCCCATGGAGAAAATTCCGCATGGTGTTTATTGTGTTCAATGCCGATGCAATTTATGTGTTTTTAATCAACACTCTGAAGGTCCACAGATTACAGAACCTCCAGATGTGCTTCGGAAACTACTACTAGTCATCCAGTGTACAATCAAAGCGTAGACAGTTTAAGACATTACTCCCACGGACAAAAGTCCTCATGGTGCATATTGAGTTCAATGCCGAAGAAGTTTTTGTGTTCCATCAACACTCTGATCGTCCACAGATTACAGAATGCCTCCAGATATGCTTCGGAAACTACTACTAGTCTTCCAGTGATCGATCAAAGCGTAGACAGTTTAAGACATTACTCCCATGGAGAAAAGTCTGCATGGTGCTTATTGTGTTCAATGCCGATGCAATTTCTGTGTTACATCAACACTCTGAAGGTCCACAGGTTACAAAATGCCTCCAGTTGTGCTTTGGAAACTACTACTAGTCTTCCAGGGAACGATCAAAGCGTAGACAGTTTACGACATTACTCCCATGGGGAAAAGTCCGCATGGTTCTTATTGTGTTCAATGCCGATGCAATTTCTGAGTTCCATCAACACTCTGAAGGTCCACAGATTACAGAATGCCTCCAGATGTGCTTCGGAAACTACTACTAGTCTTCCAGGGAACGATCAAAGCGTAGACAGTTTAAGACATTACTCCCATGGAGAAAAGTCCGCATGGTGCTTATTGTGTTCAATGCCGATGCAATTTTTGTGTCTCATCAACACTCTGAAGGTCCACAGATTACAGAATGCCTCCATATGTGCTTCGGAAACTACTACTAGTCTTCCAGTAAACGATCAAAGCATAGACAGTTTAAGACATTACTCCCATGGAGAAAATTCCGCATGGTGTTTATTGTGTTCAATGCCGATGCAATTTTTGTGTTTCATCAACACTCTGAAGGTTCACAGATTACAGAATGCCTCCAGATGTGCTTCGGAAACTACTACTAGTCATCCAGGGAACGATCAACGCGTAGACAGTTTGAGACATTACTCCCATGGAGAAAAGTCCGCATGGTGCTTATTGTGTTCAATGCCGTTGCAATTTTTGTGTTTCATCAACACTCTGAAGGTCCACAGATTACAGAATGCCTCCAGATGTGCTTCGGAAACTACTACTAGTCTTCCAGTGTACGATCAAAGCGTAGACAGTTTAAGACATTACTCCCATGAAGTAAATTCCGCATGGTGCTTATTGTGTTCAATGCCAATGCAATTTTTGTGTTTCATCAACACTCTGAAGGTCCACAGATTAAAGAATGCCTCCAGATGTGTTTCGGAAACTACTACTAGTCTTACAGTGTACGATCAAAACGTAGACAGTTTAAGACATTACTCCCATGGAGATAAGTCCCCATTGTGCTTATTGTGTTCAATGCCGATGCAATTTCTGTGTTTCATCAACACTCTGAAGGTCCAAAGATTACAGAATGCCTCCAGATGTGCTTCGGAAACTCCTACTAGTCTTCCAGTGTACAATCAAAGCGTAGACAGTTTAAGACATTACTCCCATGGAGAAAAGTCCGCATCTTGCATATTGTGTTCAATGCCGATGCAGTTTTTGTGTTTCATCAACACTCTGAACGTCCACAGATTACAGAATGCCTCCAAATGTGCTTCGGAAACTACTACTAGTCTTCCAGGGAACGATCAAAGCGTAGACAGTTTAAGACATTACTCCCATGGAGAAAAGTCCGGATGGTGCTTATTGTGTTCAATGCCGATGCAATTTCTGTGTTTCATCAACACTCTGAAGGTCCACAGATTGCAGAATGCATCCAAAAGTGCTTCGGAAACTACTACTAGTCTTCCAGTGGACGATCAAAGCGTAGACACTTTAAGACATTACTCCCATGGAGAAAATTCCGCATGGTGTTTATTGTGTTCAATGCCGATGCAATTTTTGTGTTTCATCAACACTCTGAAGGTCCACAGATTACAGAATGCCTCCAGATGTGCTTCGGAAACTACTACTAGTCTTCCAGTGTACGATCAAAGCGTAGACAGTATAAGACATTACTCCCATGGAGAAATTTCCGCATCTTGCATATTGTGTTCAATGCCGATGCAGTTTTTGTGTTTCATCAACACTCTGAACGTCCACAGATTACAGAATGTCTCCAAATGTGCTTCGGAAAATACTACTAGTCTTCCAGTGGACGATCAAAGCGTACACACTTTAAGACATTACTCCCATATAGAAAATTCCGCATGGTGTTTATTGTGTTCAATGCCGATGCAATTTCTGTGTTTCATCAACACTCTGAAGGTCCTGAGATTACAGAATGCCTCCAGTTGTGCTTCGGAAACTACTACTAGTCTTCCAGTGAACGATCAAAACGTAGACAGTTTAAGACATTACTCTCATGGAGAAAAGTCCGCATGGTGCTTATTGTGTTCAACGCCGATTCAATTCCTGTGTTTCATCAACACTCTGAAGGTCCACAGATTACAGAATGCCTCCAGATGTGCTTCGGAAACTACTACTAGTCTTCCAGGGAACGACCAAAGCGTAGACAGTTTAAGACATTACTCCCATGGAGAAAAGTCCGCATGGTGCTTATTGTGTTCAATGCCGATGCAATCTTTGTGTCTCATCAACACTCTGAAGGTCCACAGATTACAGAATGCATCCAGATGTGCTTCGGAAACTACTACTAGTCTTCCAGTGAACGATCAAAGCGTAGACAGTATAAAACATTACTCCTATGGAGAAAAGTTGGCATGTTGCTTATTGTGTTCAATGCCGATGCAATTTCTGTGTTTCATCAACAGTCTGAAGGTCCACAGATTACAGAATGCATCCAGATGTGCTTCGGAGGCTACTACTAGTCTTCCAGTGAACGATCAAAGCGTAGACAGTTTAAAACATTACTCCCATGGAGAAAAGTAAGCATGGTGCTTATTGTGTTCAATGCCGATGCAATTTTCGTGTTTCATCAACACTCTGAAGGTACACAGATTACAGAATGCATCCAGTTGTGCTTCGGAAACTAGTACTAGTCTTCCAGTGAACGATCAAAGCGTAGACAGCTTAAGACGTTACTCCCATGGAGAAAAGTCCGCATGGTTCTTAATGTGTTCATTGCCGATGCAATTTCGGTGTTTCATCAACAGTCTGAAGGTCCACAGATTACAGAATGCATCCAGATGTGCTTCAGAAACTACTACTAGTCTTCCAGTGTACGATCAAAGCGTAGACAGTATAAGACATTACTCCCATGGAGATAAGTCAGCATTGTGCTTATTGTGTTCAATGCCGATGCAATTTTTTTGTTTCATCAATACTCTGAAGGTTCACAGATTACACAATGCTTTCAGATGTGCTTCGGAAACTACTACTAGTCTTCCAGTGTTTGATCAAAGTGTAGACAGTATACGACATTACTCCCATGGAGAAAAGTCCGCATCTTGCATATTGTGTTCAATGTCGATGCAATTTCTGTGTTACATCAACACTCTGAACGTCCACAGATTACTACTACTAGTCTTCCTGGGAACGATCAAAGCGTAGACAGTTTGAGACATTACTCCCATGGAGATAAGTCCGCATGGTGCTTATTGTGTTCAATGCCGATGCAACTTTTGTGTTTCACCAACACTCTGAACGTCCACAGATTACAGAATGCTTCCAGATGTGCTTCGGAAACTACTACTAGTCTTCCAGGGAACGATCAAACGTAGACAGTTTAAGACATTACTCCCATGGAGAAAAGTCTGCATGTTGCTTATTGTGTTCAATGCCGATGCAATTTCTGTGTTTCATCAACACTCTGAAGGTCCAGAGATTACAGAATGCCTCCAGTTGTGCTTCGGAAACTACTACTAGTCTTCCAGTGAACGATCAATACGTAGACAGTTTAAGACGTTACTCTTATGGAGAAAAGTCGGCATTGTGCTTATTGTGTTCAATGCCGATTCAATTCCTGTGTTTCATCAACACTCTGAAGGTCCACAGATTACAGAATGCATCCAAAAGTGCTTCGGAAGCTAGTCCTAGTCTTCCAGTGGACGATCAAAGCGTAGACACTTTAAGACATTACTCCCATGGAGAAAATTCCGCATGGTGTTTATTGTGTTGAATGCCGATGCAATTTTTGTATTTCATCAACACTCTGATCGTCCACAGATTACAGAATGCCTCCAGATGTGCTTCGGAAACTACTACTAGTCATCCAGTGTACAATCAAAGCGTAGACAGTTTAAGACATTACACCCATGGACAAAAGTCCTCATGGTGCATATTGTGTTCAATGCCGATGCAATTTTTTTGTTTCATCAACACTCTGAAGGTCCACAGATTACAGAATGCATCCAAAAGTGCTTCGGAAACTACTACTAGTCATCCAGTGTACAATCAAAGCGTAGACAGTTTATGACATTACACCCATGGACAAAAGTCCTCATGGTGCATATTGAGTTCAATGCCGATGCAGTTTTTGTGTTCCATCAACACTCTGATCGTCCACAGATTACAGAATGCCTCCAGATGTGTTTCGGAAGCTACTACTAGTCTTCCAGGGAACGATCAAAGCGTAGACAGTTTGAGGCATTACTCCCATGGCGAAAAGTCCGCATGGTGCTTATTGTGTTCAATGCCGATGCAATTTTTTTGTTTCATCAACACTCTGAAGGTCCACAGATTACAGAATGCATCCAGATGTGCTTCGGAAACTACTACTAGTCTTCCAGGGATCGATCAAAACGTAGACAGTTTAAGACATTACTCCCATGGAGAAAAGTCTGCATGGTGCTTATTGTGTTCAATGCCGATGCAATTTCTGTGTTTCATCAACACTCTGAAGGTCCACAGGTTACAAAATGCCTCCAGATGTACTTTGGAAACTACTACTAGTCTTCCAGGGAACGATCAAAGCGTAGACAGTTTACGACATTACTCCCATGGGGAAAAGTCCGCATGGTTCGTATTGTGTTCAATGCCGATGCAATTTCTGAGTTCCATCAACACTCTGAAGGTCCACAGATTACAGAATGCCTCCAGATGTGCTTCGGAAACTACTACTAGTCTTCCAGGGAACGATCAAAGCGTAGACAGTTTAAGACATTACTCCCATGGAGAAAAGTCCGCATGGTGCTTATTGTGTTTAATGCCAATGCAATTTTTGTGTCTCATCAACACTCTGAAGGTCCACAGATTACAGAATGCCTCCATATGTGCTTCGGAAACTACTACTAGTCTTCCAGTAAACGATCAAAGCATAGACAGTTTAAGACATTACTCCCATTGAGAAAAGTCCACATGGTGCTTGTTGTGTTCAATGCCGATGCAATTTCTGTGTTTCATCAACACTCTGAAGGTCCACAGATTACAGAATGCCTCCAGATGTGCTTCGGAAACTACTACTAGTCTTCCAGTGGACGATCAAAGCATAGACAGTTTAAGACATTACTCCCATGGAGAAAAGACAACATGGTGCTTGTTGTGTTCAATGCCGATGCAATTTTTGTGTTTCATCAACACTCTGAAGGTTCACAGATTACAGAATGCCTCCATATGTGCTTCGGAAACTACTACTAGTCTTCCAGGGAACGATCAAAGCGTAGACAGTTTAAGACATTACTCCCATGGAGGAAAGTCTGCATGGTGCTTATTGTGTTCAATGCCGATGCAATTTCTGTGTTTCATCAACACTCTGAAGGTCCACAGATTACAGAATGCCTCCAGATGTGCTTCGGAAACTACTACTAGTCTTCCAGTGTACGATCAAAGCGTAGACAGTTTAAGACATTACTCCCATGAAGTAAATTCCGCATAGTGCTTATTGTATTCAATGCCAATGCAATTTTTGTGTTTCATCAACACTCTGAAGGTCCACAGATTAAAGAATGCCTCCAGATGTGTTTCGGAAACTACTACTAGTCTTACAGTGTACGATCAAAGCTTAGACAGTTTAAGACATTACTCCCATGGAGATAAGTCCGCATTGTGCTTATTGTGTTCAATGCCGATGCAATTTCTGTGTTTCATCAACACTCTGAAGGTCCAAAGATTACAGAATGCCTCCAGATGAGCTTCGGAAACTCCTACTAGTCTTCCAGTGTACAATCAAAGCGTAGACAGTTTAAGACATTACTCCCATGGAGAAAAGTCCGCATCTTGCATATTGTGTTCAATGCCGATGCAATTTCTGTGTTTCATCAACCCTCTGAACGTACACAGGTTACAAAATGCCTCCAGATGTGCTTCGGAAACTACTACTAGTCTTCCAGGGAACGATCAAAGCGAAGACAGTTTGAGACATTTCTCCCATGGAGAAATGTCCGCATGGTGCTTATTGTGTTCATTGCCGAAGCAACTTTTGTGTTGCATCAACACTCAGAAGGTCCACAGATTACAGAATGCATCCACATATGCTTCGGAAACTACTACTAGTCTTCCAGGGAACGATCAAACCGTAGACAGTTTAAGACATTACTCCCATGGTGAAAAGTCTGCATGGTGCTTATTGTGTTCAATGCCGATGCAAATTCTGTGTTTCATCAACCCTCTGAACGTACACAGGTTACAAAATGCCTCCAGATGTGCTTCGGAAACTACTACTAGTCTTCCAGGGAACGATCAAAGCGTAGACAGTTTAAGACATTACTCCCATAGAGAAAAGTCCGCATGGTGCTTATTGTGTTCAATGCCGATGCAATTTCTGTGTTTCGTCAACACTCTGAAGGTCCACAGATTGCAGAATGCATCCAAAAGTGCTTCGGAAACTACTACTAGTCTTCCAGTGGACGATCAAAGCGTAGACACTTTAAGACATTACTCCCATGAAGAAAAATTCCGCATGGTGTTTATTGTGTTCAATGCCGATGCAATTTTTGTGTTTCATCAACACTCTGAAGGTCCACAGATTACAGAATTCCTCCAGATGTGCTTCGGAAACTACTACTAGCCTTCCAGTGTACGATCAAAGCGTAGACAGTATAAGACATTACTCCCATGGAGATAAGTCAGCATTGTGCTTATTGTGTTCAATGCCGATGCAATTTTTGTGTTTCATCAATACTCTGAAGGTTCAAAGATTACACAATGCTTCCAGATGTGCTTCGGAAACTACTACTAGTCTTCCAGTGTACGATCAAAGTGTAGACAGTTCACGACATTACTCCCATGGAGAAAAGTCCGCATCTTGCATATTGTGTTCAATGCCGATGCAATTTCTGTGTTTCATCAACACTCTGAAGGTCCACAGGTTACAAAATGCCGCCAGATGTGCTTTGGAAACTGCTACTAGTCTTCCAGGGAACGATGAAAGCGTAGACAGTTTACGACATTACTCCCATGGGGAAAAGTCCGCATGGTTCTTATTGTGTTCAATGCCGATGCAATTTCCGAGTTCCATCAACACTCTGAAGGTCCACAGATTACAGAATGCCTCCAGATGTGCTTCGGAAACTACTACTAGTCTTCCAGGGAACGATCAAAGCGTAGACAGTTTAAGACATTACTCCCATGAAGAAAAGTCCGCATGGTGCTTATTGTGTTCAATGCCGATGCAATCTTTGTGTCTCATCAACACTCTGAAGGTCCACAGATTACAGAATGCCTCCATATGTGCTTCGGAAACTACTACTAGTCTTCCAGTAAACGATCAAAGCATAGACAGTTTAAGACATTACTCCCATGGAGAAAAGTCCACATGGTGCTTGTTGTGTTCAATGCCGATGCAATTTCTGTGGTTCATCAACACTCTGAAGGTCCACAGATTACAGAATGCCTCCAGATGTGCTTCGGAAACTACTACTAGTCTTCCAGTGGACGATCAGAGCGTAGACACTTTAAGACATTACTCCCATGGAGAAACTTCTGCATGGTGCTTATTGTGTTCAATGCCGATGCAATTTTTGTGTTTCATCAACACTCTGAAGGTTCACAGATTACAGAATGCCTCCAGATGTGCTTCGGAAACTACTACTAGTCATCCAGGGAACGATCAACGCGTAGACAGTTTGAGACATTACTCCCATGGAGAAAAGTCCGCATGGTGCTTATTGTGTTCAATGCCGTTGCAATTTTTGTGTTTCATCAACACTCTGAAGGTACACAGATTACAGACTGCATCCAGATATGCTTCGGAAACTACTACTAGTCTTCCAGGGAACGATCATAGCGTAGACAGTTTAAGACATTACTCCCATGGAGAAAAGTCCGCATGGTGCTTATTGTGTTCAATGCCGATGCAACTTTTGTGTTTCACCAACACTCTGAACGTCCACAGATTACAGAATGCTTCCAGATGTGATTCGGAAACTACTACTAGTCTTCCAGGGAACGATCAAAGCGTAGACAGTATAAGACATTACTCCCATGGAGATAAGTCAGCATTGTGCTTATTGTGTTCAATGCCGATGCAATTTTTGTGTTTCATCAATACTCTGAAGGTTCACAGATTACGCAATGCTTTCAGATGTGCTTCGGAAACTACTACTAGTCTTCCAGGGAACGATCAAAGTGTAGACAGTTTACGACATTACTCCCATGGAGAAAAGTCCGCATCTTGCATATTGTGTTCAATGCCGATGCAGTTTTTGTGTTTCATCAACACTCTGAACGTCCACAGATTACAGAATGCCTCCAAATGTGCTTCGGAAACTACTACTAGTCTTCCTGGGAACGATCAAAGCGTAGACAGTTTGAGACATTACTCCCATGGAGAAAAGTCCGCATGGTGCTTATTGTGTTCAATGCCGATGCAACTTTTGTGTTTCACCAACACTCTGAACGTCCACAGATTACAGAATGCTTCCAGATGTGCTTCGGAAACTACTACTAGTCCTCCAGGGAACGATCTAACGTAGACAGTTTAAGACATTACTCCCATGGAGAAAAGTCTGCATGTTGCTTATTGTGCTCAATGCCGATGCAATTTCTGTGTTTCATCAACACTCTGAAGGTCCAGAGATTACAGAATGCCTCCAGTTGTGCTTCGGAAACTACTACTAGTCTTCCAGTGAACGATCATAACGTAGACAGTTTAAGACGTTACTCTTATGGAGAAAAGTCCGCATGGTGCTTATTGTGTCCAATGCCGATTCAATTCCTGTGTTTCATCAACACTCTGAAGGTCCACAGATTACAGAATGCATCCAAAAGTGCTTCGGAAGCTACTCCTAGTCTTCCAGTGGACGATCAAAGCGTAGACAGTTTACGACATTACTCCCATGGGGAAAAGTCCGCATGGTTCTTATTGTGTTCAATGCCGATGGAATTTCTGAGTTCCATCAACACTCTGAAGGTCCACAGATTACAGAATGCCTCCAGATGTGTTTCGGAAGCTACTACTAGTCTTCCAGGGAACGATCAAAGCGTAGACAGTTTGAGGCATTACTCCCATGGCGAAAAGTCCGCATGGTGCTTATTGTGTTCAATGCCGACGCAATTTTTTTGTTTCATCAACACTCTGAAGGTCCACAGATTACAGAATGCATCCAGATATGCTTCGGAAACTACTACTAGTCTTCCAGGGATCGATCAAAACGTAGACAGTTTAAGACATTACTCCCATGGAGAAAAGTCTGCATGGTGCTTATTGTGTTCAATGCCGATGCAATTTCTGTGTTTCATCAACACTCTGAAGGTCCACAGGTTACAAAATGCCTCCAGATGTGCTTTGGAAACTACTACTAGTCTTCCAGGGAACGATCAAAGCGTAGACAGTTTACGACATTACTCCCATGGGGAAAAGTCCGCATGGTTCTTATTGTGTTCAATGCCGATGCAATTTCTGAGTTCCATCAACACTCTGAAGGTCCACAGATTACAGAATGCCTCCAGATGTGCTTCGGAAACTACTACTAGTCTTCCAGGGAACGATCAAAGCGTAGACAGTTTAAGACATTACTCCCATGGAGAAAAGTCCGCATGGTGCTTATTGTGTTCAATGCCAATCCAATTTTTGTGTCTCATCAACACTCTGAAGGTCCACAGATTACAGAATGAATCCATATGTGCTTCGGAAACTACTACTAGTCTTCCAGTAAACGATCAAAGCATAGACAGTTTAAGACATTACTCCCATTGAGAAAAGTCCACATTGTGCTTGTTGTGTTCAATGCCGATGCAATTTCTGTGTTTCATCAACACTCTGAAGGTCCACAGATTACAGAATGCCTCCAGATGTGTTTCGGAAACTACTACTAGTCTTCCAGTGGACGATCAAAGCATAGACAGATTAAGACATTACTCCCATGGAGAAAAGACAACATGGTGCTTGTTGTGTTCAAGGCCGATGCAATTTTTGTGTTTCATCAACACTCTGAAGGTTCACAGATTACAGAATACCTCCAGATGTGCTTCGGAAACTACTACTAGTCATCCAGGGAACGATCAACGCGTAGACAGTTTGAGACATTACTCCCATGGAGAAAAGTCCGCATGGTGCTAATTGTGTTCAATGCCGTTGCAATTTTTGTGTTTCATCAACACTCTGAAGGTCCACAGATTACAGAATGCCTCCAGATGTGCTTCGGAAACTACTACTAGTCTTCCAGTGTACGATCAAAGCGTAGACAGTTTAAGACATTACTCCCATGAAGTAAATTCCGCATAGTGCTTATTGTGTTTAATGCCAATGCAATTTTTGTGTTTCATCAACACTCTGAAGGTCCACAGATTAAAGAATGCCTCCAGATGTGTTTCGGAAACTACTACTAGTCTTACAGTGAACGATCAAAGCGTAGACAGTTTAAGACATTACTCCCATGGAGATAAGTCCGCATTGTGCTTATTGTGTTCAATGCCGATGCAATCTCTGTGTTTCATCAACACTCTGAAGGTCCAAAGATTACAGAATGCCTCCAGATGAGCTTCGGAAACTCCTACTAGTCTTCCAGTGTACAATCAAAGCGTAGACAGTTTAAGACATTACTCCCATGGAGAAAAGTCCGCATCTAGCATATTGTGTTCAATGCCGATGCAGTTTTTGTGTTTCATCAACACTCTGAACGTCCACAGATTACAGAATGCCTCCAAATGTGCTTCGGAAACTACTACTAGTCTTCCAGGGAACGATCAAAGCGTAGACAGTTTGAGACATTTCTCCCATGGAGAAATGTCCGCATGGTGCTTATTGTGTTCATTGCCAAAGCAACTTTTGTGTTTCATCAACACTCAGAAGGTCCACAGATTACAGAATGCATCCACATATGCTTCGGAAACTACTACTAGTCTTCCAGGGAACGATCAAACCGTAGACAGTTTAAGACATTACTCCCATGGTGAAAAGTCTGCATGGTGCTTATTGTGTTCAATGCCGATGCAAATTCTGTGTTTCATCAACCCTCTGAACGTACACAGGTTACAAAATGCCTCCAGATGTGCTTCGGAAACTACTACTAGTCTTCCAGGGAACGATCAAAGCGTAGACAGTTTAAGACATTACTCCCATAGAGAAAAGTCCGCATGGTGCTTATTGTGTTCAATGCCGATGCAATTTCTGTGTTTCGTCAACACTCTGAAGGTCCACAGATTGCAGAATGCATCCAAAAGTGCTTCGGAAACTACTACTAGTCTTCCAGTGGACGATCAAAGCGTAGACACTTTAAGACATTACTCCCATGAAGAAAAATTCCGCATGGTGTTTATTGTGTTCAATGCCGATGCAATTTTTGTGTTTCATCAACACTCTGAAGGTCCACAGATTACAGAATTCCTCCAGATGTGCTTCGGAAACTACTACTAGTCTTCCAGTGTACGATCAAAGCGTAGACAGCATAAGACATTACTCCCATGGAGATAAGTCAGCATTGTGCTTATTGTGTACAATGCCGATGCAATTTTTGTGTTTCATCAATACTCTGAAGGTTCACAGATTACACAATGCTTCCAGATGTGCTTCGGAAACTACTACTAGTCTTCCAGTGTACGATCAAAGCGTAGACAGTCTACGACATTACTCCCATGGGGAAAAGTCCGCATGGTTCTTATTGTGTTCAATGCCGATGCAATTTCCGAGTTCCATCAACACTCTGAAGGTCCACAGATTACAGAATGCCTCCAGATGTGCTTCGGAAACTACTACTAGTCTTCCAGGGAACGATCAAAGCGTAGACAGTTTAAGACATTACTCCCATGGAGAAAAGTCCGCATGGTGCTTATTGTGTTCAATGCCGATGCAATCTTTGTGTCTCATCAACACTCTGAAGGTCCACAGATTACAGAATGCCTCCATATGTGCTTCGGAAACTACTACTAGTCTTCCAGTGTACGATCAAAGCGTAGACAGCATAAGACATTACTCCCATGGAGATAAGTCAGCATTGTGCTTATTGTGTTCAATGCCGATGCAATTTTTGTGTTTCATCAATACTCTGAAGGTTCACAGATTACACAATGCTTCCAGATGTGCTTCGGAAACTACTACTAGTCTTCCAGTGGACGATCAAAGCGTAGACACTTTAAGACATTACTCCCATGGAGAAAATTCTGCATGGTGCTTATTGTGTTCAATGCCAATGCAATTTTTGTGTTTCATCAACACTCTGAAGGTTCACAGATTACAGAATGCCTCCAGATGTGCTTCGGAAACTACTACTAGTCATCCAGGGAACGATCAACGCGTAGACAGTTTGAGACATTACTCCCATGGAGAAAAGTCCGCATGGTGCTTATTGTGTTCAATGCCGTTGCAATTTTTGTGTTTCATCAACACTCTGAAGGTACACAGATTACAAACTGCATCCAGATATGCTTCGGAAACTACTACTAGTCTTCCAGGGAACGATCATAGCGTAGACAGTTTAAGACATTACTCCCATGGAGAAAAGTCTGCATGGTGCTTATTGTGTTCAATGCCGATGCAATTTCTCTGTTTCATCAACACTCTGAAGGTCCACAGATTACAGAATGCCTCCAGATGTGCTTCGGAAACTACTACTAGTCTTCCAGTGTACGATAAAAGCGTAGACAGTTTAAGACATTACTCCCATGAAGTAAATTCCGCATGGTGCTTATTGTGTTCAATGCCAATGCAATTTTTGTGTTTCATCAACACTCTGAAGGTCCACAGATTACAGAATGCCTCCAGATGTGTTTCGGAAACTACTACTAGTCTTACAGTGTACGATCAAAGCGTAGACAGTTTAAGACACTACTCCCATGGAGATAAGTCCGCATTGTGCGTATTGTGTTCAATGCCGATGCAATTTCTGTGTTTCATCAACACTCTGAAGGTCCAAAGATTACAGAATGCCTCCAGGTGTGCTTCGGAAACTCCTACTAGTCTTCCTGTGTACAATCATAGCGTAGACAGTTTAAGACATTACTCCCATGGAGAAAAGTCTGCATGGTGCTTATTGTGTTCAATACCGATGCAATTTCTGTGTTTCATCAATACCTTGAAGGTCCACAGATTACAGAATGCCTCCAGATGTGCTTCGGAAACTACTACTAGTCTTCCAGTGTACGATCAAAGCGTAGACAGTTTAAGACATTACTCCCATGAAGTTAATTCCGCATGGTGCCTATTGTGTTCAATGCCAATGCAATTTTTGTGTTTCAACAACACTCTGAAGGTCCACAGATTACAGAATGCCTCCAGTTGTGCTTCGGAAACTACTACTAGTCTTCCAGTGAACGATCAAAACGTAGACAGTTTAAGACGTTACTCTCATGGAGAAAAGTCCGCATGGTGCTTACTGTGTTCAATGCCGATTCAATTCCTGTGTTTCATCAACACTCTGAAGGTCCACAGATTACAGAATGCATCCAAAAGTGCTTCGGAAGGTACTCGTAGTCTTCCAGTGGACGATCAAAGCGTAGACACTTTAAGACATTACTCCCATGGAGAAAATTCCGCATGGTGTTTATTGTGTTGAATGCCGATGCAATTTTTGTATTTCATCAACACTCTGAAGGTCCACAGATTACAGAATGCCTCCAGATGTGCTTCGGAAACTACTACTAGTCATCCAGCGTACAATCAAAGCGTAGACAGTTTAAGACATTACACCCATGGACAAAAGTCCTCATGTTGCATATTGAGTTCAATGCCGATGCAGTTTTTGTGTTCCATCAACACTCTGATCGTCCACAGATTACAGAATGCCTCCAGATGTGTTTCGGAAGCTACTACTAGTCTTCCAGGGAACGATCAAAGCGTAGACAGTTTGAGGCATTACTCCCATGGAGAAAAGTCTGCATGGTGCTTATTTTGTCTAATGCCGATGCAATTTCTGTGTTTCATCAACACTCTGAAGGTTCACAGATTACAGAATGCCTCCAGATGTGCTTCGGAAACTACTACTAGTCATCCAGGGAACGATCAACGCGTAGACAGTTTGAGACATTACTCCCATGGAGAAAAGTCCGCATGGTGCTTATTGTGTTCAATGCCGTTCCAATTTTTGTGTTTCATCAACACTCTGAAGGTCCACAGATTACAGAATGCATCCACATATGCTTCGGAAACTACTACTAGTCTTCCAGGGAACGATCAAAGCGTAGACAGTTTAAGACATTACTCCCATGGAGGGAAGTCTGCATGGTGCTTATAGTGTTCAATGCCGATGCAATTTCTGTGTTTCATCAACACTCTGAAGGTCCACAGATTACAGAATGCCTCCAGATGTGCTTCGGAAACTACTACTAGTCTTCCAGTGTACGATCAAAGCGTTGACAGTTTAAGACATTACTCCCATGAAGTAAATTCCGCATAGTGCTTTATGTGTTCAATGCCAATGCAATTTTTGTGTTTCATCAACACTCTGAAGGTCCACAGATTAAAGAATGCCTCCAGATGTGATTCGGAAACTACTACTAGTCTTACAGTGTACGATCAAAGCGTAGACAGTTTAAGACATTACTCCCATGGAGATAAGTCCGCATTGTGTTTATTGTGTTCAATGCCGATGCAATTTCTGTGTTTCATCAACACTCTGAAGGTACAAAGATTACAGAATGCCTCCAGATGAGCTTCGGAAACTCCTACTAGTCTTCCAGTGTACAATCAAAGCGTAGACAGTTTAAGACATTACTCCCATGGAGAAAAGTGCGCATCTTGCATATTGTGTTCAATGCCGATGCAGTTTTTGTGTTTCATCAACACTCTGAACGTCCACAGATTACAGAATGCCTCCAAATGTGCTTCGGAAACTACTACTAGTCTTCCAGGGAACGATCAAAGCGTAGACAGTTTGAGACATTTCTCCCATGGAGAAATGTCCGCATGGTGCTTATTGTGTTCAATGCCGATGCAATTTCTGTGTTTCGTCAACACTCTGAAGGTCCACAGATTAAAGAATGCCTCCAGATGTGTTTCGGAAACTACTACTAGTCTTCCAGGGAACGATCAAACCGTAGACAGTTTAAGACATTACTCCCATGGTGAAAAGTCTGCATGGTGCTTATTGTGTTCAATGCCGATGCAAATTCTGTGTTTCATCAACCCTCTGAACGTACACAGGTTACAAAATTCCTCCAGATGTGCTTCGGAAACTACTACTAGTCTTCCAGGGAACGATCAAAGCGTAGACAGTTTAAGACATTACTCCCATAGAGAAAAGTCCGCATGGTGCTTATTGTGTTCAATGCCGATGCAATTTCTGTGTTTCGTCAACACTCTGAAGGTCCACAGATTGCAGAATGCATCCAAAAGTGCTTCGGAAACAACTACTAGTCTTCCAGTGGACGATCAAAGCGTAGACACTTTAAGACATTACTCCCATGGAGAAAATTCCGCATGGTGTTTATTGTGTTCAATGCCGATGCAATTTTTGTGTTTCATCAACACTCTGAAGGTCCACAGATTACAGAATGCCTCCAGATGTGCTTCGGAAACTACTACTAGTCTTCCAGTGTACGATCAAAGCGTAGAGAGTATAAGACATTACTCCCATGGAGATAAGTCAGCATTGTGCTTATTGTGTTCAATGCCGATGCAATTTTTGTGTTTCATCAATACTCTGAAGGTTCACAGATTACACAATGCTTCCAGATGTGCGTCGGAAACTACTACTAGTCTTCCAGTGTACGATCAAAGTGTAGACAGTTCACGACATTACTCCCATGGAGAAAAGTCCGCATCTTGCATATTGTGTTCAATGCCGATGCAATTTCTGTGTTTCATCAACACTCTGAACGTCCACAGATTACAGAATGCCTCCAAATGTGCTTCGGAAACTACTACTAGTCTTCCAGTGGACGATCAAAGCGTAGACACTTTAAGACATTACTCCCATGGAGAAAATTCCGCATGGTGTTTATTGTGTTCAATGCCGATGCAATTTCTGTGTTTCATCAACACTCTGAAGGTCCTGAGATTACAGAATGCCTCCAGTTGTGCTTCGGAAACTACTACTAGTCTTCCAGTGAACGATCAAAACGTAGACAGTTTAAGACATTACTCTCATGGAGAAAAGTCCGCATGGTGCTTATTGTGTTCAACGCCGATTCAATTCCTGTGTTTCATCAACACTCTGAAGGTCCACAGATTACAGAATGCATCCAAAAGTGCTTCGGAAACTACTACTAGTCTTCCAGTGGACGATCAAAGCGTAGACACTTTAAGAAATTACTCCCATGGAGAAAATTCCGCATGGTGTTTATTGTGTTCAATGCCGATGCAATTTTTGTGTTTCATCAACACTCTGAAGGTCCACAGATTACAGAATGCCTCCAGATGTGCTTCGGAAACTACTACTAGTCATCCAGTGTACATTCAAAGCGTAGACAGTTTAAGACATTACTCCCATGGGGAAAAGTCCGCATGGTGCTTATTGTGTTCAACGCCGATTCAATTCCTGTGTTTCATCAACACTCTGAAGGTCCACAGATTACAGAATGCATCCAAAAGTGCTTCGGAAACTACTACTAGTCTTCCAGGGAACGATCAAAGCGTAGACAGTTTGAGGCATGACTCCCATGGCGAAAAGTCCGCATGGTGCTTATTGTGTTCAATGCCGATGCAATTTTTTTGTTTCATCATTACTCTGAAGGTCCACAGATTACAGAATGCATCCAGATATGCTTCGGAAACTACTACTAGTCTTCCAGGGATCGATCAAAGCGTAGACAGTTTAAGACATTACTCCCATGGTGAAAAGTCTGCATGGTGCTTATTGTGTTCAATGCCGATGCAAATTCTGTGTTTCATCAACCCTCTGAACGTACACAGGTTACAAAATTCCTCCAGATGTGCTTCGGAAACTACTACTAGTCTTCCAGGGAACGATCAAAGCGTAGACAGTTTAAGACATTACTCCCATAGAGAAAAGTCCGCATGGTGCTTATTGTGTTCAATGCCGATGCAATTTCTGTGTTTCGTCAACACTCTGAAGGTCCACAGATTGCAGAATGCATCCAAAAGTGCTTCGGAAACAACTACTAGTCTTCCAGTGGACGATCAAAGCGTAGACACTTGAAGACATTACTCCCATGGAGAAAAGTCTGCATGGTGCTTATTGTGTTCAATGCCGATGCAATTTCTGTGTTTCATCAACACTCTGAAGGTCCACAGCTTACAAAATGCCTCCAGATGTGCTTTGGAAACTGCTACTAGTCTTCCAGGGAACGATCAAAGCGTAGACAGTTTACGACATTACTCCCATGGGGAAAAGTCCGCATGGTTCTTATTGTGTTCAATACCGATGCAATTTCCGAGTTCCATCAACACTCTGAAGGTCCACAGATTACAGAATGCCTCCAGATGTGCTTCGGAAACTACTACTAGACTTCCAGGGAACGATTAAAGCGTAGACAGTTTAAGACATTACTCCCATGGAGAAAAGTCCGCATGGCGCTTATTGTGTTCAATGCCGATGCAATCTTTGTGTCTCATCAACACTCTGAAGGTCCACAGATTACAGAATGCCTCCATATGTGTTTCGGGTACTACTACTAGTCTTCCAGTAAATGATCAAAGCATAGACAGTTTAAGACATTACTCCCATGGAGAAAAGTCCACATGGTGCTTGTTGTGTTCAATGCCGATGCAATTTCTGTGGTTCATCAACACTCTGAAGGTACACAGATTACAGACTGCATCCAGATATGCTTCGGAAACTACTACTAGTCTTCCAGTGTACGATCAAAGCGTAGACAGTTTAAGACATTACTCCCATGAAGTTAATTCCGCATGGTGCTTATTGTGTTCAATGCCAATGCAATTTTTGTGTTTCAACAACACTCTGAAGGTCCACAGATTACAGAATGCCTCCAAATGTGCTTGGGAAACTACTACTAGTCTTCCAGGGAACGATCAAAGCGTAGACAGTTTAAGACATTACTCCCATGGAGAAAAGTCCGCATGGTGCTTATTGTGTTCAATGCCGATGCAATCTTTGTGTCTCATCAACACTCTGAAGGTTCACAGATTACAGAATGCCTCCAGATGTGCTTCGGAAACTACTACTAGTCATCCAGGGAACGATCAACGCGTAGACAGTATGAGACATTACTCCCATGGAGAAAAGTCCGCATGGTGCTTATTGTGTTCAATGCCGATGCAGTTTTTGTGTTTCATCAACACTCTGAACGTCCACAGTTTAGAGAATGCCTCCAGATGTGCTTCGGAAACTACTACTAGTCTTCCAGGGAACGATCAAAGCGTAGACAGTTGGAGACATTACTCCCATGGAGAAAGGTCCGCATGGTGCTTATTGTGTTCAATGCTGATGCAATTTTTGTGTTTCATCAACACTCTGAAGGTCCACAGATTACAGAATGCATCCAGATATGCTTCGGAAACTACTACTAGTCTTCCAGGGAACGATCGAAGCGTAGACAGTTTAAGACATTACTCCCATGGAGAGAAGTCTGCATGGTGCTTATTGTGTTCAATGCCGATGCAACTTCTGTATTTCATCAACACTCTGAAGGTCCACAGATTACAGAATGCCTCCAGATGTGCTTCGGAAACTACTACTAGTCTTCCAGGGTACGATCAAAGCGTAGACAGTTTAAGACATTACTCTCATGGAGAAAAGTCCGTATTTTGCCTATTGTGTTCAATGCCGAATCAATTTCTGTGTTTCATCAACACTCTGAAGGTCCAGAAATAACAGAATGCATCCAGATATTCTTCGGAAACTACTACTAGTCTTCCAGGGAACGATCGAAGCGTAGACAGTTTAAGACATTACTCCCATGGAGAGAAGTCTGCATGGTGCTTATTGTGTTCAATGCCGATGCAACTTCTGTATTTCATCAACACTCTGAAGGTAGACAGATTACAGAATGCATTGAGATATGCTTCGGAAACTACTACTAGTCTTCCAGGGAACGATCAAACCGTAGACAGTTTAAGACATTACTCCCATGGAGAAAAGTCTGCATGGTGCTTATTGTGTTCAATGCCAATGCAAATTCTGTGTTTCATCAACCCTCTGAACGTACACAGGTTACAAAATGCCTCCAGATGTGCTTCGGAAACTACTACTAGTCTTCCAGGGAACGATCAAAGCGTAGACAGTTTAAGACATTACTTCCATGGAGAAAAGTCCGCATGGTGCTTATTGTGTTCAATGCCGATGCAATTTCTGTGTTTCATCAACACTCTGAAGGTCCACAGATTGCAGAATTCCTCCAGATGTTCTTCGGAAACTACTACTAGTCTTCCAGGGAACGATCAAAGCGTAGACAGTTTAAGACTTTACTCCCATGGAGAAAAGTCCGCATGGTGCTTATTGTGTTCAATGCCGATGAATTTTTGTGTCTCATCAACACTGTGAAGGTCCACAGATTACAGAATGCCTCTAGATGTGCTTCGGAAACTACTACTAGTCTTCCAGTAAACGATCAAATCATAGACAGTTTAAAACATTACTCCCATGGAGAAAAGTCCACATGGTGCTTGTTGTGTTCAATGCCGATGCAATTTCTGTGTTTCATCAACACTCTGAAGGTCCACAGATTACAGAATGCCTCCAGATGTGCTTTGGAAACTACTACTAGTCTTCCAGTGTACGATCAAAGCGTAGACAGTTTAAGACGTTACTACCATGGAGAAAAGTCCGCTTGGTGCTTATTATGTTTAATGACGATGCAATTTTTGTGTTTCATCAATACTCTGAAGGTCCACAGATTACAGAATGCCTCCAGATGTGCTTCGGAAACTACTACTAGTCTTCCAAGGAACGATCAAAGCGTAGACAGTTTGAGACATTACTCCCATGGAGAAAAGTCCGCATGGTGGTTTTTCAGTTCAATGCCGATGCAATTTTTGTGTTTCATCAACACTCTGAAGGTCCACAGATTACAGAATGTATCAAGATATGCTTCGGAAACTGCTACTAGCCTTCCAGGGAACGATCAAAGCGTAGACAATATAAGACATTACTCCCATGGAGAAAAGTCTGCATGGTGTTTATTGTGTTCAATGCCGATGCAATTTCTGTGTTTCATCAACACTCTGAAGGTCCACAGATTACAGAATGACTCCAGATGTGCTTCAGAAACTACTACTAGTCTTCCAGGAAACGATCAAAGCGTAGGCAGTTGAAGACATTACTCCCATGGAGAAAAGTCCGCATGGTGCTTATTGTGTTCAATGCCGAAGAAATTTTTGTGTTTCAGCAACACTCTGAAGGTCCACAGATTACAGAATACATCCAGATATGCTTCGGAAACTACTACTAGTCTTCCAGGGAACGATCAAAGCGAAGACAGTTTAAGACATTTCTCCCAAGGAGAAAAGTCTGCATGGTGCTTATTGTGTTCAATGCCGATGCAATTTCTGTGTTTCATCAACACTCTGAAGGTCCACAGATTACAGAATGCCTCCAGATGTGCTTCGGAAACTACTACTAGTCTTCCAGTGTTCGATCAAATCGTAGACAGTTTAAGACATTACTACCATTTAGATAAGTCCGCATGGCGCTTATTGTGTTCAATGCTGATGCAATTTCTGTGTTTCATCAACACTCTGAAGGTCCAGAGATTACAGAATGCCTCCAGTTGTGCTTCGGAAACTACTACTAGTCTTCCAGTGAACGATCAAAACGTAGACAGTTTAAGACATTACTCCCATGGAGAAAAGTCCGCATTTTGCTTATTGTGTTCAATACCGATTCAATTCCTGTGTTTCATCAACACTCTGAAGGTCCACAGATTACAGAATGCCTCCAGAAGTGCTTCGGAAACTACTACTAGTCTTCCAGTGGACGATCAAAGCGTAGACACTTTAAGGCATTACTCCCATGAAGAAAATTCCGCATGGTGATCATTGTGTTCAATGCCGATGCAATTTTTGTGTTTCATCAACACTCTGAAGGGTCACAGATTACAGAATGCCTCCAGATGTGCTTCGGAAACTACTACTAGTCTTCCAGTGTACGATCAAAGCGTAGACAGTTTAAGACATTACTCCCTTGGAGATAAGTCCGCATTGTGCTTATTGTGTTCAATGCCGATGCAATTTTTGTGTTTCATCAATACTCTGAAGGTTCACAGATTACACAATGCTTCCAGATGTGCGTCGGAAACTACTACTAGTCTTCCAGTGTACGATCAAAGTGTAGACAGTTCACGACATTACTCCCATGGAGAAAAGTCCGCATCTTGCTTATTGTGTTCAATGCCGATGCAATTTCTGTGTTTCATCAACACTCTGAACGTCCACAGATTACAGAATGCCTCCAAATGTGCTTCGGAAACTACTACTAGTCTTCCAGTGGACGATCAAAGCGTAGACACTTTAAGACATTACTCCCATGGAGAAAATTCCGCATGGTGTTTATTGTGTTCAATGCCGATGCAATTTCTGTGTTTCATCAACACTCTGAAGGTCCTGAGATTACAGAATGCCTCCAGTTGTGCTTCGGAAACTACTACTAGTCTTCCAGTGAACGATCAAAACGTAGACAGTTTAAGACATTACTCTCATGGAGAAAAGTCCGCATGGTGCTTATTGTGTTCAACGCCGATTCAATTCCTGTGTTTCATCAACACTCTGAAGGTCCACAGATTACAGAATGCATCCAAAAGTGCTTCGGAAACTACTACTAGTCTTCCAGTGAACGATCAAAGCGTAGACACTTTAAGAAATTACTCCCATTGAGAAAATTCCGCATGGTGATTATTGTGTTCAATGCCGATGCAATTTTTGTGTTTCATCAACACTCTGAAGGTCCACAGATTACAGAATGCCTCCAGATGTGCTTCGGAAACTACTACTAGTCATCCAGTGTACATTCAAAGCGTAGACAGTTTAAGACATTACTCCCATGGGGAAAAGTCCGCATGGTGCATATTGAGTTCAATGCCGATGCAGTTTTTGTGTTCCATCAACACTCTCATCGTCCACAGATTACAGAATGCATCCAGATGTGTTTCGGAAACTACTACTAGTCTTCCAGGGAACGATCAAAGCGTAGACAGTTTGAGGCATGACTCCCATGGCGAAAAGTCCGCATGGTGCTTATTGTGTTCAATGCCGATGCAATTTTTTTGTTTCATCATTACTCTGAAGGTCCACAGATTACAGAATGCATCCAGATATGCTTCGGAAACTACTACTAGTCTTCCAGGGATCGATCAAAGCGTAGACAGTTTAAGACATTACTCCCATGGAGAAAAGTCTGCATGGTGCTTATTGTGTTCAATGCCGATGCAATTTCTGTGTTTCATCAACACTCTGAAGGTCCACAGGTTACAAAATGCCTCCAGATGTGCTTTGGAAACTGCTACTAGTCTTCCAGGGAACGATCAAAGCGTAGACAGTTTACGACATTACTCCCATGGGGAAAAGTCCGCATGGTTCTTATTGTGTTCAATACCGATGCAATTTCCGAGTTCCATCAACACTCTGAAGGTCCACAGATTACAGAATGCCTCCAGATGTGCTTCGGAAACTACTACTAGTCTTCCAGGGAACGATCAAAGCGTAGACAGTTTAAGACATTACTCCCATGGAGAAAAGTCCGCATGGTGCTTATTGTGTTCAATGCCGATGCAATCTTTGTGTCTCATCAACACTCTGAAGGTCCACAGATTACAGAATGCCTCCATATGTGTTTCGGGTACTACTACTAGTCTTCCAGTAAACGATCAAAGCATAGACAGTTTAAGACATTACTCCCATGGACAAAAGTCCACATGGTGCTTGTTGTGTTCAATGCCGATGCAATTTCTGTGGTTCATCAACACTCTGAAGGTACACAGATTACAGACTGCATCCAAATATGCTTCGGAAACTACTACTAGTCTTCCAGTGTACGATCAAAGCGTAGACAGTTTAAGACATTACTCCCATGAAGTTAATTCCGCATGGTGCTTATTGTGTTCAATGCCAATGCAATTTTTGTGTTTCAACAACACTCTGAAGGCCACAGATTACAGAATGCCTCCAAATGTGCTTCGGAAACTACTACTAGTCTTCCAGGGAACGATCAAAGCGTAGACAGTTTAAGACATTACTCCCATGGAGAAAAGTCCGCATGGTGCTTATTGTGTTCAATGCCGATGCAATCTTTGTGTCTCATCAACACTCTGAAGGTTCACAGATTACAGAATGCCTCCAGATGTGCTTCGGAAACTACTACTAGTCATCCAGGGAACGATCAACGCGTAGACAGTTTGAGACATTACTCCCATGGAGAAAAGTCCGCATGGTGCTTATTGTGTTCAATGCCGATGCAGTTTTTGTGTTTCATCAACACTCTGAACGTCCACAGATTAGAGAATGCCTCCAGATGTGCTTCGGAAACTACTACTAGTCTTCCAGGGAACGATCAAAGCGTAGACAGTTGGAGACATTACTCCCATGGAGAAAGGTCCGCATGGTGCTTATTGTGTTCAATGCTGATGCAATTTTTGTGTTTCATCAAAACTCTGAAGGTCCACAGATTACAGAATGCATCCAGATATGCTTCGGAAACTACTACTAGTCTTCCAGGGAACGATCGAAGCGTAGACAGTTTAAGACATTACTCCCATGGAGAGAAGTCTGCATGGTGCTTATTGTGTTCAATGCCGATGCAACTTCTGTATTTCATCAACACTCTGAAGGTCCACAGATTACAGAATGCCTCCAGATGTGCTTCGGAAACTACTACTAGTCTTCCAGTGTTCGATCAAAGCGTAGACAGTTTAAGACATTACTCTCATGGAGAAAAGTCCGTATTTTGCCTATTGTGTTCAATGCCGAATCAATTTCTGTGTTTCATTAACACTCTGAAGGTCCAGAAATAACAGAATGCATCCAGATATTCTTCGGAAACTACTACTAGTCTTCCAGGGAACGATCGAAGCGTAGACAGTTTAAGACATTACTCCCATGGAGAGAAGTCTGCATGGTGCTTATTGTGTTCAATGCCGATGCAACTTCTGTATTTCATCAACACTCTGAAGGTCCACAGATTACAGAATGCATTGAGATATGCTTCGGAAACTACTACTAGTCTTCCAGGGAACGATCAAACCGTAGACAGTTTAAGACATTACTCGCATGGAGAAAAGTCTGCATGGTGCTTATTGTGTTCAATGCCAATGCAAATTCTGTGTTTCATCAACCCTCTGAACGTACACAGGTTACAAAATGCCTCCAGATGTGCTTCGGAAACTACTACTAGTCTTCCAGGGAACGATCAAAGCGTAGACAGTTTAAGACATTACTTCCATGGAGAAAAGTCCGCATGGTGCTTATTGTGTTCAATGCCGATGCAATTTCTGTGTTTCATCAACACTCTGAAGGTCCACAGATTGCAGAATTCCTCCAGATGTTCTTCGGAAACTACTACTAGTCTTCCAGGGAACGATCAAAGCGTAGACAGTTTAAGACTTTACTCCCATGGAGAAAAGTCCGCATGGTGCTTATTGTGTTCAATGCCGATGAATTTTTGTGTCTCATCAACACTGTGAAGGTCCACAGATTACAGAATGCCTCTAGATGTGCTTCGGAAACTACTACTAGTCTTCCAGTAAACGATCAAATCATAGACAGTTTAAGACATTACTCCCATGGAGAAAAGTCCACATGGTGCTTGTTGTGTTCAATGCCGATGCAATTTCTGTGTTTCATCAACACTCTGAAGGTCCACAGATTACAGAATGCCTCCAGATGTGCTTTGGAAACTACTACTAGTCTTCCAGTGTACGATCAAAGCGTAGACAGTTTAAGACGTTACTACCATGGAGAAAAGTCCGCTTGGTGCTTATTGTGTTTAATGACGATGCAATTTTTGTGTTTCATCAATACTCTGAAGGTCCACAGATTACAGAATGCCTCCACATGTGCTTCGGAAACTACTACTAGTCTTCCAAGGAACAATCAAAGCGTAGACAGTTTGAGACATTACTCCCATGGAAAAAAGTCCGCATGGTGGTTTTTCAGTTCAATGCCGATGCAATTTTTGTGTTTCATCAACACTCTGAAGGTCCACAGATTACAGAATGTATCAAGATATGCTTCGGAAACTGCTACTAGCCTTCCAGGGAACGATCAAAGCGTAGACAATATAAGACATTACTCCCATGGAGAAAAGTCTGCATGGTGTTTATTGTGTTCAATGCCGATGCAATTTCTGTGTTTCATCAACACTCTGAAGGTCCACAGATTACAGAATGACTCCAGATGTGCTTCAGAAACTACTACTAGTCTTCCAGGAAACGATCAAAGCGTAGGCAGTTTAAGACATTACTCCCATGGAGAAAAGTCCGCATGGTGCTTATTGTGTTCAATGCCGATGAAATTTTTGTGTTTCAGCAACACTCTGAAGGTCCACAGATTACAGAATACATCCAGATATGCTTCGGAAACTACTACTAGTCTTCCAGGGAACGATCAAAGCGAAGACAGTTTAAGACATTTCTCCCATGGAGAAAAGTCTGCATGGTGCTTATTGTGTTCAATGCCGATGCAATTTCTGTGTTTCATCAACACTCTGAAGGTCCACAGATTACAGAATGCCTCCAGATGTGCTTCGGAAACTACTACTAGTCTTCCAGTGTTCGATCAAATCGTAGACAGTTTAAGACATTACTACCATGGAGATAAGTCCGCATGGCGCTTATTGTGTTCAATGCTGATGCAATTTCTGTGTTTCATCAACACTCTGAAGGTCCAGAGATTACAGAATGCCTCCAGTTGTGCTTCGGAAACTACTACTAGTCTTCCAGTGAACGATCAAAACATAGACAGTTTAAGACATTACTCCCATGGAGAAAAGTCCGCATTTTGCTTATTGTGTTCAATACCGATTCAAATCCTGTGTTTCATCAACACTCAGAAGGGTCACAGATTACAGAATGCCTCCAGATGTGCTTCGGAAGCTACTGCTAGTCTTCCAGTGTACGATCAAAGCGTAGACAGTTTAAGACATTACTCCCTTGGAGATAAGTCCGCATTGTGCTTATTGTGTTCAATGCCGATGCAATTTTTGTGTTTCATCAATACTCTGAAGGTCCACAGATTACAGAATGGTTCCAGATGTGCTTCGGAATTTACTACTAGTCTTCCAGTGTACGATCAAAGTGTAGACAGTTTAAGACATTACTCCCATGGAGAAAAGTCCGCATGGTGCTTATTGTGTTCAATGCCGTTGCAATTTCTGGGTTTCATCAACACTCTGAAGGTCCACAGATTACAGAATGCATCCAGATGTGCTTCAGAAACTACTACTAGTCTTCCAGGAAACGATCAAAGCGTATGCAGTTTAAGACATTACTCCTATGGAGAAAATTCCGCATGGTGCTTATTGTGTTGAATGCCGATGCACTTTTTGTGTTTCATCAACACTCTGAAGGTCCACAGATTACAGAATGCATCCAGATGTGCTTCGGAAACTACTACTAGTCTTCCAGGGAACGATCAAAGCGTAGACAGTTTGAGACATTACTCCCATGGAGAAAGGTCCGCATGGTGCTTATTGTGTTCAATGCCGATGCAATTTTTGTGTTTCATCAACACTGTGAAGGTCCACAGATTACAGAATGCATCCAGATATGCTTCGGAAACTACTACTAGTCTTCCAGGGAACGATCGAAGCGTAGACAGTTTAAGACATTACTCCCATGGAGAGAAGTCTGCATGGTGCTTATTGTGTTCAATGCCGATGCAACTTCTGTATTTCATCAACACTCTGAAGGTCCACAGATTACAGAATGCATTGAGATATGCTTCGGAAACTACTACTAGTCTTCCAGGGAACGATCAAACCGTAGACAGTTTAAGACATTACTCCCATGGAGAAAAGTCTGCATGGTGCTTATTGTGTTCAATGCCAATGCAAATTCTGTGTTTCATCAACCCTCTGAACGTACACAGGTTACAAAATGCCTCCAGATGTGCTTCGGAAACTACTACTAGTCATCCAGGGAACGATCAAAGCGTAGACAGTTTAAGACATTACTTCCATGGAGAAAAGTCTGCATGGTGTTTATTGTGTTCAATGCCGATGCAATTTCTGTGTTTCATCAACACTCTGAAGGTCCACAGATTACAGAATGACTCCAGATGTGCTTCAGAAACTACTACTAGTCTTCCAGGAAACGATCAAAGCGTAGGCAGTTTAAGACATTACTCCCATGGAGAAAAGTCCGCATGGTGCTTATTGTGTTCAATGCCGATGAAATTTTTGTGTTTCAGCAACACTCTGAAGGTCCACAGATTACAGAATACATCCAGATATGCTTCGGAAACTACTACTAGTCTTCCAGGGAACGATCAAAGCGAAGACAGTTTAAGACATTTCTCCCATGGAGAAAAGTCTGCATGGTGCTTATTGTGTTCAATGCCGATGCAATTTCTGTGTTTCATCAACACTCTGAAGGTCCACAGATTACAGAATGCCTCCAGATGTGCTTCGGAAACTACTACTAGTCTTCCAGTGTTCGATCAAATCGTAGACAGTTTAAGACATTACTACCATGGAGATAAGTCCGCATGGCGCTTATTGTGTTCAATGCTGATGCAATTTCTGTGTTTCATCAACACTCTGAAGGTCCAGAGATTACAGAATGCCTCCAGTTGTGCTTCGGAAACTACTACTGGTCTTCCAGTGAACGATCAAAACGTAGACAGTTTAAGACATTACTCCCATGGAGAAAAGTCCGCATTTTGCTTATTGTGTTCAATACCGATTCAATTCCTGTGTTTCATCAACACTCTGAAGGTCCACAGATTACAGAATGCCTCCAGAAGTGCTTTGCAAACTACTACTAGTCTTCCAGTGGACGATCAAAGCGTAGACACTTTAAGGCATTACTCCCATGAAGAAAATTCCGCATGGTGATCATTGTGTTCAATGCCGATGCAATTTTTGTGTTTCATCAACACTCAGAAGGGTCACAGATTACAGAATGCCTCCAGATGTGCTTCGGAAGCTACTACTAGTCTTCCAGTGTACGATCAAAGCGTAGACAGTTTAAGACATTACTCCCTTGGAGATAAGTCCGCATTGTGCTTATTGTGTTCAATGCCGATGCAATTTTTGTGTTTCATCAATACTCTGAAGGTCCACAGATTACAGAATGGTTCCAGATGTGCTTCGGAATTTACTACTAGTCTTCCAGTGTACGATCAAAGTGTAGACAGTTTAAGACATTACTCCCATGGAGAAAAGTCCGCATGGTGCTTATTGTGTTCAATGCCTTTGCAATTTCTGGGTTTCATCAACACTCTGAAGGTCCACAGATTACAGAATGCATCCAGATGTGCTTCAGAAACTACTACTAGTCTTCCAGGAAACGATCAAAGCGTATGCAGTTTAAGACATTACTCCCATGGAGAAAATTCCGCATGGTGCTTATTGTGTTGAATGCCGATGCACTTTTTGTGTTTCATCAACACTCTGAAGGTCCACAGATTACAGAATGCATCCAGATGTGCTTCGGAAACTACTACTAGTCTTCCAGGGAACGATCAAAGCGTAGACAGTTTGAGACATTACTCCCATGGAGAAAGGTCCGCATGGTGGTTATTGTGTTCAATGCCGATGCAATTTTTGTGTTTCATCAACACTGTGAAGGTCCACAGATTACAGAATGCATCCAGATATGCTTCGGAAACTACTACTAGTCTTCCAGGGAACGATCGAAGCGTAGACAGTTTAAGACATTACTCCCATGGAGAGAAGTCTGCATGGTGCTTATTGTGTTCAATGCCGATGCAACTTTTGTATTTCATCAACACTCTGAAGGTCCACAGATTACAGAATGCATTGAGATATGCTTCGGAAACTACTACTAGTCTTCCAGGGAACGATCAAAGCGTAGACAGTTTAAGACATTACTCCCATGGAGAAAAGTCCGCATGGTGCTTATTGTGTTCAATGCCGATGAATTTTTGTGTCTCATCAACACTGTGAAGGTCCACAGATTACAGAATGCCTCTAGATGTGCTTCGGAAACTACTACTAGTCTTCCAGTAAACGATCAAATCATAGACAGTTTAAGACATTACTCCCATGGAGAAAAGTCCACATGGTGCTTGTTGTGTTGAATGCCGATGCAATTTCTGTGTTTCATCAACACTCTGAAGGTCCACAGATTACAGAATGCCTCCAGATGTGCTTTGGAAACTACTACTAGTCTTCCAGTGTACGATCAAAGCGTAGACAGTTTAAGACGTTACTACCATGGAGAAAAGTCCGCTTGGTGCTTATTGTGTTTAATGACGATGCAATTTTTGTGTTTCATCAATACTCTGAAGGTCCACAGATTACAGAATGCCTCCAGATGTGCTTCGGAAACTACTACTAGTCTTCCAAGGAACGATCAAATCGTAGACAGTTTGAGACATTACTCCCATGGAGAAAAGTCCGCATGGTGCTTTTTCAGTTCAATGCCGATGCAATTTTTGTGTTTCATCAACACTCTGAAGGTCCACAGATTACAGAATGTATCAAGATATGCTTCGGAAACTGCTACTAGCCTTCCAGGGAACGATCAAAGCGTAGACAATATAAGACATTACTCCCATGGAGAAAAGTCTGCATGGTGTTTATTGTGTTCAATGCCGATGCAATTTCTGTGTTTCATCAACACTCTGAAGGTCCACAGATTACAGAATGCCTCCAGATGTGCTTCAGAAACTACTACTAGTCTTCCAGGAAACGATCAAAGCGTAGGCAGTTTAAGACATTACTCCCATGGAGAAAAGTCCGCATGGTGCTTATTGTGTTCAATGCCGATGAAATTTTTGTGTTTCATCAACACTCTGAAGGTCCACAGATTACAGAATACATCCAGATATGCTTCGGAAACTACTACTAGTCTTCCAGGGAACGATCAAAGCGAAGACAGTTTAAGACATTTCTCCCATGGAGAAAAGTCTGCATGGTGCTTATTGTGTTCAATGCCGACGCAGTTTCTGTGTTTCATCAACACTCTGAAGGTCCACAGATTACAGAATGCCTCTAGATGTGCTTCGGAAACTACTACTAGTATTCCAGTGTTCGATCAAATCGTAGACAGTTTAAGACATTACTACCATGGAGATAAGTCCGCATGGCGCTTATTGTGTTCAATGCTGATGCAATTTCTGTGTTTCATCAACACTCTGAAGGTCCAGAGATTACAGAATGCCTCCAGTTGTGCTTCGGAAACTACTACTAGTCTTCCAGTGAACGATCAAAACGTAGACAGTTTAAGACATTACTCCCATGGAGAAAAGTCCGCATTTTGCTTATTGTGTTCAATACCGATTCAATTCCTGTGTTTCATCAACACTCTGAAGGTCCACAGATTACAGAATGCCTCCAGAAGTGCTTCGGAAACTACTACTAGTCTTCCAGTGGACGATCAAAGCGTAGACACTTTAAGGCATTACTCCCATGAAGAAAATTCCGCATGGTGATCATTGTGTTCAATGCCGATGCAATTTTTGTGTTTCATCAACACTCTGAAGGTTCACAGATTACAGAATGCCTCCAGATGTGTTTCGGAAACTACTACTAGTCTTCCAGTGTACGATCTAAGCGTAGACTGTTTAAGACATTACTCCCTTGGAGATAAGTCCGCATTGTGCTTATTGTGTTCAATGCCGATGCAATTTTTGTGTTTCATCAATACTCTGAAGGTCCACAGATTACAGAATGGTTCCATATGTGCTTTGGAATTTACTACTAGTCTTCCAGTGTACGATCAAAGTGTAGACAGTTTAAGACATTACTCCCATGGAGAAAAGTCCGCATGGTGCTTATTGTGTTCAATGCCGTTGCAATTTCTGGGTTTCATCAACACTCTGAAGGTCCACAGATTACAGAATGCATCCAGATGTGCTTCAGAAACTACTACTAGTCTTCCAGGAAACGATCAAAGCGTAGGCAGTTTAAGACATTACTCCCATGGAGAAAACTCCGCATGGTGCTTATTGTGTTGAATGCCGATGCAATTTTTGTGGTTCATCAACACTCTGAAGGTCCACAGATTACAGAATGCATCCAGATGTGCTTCGGAAACAACTACTAGTCTTCCAGGGAACGATCAAAGCGTAGACAGTTTGAGACATTACTCCCATGGAGAAAGGTCCGCATGGTGCTTATTGTGTTCAATGCCGATGCAATTTTTGTGTTTCATCAACACTGTGAAGGTCCACAGATTACAGAATGCATCCAGATATGCTTCGGAAACTACTACTAGTCTTCCAGGGAACGATCAAAGCGTAGACAGTTTAAGACATTACTCCCATGGAGAAAAGTCTGCATGGTGCTTATTGTGTTCAATGCCGATGCAATTTCTGTGTTTCATCAACACTCTGAAGGTCCACAGATTACAGAATGCCTCCAGATGTGCTTCGGAAACTACTACTAGTCTTCCAGTGTAAGATCAAAGCGTAGACAGTTTAAGACATTACTCTCATGGAGAAAAGTCCGTATTTTGCCTATTGTGTTCAATGCCGAATCAATTTCTGTGTTTCATCAACACTCTGAAAGTCCAGAAATAACAGAATGCATCCAGATATGCTTCGGAAACTACTATTAGTCTCCCAGGGAACGATCAAAATGTAGACAGTTTAAGACATTACTCCCAAGGAGAAGAGTCCGCATGATGCTTATTGTGTTCAATGCCGATACAATTTCTGTGTTTCATCAACACTCTGAAGGTCCACAAATTACAGAATGCCTCCAGATGTCCTTCGGGAACTACTGCTATTCTTCCAGTGAACGATCACAGCGTAGACAGTTTAAGACATTACTCTGATGGAGAAAAGTCCGTATGGTGCCTATTGTGTTCAATGCCGAATCAATTTCTGTGTTTCATCAACACTCTGAAGGTCCACAGATAACAGAATGCCTCCAGATGTGCTTCGGAAACTACTAGTAGTCTTCCAGGGAACGATCAAAGCGTAGACAGTTTAAGACATTACTCCCAAGGAGAAAAGTCCGCATGGTGCTTATTGTGTTCAATGCCGATGCAATTTCTGTGTTTCATCAACACTCTGAAGGTCCACAGATTACAGAATGCATCCAGTTGTGCTTCGGAAACTACTACTAGTCTTCCAGTGAACGATCAAAGCGTAGACACTTAAAGACATTACTCCCATGGAGAAAATTCCGCATGGTGCTTATTGTGTTCAATGCCGCTGCAATTTTTGTGTTTCATCAACACTCTAAGGTCCACAGATTACAGAATGCCTCCAGATGTGCTTCGGAAACTTCTACTAGTCTTCCAGTGTACGATCAAAGCGTAGACAGTTTAAGACATTACTCCCATGGAGAAAAGACCGCATTGTGCTTATTGTGTTCAATGCCGATGCAATTTTTGTGTTTCATCAATGCTCTGAAGGTCCACAGATTACAGAATGCTTCCAGATGTGCTTCGGAAACTACTACTAGTCCTCCAGTGTACGATCAAAGTGTAGACAGTTGAAGACATTACTCCGATGGAGAAAGTCCGCATGGTGCTTATTGTGTTAAATACCGATGCAATTTCTGAGTTTCATCAACACTCTGAAGGACCACAGATTACAGAATGCCTCCAGATGTACTTCGGAAACTGCTACTAGTCTTCCAGTGTACAATCAATGCGTAGACAGTTTAAGACATTACTCCCATGGAGATAAGTCCGCATGGTGCTTATTGTGTTCAATGCCGATGCAGTGTTTGTGTTTCATCAACACCCTGAAGGTCCACAGATTACAGAATGCCTCCAGATGTGCTTCGGAAACTACTACTAGTCTTCCAGGGAACGATCAAAGCGTAGACAGTTTGAGACATTACTCCCATGGAGATAAGTCCGCACGGTGCTTATTGTGTTCAATGCCGATGCAATTTTTGTGTTTCATCAACACTCTGAGGTCCACAGATTACAGAATGTATCCAGATATGATTTGGAAACTACTACTAGCCTTCCAGGGAACGATCAAAGCGTAGACAATATAAGACATTACTCCCATGGAGAAAAGTCTGCATGGTGTTTATTGTGTTCAATGCCGATGCAATTTCTGTGTTTCATCAACACTCTGAAAGTCCAGAATGCATCCAGATGTGCTTCAGAAACTCTTACTAGTCTTCCAGGAAACGATCAAAGCGTAGGCAGTTTAAGACATTACTCCCGTGGAGAAAAGTCCGCATGGTGCTTATTGTGTTCAATGCCGATGCAATTCTTGTGTTTCATCAACACTCTGAAGGTCCACAGATTACAGAATGCCTCCAGATGTGTTTCGGAAACTACTACTAGTCTTCCAGTGTACGATTGAAGCGTAGACAGTTTAAGACATTACTCCCATGGAGAAAAGTCCGCATGGTGCTTATTGTGTTCAATACCGATTCAATTCCTGTGTTTCATCAACACTCTGAAGGTCCACAGATTACAGAATGCCTTCAGAAGTGCTTCGGAAACTACTACTAGTCTTCCAGTGGACGATCAAAGCGTAGACACTTTAAGACATTACTCCCATGAAGAAAATTCCGCATGGTGCTTATTGTGTTCAATGCCGATGCAATTTTTGTGTTTCATCAACACTCTGAAGGTTCACAGATTACAGAATGCCTCCAGATGTGTTTCGGAAACTACTACTAGTCTTCCAGTGTACGATCAAAGCGTAGACAGTTTAAGACATTACTCCCTTGGAGATAAGTCCGCATTGTGCTTATTGTGTTCAATGCCGATGCAATTTTTGTGTTTCATCAATACTCTGAAGGTCCACAGATTACAGAATGCTTCCAGATGTGCTTCGGAATTTACTACTAGTCTTCCAGTGTACGATCAAAGTGTAGACAGTTTAAGACATTACTCCCATGGAGAAAAGTCCGCATGGTGCTTATTGTGTTCAATGCCGTTGCAATTTCTGTATTTCATCAACACTCTGAAGGTCTACAGAATACAGAATGCACCCAGATGTGCTTCAGAAACTACTACTAGTCTTCCAGGAAACGATCAAAGCGAAGGCAGTTTAAAACATTACTCCCATGGAGAAAAGTCCGCATGGTGCTTATTGTGTTCAATGCCGATGCAATTTTTGTGTTTCATCAACTCTCTGAACGTCCACAGATTAGAGAATGCCTCCAGATGTGCTTCGGAAACTACTACTAGTCTTCCAGGGAACGATCAAAGCGTAGACAGTTTGAGACATTACTCCCATGGAGAAAGGTCCACATGGTGCTTATTGTGTTCAATGCCGATGCAATTTTTGTGTTTCAACAACACTCTGAAGGTCCACAGATTACAGAATGCTTCCAGATGTGCTTCGGAAATTATTACAAGTCCTCCAGTGTACGATCAAAGTGTAGACAGTTTAAGACATTACTCCGATGGAGAAAGTCCGCATGGTGCTTATTGCGTTAAATGCCGATGCAATTTCTGTGTTTCATCAACACTCTGAAGGTCCAAAGATTACAGAATGCCTCCAGATGTACTTCGGAAGGTGCTACTAGTCTTCCAGTGTACAATCAAAGCGTAGACAGTTTAAGACATTACTCCCATGGAGAAAAGTCCGCATGGTGCTTATTGTGTTCAATACCGATTCAATTCCTGTGTTTCATCAACACTCTGAAGGTCCACAGATTACAGAATGCCTCCAGAAGTGCTTCGGATACAACTACTAGTCTTCCAGTGGACGATCAAAGCGTAGACACTTTAAGACATTACTCCCATGAAGAAAATTCCGCATGGTGCTTATTGTGTTCAATGCCGATGCAATTTTTGTGTTTCATCAACACTCTGAAGTTTCACAGATTACAGAATGCCTCCAGATGTGTTTCGGAAACTACTACTAGTCTTCCAGTGTACGATCAAAGCGTAGACAGTTTAAGACATTACTCCCTTGGAGATAAGTCCGCATTGTGCTTATTGTGTTCAATGCCGATGCAATTTTCGTGTTTCATCAATACTCTGAAGGTCCACAGATTACAGAATGCTTCCAGATGTGCTTCGGAATTTACTACTAGTCTTCCAGTGTACGATCAAAGTGTAGACAGTTTAAGACATTACTCCCATGGAGAAAAGTCCGCATGGTGCTTATTGTGTTCAATGCCGTTGCAATTTCTGTATTTCATCAACACTCTGAAGGTCCACAGAATACAGAATGCATCCAGATGTGCTTCAGAAACTACTACTAGTCTTCCAGGAAACGATCAAAGCGTAGGCAGTTTAAGACATTACTCCCATGGAGAAAAGTCCGCATGGTGCTTATTGTGTTCAATGCCGATGCAGTTTTTGTGTTTCATCAAGACTCTGAACGTCCACAGATTAGAGAATGCCTCCAGATGTGCTTCGGAAACTACTACTAGTCTTCCAGTGTACGATCAAAGCGTAGACCGTTTAAGACAATACTCCCATGGAGAAAAGTCCGCATGGTGCTCATTGTGTTCAATGCCGATGCAGTTTTTGTGTTTCATCAACACTCTGAACGTCCACAGATTAGAGAATGGCTCCAGATGTGCTTCGGAAACTACTACTAGTCTTCCAGGGAACGATCAAAGCGTAGACAGTTTGAGACATTACTCCCATGGAGAAAGGTCCGCATGGTGCTTATTGTGTTCAATGCCGATGCAATTTTTGTGTTTCATCAACACTCTGAAGGTCCACAGATTACAGAATGCATCCAGATATGCTTCGGAAACTACTACTAGTCTTCCAGGGAACGATCAAAGCGTAGACAGTTTAAGACATTATCCCAAGGAGAAGAGTCCGCATGTTGCCTATTGTGTTCAATGCCGATGCAATTTCTGTGTTTCATCAACACTCTGAAGGTCCACAAATTGCAGAATGCCTCCAGATGTCCTTCGGGAAGTACTGCTAGTCTTCCAGTGAACGATCACAGCGTAGAGAGTTTAAGACATTACTCTGATGGAGAAAAGTCCGTATGGTGCCTATTGTGTTCAATGCCGAATCAATTTCTGTGTTTCATCAACACTCTTAAGGTCCACAGATAACAGAATGCCTCCAGATGTGCTTCGGAAACTACTACTAGTCTTCCAGGGAACGATCATAGCGTAGACAGTTTAAGACATTACTCCAAAGGAGAAAAGTCCGCATGGTGCTTATTGTGTTCAATGCCGATGCAATTTCTGTGTTTCATCAACACTCATAAGGTCCACAGATTACAGAATGCATCCAGAAGTACTTCGGAAACTACTACTAGTCTTCCAGTGAACGATCAAAGCGTAGACACTTTAAGACATTACTCCCATGGAGAAAATTCCGCATGGTGCTTATTGTGTTCAATGCCGCTGCAATTTTTGTGTTTCATCAACACTCTAAGGTCCACAGATTACAGAATGCCTCCAGATGTGCTTCGGAAACTACTACTAGTCTTCCAGTGAACGATCAAAGCGTAGACAGTTTAAGACATTACTCCCATGGAGAAAAGTCCGCATGGTGCTTATTGTGTTCAATGCCGATGCAATTTTTGTGTTTCATCAATAATCTGAAGGTCCACAGATTACAGAATGCTTCCAGATGTGCTTCGGAAACTACTACTAGTCCTCCAGTGTACGATCAAAGTGTAGACAGTTTAAGACATTACTCCGATGGAGAAAGTCCGCATGGTGCTTATTGTGTTAAATGCCGATGCAATTTCTGTGTTTCATCAACATTCTGAAGGTCCACAGATTACAGAATGCCTCCAGGTGTACTTCGGAAACTGATACTAGTCTTCCAGTGTACAATAAAAGCGTAGTCAGTTTAAGACATTACTACCATGGAGATAAGACCACATGGTCCTTATTGTGTTCATTGCCGATGCAGTTTTTGTGTTTCATCAACACACTGAAGGTCCACAGATTACAGAATGCCTCCAGATGTGCTTCGGAAACTACTACTAGTCTTCCAGGGAACGATCAAAGCGTAGACAATTTGAGACATTACTCCCATGGAGAAAAGTCAATATGGTGCTTATTGTGTTCAATGCCGATGCAATTTTTGTGTTTCATCAACACTCTGAGGTCCACAGATTACAGAATGTATCCATATATGCTTCGGAAACTACTACTAGCCTTCCAGGGAACGACCAAAGCGTAGACAATATAAGACATTACTCCCATGGAGAAAAGTCTGCATGGTGTATGTTGTGTTCAATGCCGATGCAATTTCTGTGTTTCATCAACACTCTGAAGGTCCACAGAATACAGAATGCATCCAGATGTGCTTCAGAAACTACTACTAGTCTTCCAGGAAACGATCAAAGCGTAGGCATTTTAAGACATTACTCCCATGGAGAAAAGTCCGCATGGTGCTTATTGTGTTCAATGCCGATGCAATTTTTGTGTTTCATCAACACTCTGAAGGTCCACAGATTAGACAATGCCTCCAGATGTGCTTCGGAAACTACTACTAGTCTTCCAGGGAACGATCAAAGCGTAGACAGTTCGAGACATTACTCCCATCTAGGAAAGTCCGCATGGTGCTTATTGTGTTCAATGCCGATGCAATTTTTGTGTTTCATCAACACTCTGAAGGTCCATAGATTACAGAATGCATCCAGATATGCTTCAGAAACTACTACTAGTCTTCCAGGGAACGATCAAAGCGTAGACAGTTTAAGACATTTCTAACATGGAGAAAAGTCTGCATGGTGCTTATTGTGTTCAATGCCGATGCAATTTTTGTGTTTCATCAACAATCTGAAGGTTCACAGATTACAGAATGCCTCCAGATGTGTTTTGGAAATTACTACTAGTCTTCCAGTGTACGATCAAAGCGAAGACAGTTTAAGACATTACTCCCATGAAAAAAATTTCGCATGGTGCTTATTGCGTTCAATGCCGATGCAATTTTTGTGTTTCATCAACACTCTGAAGGTTCACAGATTACAGAATGCCTCCAGATGTGTTTCGGAAACTACTACTAGTCTTCCAGTGTACAATCATAGCGTAGACAGTTTAAGACATTATTCCCTTGGAGATAAGTCCGCATTGTGCTTATTGTGTTAAATGCCGATGCTATTTTTATATTTCATCAATACTCTGAAGGTCCACAGATTACAGAATGCTTCCAGATGTGCTTCGGAATTTACTACTAGTCTTCCAGTGTACGGTCAAAGTGTAGACATTTTAAGTCATTACTCCCATGGAGAAAAGTGCGCATGGTGCTTATTGTGTTCAATGCCGTTGCAATTTCTGTATTTCATCAACACTCTGAAGGTCCACAGAATACAGAATGCATCCCTATGTGCTTCAGAAAATACTACTAGTCTTCCAGGAAACGATCAAAGCGTAGGCAGTTTAAGACATTACTCCCATGGAGAAAAGTCGGCATGGTGCTTATTGTGTTCAATGCCGATGCAATTTTTGTGTTTCATCAACACTCTGAAGGTCCACAGATTACAGAATGCCTCCAGATGTGCTTCGGAAACTACTACTAGTCTTCCAGTGTACGATTAAAGCGTAGACAGTTTAAGACATTACTCCCATGGAGAAAAGTCCGCATGGTGGTTATTGTGATCAATGCCTATGCAGTTTTTGTGTTTCATCAACACTCTGAGCGTCCACAGATTAGAGAATGGCTCCAAATGTGCTTCCGAAACTATTACTAGTCTTCCAGGGAACGATCAAAGCGTAGACAGTTTTAGACATTACTCCCATGGAGAAAAGTCTGCATGGTGCTTATTGTGTTCAATGCCGATGCAATTTCTGTGTTTCATCAAGACTCTGAAGGTCCACAGATTACAGAATGCCTCCAGATGTGCTTCGGAAACTACTACTTGTCTTCCAGTGTACGATCAAAGCGTAGACACTTTAAGACATTACTCCCATGGAGAAAAGTCCGCATTGTGCTTATTGTGTTTAATGCCGAATAAATTTCTGTGTTTCATCAACACTCTGATGGTCCAGAAATAACAGAATGCATCCAGATATGCTTTCGGAAACTACTACTAATCTTCCAGGGAACGATCCAAGCGTAGACAGTTTAAGACATTACTCCCAAGGAGAAGAGTCCGCATGGTGATTATTGTGTTCAATGCCGATGCAATTTCTGTGTTTCATCAACACTCTGAAGGTCCACAAATTACAGAATGCCTCCAGATGTCCTTCGGGAACTACTGCTAGTCTTCCAGTGAACGATCACAGCGTAGACAGTTTAAGACATTAGTCCCATGGAGAAAAGTCCGCATGGTGCTTATTGTGTTCAATGCCGATGCAGTTTTTGTGTTTCATCAACACTCTGAACGTCCACAGATTAGAGAATGCCTCCAGATGTGCTTCGGAAACTACTACTAGTCTTCCAGGGAACGATCAAAGCGTAGACAGTTTGAGACATTACTCCCATGGAGAAAAGTCCGCATGGTGCTTATTGTGTTAAATGCCGATGCAATTTCTGTGTTTCATCAACACTCTGAGGGTCCACAGATTACAGAATGCCTCCAGATGTGCTTCGGAAACTACTATTAGTCTCCCAGGGAACGATCAAAATGTAGACAGTTTAAGACATTACTCCCAAGGAGAAGAGTCCGCATGATGCTTATTGTGTTCAATGCCGATACAATTTCTGTGTTTCATCAACACTCTGAACGTCCACAGATTAGAGAATGCCTCCAGATATGCTTCGGAAACTACTACTAGTCTTCCAGGGAACGATCAAAGCGTAGACAGTTTGAGACATTACTCCCATGGAGAAAAGTCCCCATGGTGCTTATTGTGTTCAATGCCGATGCAATTTTTGTGTTTCATCAACACTCTGAAGGTCCACAGATTACAGAATGCCTCCAGATATGCTTCAGAAACTACTACTAGTCTTCCAGTGGACGATCAAAGCGTAGACACTTTAAGACATTACTCCCATGAAGAAAATTCCGCATGTTGCTTATTGTGTTCAATGCCGATGCAATTTTTGTGTTTCATCAACACTCTGAAGGTTCACAGATTACAGAATGCATCCAGATGTGTTTGGGAAACTACTACTAGTCTTCCAGTGTACGATCAAAGTATAGACAGTTTAAGACATTACTCCCTTGCAGATAAGTCCGCATTGTGCTTATTGTGTTCAATGCCGATGCAATTTTTGTGTTTCATCAATACTCTGAAGGTCCACAGATTACAGAATGCTTCCAGATGTGCTTCGGAATTTACTACTAGTCTTCCAGTGTACGATCAAAGTGTAGACAGTTTAAGACATTACTCATATGGAGAAAAGTCCGCATGGTGCTTATTGTGTTCAATGCCGTTGCAATTTCTGTGTTTCATCAACACTCTGAAGGTCCACAGATTACAGAATGCCTCCACATGTGCTTCGGAAACTACTGCTAGTCTTCCAGTGAACGATCAGAGCGTAGACAGTTTAAGACATTACTCTCATGGAGAAAAGTCCGCATGGTGCTTATAGTGTTCAATGCCGATTAAATTTCTGTGTTTCATCAACACTCTGAAGGTCCACAGATTACAGAATGCCTCCAGATGTGCTTCGGAAACTACTACTAGTCTTCCAGGGTACGATCAAAGCGTAGACAGTTTAAGACATTACTCCCATGGAGAAAAGTCCGCATGGTGCTTATTGTGTTCAATGCCGACGCAATTTCTATGTTTCATCAACACTCTGAAGGTCCACAGATTGCACAATGCCTACAGATGTGCTTCGGAATTTACTACTAGTCTTCCAGTGTACCATCAAAGTGTAGACAGTTTAAGACATTACTCCCTTGGAGATAAGTCCGCATTGTGCTTATTGTGTTCAATGCCGATGCAATTTTTGTGTTTCATCAATACTCTGAAGGTCCACAGATTACAGAATGCTTCCAGATGTGCTTCGGAATTTACTACTAGTCTTCCAGTGTACGATCAAAGTGTAGACAGTTTAAGACATTACTATCATGGAGAAAAGTCCGCATGGTGCTTATTGTGTTCAATGCCGTTGCAATTTCTGTATTTCATCAACACTCTGAAGGTCCACAGAATACAGAATGCACCCAGATGTGCTTCAGAAACTACTACTAGCCTTCCAGGAAACGATCAAAGCGTAGGCAGTTTAAGACATTACTCCCATGGAGAAAAGTCCGCATGGTGCTTATTGTGTTCAATGCCGATGCAATTTTTGTGTTTCATCAACTCTCTGAACGTCCACAGATTAGAGAATGCCTCCAGATGTGCTTCGGAATTTACTACTAGTCTTCCAGTGTACGATCAAAGTGTAGACAGTTTAAGACATTTTCCCATGGAGAAAAGTCCGCATGGTGCTTATTGTGTTCAATGCCGTTGCAATTTCTGTATTTTATCAACACTCTGACGGTCTACAGAATACAGAATGCATCCAGATGTGCTTCAGAAACTACTACTAGTCTTCCAGGAAACGATCAAAGCGTAGGCAGTTTAAGACATTACTCCCATGGAGAAAAGTCCGCATGGTGCTTATTGTGTTCAATGCCGATGCAGTTTTTGTGTTTCATCAACACTCTGAACGTCCACAGATTAGAGAATGGCTCCAGATGTGCTTCGGAAACTACTACTAGTCTTCCAGGGAACGATCAAAGCGTAGACAGTTTGAGACATTACTCCCATGGAGAAAAGTCCGCATGGTGCTTATTGTGTTCAATGCCGCTGCAATTTTTGTGTTTCATCAACACTCTAAGGTCCACAGATTACAGAATGCCTCCAGATGTGCTTCGGAACTACTACTAGACTTCCAGTGAACGATCAAAGCGTAGACAGTTTAAGACATTACTCCCATGGAGAAAAGTCCGCATGGTGCTTATTGTGTTGAATGCCGATGCAATTTTTGTGTTTCATCAATAATCTGAAGGTCCACAGATTACAGAATGCTTCCAGATGTGCTTCGGAAACTACTACTAGTCCTCCAGTGTACGATCAAAGTGTAGACAGTTTAAGACATTACTCCGATGGAGAAAGTCAGTATGGTGCTTATTGTGTTAAATGCCGATGCAAATTCTGTGTTTCATCAACACTCTGAAGGTCCACAGATTACAGAATGCCTCCAGGTGTACTTCGGAAACTGATACTAGTCTTCCAGTGTACAATAAAAGCGTAGACAGTTTAAGACATTACTACCATGGAGATAAGACCACATGGTCCTTATTGTGTTCATTGCCGATGCAGTTTTTGTGTTTCATCAACACACTGAAGGTCCACAGATTACAGAATGTATCCATATATGCTTCGGAAACTACTACTAGCCTTCCAGGGAACGACCAAAGCGTAGACAATATAAGACATTACTCCCATGGAGAAAAGTCTGCATGGTGTATGTTGTGTTCAATGCCGATGCAATTTCTGTGTTTCATCAACACTCTGAAGGTCCACAGAATACAGAATGCATCCAGATGTGCTTCAGAAACTACTACTAGTCTTCGAGGAAACGATCAAAGCGTAGGCATTTTAAGACATTACTCCCATGGAGAAAAGTATGCATGGTGCTTACTGTGTTCAATGCCGATGCAATTTTTGTGTTTCATCAACACTCTAAAGGTCCACAGATTAGAGAATGACTCCAGATGTGCTTCGGAAACTACTACTAGTCTTCCAGGGAACGATCAAAGCGTAGACAGTTTGAGACATTACTCCCATGGAGGAAAGTCCGCATGGTGCTTATTGTGTTCAATGCCGATGCAATTTTTGTGTTTCATCAACACTCTGAAGGTCCATAGATTACAGAATGCATCCAGATATGCTTCAGAAACTACTACTAGTCTTCCAGGGAACGATCAAAGCGTAGACAGTTTAAGACATTTCTAACATGGAGAAAAGTCTGCATGGTGCTTATTGTGTTCAATGCCGATGCAATTTTTGTGTTTCATCAACAATCTGAAGGTTCACAGATTACAGAATGCCTCCAGATGTGTTTTGGAAACTACTACTAGTCTTCCAGTGTACGATCAAAGCGAAGACAGTTTAAGACATTACTCCCATGAAAAAAATTTCGCATGGTGCTTATTGCGTTCAATGCCGATGCAATTTTTGTGTTTCATCAAAACTCTGAATTTTCACAGATTACAGAATGCCTCCAGATGTGTTTCGGAAACTACTACTAGTCTTCCAGTGTACAATCAAAGCGTAGACAGTTTAAGACATTACTCCCTTGGAGATAAGTCCGCATTGTGCTTATTATGTTAAATGCCGATGCTATTTTTATATTTCATCAATACTCTGAAGGTCCACAGATTACAGAATGCATCCAGATGTGCTTCGGAAACTACTACTAGTCTTCCAGGGAACGATCAAAGCGTAGACAGTTTGAGACATTACTCCCATGGAGAAAGGTCCGCATGGTGTTTATTGTGTTCAATGCCGATGCAATTTTTGTGTTTCATCAACACTCTGAAGGTCCACAGATTACAGAATGCATCCAGATATGCTTCGGAAACTACTACTAGTCTTCCAGGAAACGATCAAAGCGTAGACAGTTTAAGATATTACTCCCATGGAGAAAAGTCTGCATGGTGCTTATTGTGTTCAATGCCGATGCAATTTCTGTGTTTCATCAAGACTCTGAAGGTCCACAGATTACAGAATGCTTCCAGATGTGCTTCGGAAACTACTACTTGTCTTCCAGTGTACGATCAAAGCGTAGACACTTTAAGACATTACTCCCATGGAGAAAAGTCCGCATTGTGCTTATTGTGTTCAATGCCGAATGAATTTCTGTGTTTCATCAACACTCTGATGGTCTAGAAATAACAGAATGCATCCAGATATGCTTCGGCAACTACTACTAATCTTCCAGGGAACGATCAAAGCGTAGACAGTTTAAGACATTACTCCCAAGGAGAAGAGTCCGCATGGTGCTTATTGTGTTCAATGCCGATGCAATTTCTGTGTTTCATCAACACTCTGAAGGTCCACAAATTACAGAATGCCTCCAGATGTCCTTCGGGAACTACTGCTATTCTTCCAGTGAACGATCACAGCGTAGACAGTTTAAGACATTACTCCCATGGAGAAAAGTCCGCATGGTGCTTATTGTGTTCAATGCCGATGCAGTTTTTGGGTTTCATCAACACTCTGAACGTCCACAGATTAGAGAATGCCTCCAGATGTGCTTCGGAAACTACTACTAGTCTTCCAGGGAACGATCAAAGCGTAGACAGTTTGAGACATTACTCCCATGGAGAAAAGTCCGCATGGTGCTTATTGTGTTAAATGCCGATGCAATTTCTGTGTTTCATCAACACTCTGAGGGTCCACAGATTACAGAATGCCTCCAGATGTGCTTCGGAAACTACTACTAGTCTTCCGGTGTACGATCAAAGCGTAGACAGTTTATGACATTAGTCCCATGGAGAAAAGTCCGCATGGTGCTTATTGTGTTCAATGCCAATGCAGTTTTTGTGTTTCATCAACACTCTGAACGTCCACAGATTAGAGAATGCCTCCAGATGTGCTTCGGAAACTACTACTATTCTTCCAGGGAACGATCAAAGCGTAGACAGTTTGAGACATTACTACCATGGAGAAAAGTCCCCATGGTGCTTATTGTGTTCAATGCCGATGCAATTTTTGTGTTTCATCAACACTCTGAAGGTCCACAGATTACAGAATGCCTCCAGATATGCTTCAGAAACTACTACTAGTCTTCCAGTGTACGATCAAAGCGTAGACAGTTTAAGACATTACTACCACGGAGAAAAGTCCGCATGGCATTTATTGTGTTCAATGCTGATGCAATTTTTGTGTTTCATCAACACTCTGAAGGTTCACAGATTACAGAATGCATGCAGATGTGTTTCGGAAACTACTACTAGTCTTCCAGTGTACGATCAAAGTGTAGACAGTTTAAGACATTACTCCCATGGAGAATAGTCCGCATGGTGCTTATTGTGTTCAATGCCGTTGCAATTTCTGTGTTTCATCAACACTCTGAAAGTCCAGAGATTACAGAATGCCTCCACATGTGCTTCGGAAACTACTGCTAGTCTTCCAGTGAACGATCAGAGCGTAGACAGTTTAAGACATTACTCTCATGGAGAAAAGTCCGCATGGAGCTTATAGTGTTCAATGCCGATTAAATTTCTGTGTTTCATCAACACTCTGAAGGTCCACAGATTACAGAATGCCTCCAGATGTGCTTCGGAAACTACTACTAGTCTTTCGGAAACTACTACTAGTCTTCCAGTGTACGATCAAAGTGTAGACAGTTTAAGACATTACTCCCTTGGAGATAAGTCCGCATTGTGCTTATTGTGTTCAATGCCGATGCAATTTTTGTGTTTCATCAATACTCTGAAGGTCCACAGATTACAGAATACCTCCAGATGTGCTTCGGAAACTACTACTAGTCTTCCAGGGAACGATCAAACCGTAGAATGTTTGAGACATTACTCCCATGGAGGAAAGTCCGCATGGTGCTTATTGTGTTCAATGCCGATGCAATTTTTGTTTTCATCAACACTCTGAAGGTCCACAGATTACAGAATGCCTCCAGAAGTGCTTCGGAAACTACTACTACTCTTCCAGTGGACGATCAAAGCGTAGACACTTTAAGACATTACTCCCATGAAGAAAATTCCGCATGGTGCTTATTGTGTTCAATGCCGATGTAATTTCTGTGTTTCATCAACACTCTGAAGGTTCACAGATTACAGAATGCATCCAGATGTGTTTCGGAATTTACTACTAGTCTTCCACTGTACGATCAAAGTGTAGACAGTTTAAGACATCACTCCCATGGAGAAAAGTCCGCATGGTGCTTATTGTGTTCAATGCCGATGCAATTTCTGTGTTTCATCAACACTCTGAAGGTTCACAGATTACAGAATGCATCCAGATGTGCTTCGGAAACTACTACTAGTCTTCCAGGGTACGATCAAAGCGTAGATAGTTTAAGACATTACTCCAATGGAGATAGATCCGCATGGGGCTTATTGTGTTCAATGGTGATGCAATTTCTGTGTTTCATCAACACTCTGAAGGTCCAGAGATTACAGAATGCCTATAGTTGTGCTTCGGAAACTACTACTAGTCTTCCAGTGAACGATCAATACGTGGACAGTTTAAGACATTACTCCCATGGAGAAAAGTCCGCATGGTGCATATTGTGTTCAATGTCGATTCAATTCCTGTGTTTCATCAACACTCTGAAGGTCCACAGTTTACAGAATGCCTCCAGATGTGCTTCGGAAACTACTACTAGTCTTCCAGTGGACGATCAAAGCGTAGACACTTTAAGACATTACTCCCATGAAGAAAATTCCGCATGGTGCTTATTGTGTTCAATGCCGATGCAATTTTTGTGTTTCATCAACACTCTGAAGGTTCACAGATTACAGAATGCATCCAGATGTGTTTCGGAAACTACTACTAGTCTTCCAGTGTACGATCAAAGTGTAGACAGTTTAAGACATTACTCCCTTGGAGATAAGTCCGCATTGTGCTTATTGTGTTCAATGCCGATGCAATTTTTGTGTTTCATCAATACTCTGAAGGTCCACAGATTACAGAATACCTCCAGATGTGCTTCGGAAACTACTACTAGTCTTCCAGTGAACGATCAATACGTAGACAGTTTAAGACATTACTCCCATGGAGAAAAGTCCGCATGGTGCATATTGTGTTCAATGTCGATTCAATTCCTGTGTTTCATCAACACTCTGAAGGTCCACAGTTTACAGAATGCGTCCAGAAGTGCTTCGGAAACTACTACTAGTCTTCCAGGGTACGATCAATACGTAGACAGTTTAAGACATTACTCCCATGGAGAAAAGTCCGCATGGTGCATATTGTGTTCAATGTCGATTCAATTCCTGTGTTTCATCAACACTCTGAAGGTCCACAGTTTACAGAATGCCTCCAGAAGTGCTTCGGAAACTACTACTAGTCTTCCAGTGGACGATCAAAGCGTAGACACTTTAAGACATTACTCCCATGAAGAAAATTCCGCATGATGCTTATTGTGTTCAATGCCGATGCAATTTCTGTGTTTCATCAACACTCTGAAGGTTCACAGATTACAGAATGCATCCAGATGTGTTACGGAATTTACTACTAGTCTTCCACTGTACGATCAAAGTGTAGACAGTTTAAGACATTACTCCCATGGAGAAAAGTCCGCATGGTGCTTACTGTGATCAATGCCGATGAAGTTTTGTGTCTCATCAAAACTCTGAAGGTCCACAGATTACAGAATGCCTAAAGATCTGCTTCGGAAACTACTGTAAGTCTTATAGTAAACGATCAAAGCATAGACAGTTTAAGACATTACTCCCATGGAGAAAAGTCCACATGGTGCTTGTTGTGTTCAATGCCGATGCAATTTCTGTCTTTCATCAACACTCTGAAGGTCCACAGATTACAGAATGCCTCCAGATGTGCTTTGGAAACTACTACTAGTCTTCCAGTGTACGATCAAAGCGTAGACAGTTTAAGACATTACTACAATGGAGGAAAGTCCACATGGTGCTTATTGTGTTCAATGCCGATGCAATTTTTGTGTTTCATCAATACTCTGAAGGTCCACAGATTACAGAATACCTCCAGATGTGCTTCGGAAACTACTACTAGTCTTCCAGGGAACGATCAAAGCGTAGAATGTTTGAGACATTACTCCCATGGAAGAAGTCTGCATGGTGCTTATTGTGTTCAATGCCGATGCAATTTTTGTTTTCATCAACACTCTGAAGGTCCACAGAATACAGAATGCCTCCAGAAGTGCTTCGGAAACTACTACTACTCTTCCAGTGGACGATCAAAGCGTAGACACTTTAAGACATTACTCCCATGAAGAAAATTCCGCATGGTGCTTATTGTGTTCAATGCCGATGCAATTTCTGTGTTTCATCAACACTCTGAAGGTTCACAGATTACAGAATGCATCCAGATGTGTTTCGGAAACTACTACTAGTCTTCCAGTGTACGATCAAAGCGTAGACAGTTTAAGACATTACTACCATGGAGGAAAGTCCACATGGTGCTTATTGTGTTCAATGCCGATGCAATTTTTGTGTTTCATCAATACTCTGAAGGTCCACAGACTTCAGAATGCTTCCAGATGTGCTTCGGAATTTACTACTAGTCTTCCACTGTACGATCAAAGAGTAGAGAGTTTAAGACATTACTCCCACGGAGAAAAGTCCGCATGGTGCTTATTGTGATCAATGCCGTTGCAATTTCTGTGTTTCATCAACAGTCTGAAGGTCCAAAGATTACAGAATGCCTCCAGATGTGCTTCGGAAACTGCTACAAGTCTTCCAGTGTACAATCAAAGCGTAGACAGTTTAAGACATTACTCCCATGGAGAAAAGTCCGCATGGTACATATTGTGTTCAATGCCGATGCAGTTTTTGTGTTTCATCAACACTCTCAACGTCCACAGATTACAGAATGAATCCAAATGTGCTTCGGAAACTACTACTAGTCTTCCAGGGAACGATCAAAGCGTAGACAGTTTGAGACATTACTCCCATGGAGAAAAGTCCGCATGGTGCTTATTGTGTTCAATGCCGATGCAATTTTTGTGTTTCATCAAAACTCTGAAGGTCCACAGATTACAGAATGCATCCAGATATGCTTCGGGAACTACTACTAGTCTTCCAGGGAACGATCAAACTGTAGACAGTTTAAGGCATTACTCCCATGGAGAAAAGTCCGCATGGTGCTTATTGTGTTCAATGCCGATGCAATTTCTGTGTTTCATCAACACTCTAAAGGTCCAAAGATTACAGAATGCCTCCAGATGTGCTTTAGAAACTACTACTAGTCTTCCAGGGAACGATCAAAGCGTAGACAGTTTAAGACATTACTCCCAAGGAGAAAAGTCAGCATGGTGCTTATTGTGTTCAATGCCGATGAATTTTTGTGTCTCATCAAAACTCTGAAGGTCCACAGATTACAGAATGCCTAAAGATCTGCTTCGGAAACTACTACTAGTCTTATAGTAAACGATCAAAGCATAGACAGTTTAAGACATTACTCCCATGGAGAAAAGTCCACATGTTGCTTGTTGTGTTCAATGCCAATGCAATTTCTGTGTTTCATCAACACTCTGAGGGTCCACAGATTACAGAATGCCTCCAGATGTGCTTTGGAAACTACTACTAGTCTTCCAGTGTACGATCAAAGCGTTGACAATTTAAGACATTACTACCATGGAGGAAAGTCCGCATGGCGCTTATTGTGTTCAATGGTGATGCAATTTCTGTGTTTCATCAACACTCTGAAGGTCCAGAGATTACAGAATGCCTCCAGATGTGCTTCGGAAACTACTACTAGTCTTCCAGTGAACGATCAATACGTAGACAGTTTAAGACATTACTCCCATGGAAAAAAGTCCGCATGGTGCATATTGTTTTCAATGTCGATTCAATTCCTGTGTTTCATCAACACTCTGAAGGTCCACAGATTACACAATGCCTCCAGAAGTGCTTCGGAAACTACTACTAGTCTTCCAGTGGACGATCAAAGCGTAGACACTTTAAGACATTACTCCCATGAAGAAAATTCCGCATGGTGCTTATTGTGTTCAATGCCGATGCAATTTTTGTTTTTCATCAACACTCTGAAGGTTCACAGATTACAGAATGCATCCAGATGTGTTTCGGAAACTACTACTAGTCTTCCAGTGTACGATCAAAGTGTAGACAGTTTAACACATTACTCCCTTGGAGATAAGTCCGCATTGTGCTTATTGTGTTCAATGCCGATGCAATTTTTGTGTTTCATCAATACTCTGAAGGTCCACAGATTAAAGAATGCTTCCAGATGTGCTTCGGAATTTACTACTAGTCTTCCAGTGTACGATCAAAGTGTAGACAGTTTAAGACATTACTCCCATGGAGAAAAGTCCGCATGGTGCTTATTGTGTTCAATGCCGTTGCAATTTCTGTGTTTCACCAACACTCTGAAGGTCCAAAGATTACAGAATGCCTCCAGATGTGCTTCGGAAACTACTACTAGTCTTCCAGTGTACAATCAAAGCGTAGAAAGTTTAAGACATTACTCCCAAGGAGAAAAGTCCGCATGGTGCTTATTGTGTTCAATGCCGATGAATTTTTGTGTCTCATCAAAACTCTGAAGGTCCACAGATTACAGAATGCCTAAAGATCTGCTTCGGAAACTACTACTAGTCTTATAGTAAACGATCAAAGCATAGACAGTTTAAGACATTACTCCCATGGAGAAAAGTCCACATGGTGCTTGTTGTGTTCAATGCCGATGCAATTTCTTTGTTTCATCAACACTCTCAAGGTCCACAGATTACAGAATGCCTCCAGATGTGCTTTGGAAACTACTACTAGTCTTCCAGTGTACGATCAAAGCGTAGACAGTTTAAGACATTACTACCATGGAGGAAAGTCCACATGGTGCTTATTGTGTTCAATGCCGATGCAATTTTTGTGTTTCATCAATACTCTGAAGGTCCACAGATCACAGAATACCTCCAGATGTGCTTTGGAAACTACTACTAGTCTTCCAGTGTACGATCAAATCGTAGAGAGTTTAAGACATTACTACCATGGAGGAAAGTCCGCATGGTGCTTATTGTGTTCAATGCCGATGCAATTTTTGTGTTTCATCAATACTCTGAAGGTCCACAGATTTCAGATTACCTCCAGATGTGCTTCGGAAACTACTACTAGTCTTCCAGGGAACGATCAAAGCGTAGAATGTTTGAGACATTACTTCCAATGGAGGAAAGTCCGCATGGTGCTTATTGTGTTCAATGCCGATGCAATTTTTGTTTTCATCAACACTCTGAAGGTCCACAGATTACAGAATGCCTCCAGAAGTGCTTCGGAAACTACTACTACTCTTCCAGTGGACGATCAAAGCGTAGACACTTTAAGACATTACTCCCATGAAGAAAATTCCGCATGGTGCTTATTGTGTTCAATGCCGATGCAATTTCTGTGTTTCATCAACACTCTGAAGGTTCACAGATTACAGAATGCATCCAGATGTGTTTCGGAAACTACTACTAGTCTTCCAGTTTACGATCAAAGCGTAGACAGTTTAAGACATTACTACCATGGAGGAAAGTCCACATGGTGCTTATTGTGTTCAATGCCGATGCAATTTTTGTGTTTCATCAATACTCTGAAGGTCCACAGACTACAGAATGCTTCAAGATGTGCTTCGGAATTTACTACTAGTCTTCCACTGTACGATCAAAGTGTAGACAGTTTAAGACTTTACTCCCATGGAGAAAAGTCCGCATGGTGCTTATTGTGATCAATGCCGTTGCAATTTCTGTGTTTTATCAACAGTCTGAAGGTCCAAAGATTACAGAATGCCTCCAGATGTGCTTCGGAAACTGCTACAAGTCTTCCAGTGTACAATCAAAGCGAAGACAGTTTAAGACATTACTCCCATGGAGAAAAGTCCGCATGGTACATATTGTGTTCAATGCCGATGCAGTTTTTGTGTTTCATCAACACTCTCAACGTCCACAGATTACAGAATGCCTCCAAATGTGCTTCGGAAACTACTACTAGTCTTCCAGGGAACGATCAATACGTAGACAGTTTAAGACATTACTCCCATGGAGAAAAGTCCGCATGGTGCATATTGTGTTCAATGTCGATTCAATTCATGTGTTTCATCAACACTCTGAAGGTCCACAGATTACAGAATGCCTCCAGATGTGCTTCGGAAACTACTACTAGTCTTCCAGTGTACGATCAAAGCGTAGACAGTTTAAGACATTACTACCATGGGGAAAAGTCGGCATGGCGCTTATTGTGTTCAATGCTGATGCAATTTCTGTGTTTCATCAACACTCAGAAGGTCCAGAGATTACAGAATGCCTCCAGATGTGCTTCGGAAACTACTACTAGTCTTCCAGTGTCCAATCAAAGCGTAGACAGTTTAAGACATTACTCCCAAGGAGAAAAGTCCGCATGGAGCTTATTGTGTTCAATGCCGATGAATTTTTGTGTCTCATCAAAACTCTGAAGGTCCACAGATTACAGAATGCCTAAAGATCTGCTTCGGAAACTACTACTAGTCTTATAGTAAACGATCAAAGCATAGACAGTTTAAGACATTACTCCCATGGAGAAAAGTCCACATGGTGCTTGTGTTCAAAGCCGATGGAATTTCTGTGTTTCATCAACACTCTGAAGGTCCACAGATTACAGAATGCCTCCAGATGTGCTTTGGAAACTACTACTAGTCTTCCAGTGTACGATCAAATCGTAGACAGTTTAAGACATTACTACCATGGAGGAAAGTCCGCATGGTGCTTATTGTGTTCAATGCCGATGCAATTTTTGTGTTTCATCAATACTCTGAAGGTCCACAGATTACAGAATTCCTCCAGGTGTGCTTCGGAAACTACTACTAGTCTTCCAGGGAACGATCAAAGCGTAGAAAGTTTGAGACATTACTCCCATGGGGGAAAGTCCGCGCGGTGCTTATTGTGTTCAATGCCGATGCAATTTTTGTGTTTCATCAACACTCTGAAGATCCACAGATTACAGAATGCATCCAGATGTGCTTCTTAAACTGCTACTAGTCTTCTAGTGTACGATCAAAGCGTAGACAGTTTAAGACATTACTCTGATGGAGAAAAGTCCGTATGGTGCCTATTGTGTTCAATGCCGAATCAATTTCTGGGTTTCATCAACACTCTGAAGGTCCACAGATTACAGAATGCCTCCAGATGTGCTTCGGAAACTACTACTAGTCTTCCAGGGAACGATCAAAGCGTAGACAGTTTAAGACATTACTCCCATGGAGAAAAGTCTGCATGGTGCTTATTGTGTTCAATGCCGATGCAATTTCTGTGTTTCATCAAAACTCTGAAGGTCCACAGATTACAGAATGCCTCAAGATGTGCTTCGGAAACTACTACTAGTCTTCCAGTGTACGATCAAAGCGTAGACAGTTTAAGACATTACTACCATGGAGAAAAGTCCGCATGGCGCTTATTGTGTTCAATGGTGATGCAATTTCTGTGTTTCATCAACACTCTGAAGGTCCAGAGATTACAGAATGCCTCCAGTTGTGCTTCGGAAACTACTACTAGTCTTCCAGTGAACGATCAATACGTAGACAGTTTAAGACATTACTCCCATGGAGAAAAGTCCGCATGGTGCACATTGTGTTCAATGTCGATTCAATTCCTGTGTTTCATCAACACTCTGAAGGTCCACAGATTACAGAATGCCTCCAGAAGTGCTTCGGAAACTACTACTAGTCTTCCAGTGGACGATCAAAGCGTAGACACTTTAAGACATTACTCCCATGAAGAAAATTCCGCATGGTGCTTATTGTGTTCAATGCCGATGCAATTTTTGTGTTTCATCAACACTCTGAAGGCTCATAGATTACAGAATGCATCCAGATGTGTTTCGGAAACTACTACTAGTCTTCCAGTGTACGATCAAAGTGTAGACGGTTTAAGACATTACTCCCTTGGAGATAAGTCCGCATTGTGCTTATTGTGTTCAATGCCGATGCAATTTTTGTGTTTCATCAATACTCTGAAGGTCCACAGATTAAAGAATGCTTCCAGATGTGCTTCGGAATTTACTACTAGCCCTCCAGTGTACGATCAAAGTGTAGACAGTTTAAGACATTACTCCCATGGAGAAAAGTCCACATGGTGCTTGTTGTGTTCAATGCCGATGCAATTTCTGTGTTTCATCAACACCTGAAGGTCCACAGTTTACAGAATGCCTCCAGATGTGCTTTGGAAACAACTACTACTCTTCCAGTGGACGATCAAAGCGTAGACACTTTAAGACATTACTCCCATGAAGAAAATTCCGCATGGTGCTTATTGTGTTCAATGCCGATGCAATTTCTGTGTTTCATCAACACTCTGAAGGTTCACAGATTACAGAATGCATCCAGATGTGTTTCGGAAACTACTACTAGTCTTCCAGTGTACGATCAAAGCGTAGACAGTTTAAGACATTACTACCATGGAGGAAAGTCCACATGGTGCTTATTGTGTTCAATGCCGATGCAATTTTTGTGTTTCATCAATACTCTGAAGGTCCACAGACTACAGAATGCTTCCAGATGTGCTTCGGAATTTACTACTAGTCTTCCACTGTACGATCAAAGTGTAGACAGTTTAAGACGTTACTCCCATGGAGAAAAGTCCGCATGGTGCTTATTGTGATCAATGCCGTTGCAATTTCTGTGTTTCATCAACAGTCTGAAGGTCCAAAGATTACAGAATGCCTCCAGATATGCTTCGGAAACTGCTACAAGTCTTCCAGTGTACAATCAAAGCGTAGACAGTTTAAGACATTACTCCCATGGAGAAAAGTCCGCATGGTACATATTGTGTTCAATGCCGATGCAGTTTTTGTGTTTCATCAACACTCTCAACGTCCACAGATTACAGAATGCCTCCAAATGTGCTTCGGAAACTACTACTAGTCTTCCAGGGAACGATCAAAGCGTAGACAGTTTGAGACATTACTCCCATGGAGAAAAGTCCGCATGGTGCTTATTGTGTTCAATGCCGATGCAATTTTTGTGTTTCATCAAAACTCTGAAGGTCCACAGATTACAGAATGCATCCAGATATGCTTCGGGAACTACTACTAGTCTTCCAGGGAACGATCAAACTGTAGACAGTTTAAGGCATTACTCCCATGGAGAAAAGTCAGCATGGTGCTTATTGTGTTCAATGCCGACGCAATTTCTGTGTTTCATCAACACTCTGAAGGTCCAAAGATTACATAATGCCTCCAGATGTGCTTTAGAAACTACTACTAGTCTTCCAGGGAACGATCAAAGCGTAGACAGTTTAAGACATTACTCCCAAGGAGAAAAGTCCGCATGGTGCTTATTGTGTTCAATGCCGATGAATTTTTGTGTCTCATCAAAACTCTGAAGGTCCACAGATTACAGAATGCCTAAAGATCTGCTTCGGAAACTACTACTAGTCTTATAGTAAACGATCAAAGCATAGACAGTTTAAGACATTACTCCCATGGAGAAAAGTCCACGTGGTGCTTGTTGTGTTAAATGCCGATGCAAATTCTGTGTTTCATCACCACTCTGAGGGTCCACAGATTACAGAATGCCTCCAGATGTGCTTTGGAAACTACTACTAGTCTTCCAGTGTACGACCAAAGCGTAGACAATTTAAGACATTACTACCATGGAGGAAAGTCCGCATGGTGCTTATTGTGTTCAATGCCGACGCAATTTTTGTGTTTCATCAATACTCTGAAGGTCCACAGATTACAGAATACCTCCAGATGTGCTTCGGAAACTACTACTAGTCTTCCAGGGAACGATCAAAGCGTAGAAAGTTTGAGACATTACTCCCATGGAGGAAAGTCCGCATGGTGCTTATTGTGTTCAATGCCGATGCAATTTTTGTGTTTCATCAACACTCTGAAGGTCCACAGATTACAGAATGCATCCAGATGTGCTTCGGAAACTACTAATAGTCTTCCAGGGAACGATCAAAGCGTAGACAGTTTAAGACATTACTCTGATGGAGAAAAGTCCGTATGGTGCCTATTGTGTTCAATGCCGATGCAATTTTTGTGTTTCATCAAAACTCTGAAGGTCCACAGATTACAGAATGCATCCAGATATGCTTCGGGAACTACTACTAGTCTTCCAGGGAACGATCAAACTGTAGACAGTTTAAGGCATTACTCCCATGGAGAAAAGTCCGCATGGTGCTTATTGTGATCAATGCCGATGCAATTTCTGTGTTTCATCAACACTGTGAAGGTCCACAGATTACAGAACGCATCCAGAAGTGCTTCGAAAACTACTACTAGTCTTCCAGTGAACGATCAAAGCGTAGACACTTTAAGACATTACTCCCATGGAGAAAATTCTGCATGGTGCTTATTTAGTTCAATGCCGCTGCAATTTTTGTGTTTCATCAATACTCTGAAGGTCCACAGACTACAGAATGCTTCCAGATGTGCTTCGGAATTTACTACTAGTCTTTAGTGTACGATCAAAGTGTAGACAGTTTAAGACTTTACTCCCATGGAGGAAAGTCCGCATGGTGCTTATTGTGTTCAATGCCGATGAATTTTTATGTCTCATCAAAACTCTGAAGGTCCACAGATTACAGAATGCCTAAAGATCTGCTTCGGAAACTACTACTAGTCTTATAGTAAACGATCAAAGCATAGACAGTTTAAGACATTACTCCCATGGAGAAAAGTCCACATGGTGCTTGTTGTGTTCAATGCCGATGCAATTTCTGTGTTTCATCAACACTCTGAGGGTCCACAGACTACAGAATGCCTTCAGATGTGCTTTGGAAACTACTACTAGTCTTCCAGTGTACGATCAAAGCGTAGACAGTTTAAGACATTACTACCTTGGAGGAAAGTCCGCATGGTGCTTATTGTGTTCAATGCCGATGCAATTTTTGTGTTTCATCAATACTCTGAAGGTCCACAGATTACAGAATACCTCCAGATGTGCTTCGGAAACTACTACTAGTCTTCCAGGGAACGATCAAAGCGTAGAAAGTTTGAGACATTACTCCCATGGAGGAAAGTCCGCATGGTGCTTATTGTGTTCAATGCCGATGCAATTTCTGTGTTTCTTCAACACTCTGAAGGTCCACAGATTACAGAATGCCTCCAGATGTGCTTCGGAAACTACTACTAGTCTTCCAGTGTACGATCAAAGCGTGACAGTTTAAGACATTACTCCCATGGAGAAAAGTCCGCATGGTGCTTATTGTGTTCAATGCCGATGCAGTTTTTGTGTTTCATCAACACTCTGATCGTCCACAGATTAGAGAATGCCTCCAGATGTGCTTCCGAAGCTACTACTAGTCTTCCATGGAACGATCAAAGCATAGACAGTTTGAGACATTACTCCCATGGAGAAAAGTCCGCATGGTGCTTATTGTGTTCAATGCCGATGCAATTTTTGTGTTTCATCAACACTCTGATGGTCCACAGATTACAGAATACCTCCTGATGTGCTTCGGAAACTACTACTAGTCTTCCAGGGAACGATCAAAGCGTAGAAAGTTTGAGACATTACTCCCATGGAGGAAAGTCCGCATGGTGCTTATTGTGTTCAATGCCGATGCAATTTCAGTGTTTCATCAACACTCTGAAGGTCCAGAGATTACAGAATCCTCCAGTTGTGCTTCGGAAACTACTACTAGTCTTCCAGTGAACGATCAAAACATAGACACTTTAAGACATTACTCCCATGAAGAAAATTCCGCATGGTGCTTATTGTGTTCAATGCCGATGCAATTTTTGTGTTTCATCAACACTCTGAAGGTTCACAGATTACAGAATGCCTCCAGATGTGTTTCGGAAACTACTACTAGTCTTCCAGTGAACGATCAGAGCGTAGACAGTTTAAGACATTACTCCCTTGGAGATAAGACCGCATTGTGCTTATTGTGTTCAATGCCGATGCAATTTTTTGTGTTTCATCAATACTCTGAAGGTCCACAGACTACAAAATGCTTCCAGATGTGCTTCGGAATTTACTACTAGTCTTCCAGTGTACGATCAAAGTGTAGACAGTTTAAGACATTACTCCCATGGGGAATAGTCCGCGTGGTGCTTATTGTGATCAATGCCGTTGCAATTTCTGTGTTTCATCAACAGTCTGAAGGTCCAAAGATTACAGAATGCCTCCAGATGTGCTTCGGAAACTGCTACAAGTCTTCCAGTGTACAATCAAAGCGTAGACAGTTTAAGACATTACTCCCATGGAGAAAAGTCCGCATGGTACATATTGTGTTCAATGCCGATGCAGTTTTTGTGTTTCATCAACACTCTCAAAGTCCACAGATTACAGAATGCCTCCAGAAGTGCTTCGGAAACTACTACTACTCTTCCAGTGGACGATCAAAGCGTAGACAGTTTAAGACATTACTCCCATGGAGAAAAGTTCGCATGGTGCTTATTGTGTTCAATGCCGATGCAATTTTTGTGTTTCATCAAAACTCTGAAGGTCCACAGATTACAGAATGCATCCAGATATGCTTCGGGAACTACTACTAGTCTTCCAGGGAACGATCAAACTGTAGACAGTTTAAGGCATTACTCCCATGGAGAAAAGTCCGCATGGTGCTTATTGTGTTCAATGCCGATGCAATTTCTGTGTTTCATCAACACTCTGAAGGTCCACAGATTACAGAATGCCTCCAGATGTGCTTTAGAAACTACTACTAGTCTTCCAGGGAACGATCAAAGCGTAGACAGTTTAAGACATTACTCCCAAGGAGAAAAGTCCGCATGGTGCTTATTGTGTTCAATGGCGATGAACTTTTGTGTCTTATCAAAACTGTGAAGGTCCACAGATTACAGAATGCCTAAAGATCTGCTTCGGAAACTACTACTAGTCTTATAGTAAACGATCAAAGCATAGACAGTTTAAGACATTACTCCCATGGAGAAAAGTCCGCATGGTGCTTATTGTGTTCAATGCCGATGCAATTTTTGTTTTCATCAACACTCTGAAGGTCCACAGATTACAGAATGCCTCCAGAAGTGCTTCGGAAACTACTACTACTCTTCCAGTGGACGATCAAAGCGTAGACACTTTAAGACATTACTCCCATGAAGAAAATTCCGCATGGTGCTTATTGTGTTCAATGCCGATGCAATTTCTGTGTTTCATCAACAATCTGAAGGTTCACAGATTACAGAATGCATCCAGATGTGTTTCGGAATTTACTACTAGTCTTCCACTGTACGATCAAAGTGTAGACAGTTTAAGACATTACTCCCATGGAGAAAAGTCCGCATGGTGCTTATTGTGTTCAATGTTGATGCAATTTTTGTGTTTCATCAACACTCTGAAGGTCCACAGATTACAGAATGCATCCAGATGTGCTTCGGAAACTACTACTAGTCTTCCAGGGTACAATCAAAGCGTAGACAGTTTAAGACATTACTCCAATGGAGAAAAGTCCGCATGGTGCTTATTGTGTTCAATGGTGATGCAATTTCTGTGTTTCATCAACACTCTGAAGGTCCAGAGATTACAGAATGCCTCCAGTTGTGCTTCGGAAACTACTACTAGTCTTCCAGTGAACGATCAATACGTAGACAGTTCAAGACATTACTCCCATGGAGAAAAGTCCGCATGGTGCATATTGTGTTCAATGTCGATTCAATTCCTGTGTTTCATCAACACTCTGAAGCCCACAGTTTACAGAATGCCTCCAGAAGTGCTTCGGAAACTACTACTAGTCTTCCAGTGGACGATCAAAGCGTAGACAGTTTAAGACATTACTCCCATGAAGAAAATTCCGCATGGTGCTTATTGTGTTCAATGCCGATGCATTTTCTGTGTTTCATCAACAATCTGAAGGTTCACAGATTACAGAATGCATCCAGATGTGTTTCGGAATTTACTACTAGTCTTCCTCTGTACGATCAAAGTGTAGACAGTTTAAGACATTACTCCCATGGAGAAAAGTCCGCATGGTGCTTATTGTGATCAATGCCGTTGCAATTTCTGTGTTTCATCAACAGTCTGAAGGTCCAAAGATTACAGAATGCCTCCAGATGTGCTTCGGAAACTGCTACAAGTCTTCCAGTGTACAATCAACGCGTAGACAGTTTAAGACATTACTCCCATGGAGAAAAGTCCGCATGGTACATATTGTGTTCAATGCCGATGCAGTTTTTGTGTTTCATCAACACTCTCAACGTCCACAGATTACAGAATGCCTCCAAATGTGCTTCGGAAACTACTACTAGTCTTCCAGGGAACGATCAAAGCGTAGACAGATTGAGACATTACTCCCATGGAGAAAAGTCCGCATGGTGCTTATTGTGTTCAATGCCGATGCAATTTTTGTTTTCATCAACACTCTGAAGGTCCACAGATTACAGAATGCATCCAGATATGCTTCGGGAACTACTACTAGTCTTCCAGGGAACGATCAAACTGTAGACAGTTTAAGGCATTACTCCCATGGAGAAAAGTCCGCATGGTGCTTATTGTGTTCAATGCCGATGCAATTTCTGTGTTTCATCAACACTCTAAAGGTCCAAAGATTACAGAATGCCTCCAGATGTGCTTTAGAAACTACTACTAGTCTTCCAGGGAACGATCAAAGCGTAGACAGTTTAAGACATTACTCCCAAGGAGAAAAGTCCGCATGGTGCTTATTGTGTTCAATGCAGATGAATTTTTGTGTCTCATCAAAACTCTGAAGGTCCACAGATTACAGAATGCCTAAAGATCTGCTTCGGAAACTACTACTAGTCTTATAGTAAACGATCAAAGCATAGACAGTTTAAGACATTATTCCCATGGAGAAAAGTCCACATGGTGCTTATTGTGTTCAATGGCGATGAATTTTTGTGTCTCATCAAAACTGTGAAGGTCCACAGATTACAGAATGCCTAAAGATCTGCTTCGGAAACTACTACTAGTCTTATAGTAAACGATCAAAGCATAGACAGTTTAAGACATTACTCCCATCGAGAAAAGTCCGCATGGTGCTTATTGTGTTCAATGCCGATGCAATTTTTGTTTTCATCAACACTCTGAAGGTCCACAGATTACAGAATGCCTCCAGAAGTGCTTCGGAAACTACTACTACTCTTCCAGTGGACGATCAAAGCGTAGACACTTTAAGACATTACTCCCATGAAGAAAATTCCGCATGGTGCTTATTGTGTTCAATGCCGATGCAATTTCTGTGTTTCATCAACACTCTGAAGGTTCACAGATTACAGAATGCATCCAGATGTGTTTCGGAATTTACTACTAGTCTTCCACTGTACGATCAAAGTGTAGACAGTTTAAGACATTACTCCCATGGAGAAAAGTCCGCATGGTGCTTATTGTGTTCAATGCCGATGCAATTTCTGTGTTTCATCAACACTCTGAAGGTCCACAGATTACAGAATGCATCCAGATGTGCTTCGGAAACTACTACTAGTCTTCCAGGGTACAATCAAAGCGTAGACAGTTTAAGACATTACTCCAATGGAGAAAAGTCCGCATGGGGCTTATTGTGTTCAATGCCGATGAATTTTTGTGTCTCATCAAAACTCTGAAGGTCCACAGATTACAGAATGCCTAAAGATCTGCTTCGGAAACTACTACTAGTCTTATAGTAAACGATCAAAGCATAGACAGTTTAAGACATTACTCCCATGGAGAAAAGTCCACATGGTGCTTGTTGTGTTCAATGCCGATGCAATTTCTGTGTTTCATCAACACCTGAAGGTCCACAGTTTACAGAATGCCTCCAGATGTGCTTTGGAAACAACTACTACTCTTCCAGTGGACGATCAAAGCGTAGACACTTTAAGACATTACTCCCATGAAGAAAATTCCGCATGGTGCTTATTGTGTTCAATGCCGATGCAATTGCTGTGTTTCATCAACACTCTGAAGGTTCACAGATTACAGAATGCATCCAGATGTGTTTCGGAAACTACTACTAGTCTTCCAGTGTACGATCAAAGCGTAGACAGTTTAAGACATTACTACCATGGAGGAAAGTCCACATGGTGCTTATTGTGTTCAATGCCGATGCAATTTTTGTGTTTCATCAATACTCTGAAGGTCCACAGACTACAGAATGCTTCCAGATGTGCTTCGGAATTTACTACTAGTCTTCCACTGTACGATCAAAGTGTAGACAGTTTAAGACATTACTCCCATGGAGAAAAGTCCGCATGGTGCTTATTGTGATCAATGCCGTTGCAATTTCTGTGTTTCATCAACAGTCTGAAGGTCCAAAGATTACAGAATGCCTCCAGATGTGCTTCGGAAACTGCTACAAGTCTTCCAGTGTACAATCAAAGCGTAGACAGTTTAAGACATTACTCCCATGGAGAAAAGTCCGCATGGTACATAATGTGTTCAATGCCGATGCAGTTTTTGTGTTCATCAACACTCTCAACGTCCACAGATTACAGAATGCCTCTAGATGTGTTTCGGAAACTACTACTAGTCTTCCAGGGAACGATCAAAGCGTAGACAGTTTGAGACATTACTCCCATGGAGAAAAGTCCGCATGGTGCTTATTGTGTTAAATGCCGATGCAATTTTTGTGTTTCATCAAAACTCTGAAGGTCCACAGATTACAGAATGCATCCAGATATGCTTCGGGAACTACTACTAGTCTTCCAGGGAACGATCAAACTGTAGACAGTTTAAGGCATTACTCCCATGGAGAAAAGTCCGCATGGTGCTTATTGTGTTCAATGCCGACGCAATTTCTGTGTTTCATCAACACTCTGAAGGTCCAAAGATTACATAATGCCTCCAGATGTGCTTTAGAAACTACTACTAGTCTTCCACTGTACGATCAAAGCGTAGACAGTTTAAGACATTACTCCCAAGGAGAAAAGTCCGCATGGTGCTTATTGTGTTCAATGCCGATGAATTTTTGTCTCTCATCAAAACTCTGAAGGTCCACAGATTACAGAATGCCTAAAGATCTGCTTCGGAAACTACTACTAGTCTTATAGTAAACGATCAAAGCATAGACATTTTAAGACATTACTCCCATGGAGAAAAGTCCACATGGTGCTTGTTGTGTTCAATGCCGATGCAAATTCTGTGTTTCATCACCACTCTGAGGGTCCACAGATTACAGAATGCCTCCAGATGTGCTTTGGAAACTACTACTAGTCTTCCAGTGTACGATCAAAGCGTAGACAATTTAAGACATTACTACCATGGAGGAAAGTCCGCATGGTGCTTATTGTGTTCAATGCCGACGCAATTTTTGTGTTTCATCAATACTCTGAAGGTCCACAGATTACAGAATACCTCCAGATGTGCTTCGGAAACTACTACTAGTCTTCCAGGGAACGATCAAAGCGTAGAAAGTTTGAGACATTACTCCCATGGAGGAAAGTCCGCATGGTGCTTATTGTGTTCAATGCCGATGCAATTTTTGTGTTTCATCAACACTCTGAAGGTCCACAGATTACAGAATGCATCCAGATGTGCTTCGGAAACTACTACTAGTCTTCCAGGGAACGATCAAAGCGTAGACAGTTTAAGACATTACTCTGATGGAGAAAAGTCCGTATGGTGCCTATTGTGTTCAATGCCGATGCAATTTTTGTGTTTCATCAAAACTCTGAAGGTCCACAGATTACAGAATGCATCCAGATATGCTTCGGGAACTACTACTAGTCTTCCAGGGAACGATCAAACTGTAGACAGTTTAAGGCATTACTCCCATGGAGAAAAGTCCGCATGGTGCTTATTGTGATCAATGCCGATGCAATTTCTGTGTTTCATCAACACTGTGAAGGTCCACAGATTACAGAACGCATCCAGAAGTGCTTCGAAAACTACTACTAGTCTTCCAGTGAACGATCAAAGCGTAGACACTTTAAGACATTACTCCAATGGAGAAAATTCTGCATGGTGCTTATTTAGTTCAATGCCGCTGCAATATTTGTGTTTCATCAATACTCTGAAGGTCCACAGACTACAGAATGCTTCCAGATGTGCTTCGGAATTTACTACAAGTCTTCCAGTGTACGATCAAAGCGTAGACAGTTTAAGACATTACTCCCTTGGAGATAAGACCGCATTGTGCTTATTGTGTTCAATGCCGATGCAATTTTTTGTGTTTCATCAATACTCTGAAGGTCCACAGATTACAGAATACCTCCAGATGTGCTTCGGAAACTACTACTAGTCTTCCAGTGTACGATCAAAGCGTAGACAGTTTAAGACATTACTACCTTGGAGGAAAGTCCGCATGGTGCTTATTGTGTTCAATGCCGATGCAATTTTTGTGTTTCATCAATACTCTGAAGGTCCACAGATTACAGAATACCTCCAGATGTGCTTCGGAAACTACTACTAGTCTTCCAGGGAACGATCAAAGCGTAGAAAGTTTGAGACATTACTCCCATGGAGGAAAGTCCGCATGGTGCTTATTGTGTTCAATGCCGATGCAATTTCTGTGTTTCTTCAACACTCTGAAGGCCCACAGATTACAGAATGCCTCCAGATGTGCTTCGGAAACTACTACTAGTCTTCCAGTGTACGATCAAAGCGTAGACAGTTTAAGACATTACTCCCATGGAGAAAAGTCCGCATTGTGCTTATTGTGTTCAATGCCGATGCAGTTTTTGTGTTTCATCAACACTCTGATCGTCCACAGATTAGAGAATGCCTCCAGATGTGCTTCCGAAGCTACTACTAGTCTTCCAGGGAACGATCAAAGCATAGACAGTTTGAGACATTACTCCCATGGAGAAAAGTCCGCATGGTGCTTATTGTGTTCAATGCCGATGCAATTTTTGTGTTTCATCAACACTCTGATGGTCCACAGATTACAGAATGCATCCAGATATGCTTCGGAAACTACTACTAGTCTTCCAGGGAACGATCAAAGCGTAGACAGTTTAAGACATTACTCCCATGGAGAAAAGTCTGCATGGTGCTTATTGTGTTCAATGCCGATGCAATTTCTGTGTTTTATCAACACTCTGAAGGTCCACAGATTACAGAATACCTCCTGATGTGCTTCGGAAACTACTACTAGTCTTCCAGGGAACGATCAAAGCGTAGAAAGTTTGAGACATTACTCCCATGGAGGAAAGTCCGCATGGTGCTTATTGTGTTCAATGCCGATGCAATTTCTGTGTTTCATCAACACTCTGAAGGTCCAGAGATCACAGAATCCTCCAGTTGTGCTTCGGAAACTACTACTAGTCGTCCAGTGAACGATCAAAACGTAGACACTTTAAGACATTACTCCCATGAAGAAAATTCCGCATGGTGCTTATTGTGTTCAATGCCGATGCAATTTTTGTGTTTCATCAACACTCTGAAGGTTCACAGATTACAGAACGCCTCCAGATGTGTTTCGGAAACTACTACTAGTCTTCCAGTGAACGATCAAAGCGTAGACAGTTTAAGACATTACTCCCTTGGAGATAAGACCGCATTGTGCTTATTGTGTTCAATGCCGATGCAATTTTTTGTGTTTCATCAATACTCTGAAGGTCCACAGACTACAAAATGCTTCCAGATGTGCTTCGGAATTTACTACTAGTCTTCCAGTGTACGATCAAAGTGTAGACAGTTTAAGACATTACTCCCATGGGGAAAAGTCCGCATGGTGCTTATTGTGATCAATGCCGTTGCAATTTCTGTGTTTCATCAACAGTCTGAAGGTCCAAAGATTACAGAATGCCTCCAGATGTGCTTCGGAAACTGCTACAAGTCTTCCAGTGTACAATCAAAGCGTAGACAGTTTAAGACATTACTCCCATGGAGAAAAGTCCGCATGGTACATATTGTGTTCAATGCCGATGCAGTTTTTGTGTTTCATCAACACTCTCAACGTCCACAGATTACAGAATGCCTCCAGAAGTGCTTCGGAAACTACTACTACTCTTCCAGTGGACGATCAAAGCGTAGACAGTTTAAGACATTACTCCCATGGAGAAAAGTCCGCATGGTGCTTATTGTGTTCAATGCCGATGCAATTTTTGTGTTTCATCAAAACTCTGAAGGTCCACAGATTACAGAATGCATCCAGATATGCTTCGGGAACTACTACTAGTCTTCCAGGGAACGATCAAACTGTAGACAGTTTAAGGCATTAATCCCATGGAGAAAAGTCCGCATGGTGCTTATTGTGTTCAATGCCGATGCAATTTCTGTGTTTCATCAACACTCTGAAGGTCCACAGATTACAGAATGCCTCCAGATGTGCTTTAGAAACTACTACTAGTCTTCCAGGGAACGATCAAAGCGTAGACAGTTTAAGACATTACTCCCAAGGAGAAAAGTCCGCATGGTGCTTATTGTGTTCAATGGCGATGAATTTTTGTGTCTCATCAAAACTGTGAAGGTCCACAGATTACAGAATGCCTAAAGATCTGCTTCGGAAACTACTGCTAGTCTTATAGTAAACGATCAAAGCATAGACAGTTTAAGACATTACTCCCATGGAGAAAAGTCCGCATGGTGCTTATTGTGTTCAATGCCGATGCAATTTTTGTTTTCATCAACACTCTGAAGGTCCACAGATTACAGAATGCCTCCAGAAGTGCGTCGGAAACTACTACTACTCTTCCAGTGGACGATCAAAGCGTAGACACTTTAAGACATTACTCCCATGAAGAAAATTCCGCATGGTGCTTATTGTGTTCAATGCCGATGCAATTTCTGTGTTTCATCAACACTCTGAAGGTTCACAGATTACAGAATGCATCCAGATGTGTTTCGGAATTTACTACTACTCTTCCACTGTACGATCAAAGTGTAGACAGTTTAAGACATTACTCCCATGGAGAAAAGTCCGCATGGTGCTTATTGTGTTCAATGCCGATGCAATTTCTGTGTTTCATCAACACTCTGAAGGTCCACAGATTACAGAATGCATCCAGATGTGCTTCGGAAACTACTAGTAGTCTTCCAGGGTACAATCAAAGCGTAGACAGTTTAAGACATTACTCCAATGGAGAAAAGTCCGCATGGGGCTTATTGTGTTCAATGGTGATGCAATTTCTGTGTTTCATCAACACTCTGAAGGTCCAGAGATTACAGAATGCCTCCAGTTGTGCTTCGGAAACTACTACTAGTCTTCCAGTGAACGATCAATACGTAGACAGTTTAAGACATTACTCCCATGGAGAAAAGTCCGCATGGTGCATATTGTGTTCAATGTCGATTCAATTCCTGTGTTTCATCAACACTCTGAAGGTCCACAGTTTACAGAATGCCTCCAGAAGTGCTTCGGAAACTACTACTAGTCTTTCAGTGGACGATCAAAGCGTAGACACTTTAAGACATTACTCCCATGAAGAAAATTCCGCATGGTGCTTATTGTGTTCAATGCCGATGCAATTTTTGTGTTTCATCAACACTCTGAAGGTTCACAGATTACAGAATGCATCCAGATGTGTTTCGGAAAGTACTACTAGTCTTCCAGTGTGCGATCAAAGTGTAGACAGTTTAAGACATTACTCCCTTGGAGATAAGTCCGCATTGTGCTTATTGTGTTCAATGCCGATGCAATTTTTGTGTTTCATCAATACTCTGAAGGTCCACAGATTACAGAATACCTCCAGATGTGCTTCGGAAACTACTACTAGTCTTCCAGGGAACGATCAAAGCGTAGAATATTTGAGACATTACTCCCATGGAGGAAAGTCCGCATGGTGCTTATTGTGTTCAATGCCGATGCAATTTTTGTTTTCATCAACACTCTGAAGGTCCACAGATTGCAGAATGCCTCCAGAAGTGCTTCGGAAACTACTACTACTCTTCCAGTGGACGATCAAAGCGTAGACACTTTAAGACATTACTCCCATGAAGAAAATTCCGCATGGTGCTTATTGTGTTCAATGCCGATGCAATTTCTGTGTTTCATCAACACTCTGAAGGTTCACAGATTACAGAATGCATCCAGATGTGTTTCGGAATTTACTACTAGTCTTCCACTGTACGATCAAAGTGTAGACAGTTTAAGACATTACTCCCATGGAGAAAAGTCCGCATGGTGCTTATTGTGATCAATGCCGTTGCAATTTCTGTGTTTCATCAACAGTCTGAAGGTCTAAAGATTACAGAATGCCTCCAGATGTGCTTCGGAAACTGCTACAAGTCTTCCAGTGTACAATCAAAGCGTAGACAGATTAAGACATTACTCCCATGGAGAAAAGTCCGCATGGTACATATTGTGTTCAATGCCGATGCAGTTTTTGTGTTTCATCAACACTCTCAACGTCCACAGATTACAGAATGCCTCCAAATGTGCTTCGGAAACTACTACTAGTCTTCCAGGGAACGATCAAAGCGTAGACAGTTTGAGACATTACTCCCATGGAGAAAAGTCCGCATGGTGCTTATTGTGTTCAATGCCGATGCAATTTTTGTGTTTCATCAAAACTCTGAAGGTCCACAGATTACAGAATGCATCCAGATATGCTTCGGGAACTACTACTAGTCTTCCAGGGAACGATCAAACTGTAGACAGTTTAAGGCATTACTCCCATGGAGAAAAGTCCGCATGGTGCTTATTGTGTTCAATGCCGATGCAATTTCTGTGTTTCATCAACACTCTAAAGGTCCAAAGATTACAGAATGCCTCCAGATGTGCTTTAGAAACTACTACTAGTCGTCCAGGGAACGATCAAAGCGTAGACAGTTTAAGACATTACTCCGAAGGAGAAAAGTCCGCATGGTGCTTATTGTGTTCAATGCAGATGAATTTTTGTGTCTCATCAAAACTCTGAAGGTCCACGGATTACAGAATGCCTAAAGATCTGCTTCGGAAACTACTACTAGTCTTATAGTAAACGATCAAAGCATAGACAGTTTAAGACATTACTCCCATGGAGAAAAGTCCACATGGTGCTTATTGTGTTCAATGGCGATGAATTTTTGTGTCTCATCAAAACTGTGAAGGTCCACAGATTACAGAATGCCTAAAGATCTGCTTCGGAAACTACTACTAGTCTTATAGTAAACGATCAAAGCATAGACAGTTTAAGACATTACTCCCATGGAGAAAAGTCCGCATGGTGCTTATTGTGTTCAATGCCGATGCAATTTTTGTTTTCATCAACACTCTGAAGGTCCACAGATTACAGAATGCCTCCAGAAGTGCTTCGGAAACTACTACTACTCTTCCAGTGGACGATCAAAGCGTAGACACTTTAAGACATTACTCCCATGAAGAAAATTCCGCATGGTGCTTATTGTGTTCAATGCCGATGCAATTTCTGTGTTTCATCAACACTCTGAAGGTTCACAGATTACAGAATGCACCCAGATGTGTTTCGGAATTTACTACTAGTCTTCCACTGTACGATCACAGTGTAGACAGTTTAAGACATTACTCCCATGGAGAAAAGTCCGCATGGTGCTTATTGTGTTCAATGCCGATGCAATTTCTGTGTTTCATCAACACTCTGAAGGTCCACAGATTACAGAATGCATCCAGATGTGCTTCGGAAACTACTACTAGTCTTCCAGGGTACAATCAAAGCGTAGACAGTTTAAGACATTACTCCAATGGAGAAAAGTCCGCATGGGGCTTATTGTGTTCAATGGTGATGCAATTTCTGTGTTTCATCAACACTCTGAAGGTCCAGAGATTACAGAATGCCTCCAGTTGTGCTTCGGAAACTACTACTAGTCTTCCAGTGAACGATCAATACGTAGACAGTTTAAGACATTACTCCCATGGAGAAAAGTCCGCATGGTGCATATTGTGTTCAATGTCGATTCAATTCCTGTGTTTCATCAACACTCTGAAGGTCCTTAGTTTACAGAATGCCTCCAGAAGTGCTTCGGAAACTACTACTAGTCTTCCAGTGGACGATCAAAGCGTAGACACTTTAAGACATTACACCCATGAAGAAAATTCCGCATGGTGCTTATTGTGTTCAATGCCGATGCAATTTTTGTGTTTCATCAACACTCTGAAGGTTCACAGATTACAGAAAGCATCCAGATGTGTTTCGGAAACTACTACTAGTCTTCCAGTGTACGATCAAAGTGTAGACAGTTTAAGACATTACTCCCTTGGAGATAAGTCCGCATTGTGCTTATTGTGTTCAATGCCGATGCAATTTTTGTGTTTCATCAATACTCTGAAGGTCCACAGATTACAGAATACCTCCAGATGTGCTTCGGAAACCACTACTAGTCTTCCAGGGAACGATCAAAGCGTAGAATGTTTGAGACATTACTCCCATGGAGGAAAGTCCGCATGGTGCTTATTGTGATCAATGCCGATGCAATTTTTGTTTTCATCAACACTCTGAAGGTCCACAGATTACAGAAAGCCTCCAGAAGTGCTTCGGAAACTACTACTACTCTTCCAGTGGACGATCAAAGCGTAGACACTTTAAGACATTACTCCCATGAAGAAAATTCCGCATGGTGCTTATTGTGATCAATGCCGTTGCAATTTCGGTGTTTCATCAACAGTCTGAAGGTCCAAAGGTTACAGAATGCCTCCAGATGTGCTTCGGAAACTGCTACAAGTCTTCCAGTGTACAATCAAAGCGTAGACAGTTTAAGACATTACTCCCATGGAGAAAAGTCCGCATGGTACATATTGTGTTCAATGCCGATGCAGTTTTTGTGTTTCATCAACACTCTCAACGTCCACAGATTACAGAATGCCTCCAAATGTGCTTCGGAAACTACTACTAGTCTTCCAGGGAACGATCAAAGCGTAGACAGTTTGAGACATTACTCCCATGGAGAAAAGTCCGCATGGTGCTTATTGTGTTCAATGCCGATGCAATTTTTGTGTTTCATCAAAACTCTGAAGGTCCACAGATTACAGAATGCATCCAGATATGCTTCGGGAACTACTACTAGTCTTCCAGGGAACGATCAAACTGTAGACAGTTTAAGGCATTACTCCCATGGAGAAAAGTCCGCATGGTGCTTATTGTGTTCAATGCCGATGCAATTTCTGTGTTTCATCAACACTCTAAAGGTCCAAAGATTACAGAATGCCTCCAGATGTGCTTTAGAAACTACTACTAGTCTTCCAGGGAACGATCAAAGCGTAGACAGTTTAAGACATTACTCCCAAGGAGAAAAGTCCGCATGGTGCTTATTGTGTTCAATGCAGATGAATTTTTGTGTCTCATCAAAACTCTGAAGGTCCACAGATTACAGAATGCCTAAAGATCTGCTTCGGAAACTACTACTAGTCTTATAGTAAACGATCAAAGCATAGACAGTTTAAGACATTACTCCCATGGAGAAAAGTCCACATGGTGCTTGTTGTGTTCAATACCAATGCAATTTCTGTGTTTCATCAACACTCTGAGGGTCCACAGATTACAGAATGCCTCCAGATGTGCTTTGGAAACTACTACTAGTCTTCCAGTGTACGATCAAAGCGTAGACAACTTAAGACATTACTACCATGGAGGAAAGTCCGCATGGCGCTTATTGTGTTCAATGGTGATGCAATTTCTGTGTTTCATCAACACTCTGAAGGTCCAGAGATTACAGAATGCCTCCAGTTGTGCTTCGGAAACTACTACTAGTCTTCCAGTGAACGATCAATACGTAGACAGTTTAAGACATTACTCCCATGGAAAAAAGTCCGCATGGTGCATATTGTTTTCAATGTCGATTCAATTCCTGTGTTTCATCAACACTCTGAAGGTCCACAGATTACAGAATGCCTCCAGAAGTGCTTCGGAAACTACTACTAGTCTTCCAGTGGACGATCAAAGCGTAGACACTTTAAGACATTACTCCCATGAAGAAAATTCCGCATGGTGCTTATTGTGTTCAATGCCGATGCAATTTTTGTTTTTCATCAACACTCTGAAGGTTCACAGATTACAGAATGCATCCAGATGTGTTTCGGAAACTACTACTAGTCTTCCAGTGTACGATCAAAGTGTAGACAGTTTAAGACATTACTCCCATGGAGAAAAGTCCGCATGGTGCTTATTGTGTTCAATGCCGTTGCAATTTCTGTGTTTCATCAACACTCTGAAGGTCCAAAGATTACAGAATGCCTCCAGATGTGCTTCGGAAACTACTACTAGTCTTCCAGTGTACAATCAAAGCGTAGAAAGTTTAAGACATTACTCCCAAGGAGAAAAGTCCGCATGGTGCTTATTGTGTTCAATGCCGATGAATTTTTGTGTCTCATCAAAACTCTGAAGGTCCACAGATTACAGAATGCCTAAAGATCTGCTTCGGAAACTACTACTAGTCTTATAATAAACGAACAAAGCATAGACAGTTTAAGACATTACTCCCATGGAGAAAAGTCCACATGGTGCTTGTTGTGTTCAATGCCGATGCAATTTCTGTGTTTCATCAACACTCTCAAGGTCCACAGATTACAGAATGCCTCCAGATGTGCTTTGGAAACTACTACTAGTCTTCCAGTGTACGATCAAAGCGTAGACAGTTTAAGACATTACTACCATGGAGGAAAGTCCACATGGTGCTTATTGTGTTCAATGCCGATGCAATTTTTGTGTTTCATCAATACTCTGAAGGTCCACAGATTACAGAATACCTCCAGATGTGCTTTGGAAACTACTACTTGTCTTCCAGTGTACGATCAAATCGTAGAGAGTTTAAGACATTACTACCATGGAGGAAAGTCCGCATGGTGCTTATTGTGTTCAATGCCGATGCAATTTTTGTGTTTCATCAATACTCTGAAGGTCCACAGATTACAGAATACCTCCAGATGTGCTTCGGAAACTACTACTAGTCTTCCAGGGAACGATCAAAGCGTAGAATGTTTGAGACATTACTCCCATGGAGGAAAGTCCGCATGGTGCTTATTGTGTTCAATGCCGATGCAATTTTTGTTTTCATCAACACTCTGAAGGTCCACAGATTACAGAAAGCCTCCAGAAGTGCTTCGGAAACTACTACTACTCTTCCAGTGGACGATCAAAGCGTAGACACTTTAAGACATTACTCCCATGAAGAAAATTCCGCATGGTGCTTATTGTGTTCAATGCCGATGCAATTTCTGTGTTTCATCAACACTCTGAAGGTTCACAGATTACAGAATGCATCCAGATGTGTTTCGGAATTTACTACTAGTCTTCCACTGTACGATCAAAGTGTAGACAGTTTAAGACATTACTCCCATGGAGAAAAGTCCGCATGGTGCTTATTGTGATCAATGCCGTTGCAATTTCTGTGTTTCATCAACAGTCTGAAGGTCCAAAGATTACAGAATGCCTCCAGATGTGCTTCGGAAACTGCTACAAGTCTTCCAGTGTACAATCAAAGCGTAGACAGTTTAAGACATTACTCCCATGGAGAAAAGTCCGCATGGTACATATTGTGTTCAATGCCGATGCAGTTTTTGTGTTTCATCAACACTCTCAACGTCCACAGATTACAGAATGCCTCCAAATGTGCTTCGGAAACTACTACTAGTCTTCCAGGGAACGATCAAAGCGTAGACAGTTTGAGACATTACTCCCATGGAGAAAAGTCCGCATGGTGCTTATTGTGTTCAATGCCGATGCAATTTTTGTGTTTCATCAAAACTCTGAAGGTCCACAGATTACAGAATGCATCCAGATATGCTTCGGGAACTACTACTAGTCTTCCAGGGAACGATCAAACTGTAGACAGTTTAAGGCATTACTCCCATGGAGAAAAGTCCGCATGGTGCTTATTGTGTTCAATGCCGATGCAATTTCTGTGTTTCATCAACACTGTAAAGGTCCAAAGATTACAGAATGCCTCCAGATGTGCTTTAGAAACTACTACTAGTCTTCCAGGGAACGATCAAAGCGTAGACAGTTTAAGACATTACTCCCAAGGAGAAAAGTCCGCATGGTGCTTATTGTGTTCAATGCAGATGAATTTTTGTGTCTCATCAAAACTCTGAAGGTCCACAGATTACAGAATGCCTAAAGATCTGCTTCGGAAACTACTACTAGTCTTATAGTAAACGATCAAAGCATAGACAGTTTAAGACATTACTCCCATGGAGAAAAGTCCACATGGTGCTTGTTGTGTTCAATACCAATGCAATTTCTGTGTTTCATCAACACTCTGAGGGTCCACAGATTACAGAATGCCTCCAGATGTGCTTTGGAAACTACTACTAGTCTTCCAGTGTACGATCAAAGCGTAGACAACTTAAGACATTACTACCATGGAGGAAAGTCCGCATGGCGCTTATTGTGTTCAATGGTGATGCAATTTCTGTGTTTCATCAACACTCTGAAGGTCCAGAGATTACAGAATGCCTCCAGTTGTGCTTCGGAAACTACTACTAGTCTTCCAGTGAACGATCAATACGTAGACAGTTTAAGACATTACTCCCATGGAAAAAAGTCCGCATGGTGCATATTGTTTTCAATGTCGATTCAATTCCTGTGTTTCATCAACACTCTGAAGGTCCACAGATTACAGAATGCCTCCAGAAGTGCTTCGGAAACTACTACTAGTCTTCCAGTGGACGATCAAAGCGTAGACACTTTAAGACATTACTCCCATGAAGAAAATTCCGCATGGTGCTTATTGTGTTCAATGCCGATGCAATTTTTGTTTTTCATCAACACTCTGAAGGTTCACAGATTACAGAATGCATCCAGATGTGTTTCGGAAACTACTACTAGTCTTCCAGTGTACGATCAAAGTGTAGACAGTTTAAGACATTACTCCCATGGAGAAAAGTCCGCATGGTGCTTATTGTGTTCAATGCCGTTGCAATTTCTGTGTTTCATCAACACTCTGAAGGTCCAAAGATTACAGAATGCCTCCAGATGTGCTTCGGAAACTACTACTAGTCTTCCAGTGTACAATCAAAGCGTAGAAAGTTTAAGACATTACTCCCAAGGAGAAAAGTCCGCATGGTGCTTATTGTGTTCAATGCCGATGAATTTTTGTGTCTCATCAAAACTCTGAAGGTCCACAGATTACAGAATGCCTAAAGATCTGCTTCGGAAACTACTACTAGTCTTATAATAAACGAACAAAGCATAGACAGTTTAAGACATTACTCCCATGGAGAAAAGTCCACATGGTGCTTGTTGTGTTCAATGCCGATGCAATTTCTGTGTTTCATCAACACTCTCAAGGTCCACAGATTACAGAATGCCTCCAGATGTGCTTTGGAAACTACTACTAGTCTTCCAGTGTACGATCAAAGCGTAGACAGTTTAAGACATTACTACCATGGAGGAAAGTCCACATGGTGCTTATTGTGTTCAATGCCGATGCAATTTTTGTGTTTCATCAATACTCTGAAGGTCCACAGATTACAGAATACCTCCAGATGTGCTTTGGAAACTACTACTTGTCTTCCAGTGTACGATCAAATCGTAGAGAGTTTAAGACATTACTACCATGGAGGAAAGTCCGCATGGTGCTTATTGTGTTCAATGCCGATGCAATTTTTGTGTTTCATCAATACTCTGAAGGTCCACAGATTACAGATTACCTCCAGATGTGCTTCGGAAACTACTACTAGTCTTCCAGGGAACGATCAAAGCGTAGAATGTTTGAGACATTACTCCCATGGAGGAAAGTCCGCATGGTGCTTATTGTGTTCAATGCCGATGCAATTTTTGTTTTCATCAACACTCTGAAGGTCCACAGATTACAGAATGCCTCCAGAAGTGCTTCGGAAACTACTACTACTCTTCCAGTGGACGATCAAAGCGTAGACACTTTAAGACGTTACTCCCATGAAGAAAATTCCGCATGGTGCTTACTGTGTTCAATGCCGATGCAATTTCTGTGTTTCATCAACACTCTGAAGGTTCACAGATTACAGAATGCATCCAGATGTGTTTCGGAAACTACTACTAGTCTTCCAGTTTACGATCAAAGCGTAGACAGTTTAAGACATTACTACCATGGAGGAAAGTCCACATGGTGCTTATTGTGTTCAATGCCGATGCAATTTTTGTGTTTCATCAATACTCTGAAGGTCCACAGACTACAGAATGCTTCCAGATGTGCTTCGGAATTTACTACTAGTCTTCCACTGTACGATCAAAGTGTAGACAGTTTAAGACTTTACTCCCATGGAGAAAAGTCCGCATGGTGCTTATTGTGATCAATGCCGTTGCAATTTCTGTGTTTCATCAAAAGTCTGAAGGTCCAAAGATTACAGAATGCCTCCAGATGTGCTTCGGAAACTCCTACAAGTCTTCCAGTGTACAATCAAAGCGAAGACAGTTTAAGACATTACTCCCATGGAGAAAAGTCCGCATGGTACATATTGTGTTCAATGCCGATGCAGTTTTTGTGTTTCATCAACACTCTCAACGTCCACAGATTACAGAATGCCTCCAAATGTGCTTCGGAAACTACTACTAGTCTTCCAGGGAACGATCAATACGTAGACAGTTTAAGACATTACTCCCATGGAGAAAAGTCCGCATGGTGCATATTGTGTTCAATGTCGATTCAATTCCTGTGTTTCATCAACACTCTGAAGGTCCACAGATTACAGAATGCCTCCAGATGTGCTTCGGAAACTACTACTAGTCTTCCAGTGTACGATCAAAGCGTAGACAGTTTAAGACATTACTACCATGGGGAAAAGTCGGCATGGCGCTTATTCAATGCTGATTCAATTTCTGTGTTTCATCAACACTCAGAAGGTCCAGAGATTACAGAATGCCTCCAGATGTGCTTCGGAAACTACTACTAGTCTTCCAGTGTACAATCAAAGCGTAGACAGTTTAAGACATTACTCCCAAGGAGAAAAGTCCGCATGGAGCTTATTGTGTTCAATGCCGATGAATTTTTGTGTCTCATCAAAACTCTGAAGGTCCACAGATTACAGAATGCCTAAAGATCTGCTTCGGAAACTACTACTAGTCTTATAGTAAACGATCAAAGCATAGACAGTTTAAGACATTACTCCCATGGAGAAAAGTCCACATGGTGCTTGTTGTGTTCAATGCCGATGGAATTTCTGTGTTTCATCAACACTCTGAATGTCCACAGATTACAGAATGCCTCCAGATGTGCTTTGGAAACTACTACTAGTCTTCCAGTGTACGATCAAATCGTAGACAGTTTAAGACATTACTACCATGGAGGAAAGTCCGCATGGTGCTTATTGTGTTCAATGCCGATGCAATATTTGTGTTTCATCAATACTCTGAAGGTCCACAGATTACAGAATTCCTCCAGGTGTGCTTCGGAAACTACTACTAGTCTTCCAGGGAACGATCAAAGCGTAGAAAGTTTGAGACATTACTCCCATGGGGGAAAGTCGGCATGGTGCTTATTGTGTTCAATGCCGATGCAATTTTTGTGTTTCATCAACACTCTGAAGATCCACAGATTACAGAATGCATTCAGATGTGCTTCGGAAACTACTACTAGACTTCTAGTGTACGATCAAAGCGTAGACAGTTTAAGACATTACTTTGATGGAGAAAAGTCCGTATGGTGCCTATTGTGTTCAATGCCGAATCAATTTCTGTGTTTCATCAACACTCTGAAGGTCCACAGATTACAGAATGCCTCCAGTTGTGCTTCGGAAACTACTACTAGTCTTCCAGTGAACGATCAATACGTAGACAGTTTAAGACATTACTCCCATGGAGAAAAGTCCGCATGGTGCATATTGTGTTCAATGTCGATTCAATTCCTGTGTTTCATCAACACTCTGAAGGTCCACAGATTACAGAATGCCTCCAGAAGTGCTTCGGAAACTACTACTAGTCTTCCAGTGGACGATCAAAGCATAGACACTTTAAGACATTACTCCCATGAAGAAAATTCCGCATGGTGCTTATTGTGTTCAATGCCGATGCAATTTTTGTGTTTCATCAACACTCTGAAGGTTCACAGATTACAGAATGCATCCAGATCTGTTTCGGAAACTACTACTAGTCTTCCAGTGTACGATCAAAGTGTAGACAGTTTAAGACATTACTCCCTTGGAGATAAGTCCGCATTGTGCTTATTGTGTTCAATGCCGATGAATTTTTGTGTCTCATCAAAACTCTGAAGGTCCACAGATTACAGAATGTCTAAAGATCTGCTTCGGAAACTACTACTAGTCTTATAGTAAACGATCAAAGCATAGACAGTTTAAGACATTACTCCCATGGAGAAAAGTCCACATGGTGCTTGTTGTGTTCAATGCCGATGCAATTTCTGTGTTTCATCAACACTCTCAAGGTCCACAGATTACAGAATGCCTCCAGATGTGCTTTGGAAACTACTACTAGTCTTCCAGTGTACGATCAAAGCGTAGACAGTTTAAGACATTACTACCATGGAGGAAAGTCCACATGGTGCTTATTGTGTTCAATGCCGATGCAATTTCTGTGTTTCATCAATACTCTGAAGGTCCACAGATTACAGAATACCTCCAGATGTGCTTTGGAAACTACTACTAGTCTTCCAGTGTACGATCAAATCGTAGAGAGTTTAAGTCATTACTACCATGGAGGAAAGTCCGCATGGTGCTTATTGTGTTCAATGCCGATGCAATTTTTGTGTTTCATCAATACTCTGAAGGTCCACAGATTACAGATTACCTCCAGATGTGCTTCGGAAACTACTACTAGTCTTCCAGGGAACGATCAAAGCGTAGAATGTTTGAGACATTACTCCCATGGAGGAAAGTCCGCATGGTGCTTATTGTGTTCAATGCCGATGCAATTTTTGTTTTCATCAACACTCTGAAGGTCCACAGATTACAGAATGCCTCCAGAAGTGCTTCGGAAACTACTACTACTCTTCCAGTGGACGATCAAAGCGTAGACACTTTAAGACATTACTCCCATGAAGAAAATTCCTCATGGTGCTTATTGTGTTCAATGCCGATGCAATTTCTGTGTTTCATCAACACTCTGAAGGTTCACAGATTACAGAATGCATCCAGATGTGTTTCGGAAACTACTACTAGTCCTCCAGTTTACGATCAAAGCGTAGACAGTTTAAGACATTACTACCATGGAGGAAAGTCCACATGGTGCTTATTGTGTTCAATGCCGATGCAATTTTTGTGTTTCATCAATACTCTGAAGGTCCACAGACTACAGAATGCTTCCAGATGTGCTTCGGAATTTACTACTAGTCTTCCACTGTACGATCAAAGTGTAGACAGTTTAAGGCTTTACTCCCATGGAGAAAAGTGCGCATGGTGCATATTGTGATCAATGCCGTTGCAATTTCTGTGTTTCATCAACAGTCTGAAGGTCCAAAGATTACAGAATGCCTCCAGATGTGCTTCGGAAACTCCTACAAGTCTTCCAGTGTACAATCAAATCGAAGACAGTTTACGACATTACTCCCATGGAGAAAAGTCCGCATGGTACATATTGTGTTCAATGCCGATGCAGTTTTTGTGTTTCATCAACACTCTCAACGTCCACAGATTACAGAATGCCTCCAAATGTGCTTCGGAAACTATTACTAGTCTTCCAGGGGACGATCAATACGTAGACAGTTTAAGACATTACTCCCATGGAGAAAAGTCCGCATGGTGCATATTGTGTTCAATGTCGATTCAATTCCTGTGTTTCATCAACACTCTGAAGGTCCACAGATTACAGAATGCCTCCAGATGTGCTTCGGAAACTACTACTAGTCTTCCAGTGTACGATCAAAGCGTAGACAGTTGAAGACATTACTACCATGGGGAAAAGTCGGCATGGCGCTTATTGTGTTCAATGCTGATGCAATTTCTGTGTTTCATCAACACTCAGAAGGTCCAGAGATTACAGAATGCCTCCAGATGTGCTTCGGAAACTACTACTAGTCTTCCAGTGTACAATCAAAGCGTAGACAGTTTAAGACATTACTCCCAAGGAGAAAAGTCCGCATGGAGCTTATTGTGTTCAATGCCGATGAATTTTTGTGTCTCATCAAAACTCTGAAGGTCCACAGATTACAGAATGCCTAAAGATCTGCTTCGGAAACTACTACTAGTCTTATAGTAAACGATCAAAGCATAGACAGTTTAAGACATTACTCCCATGGAGAAAAGTCCACATGGTGCTTGTTGTGTTCAATGCCGATGGAATTTCTGTGTTTCATCAACACTCTGAAGGTCCACAGATTACAGAATGCCTCCAGATGTGCTTTGGAAACTACTACTAGTCTTCCAGTGTACGATCAAATCGTAGACAGTTTAAGACATTACTACCATGGAGGAAAGTCCGCATGGTGCTTATTGTGTTCAATGCCGATGCAATTTTTGTGTTTCAACAATACTCTGAAGGTGCACAGATTACAGAATTCCTCCAGGTGTGCTTCGGAAACTACTACTAGTCTTCCAGGGAACGATCAAAGCGTAGAAAGTTTGAGACATTACTCCCATGGGGGAAAGTCCGCATGGTGCTTATTGTGTTCAATGCCGATGCAATTTTTGTGTTTCATCAACACTCTGAAGATCCAAGGATTACAGAATGCATCCAGATGTGCTTCGGAAACTACTACTAGTCTTCTAGTGTACGATCAAAGCGTAGACAGTTTAAGACATTACTCTGATGGAGAAAAGTCCGTATGGTGCCTATTGTGTTCAATGCCGAATCAATTTCTGTGTTTCATCAACACTCTGAAGGTCCACAGATTGCAGAATGCCTCCAGATGTGCTTCGGAAACTACTACTAGTCTTCCAGGGAACGATCAAAGCGTAGACAGTTTAAGACATTACTCCCATGGAGAAAAGTCTGCATGGTGCTTATTGTGTTCAATGCCGATGCAATTTCTGTGTTTCATCAACACTCTGAAGGTCCACAGATTACAGAATGCCTCAAGATGTGCTTCGGAAACTACTACTAGTCTTCCAGTGTACGATCAAAGCGTAGACAGTTTAAGACATTACTACCATGGAGAAAAGTCCGCATGGCGCTAATTGTGTTCAATGGTGATGCAATTTCTGTGTTTCATCAACACTCTGAAGGTCCAGAGATTACAGAATGCCTCCAGTTGTGCTTCGGAAACTACTACTAGTCTTCCAGTGTACGATCAAAGCGTAGACAGTTGAAGACATTACTACCATGGGGAAAAGTCGGCATGGCGCTTATTGTGTTCAATGCTGATGCAATTTCTGTGTTTCATCAACACTCAGAAGGTCCAGAGATTACAGAATGCCTCCAGATGTGCTTCGGAAACTACTACTAGTCTTCCAGTGTACAATCAAAGCGTAGACAGTTTAAGACATTACTCCCAAGGAGAAAAGTCCGCATGGAGCTTATTGTGTTCAATGCCGATGAATTTTTGTGTCTCATCAAAACTCTGAAGGTCCACAGATTACAGAATGCCTAAAGATCTGCTTCGGAAACTACTACTAGTCTTATAGTAAACGATCAAAGCATAGACAGTTTAAGACATTACTCCCATGGAGAAAAGACCACATGGTGCTTGTTGTGTTCAATGCCGATGGAATTTCTGTGTTTCATCAACACTCTGAAGGTCCACAGATTACAGAATGCCTCCAGATGTGCTTTGGAAACTACTACTAGTCTTCCAGTGTACGATCAAATCGTAGACAGTTTAAGACATTACTACCATGGAGGAAAGTCCGCATGGTGCTTATTGTGTTCAATGCCGATGCAATTTTTGTTTTTCAACAATACTCTGAAGGTGCACAGATTACAGAATTCCTCCAGGTGTGCTTCGGAAACTACTACTAGTCTTCCAGGGAACGATCAAAGCGTAGAAAGTTTGAGACATTACTCCCATGGGGGAAAGTCCGCATGGTGCTTATTGTGTTCAATGCCGATGCAATTTCTGTGTTTCATCAACACTCTGAAGGTCCACAGATTACAGAATGCCTCCAGATGTGCTTCGGAAACTACTACTAGTCTTCCAGGGAACGATCAAAGCGTAGACAGTTTAAGACATTACTCCCATGGAGAAAAGTCTGCATGGTGCTTATTGTGTTCAATGCCGATGCAATTTCTGTGTTTCATCAACACTCTGAAGGTCCACAGATTACAGAAATCCTCAAGATGTGCTTCGGAAACTACTACTAGTCTTCCAGTGTACGATCAAAGCGTAGACAGTTTAAGACATTACTACCATGGAGAAAAGTCCGCATGGCGCTAATTGTGTTCAATGGTGATGCAATTTCTGTGTTTCATCAACACTCTGAAGGTCCAGAGATTACAGAATGCCTCCAGTTGTGCTTCGGAAACTACTACTAGTCTTCCAGTGAACGATCAATACGTAGACAGTTTAAGACATTACTCCCATGGAGAAAAGTCCGCATGGTGCATATTGTGTTCAATGTCGATTCAATTCCTGTGTTTCATCAACACTCTGAAGGTCCACAGATTACAGAATGCCTCCAGAAGTGCTTCGGAAACTACTACTAGTCTTCCAGTGGACGATCAAAGCATAGACACTTTAAGACATTACTCCCATGAAGAAAATTCCGCATGGTGATTATTGTGTTCAATGCCGATGCAATTTTTGTGTTTCATCAACACTCTGAAGGTTCACAGATTACAGAATGCATCCAGATGTGTTTCGGAAACTACTACTAGTCTTCCAGTGTACGATCAAAGTGTAGACAGTTTAAGACATTACTCCCTTGGAGATAAGTCCGCATTGTGCTTATTGTGTTCAATGCCGATGCAATTTTTGTGTTTCATCAATACTCTGAAGGTCCACAGATTAAAGAATGCTTCCAGATGTGCTTCGGAATTTACTACTAGTCTTCCAGTGTATGATCAAAGTGTAGACAGTTTAAGACATTACTCCCATGGAGAAAAGTCCGCATGGTGCTTATTGTGTTCCATGCCGTTGCAATTTCTGTGTTTCATCAACACTCTGAAGGTCCACAGATTACAGAATGCCTCCAGATGTGCTTCGGAAACTACTACTAGTCTTCCAGTGTACAATCAAAGCGTAGAAAGTTTAAGACATTACTCCCAAGGAGAAAAGTCCGCATGGTGCTTATTGTGTTCAATGCCGATGAATTTTTGTGTCTCATCAAAACTCTGAAGGTCCACAGATTACAGAATGCCTAAAGATCTGCTTCGGAAACTACTACTAGTCTTATAGTAAACGATCAAAGCATAGACAGTTTAAGACATTACTCCCATGGAGAAAAGTCCACATGGTGCTTGTTGTGTTCAATGCCGATGCAAATTCTGTGTTTCATCAACACTCTGAAGGTCCACAGTTTACAGAATGCCTCCAGATGTGCTTTGGAAACAACTACTAGTCTTCCAGTGTACGATCAAAGCGTAGACAGTTTAAGACATTACTACCATGGAGGAAAGTCCACATGGTGCTTATTGTGTTCAATGCCGATGCAATTTTTGTGTTTCATCAATACTCTGAAGGTCCACAGATTACAGAATACCTCCAGATGTGCTTTGGAAACTACTACTAGTCTTCCAGTGTACGATCAAATCGTAGAGAGTTTAAGACATTACTACCATGGAGGAAAGTCCGCATGGTGCTTATTGTGTTCAATGCCGATGCAAATTTTGTGTTTCATCAATACTCTGAAGGTCCACAGATTACAGAATACCTCCAGATGTGCTTCGGAAACTACTACTAGTTTTCCAGGGAACGATCAAAGCGTAGAATGTTTGAGACATTACTCCCATGAAGGAAAGTCCGCATGGTGCTTATTGTGTTCAATGCCGATGCAATTTTTGTTTTCATCAACACTCTGAAGGTCCACAGATTACAGAATGCCTCCAGAAGTGCTTCGGAAACTACTACTACTCTTCTAGTGGACGATCAAAGCGTAGACACTTTAAGACATTACTCCCATGAAGAAAATTCCGCATGGTGCTTATTGTGTTCAATGCCGATGCAATTTCTGTGTTTCATCAACACTCTGAAGGTTCACAGATTACAGAATGCATCCAGATGTGTTTCGGAAACTACTACTAGTCTTCCAGTGTACGATCAAAGCGTAGACAGTTTAAGACATTACTACCATGGAGCAAAGTCCACATGGTGCTTATTGTGTTCAATGCCGATGCGATTTTTGTGTTTCATCAATACTCTGAAGGTCCACAGACTACAGAATGCTTCCAGATGTGCTTCGGAATTTACTACTAGTCTTCCACTGTACGATCAAAGTGTAGACAGTGTAAGACATTACTCCCATGGAGAAAAGTCCGCATGGTGCTTGTTGTGTTCAATGCCGATGCAATATCTGTGTTTCATCAACACTCTGAAGGTCCACAGTTTACAGAATGCCTCCAGATGTGCTTCGGAAACTACTAGTAGTCTTCCAGTAAACGATCAAAGCATAGACACTTTAAGACATTACTCTCATGGAGAAAAGTCCACATGGTGCTTGTTGTGTTCAATGCCGATGCAATTTCTGTGTTTCATCAACACTCTGGTCCACAGATTACAGAATGCCTCCAGATGTGCTTTAGAAACTACTACTAGTCTTCCAGGGAACGATCAAAGCGTAGACAGTTAAGACATTACTCCCAAGGAGAAAAGTCCGCATGGTGCTTATTGTGTTCAATGCCGATGAATTTTTGTGTCTCATCAAAACTCTGAAGGTCCACAGATTACAGAATGCCTAAAGATCTGCTTCGGAAACTACTACTAGTCTTATAGTGAACGATTAAAGCATAGACAGTTTAAGACATTACTCCCATGGAGAAAAGTCCACATGGTGCATGTTGTGTTCAATGCCGATGCAAATTCTGTGTTTCATCAACACTCTGAGGGTCCACAGATTACAGAATGCCTCCAGATGTGCTTTGGAAACTACTACTAGTCTTCTAGTGTACGATCAAAGCGTAGACAATTTAAGACATTACTACCATGGAGGAAAGTCCGCATGGTGCTTATTGTGTTCAATGCCGACGCAATTTTTGTGTTTCATCAATACTCTGAAGGTCCACAGATTACAGAATGCCTCCAGATGTGCTTCGGAAACTAATACTAGTCTTCCAGGGAACGATCAAAGCGTAGAAAGTTTGAGACATTACTCCCATGGAGGAAAGTCCGCATGGTGCTTATTGTGTTCAATGCCGATGTAATTTTTGTGTTTCATCAACACTCTAAAGGTCCACAGATTGCAGAATGCCTCCAGATGTGCTTCGGAAACTACTACTAGTCTTCCAGGGAACGATCAAAGCGTAGACAGTTTAAGACATTACTCTAATGGAGAAAAGTCCGTATGGTGCCTATTGTGTTCAATGCCGATGCAATTTCTGTGTTTCATCAAAACTCTGAAGGTCCACAGATTACAGAATGCATCCAGATATGCTTCGGGAACTACTACTAGTCTTCCAGGGAACGATCAAACTGTAGACAGTTTAAGGCATTACTCCCATGGAGAAAAGTCCGCATGGTGCTTATTGTGTTCAATGCCGATGCAATTTCTGTGTTTCATCAACACTGTGAAGGTCCACAGATTACAGAATGCATCCAGAAGTGCTTCGAAAACTACTACTAGTCTTCTAGTGAACGTTTAAAGCGTAGACACTTCAAGACATTACTCCCATGGAGAAAATTCGGCATGGTGCTTATTTAGTTCAATGCCGCTGCAATTTTTGTGTTTCATCAATACTCTGAAGGTCCACAGACTACAGAATGCTTCCAGATGTGCTTCGGAATTTACTACTAGTCTTCCAGTGTACGATCAAAGTGTAGACAGTTTAAGACATTACTCCCATGGAGAAAAGTCCGCATGGTGCTTATTGTGATCAATGCCGTTGCAATTTCTGTGTTTCATCAACAGTCTGAAGGTCCAAAGATTACAGAATGCCTCCAGATGTGCTTCGGAAACTGCTACAAGTCTTCCAGTGTACAATCAAAGCGTAGACAGTTTAAGACATTACTCCCATGGAGAAAAGTCCGCATGGTACATATTGTGTTCAATGCCGATGCAGTTTTTGTGTTTCATCAACACTCTCAACGTCCACAGATTACAGAATGCCTCCAAATGTGCTTCGGAAACTACTACTAGTCTTCCAGGGAACGATCAAAGCGAAGACAGTTTGAGACGTTACTCCCATGGAGAAAAGTCCGCATGGTGATTATTGTGTTCAATGCCGATGCAATTTTTGTGTTTCATCAAAACTCTGAAGGTCCACAGATTACAGAATGCATCCAGATATGCTTCGGGAACTACTACTAGTCTTCCAGGGAACGATCAAACAGTAGACAGTTTAAGGCATTACTCCCATGGAGAAAAGTCCGCATGGTGCTTATTGTGTTCAATGCCGATGCAATTTCTGTGTTTCATCAACACTCTGAAGGTCCAAAGATTACAGAATGCCTCCAGATGTGCTTTAGAAACTACTTCTAGTCTTCCAGGGAACGATCAAAGCGTAGAAAGTTTGAGACATTACTCCCATGGAGGAAAGTCCGCATGGTGCTTATTGTGTTCAATGCCGATGCAATTTCAGTGTTTCTTCAACACTCTGAAGGTCCACAGATTACAGAATGCCTCCAGATGTGCTTCGGAAACTACTACTAGTCTTCCAGTGTACGATCAAAGCGTAGACAGTTTAAGACATTACTCCCATGGAGAAAAGTCCGCATGGTGCTTATTGTGTTCAATGCCGATGCAGTTTTTGTGTTTCATCAACACTCTGATCGTCCACAGTTTAGAGAATGCCTCCAGATGTGCTTCCGAAGCTACTACTAGTCTTCCAGGGAACGATCAAAGCATAGACAGTTTGAGACATTACTCCCATGGAGAAAAGTCCGCATGGTGCTTATTGTGTTCAATGCCGATGCAATTTTTGTGTTTCATCAACACTCTGATGGTCCACAGATTACAGAATGCATCCAGATATGCTTCGGAAACTACTACTAGTCTTCCAGGGAACGATCAAAGCGTAGACAGTTTAAGACATTACTCCCATGGAGAAAAGTCTGCATGGTGCTTATTGTGTTCAATACCGATGCAATTTCTGTGTTTCATCAACACTCTGAAGGTCCACAGATTACAGAATGCCTCCAGATGTGCTTCGGAAACTACTACTAGTCTTCCAGTGTACGATCAAAGCGTAGACAGTTTAAGACATTACTCCCATGGAGAAAAGTCCGCATGGCTCTTATTGTGTTCAATGCTGATGCAATTTCTGTGTTTCATCAACACTCTGAAAGTCCAGAGATTACAGAATCCTCCAGTTGTGCTTCGGAAACTACTACTAGTCTTCCAGTGAACGATCAAAACGTAGACAGTTTAAGACATTACTCCCATGAAGAAAATTCCGCATGGTGCTTATTGTGTTCAATGCCGATGCAATTTTTGTGTTTCATCAACACTCTGAAGGTTCACAGATTACAGAATGCCTCCAGATGTGTTTCGGAAACTACTACTAGTCTTCCAGTGAACGATCAAAGGGTAGACAGTTTAAGACATTACTCCCTTGGAGATAAGACCGCATTGTGCTTATTGTGTTCAATGCCGATGCAATTTTTTGTGTTTCATCAATACTCTGAAGGTTCACAGACTACAAAATGCTTCCAGATGTGCTTCGGAATTTACTACTAGTCTTCCAGTGTACGATCAAAGTGTAGACAGTTTAAGGCGTTACTCATATGGAGAAAAGTCCGCATGGTGCTTATTGTGATCAATGCCGTTGCAATTTCTGTGTTTCATTAACAGTCTGAAGGTCCAAAGATTACAGAATGCCTCCAGATGTGCTTCGGAAACTACTACAAGTCTTCCAGTGTAAAATCAAAGCGTAGACAATTTAAGACATTACTCCCATGGAGAAAAGTCCGCATGGTACATATTGTGTTCAATGCCGATGCAGTTTTTGTGTTTCATCAACACTCTCAACGTCCACAGATTACAGAATGCCTCCAAATGTGCTTCGGAAACTACTACTAGTCTTCCAGGGAACGATCAAAGCGTAGACAGTTTAAGACATTGCTCCCATGGAGAAAAGTCCGCATGCTGCTTATTGTGTTCAATGCCGATGCAATTTTTGTGTTTCATCAAAACTCTGAAGGTCCACAGATTACAGAATGCATCCAGATATGCTTCGGGAACTACTACTAGTCTTCCAGGGAACGATCAAACTGTAGACAGTTTAAGGCATTACTCCCATGGAGAAAAGTCCGCATGGTGCTTATTGTGTTCAATGCCGATGCAATTTCTGTGTTTCATCAACACTCTGAAGGTCCACAGATTACAGAATGCCTCCAGATGTGCTTTAGAAACTACTACTAGTCTTCCAGGGAACGATCAAAGCGTAGACGGTTTAAGACATTACTCCCAAGGAGAAAAGTCCGCATGGTGCCTATTGTGTTCAATGGCGATGAATTTTTGTGTCTCATCAAAACTCTGAAGGTCCACAGATTACAGAATGCCTAAAGATCTGCTTCGGAAACTACTACTAGTCTTATAGTAAACGATCAAAGCATAGACAGTTTAAGACATGACTCCCATGGAGAAAAGTCCACATGGTGCTTGTTGTGTTCAATGCCGATGCAATTTCTGTGTTTCTAAACACTCAGAGGGTCCACAGATTACAGAATGCCTCCAGATGTGCTTTGGAAACTACTACTAGTCTTCCAGTGTACGATCAAAGCGCAGACAGTTTAAGACATTACTACCATGGTGGAAAGTCCGCATGGTGCTTATTGTGTTCAATGCCGATGCAATTTTTGTGTTTCATCAATACTCTGAAGGTCCACAGATTACAGAATGCCTCCAGATGTGCTTCGGAAACTACTACTAGTCTTCCAGGGAACGATCAAAGCGTAGAAAGTTTGAGACATTACTCCCATGGTGGAAAGTCCGCATGGTGCTTATTGTGATCAATGCCGATGCAATATCTGTGTGTCATCAACACTCTGAAGGTCCACAGATTACCGAATGCATCCAGATGTGCTTCGGAAACTACTACTAGTCTTCCAGTGTACGATCAAAGCGTTGACAGTTTAAGACATTACTCTGATGGAGAAAAGTCCGTATGGTGCCTATTGTGTTCAATGCCGAATCAATTTCTATGTTTCATCAACACTCTGAAGGTCCACAGATAACAGAATGCCTCCAGATGTGCTTAGGAAACTACTACTAGTCTTCCAGGGAACGATCAAAGCGTAGACAGTTTAGGATATTACTCTTAAGGAGAAAAGTCCGCATGGTGCTTATTTTGTTTAATGCCGATGCAATTTCTGTGTTTCATCAACACTGTCAAGGTCCACAGATTACAGAATGCATCCAGAAGTGCTTCGAAAACTACTACTAGTCTTCCAGTGAACGATCAAAGCGTAGACACTTTAAGACATTACTCCCATGGAGAAAATTCGGCATGGTGCTTATTGTGTTCAATGCCGCTGCAAATTTTGTGTTATCAACACTCTGAAGGTCCACAGATTACAGAATGCCTCCAGATGTGCTTCGGAAACTACTACTAGTCTTCCAGTGTACGATCAAAGCGTAGACAGTTTAAGACATTACTCCCATGGAGAAAAGTCCGCATGGCTCTTATTGTGTTCAATGCTGATGCAATTTCTGTGTTTCATCAACACTCTGAAGGTCCAGAGATTACAGAATCCTCCAGTTGTGCTTCGGAAACTACTACTAGTCTTCCAGTGAACGATCAAAACGTAGACACCTTAAGACATTACTCCCATGAAGAAAATTCCGCATGGTGCTTATTGTGTTCAATGCCGATGCAATTTTTGTGTTTCATCAACACTCTGAAGGTTCACAGATTACAGAATGCCTCCAGATGTGTTTCGGAAACTACTACTAGTCTTCCAGTGTACGATCAAAGCGTAGACAGTTTAAGACATTACTCCCTTGGAGATAAGACCGCATTGTGCTTATTGTGTTCAATGCCGATGCAATTTTTGTGTTTCATCAATACTCTGAAGGTCCACAGACTACAAAATGCTTCCAGATGTGCTTCGGAATTTACTACTAGTCTTCCAGTGTACGATCGAAGTGTAGACAGTTTAAGACATTACTCCCATGGAGAAAAGTCCGCATGGTGCTTATTGTGATCAATGCCGTTGCAATTTCTGTGTTTCATCAACAGTCTGAAGGTCCAAAGATTACAGAATGCCTCCAGATGTGCTTCGGAAACTACTACAAGTCTTGCAGTGTACAATCAAAGCGTAGACAATTTAAGACATTACTCCCATGGAGAAAAGTCCGCATGGTACATATTGTGTTCAATGCCGATGCAGTTTTTGTGTTTCATCAACACTACAACGTCCACAGATTACAGAATGCCTCCAAATGTGCTTCGGAAACTACTACTAGTCTTCCAGGGAACGATCAAAGCGTAGACAGTTTAAGACATTACTCCCATGGAGAAAAGTCCGCATGCTGCTTATTGTGTTCAATGCCAATGCAATTTTTGTGTTTCATCAAAACTCTGAAGGTCCACACATTACAGAATGCATCCAGATATGCTTCGGGAACTACTACTAGTCTTCCAGTGTACGATCAAAGCGTTGACAGTTTAAGACATTACTCTGATGGAGAAAAGTCCGTATGGTGCCTATTGTGTTCAATGCCGAATCAATTTCTATGTTTCATCAACACTCTGAAGGTCCACAGATAACAGAATGCCTCCAGATGTGCTTAGGAAACTACTACTAGTCTTCCAGGGAACGATCAAAGCGTAGACAGTTTAGGATATTACTCTTAAGGAGAAAAGTCCGCATGGTGCTTATTGTGTTTAATGCCGATGCAATTTGTGTGTTTCATCAACACTGTCAAGGTCCACAGATTACAGAATGCATCCAGAAGTATTTCGAAAACTACTACTAGTCTTCCAGTGAACGATCAAAGCGTAGACACTTTAAGACATTACTCCCATGGAGAAAATTCGGCATGGTGCTTGTTGTGTTCAATGCCGCTGCAAATTTTGTGTTATCAACACTCTGAAGGTCCACAGATTACAGAATGCCTCCAGATGTGCTTCGGAAACTACTACTAGTCTTCCAGTGTACGATCAAAGCGTAGACAGTTTAAGACATTACTCCCATGGAGAAAAGTCCGCATGGTGCTTATTGTGTTCAATGCCGATGCAGTTTTTGTGTTTCATCAACACTCTGATCGTCCACAGATTAGAGAATGCCTCCAGATGTGCTTCGGAAACTACTACTAGTCTTCCAGGGAACGATCAAAGCGTAGACAGTTTGAGACATTACTCCCATGGAGAAAAGTCCGCATGGTGCTTATTGTGTTCAATGCCGATGCAATTTTTGTGTTTCATCAACACTCTCAAGGTCCACAAATTACAGAATGCCTCCAGATGTGTTTCGGAAACTACTACTAGTCTTCCAGTGTACGATCAAAGCGTAGACAGTTTAAGACATTACTCCCTTGGAGATAAGACCGCATTGTGTTTATTGTGTTCAATGTCGATGCAATTTTTGTGTTTCATCAATACTCTGAAGGTCCACAGACTACAGAATGCTTCCAGATGTGCTTCGGAAATTACTACTAGTCTGACAGTGTACGATCAAAGTGTAGACAGTTTAAGACATTACTCTCATGGAGAAAAGTATGCATGGTGCTTATTGTGATCAATGCCGTTGCAATTTCTGTGTTTCATCAACAATCTGAAGGTCCAAAGATTACAGAATGCCTCCAGATGTGCTTCGGAAACTACTACTAGTCTTCCAGTGTACAATCAAAGCGTAGACAGTTTAAGACATTACTCCCATGGAGAAAAGGCCGCATGGTACATATTGTGTTCAATGCCGATGCAGTTTTTGTGTTTCATCAACTTTCTCAACGTCCACAGATTACAGAATGCCTCCAAATGTGCTTCGGAAACTACTACTAGTCTTCCAGGGAACGATCAAAGCGTAGACAGTTTGAGACATTACTCCCATGGAGAAAAGTCCGCATGGTGCTTATTGTGTTCAATGCCGATGCAATTTTTGTGATTCATCAAAACTCTGAAGGTCCACAGATTACAGAATGCATCCAGGTATGCTTCGGAAACTACTACTAGTCTTCCAGGGAACGATTAAACTGTAGACAGTTTAAGACATTACGCCCATGGAGAAAAGTCCGCATGGTGCTTATTGTGTTCAATGCCGATGCAATTTTTGTGTTTCATCAACACTCTGAAGGTCCACAGATTACAGAATGAATCCAGATATGCTTCGAAACTACTACTAGTCTTCCAGGGAAGGATCAAAGCGTAGACAATATAAGACATTACTCCCATTTAGAAAACTCTGCATGGTGTTTATTGTGTTCAATGCCGCTGCAAGTTTTGTGTTTCATCAACACCCTAAGGTCCACAGATTACAGAATGCCTCCAGATGTGCTTCGGAAACTTCTACTAGTCTTCCAGTGTACGATCAAAGCGTAGACAGTTTACGACATTACCCCCATGGAGAAAATTCGGCATGGTGCTTATTGTGTTCAATGCCGCTGCAAATTTTGTGTTATCAACACTCTGAAGGTTCACAGATTACAGAATACCTCCAGATGTGCTTCGGAAACTACTACTAGTCTTCCAGTGTACGATCAAAGCGTAGACAGTTTAAGACATTACTCCCATGGAGAAAAGTCCGCATGGTGCTTATTGTGTTCAATGCCGATGCAGTTTTTGTGTTTCATCAACACTCTGATCGTCCACAGATTAGAGAATGATTCCAGATGTGCTTCGGAAACTACTACTAGTCTTCCAGGGAACGATCAAAGCGTAGACAGTTTGAGACATTACTCCCATAGAGAAAAGTCCGCATGGTGCTTATTGTGTTCAATGCGATGCAATTTTTGTGTTTCATCAACACTATCAAGGTCCACAGATTACAGAATGCATCCAGATATGCTTCGGAAACTACTACTAGTCTTCCAGGAAACGATCAAAGCGTAGACAGTTTAAGACATTACTCCCATGGAGAAAAGTCTGCATGGTGCTTATTGTGTTCAATGCCGATGCAATTTCTGTGTTTCATCAACACTCTGAAAGTCCACAGACTACAGAATGCCTCCAGATGTGCTTCGGAAACTACTACTAGTCTTCCAGTGTACGATCAAAGCGTAGACAGTTTAAGACATTACTCCCATGCAGAAAAGTCCGCATGGCGCTTATTGTGTTCAATGCCGTTGCTATTTCTGTGTTTCATCAACAGTCTGAAGGTCCAAAGATTACAGAATGCCTCCAGATGTGCTTCGGAAACTACTACTAGTCTTCCAGTGTACAATCAAAGCGTAGACAGTTTAAGACATTACTCCCATGGAGAAAAGCCCGCATGGTACATATTGTGTTCAATGCCGATGCAGTTTTTGTGTTTCATCAACTTTCTCAACGTCCACAGATTACAGAATGCCTCCAAATGTGCTTCGGAACCTACTACTAGTCTTCCAGGGAAGGATCAAAGCGTAGACAATATAAGACATTACTCCCATGGAGAAAAGTCTGCATGGTGTTTATTGTGTTCAATGCCGATGCAATTTCTGTGTTTCATCAACACTCTGAAGGTCCACAGAATACAGAATGCATCCAGATGTGCTTCAGAAACTACTACTAGTCTTCCAGGAAACGATCAAAGCGTAGGCAGTTTAAGACATTACTCCCATTGAGAAAAGTCCGCATGGTGCTTATTGTGTTCTATGCCGATGCAATTTTTGTGTTTGATCAACACTCTGAAGGTCCACAGATTACAGAATGCCTCCAGATGTGCTTCGGAAACTACTACTAGTCTTCCAGGGAACGATCAAAGCGTAGACAGTTTAAGACATTACTCCCAAGGAGAAAAGTCCGCATGGTGCTTATTGTGTTCAATGCCGATGCAATTTCTGTGTTTCATCAACACTCTGAAGGTCCACCGATTACAGAATGCATCCAGAAGTGCTTCGGAAACTACTTATAGTCTTCCAGTGAACGATCAAAGCGTAGACACTTTAAGACATTACTCCCATGGAGAAAATTCCGCATGGTGCTTATTGTGTTCAATGCCGCTGCAATTTTTGTGTTTCATCAACACTCTAAGGTCCACAGATTACAGAAGGCCTCCAGATGTACTTCGGAAACTTCTACTAGTCTTCCAGTGTACGATCAAAGCGTAGACAGTTTAAGACATTACTCCCATGGAGAAAAGTCCGCATGGTGCTTATTGTGTTCAATGCCGATGCAATTTTTGTGTTTCAACAATACTCTGAAGGTCCACAGATTACAGAATGCTTCCAGATGTGCTTCGGAAACTACTACTAGTCTACCAGTGTACGATCAAAGTGTAGACAGTTTAAGACATTACTCCGATGGAGAAAGTCCGCATGGTGCTTATTGTGTTATATACCGATGCAATTTCTGTGTTTCATCAACACTCTAAGGTCCACAGATTACAGAATGCCTCCAGATGTGCTTCGGAAACTTCTACTAGTCTTCCAGTGTACGATCAAAGCGTAGACAGTTTAAGACATTACTCCCATGGAGAAAATTCCGCATGGTGCTTATTGTGTTCAATGCCGATGCAATTTTTGTGTTTCATCAATACTCTGAAGGTCCACAGATTACAGAATGCCTCCAGATGTGCTTCGGAAACTACTACTAGTCTTCCAGTGTACGATCAAAGCGTAGACAATTTAAGACATTACTCCCATGGAGAAAAGTCCGCATGGCTCTTATTGTGTTCAATGCTGATGCAATTTCTGTGTTTCATCAACACTCTGAAGGTCCAGAGATTACAGAATCCTCCAGTTGTGCTTCGGAAACTACTACTAGTCTTCCAGTGAACGATCAAAACGTAGACACTTTAAGACATTACTCCCATGAAGAAAATTCCGCATGGTGCTTATTGTGTTCAATGCCGATGCAATTTTTGTGTTTCATCAACACTCTGAAGGTTCACAGATTACAGAATGCCTCCAGATGTGTTTCGGAAACTACTACTAGTCTTCCAGTGTACGATCAAAGCGTAGACAGTTTAAGACATTACTCCCTTGGAGATAAGACCGCATTGTGCTTATTGTGTTCAATGCCGATGCAATTTTTGTGTTTCATCAATACTCTGAAGGTCCACAGACTACAAAATGCTTCCAGATGTGCTTCGGAATTTACTACTAGTCTTCCAGTGTACGATCAAAGTGTAGACAGTTTAAGACATTACTCCCATAGATAAAAGTCCGCATGGTGCTTATTGTGATCAATGCCGTTGCAATTTCTGTGTTTCATCAACAGTCTGAAGGTCCAAAGATTACAGAATGCCTCCAGATGTGCTTCGGAAACTACTACAAGTCTTCCAGTGTACAATCAAAGCGTAGACAATTTAAGACATTACTCCCATGGAGAAAAGTCCGCATGGTACATATTGTGTTCAATGCCGATGCAGTTTATGTGTTTCATCAACACTCTCAACGTAGACAGATTACAGAATGCCTCCAAATGTGCTTCGGAAACTACAACTAGTCTTCCAGGGAACGATCAAAGCGTAGACAGTTTGAGACATGACTCCCATGTAGAAAAGTCCGCATGCTGCTTATTGTGTTCAATGCCGATGCAATTTTTGTGTTTCATCAAAACTCTGAAGGTCCACAGATTACAGAATGCATCCAGATATGCTTCGGGGACTACTACTAGTCTTCCAGGGAACGATCAAACTGTAGACAGTTTAAGGCATTACTCCCCTGGAGAAAAGTCCGCATGGTGCTTATTGTGTTCAATGCCGATGCAATTTCTGTGTTTCATCAACACTCTGAAGGTCCACAGATTACAGAATGCCTCCAGATGTGCTTTAGAAACTACTACTAGTCTTCCAGGGAACGATCAAAGCGTAGACAGTTTAAGACATTACTCCCAAGGAGAAAAGTCCGCATGGTGCTTATTGTGTTCAATGCCGATGAATTTTTGTGTCTCATCAAAACTCTGAAGGTCCACAGATTACAGAATGCCTAAAGATCTGCTTCGGAAACTACTACTAGTCTTATAGTAAACGATCAAAGCATAGACAGTTTAAGACATTACTCCCATGGAGAAAAGTCCACATGGTGCTTGTTGTGTTCAATGCCGATGCAATTTCTGTGTTTCATCAACACTCTGAGGGTCTACAGATTACAGAATGCCTCCAGATGTGCTTTGGAAACTACTACTAGTCTTCCAGTGTACGATCAAAGCGCAGACAGTTTAAGACATTACTAACATGGAGGAAAGTCCGCATGGTGCTTATTGTGTTCAATGCCGATGCAATTTTTGTGTATCATCAATACTCTGAAGGTCCACAGATTACAGAATGCCTCCAGATGAGCTTCGGAAACTTCTACTAGTCTTCCAGTGTACGATCAAAGCGTAGACAGTTTAAGACATTACTCCCATGGAGAAAATTCCGCATGGTGCTTATTGTGTTCAATGCCGATGCAATTTTTGTGTTTCATCAATACTCTGAAGGTCCACAGATTACAGAATGCCTCCAGATGTGCTTCGGAAACTACTACTAGTCTTCCAGTGTACGATCAAAGCGTAGACAGTTTAAGACATTACTCCCTTGGAGAAAAGTTTCGCATGGCTCTTATTGTGTTCAATGCTGATGCAATTTCTGTGTTTCATCAACACTCTGAAGGTCCAGAGATTACAGAATCCTCCAGTTGTGCTTCGGAAACTACTACTAGTCATCCAGTGAACGATCAAAGCGTAGACAGTTTAAGACATTACTCTGATGGAGAAAAGTCCGTATGGTGCCTATTGTGTTCAATGCCGAATCAATTTCTATGTTTCATCAACACTCTGAAGGTCCACAGATAACAGAATGCCTCCAGATGTGCTTAGGAAACTACTACTAGTCTTCCAGGGAACGATCAAATCGTAGACAGTTCAGAATATTACTCTTAAGGAGAAATGTCCGCATGGTGCTTATTGTGTTTAATGCCGATGCAATTTCTGTGTTTCATCAACACTGTCAAGGTCCACAGATTACAGAATGCATCCAGAAGTGCTTCGAAAACTACTACTAGTCTTCCAGTGAACGATCAAAGCGTAGACACTTTAAGACATTACTCCCATGGAGAAAATTCGGCATGGTGCTTATTGTGTTCAATGCCGCTGCAAATTTTGTGTTATCAACACTCTGAAGGTCCACAGATTACAGAATGCCTCCAGATGTGCTTCGGAAACTACTACAAGTCTTCCAGTGTACGATCAAAGCGTAGACAGTTTAAGACATTACTCCCATGGAGAAAAGTCCGCATGGTGCTTATTGTGTTCAATGCCGATGCAGTTTTTGTGTTTCATCAACACTCTGATCGTCCACAGATTAGAGAATGCCTCCAGATGTGCTTCGGAAACTACTACTAGTCTTCCAGGGAACGATCAAAGCGTAGACAGTTTGAGACATTACTCCCATGGAGAAAAGTCCGCATGGTGCTTATTGTGTTCAATGCCGATGCAATTTATATGTTTCATCAACACTCTCAAGGTCCACAGATTACAGAATGCATCCAGATATGCTTCGGAAACTACTACTAGTCTTCCAGGGAACGTTCAAAGCGTAGACAGTTTAAGACATTACTCGCATGGAGAAAAGTCTGCATGGTGCTTATTGTGTTCAATGCCGATGCAATTTCTGTGTTTCATCAACACTCTGAAAGTCCAAAGATTACAGAATGCCTAAAGATGTGCTTCGGAAACTACTACTAGTCTTCCAGTGTACGATCAAAGCGTAGACAGTTTAAGACATTACTCCCATGGAGAAAAGTCCGCATGGCGCTTATTGTGTTCAATGCTGATGCAATTTCTGTGTTTCATCAACACTCTGAAGGTCCAGAGATTACAGAATGCCTCTAGTTGTGCTTCGGAAACTACTACTAGTCTTCCAGTGAACGATCAAAACGTAGACACTTTAAGAAATTACTCCCATGAAGAAAATTCCGCATGGTGCTTATTGTGTTCAATGCCGATGCAATTTTTGTGTTTCATCAACACTCTGAAAGTTCACAGATTACAGAATGCCTCCAAATGTGCTTCGGAAACTACTACTAGTCTTCCAGGGAACGATCAAAGCGTAGACAGTTTGAGACATTACTCCCATGGAGAAAAGTCCGCATGGTGCTTATTGTGTTCAATGCCGATGCAATTTTTGTGATTCATCAAAACTCTGAAGGTCCACAGATTACAGAGTGCATCCAGATATGCTTCGGAAACTACTACTAGTCTTCCAGGGAACGATCAAACTGTAGACAGTTTAAGACATTACGCCCATGGAGAAAAGTCCGCATGGTGCTTATTGTGTTCAATGCTGATGCAATTTTTGTGTTTCATCAGCACTCTGAAGGTCCACAGATTACAGAATGTATCCAGATATGCTTCGAAACTACTACTAGTCTTCCAGGGAAGGATCAAAGCGTAGACAATATAAGACATTACTCCCATGGAGAAAAGTCTGCATGGTGTTTATTGTGTTCAATGCCGATGCAATTTCTGTGTTTCATCAACACTCTGAAGGTCCACAGAATACAGAATGCATCCAGATGTGCTTCAGAAACTACTACTAGTCTTCCAGGAAACGATCAAAGCGTAGGCAGTTTAAGACATTACTCCCATTGAGAAAAGTCCGCATGGTGCTTATTGTGTTCTATGCTGATGCACTTTTTGTGTTTCATCAACACTCTGAAGGTCCACAGATTACAGAATGCCTCCAGATGTGCTTCGGAAACTACTACTAGTCTTCCAGGGAACGATCAAAGCGTAGACAGTTTAAGACATTACTCCCAAGGAGAAAAGTCCGCATGTTGCTTATTGTGATCAATGCCGATGCAATTTCTGTGTTTCATCAACACTCTGAAGGTCCACAGATTACAGAATGCTTCCAGATGTGCTTCGGAAACTACTACTAGTCCTCCAGTGTACGATCAAAGTGTAGACAGTTTAAGACATTACTCCGATAGAGAAAGTCCGCATGGTGCTTATTGTGTTAAATACCGATGCAATTTCTGTGTTTCATCAACACTCTGAAGGTCCACAGATTACAGAATGCCTCCAGATGTACTTCGGAAACTGCTACTAGTCTTCCAGTGTACAATCAAAGCGTAGACAGTTTAAGACATTACTCCCATGGAGATACGTCCGCATGGTGCTTATTGTGTTCAATGCCGATGCAGTTTTTGTGTTTCATCAACACACTGAAGGTCCACAGATTACAGAATGATTCCAGATGTGCTTCGGAAACTACTACTAGTCTTCCAGGGAACGATCAAAGCGTAGACAGTTTGAGACATTACTCCCATGGAGAAAAGTCCGCATGGTGCTTATTGTGTTCAATGCCGATGCAATTTTTGTGTTTCATCAACACTCTGAGGTCCACAGATTACAGAATGTATCCAGATATGATTCGGAAACTACTACTAGCCTTCCAGGGAACGATCAAAGCGTAGACAATATAAGACATTACTCCCATGGAGAAAAGTCTGCATGGTGTTTATTGTGTTCAATGCCAATGCAATTTCTGTGTTTCATCAACACTGTGAAAGTCCACAGAATACAGAATGCATCCAGATGTGCTTCAGAAACTACTACTAGTCTTCCAGGAAACGATCAAAGCGTAGGCATTTTAAGACATTACTCCCATGGAGAAAAGTCCGCATGGTGCTTATTGTGTTCAATGACGATGGAATTCTTGTGTTTCATCAACACTCTGAAGGTCCACAGATTAGAGAATGCCTCCAGATGTGCTTCGGAAACTACTATTAGTCTTCCAGGGAACGATCAAAGCGTAGACAGTTTGAGACATTACTCCCATGGAGAAAAGTCTGCATGGTGCTTATTGTGTTCAATGCCGATGCAATTTTTGTGTTTCATCAATACTCTGAAGGTTCACAGATTACAGAATGCCTCCAGATGTGTTTCGGAAACTACTACTAGTCTTCCAGTGTACGATTAAAGCGTAGACAGTTTAAGACATTACTCCCATGGAGAAAAGTCCGCATGGTGCTTATTGTGTTCAATACCGATTCAATTCCTGTGTTTCTTCAACACTCTGAAGGTCCACAGATTACAGAATGCCTCCAGATGTGCTTCGGAAACTACTACTAGTCCTCCAGTGTACGATCAAAGTGTAGACAGTTTAAGACATTACTCCGATGGAGAAAGTCCGCATGGTGCTTATTGTGTTAAATACCGATGCAATTTCTGTGTTTCATCAACACTCTGAAGGTCCACAGATTACAGAATGCCTCCAGATGTACTTCGGAAACTGCTACTAGTCTTCCAGTGTACAATCAAAGCGTAGACAGTTTAAGACATTACTCCCATGGAGATAAGTCCGCATGGTGCTTATTGTGTTCAATGCCGATGCAGTTTTTGTGTTTCATCAACACACTGAAGGTCCACAGATTACAGAATGCCTCCAGATGTGCATCGGAAACTACTACTAGTCTTCCAGGGAACGATCAAAGCGTAGACAGTTTGAGACATTACTCCCATGGAGAAAAGTCCGCATGGTGCTTATTGTGTTCAATGCCGATGCAATTTTTGTGTTTCATCAACACTCTGAGGTCCACAGATTACAGAATGTATCCAGATATGATTCGGAAACTACTACTAGCCTTCCAGGGAACGATCAAAGCGTAGACAATATAAGACATTACTCCCATGGAGAAAAGTCTGCATGGTGTTTATTGTGTTCAATGCCAATGCAATTTCTGTGTTTCATCAACACTGTGAAAGTCCACAGAATACAGAATGCATCCAGATGTGCTTCAGAAACTACTACTAGTCTTCCAGGAAACGATCAAAGCGTAGGCATTTTAAGACATTACTCCCATGGAGAAAAGTCCGCATGATGCTTATTGTGTTCAATGACGATGCAATTCTTGTGTTTCATCAACACTCTGAAGGTCCACAGATTAGAGAATGCCTCCAGATGTGCTTCGGAAACTACTATTAGTCCTCCAGGGAACGATCAAAGCGTAGACAGTTTGAGACATTACTCCCATGGAGAAAAGTCTGCATGGTGCTTATTGTGTTCAATGCCGATGCAATTTTTGTGTTTCATCAACACTCTGAAGGTTCACAGATTACAGAATGCCTCCAGATGTGTTTCGGAAACTACTACTAGTCTTCCAGTGTACGATTAAAGCGTAGACAGTTTAAGACATTACTCCCATGGAGAAAAGTCCGCATGGTGCTTATTGTGTTCAATACCGATTCAATTCCTGTGTTTCTTCAACACTCTGAAGGTCCACAGATTACAGAATGCCTCCAGAAGTGCTTCGGAAACTACTACTAGTCTTCCAGTGGACGATCAAAGCGTAGACACTTTAAGACATTACTCCCATGAAGAAAATTCCGCATGGTGCTTATTGTGATCAATGCCGATGCAATCTTTGTGTTTCATCAACACTGAAGGTTCACAGATTACAGAATGCCTCCAGATGTGTTTCGGAAACTACTACTAGTCTTCCAGTGTACGATCAAAGCGTAGACAGTTTAAGACATTACTCCCTTATAGATAAGTCCGCATTGTGCTTATTGTGTTCAATGCCGATGCAATTTTTGTTTTTTAATCAATACTCTGAAGGTCCACAGATTACAGAATGCTTACAGATGTTCTTCGGAATTTACTACTAGTCTTCCAGTGTACGATTAAAGCGTAGACACTTTAAGACATTACTCCCATGGAGAAAAGTCTGCATGGTGCTTATTGTGTTCAATGCCGATGCAATTTTTGTGTTTCATCAACAGTCTGAAGGTCCACAGACTACAGAATGCCTCCAGATGTGCTTCGGAAACTACTACTAGTCTTCCAGTGTACGATCAAAGCGTAGACAGTTTAAGACATTACTCCCATGGAGAAAAGTACGCATGGTGCTTATTGTGTTCAATGCCGATGCAGTTTTTGTGTTTCATCAACTCACTGAACGTCCACAGATTAGAGAATGCCTCCAGATGTGCTTCGGAAACTACTACTAGTCTTCCAAGGAACGATCAAAGCGTAGACAGTTTGAGACATTACTCCCATGGAGAAAGGTCCACATGGTGCTTATTGTGTTCAATGCCGATGCAATTTTTGTGTTTCATCATCACTCTGAAGGTCCACAGATTACAGAATGCATCCAGATATGCTTCGGAAACTACTACTAGTCTTCCAGGGAACGATCAAAGCGTAGACAGTTTAAGACATTACTCCCAAGGAGAAAAGTCCGCATGGTGCTTATTGTGTTCAATGCCGATGCAATTTCTGTGTTTCATCAACACTCTGAAGGTCCACCGATTACAGAATGCATCCAGACGTGCTTCGGAAACTACTACTAGTCTTCCAGTTAACGATCAAAGCGTAGACACTTTAAGACATTACTCCCATGGAGAAAATTCCGCATGGTGCTTATTGTGTTCAATGCCGCTGCAATTTTTGTGTTTCATCAGCACTCTAAGGTCCACAGATAACAGAATGCCTCCAGATGTGCTTCGGAAACTTCTACTAGTCTTCCAGTGTACGATCAAAGCGTAGACAGTTTATGACATTACTCCCATGGAGAAAAGACCGCATTGTGCTTATTGTGTTCAATGCCGATGCAATTTTTGTGTTTCATCAATACTCTGAAGGTCCACAGATTACAGAATGCTTCCAGATGTGCTTCGGAAACTACTACTAGTCGTCCAGTGTACGAACAAAGTGTAGAGAGTTTTAGACATTACTCCGATGGAGAAAGTCCGCATGGTGCTTATTGTGTTAAATACCGATGCAGTTTCTGTGTTTCATCAACACTCTGAAGGTCCACAGACTACAGAATGCCTCCAGATGTACTTCGGAAACTGCTACTAGTCTTCCAGTGTACAATCAAAGCGTAGACAGTTTAAGACATTACTCCCATGGAGATACGTCCGCATGGTGCTTATTGTGTTCGATGCCGATGCAGTTTTTGTGTTTCATCAACACACTGAAGGTCCACAGATTACAGAATGCCTCCAGATGTGCTTCGGAAACTACTACTAGTCTTCCAGGGAACGATCAAAGCGTAGACAGTTTGAGACATTACTCCCATGGAGAAAAGTCCGCATGGAGCTTATTGTGTTCAATGCCGATGCAATTTTTGTGTTTCATCAACACTCTGAGGTCCACAGATTACAGAATGTATCCAGATATGATTCGGAAACTACTACTAGCCTTATAGGGAACGATCAAAGCGTAGACAATATAAGACATTACTCATATGGAGAAAAGTCTGCATGGTGTTTATTGTGTTCAATGCCAATGCAATATCTGTGTTTCATCAACACTGTGAAAGTCCACAGAATACAGAATGCATCCAGATGTGCTTCAGAAACTACTACTAGTCTTCCAGGAAACGATCAAAGCGTAGGCATTTTAAGACATTACTCCCATGGAGAAAAGTCCGCATGGTGCTTATTGTGTTCAAAGACGATGCAATTCTTGTGTTTCATCCACCCTCTGAAGGTCCACAGATTAGAGAATGCCTCCAGATGTGCTTCGGAAACTACTACTAGTCTTCCAGGGAACGATCAAAGCGTAGACAGTTTGAGAGATTACTCCCATGGAGAAAAGTCTGCATGGTGCTTTTTGTGTTCAATGCCGATGCAATTTTTGTGTTTCATCAACACTCTGAAGGTTCACAGATTACAGAATGCCTCCAGATGTGTTTCGGAAACTACTACTAGTCTTCCAGTGTACGATTAAAGCGTAGACAGTTTAAGACATTACTCCCATGGAGAAAAGTCCGCATGGTGATTATTGTGTTCAATACCGATTCAATTCCTGTGTTTCATCAACACTCTGAATGTCCACAGATTACAGAATGCCTCCAGAAGTGCTTCGGAAACTACTACTAGTCTTCCAGTGGACGATCAAAGCGTAGACACTTTAAGACATTACTCCCATGAAGAAAATTCCGCATGGTGCTTATTGTGTTCAATGCCGATGCAATTTTTGTGTTTCATCAACACTCTGAAGGTTCACAGATTACAGAATGCCTAAAGATGTGCTTCGGAAACTACTACTAGTCTTCCAGTGTACGATCAAAGCGTAGACAGTTTAAGACATTACTCCCATGGAGAAAAGTCCGCATGGCGCTTATTGTGTTCAATGCTGATGCAATTTCTGTGTTTCATCAACACTCTGAAGGTCCAGAGATTACAGAATGCCTCTAGTTGTGCTTCGGAAACTACTACTAGTCTTCCAGTGAACGATCAAAACGTAGACACTTTAAGAAATTACTCCCATGAAGAAAATTCCGCATGGTGCTTATTGTGTTCAATGCCGATGCAATTTTTGTGTTTCATCAACACTCTGAAAGTTCACAGATTACAGAATGCCTCCAAATGTGCTTCGGAAACTACTACTAGTCTTCCAGGGAACGATCAAAGCGTAGACAGTTTGAGACATTACTCCCATGGAGAAAAGTCCGCATGGTGCTTATTGTGTTCAATGCCGATGCAATTTTTGTGATTCATCAAAACTCTGAAGGTCCACAGATTACAGAGTGCATCCAGATATGCTTCGGAAACTACTACTAGTCTTCCAGGGAACGATCAAACTGTAGACAGTTTAAGACATTACGCCCATGGAGAAAAGTCCGCATGGTGCTTATTGTGTTCAATGCTGATGCAATTTTTGTGTTTCATCAGCACTCTGAAGGTCCACAGATTACAGAATGTATCCAGATATGCTTCGAAACTACTACTAGTCTTCCAGGGAAGGATCAAAGCGTAGACAATATAAGACATTACTCCCATGGAGAAAAGTCTGCATGGTGTTTATTGTGTTCAATGCCGATGCAATTTCTGTGTTTCATCAACACTCTGAAGGTCCACAGAATACAGAATGCATCCAGATGTGCTTCAGAAACTACTACTAGTCTTCCAGGAAACGATCAAAGCGTAGGCAGTTTAAGACATTACTCCCATTGAGAAAAGTCCGCATGGTGCTTATTGTGTTCTATGCTGATGCACTTTTTGTGTTTCATCAACACTCTGAAGGTCCACAGATTACAGAATGCCTCCAGATGTGCTTCGGAAACTACTACTAGTCTTCCAGTGTACGATTAAAGCGTAGACAGTTTAAGACATTACTCCCATGGAGAAAAGTCCGCATGGTGCTTATTGTGTTCAATACCGATTCAATTCCTGTGTTTCTTCAACACTCTGAAGGTCCACAGATTACAGAATGCCTCCAGATGTGCTTCGGAAACTACTACTAGTCCTCCAGTGTACGATCAAAGTGTAGACAGTTTAAGACATTACTCCGATGGAGAAAGTCCGCATGGTGCTTATTGTGTTAAATACCGATGCAATTTCTGTGTTTCATCAACACTCTGAAGGTCCACAGATTACAGAATGCCTCCAGATGTACTTCGGAAACTGCTACTAGTCTTCCAGTGTACAATCAAAGCGTAGACAGTTTAAGACATTACTCCCATGGAGATAAGTCCGCATGGTGCTTATTGTGTTCAATGCCGATGCAGTTTTTGTGTTTCATCAACACACTGAAGGTCCACAGATTACAGAATGCCTCCAGATGTGCATCGGAAACTACTACTAGTCTTCCAGGGAACGATCAAAGCGTAGACAGTTTGAGACATTACTCCCATGGAGAAAAGTCCGCATGGTGCTTATTGTGTTCAATGCCGATGCAATTTTTGTGTTTCATCAACACTCTGAGGTCCACAGATTACAGAATGTATCCAGATATGATTCGGAAACTACTACTAGCCTTCCAGGGAACGATCAAAGCGTAGACAATATAAGACATTACTCCCATGGAGAAAAGTCTGCATGGTGTTTATTGTGTTCAATGCCAATGCAATTTCTGTGTTTCATCAACACTGTGAAAGTCCACAGAATACAGAATGCATCCAGATGTGCTTCAGAAACTACTACTAGTCTTCCAGGAAACGATCAAAGCGTAGGCATTTTAAGACATTACTCCCATGGAGAAAAGTCCGCATGATGCTTATTGTGTTCAATGACGATGCAATTCTTGTGTTTCATCAACACTCTGAAGGTCCACAGATTAGAGAATGCCTCCAGATGTGCTTCGGAAACTACTATTAGTCCTCCAGGGAACGATCAAAGCGTAGACAGTTTGAGACATTACTCCCATGGAGAAAAGTCTGCATGGTGCTTATTGTGTTCAATGCCGATGCAATTTTTGTGTTTCATCAACACTCTGAAGGTTCAGAGATTACAGAATGCCTCCAGATGTGTTTCGGAAACTACTACTAGTCTTCCAGTGTACGATTAAAGCGTAGACAGTTTAAGACATTACTCCCATGGAGAAAAGTCCGCATGGTGCTTATTGTGTTCAATACCGATTCAATTCCTGTGTTTCTTCAACACTCTGAAGGTCCACAGATTACAGAATGCCTCCAGAAGTGCTTCGGAAACTACTACTAGTCTTCCAGTGGACGATCAAAGCGTAGACACTTTAAGACATTACTCCCATGAAGAAAATTCCGCATGGTGCTTATTGTGATCAATGCCGATGCAATCTTTGTGTTTCATCAACACTGAAGGTTCACAGATTACAGAATGCCTCCAGATGTGTTTCGGAAACTACTACTAGTCTTCCAGTGTACGATCAAAGCGTAGACAGTTTAAGACATTACTCCCTTATAGATAAGTCCGCATTGTGCTTATTGTGTTCAATGCCGATGCAATTTTTGTTTTTTAATCAATACTCTGAAGGTCCACAGATTACAGAATGCTTACAGATGTTCTTCGGAATTTACTACTAGTCTTCCAGTGTACGATTAAAGCGTAGACACTTTAAGACATTACTCCCATGGAGAAAAGTCTGCATGGTGCTTATTGTGTTCAATGCCGATGCAATTTTTGTGTTTCATCAACAGTCTGAAGGTCCACAGACTACAGAATGCCTCCAGATGTGCTTCGGAAACTACTACTAGTCTTCCAGTGTACGATCAAAGCGTAGACAGTTTAAGACATTACTCCCATGGAGAAAAGTACGCATGGTGCTTATTGTGTTCAATGCCGATGCAGTTTTTGTGTTTCATCAACTCACTGAACGTCCACAGATTAGAGAATGCCTCCAGATGTGCTTCGGAAACTACTACTAGTCTTCCAAGGAACGATCAAAGCGTAGACAGTTTGAGACATTACTCCCATGGAGAAAGGTCCACATGGTGCTTATTGTGTTCAATGCCGATGCAATTTTTGTGTTTCATCATCACTCTGAAGGTCCACAGATTACAGAATGCATCCAGATATGCTTCGGAAACTACTACTAGTCTTCCAGGGAACGATCAAAGCGTAGACAGTTTAAGACATTACTCCCAAGGAGAAAAGTCCGCATGGTGCTTATTGTGTTCAATGCCGATGCAATTTCTGTGTTTCATCAACACTCTGAAGGTCCACCGATTACAGAATGCATCCAGACGTGCTTCGGAAACTACTACTAGTCTTCCAGTTAACGATCAAAGCGTAGACACTTTAAGACATTACTCCCATGGAGAAAATTCCGCATGGTGCTTATTGTGTTCAATGCCGCTGCAATTTTTGTGTTTCATCAGCACTCTAAGGTCCACAGATAACAGAATGCCTCCAGATGTGCTTCGGAAACTTCTACTAGTCTTCCAGTGTACGATCAAAGCGTAGACAGTTTATGACATTACTCCCATGGAGAAAAGACCGCATTGTGCTTATTGTGTTCAATGCCGATGCAATTTTTGTGTTTCATCAATACTCTGAAGGTCCACAGATTACAGAATGCTTCCAGATGTGCTTCGGAAACTACTACTAGTCGTCCAGTGTACGAACAAAGTGTAGAGAGTTTTAGACATTACTCCGATGGAGAAAGTCCGCATGGTGCTTATTGTGTTAAATACCGATGCAGTTTCTGTGTTTCATCAACACTCTGAAGGTCCACAGACTACAGAATGCCTCCAGATGTACTTCGGAAACTGCTACTAGTCTTCCAGTGTACAATCAAAGCGTAGACAGTTTAAGACATTACTCCCATGGAGATACGTCCGCATGGTGCTTATTGTGTTCGATGCCGATGCAGTTTTTGTGTTTCATCAACACACTGAAGGTCCACAGATTACAGAATGCCTCCAGATGTGCTTCGGAAACTACTACTAGTCTTCCAGGGAACGATCAAAGCGTAGACAGTTTGAGACATTACTCCCATGGAGAAAAGTCCGCATGGAGCTTATTGTGTTCAATGCCGATGCAATTTTTGTGTTTCATCAACACTCTGAGGTCCACAGATTACAGAATGTATCCAGATATGATTCGGAAACTACTACTAGCCTTATAGGGAACGATCAAAGCGTAGACAATATAAGACATTACTCATATGGAGAAAAGTCTGCATGGTGTTTATTGTGTTCAATGCCAATGCAATATCTGTGTTTCATCAACACTGTGAAAGTCCACAGAATACAGAATGCATCCAGATGTGCTTCAGAAACTACTACTAGTCTTCCAGGAAACGATCAAAGCGTAGGCATTTTAAGACATTACTCCCATGGAGAAAAGTCCGCATGGTGCTTATTGTGTTCAAAGACGATGCAATTCTTGTGTTTCATCCACCCTCTGAAGGTCCACAGATTAGACAATGCCTCCAGATGTGCTTCGGAAACTACTACTAGTCTTCCAGGGAACGATCAAAGCGTAGACAGTTTGAGAGATTACTCCCATGGAGAAAAGTCTGCATGGTGCTTTTTGTGTTCAATGCCGATGCAATTTTTGTGTTTCATCAACACTCTGAAGGTTCACAGATTACAGAATGCCTCCAGATGTGTTTCGGAAACTACTACTAGTCTTCCAGTGTACGATTAAAGCGTAGACAGTTTAAGACATTACTCCCATGGAGAAAAGTCCGCATGGTGATTATTGTGTTCAATACCGATTCAATTCCTGTGTTTCATCAACACTCTGAATGTCCACAGATTACAGAATGCCTCCAGAAGTGCTTCGGAAACTACTACTAGTCTTCCAGTGGACGATCAAAGCGTAGACACTTTAAGACATTACTCCCATGAAGAAAATTCCGCATGGTGCTTATTGTGTTCAATGCCGATGCAATTTTTGTGTTTCATCAACACTCTGAAGGTTCACAGATTACAGAATGCCTCCAGATGTGTTTCGGAAACTACTACTAGTCTTCCAGTGTACGATCAAAGCGTAGACAGTTTAAGACATTACTCCCTTATAGATAAGTCCGCATTGTGCTTATTGTGTTCAATGCCGATGCAATTTTTGTTTTTTAATCAATACTCTGAAGGTCCACAGATTACAGAATGCTTACAGATGTTCTTCGGAATTTACTACTAGTCTTCCAGTGTACGATTAAAGTGTAGACACTTTAAGACGTTACTCCCATGGAGAAAAGTCCGCATGGTGCTTATTGTGTTCAATGCCGTTGCAATTTCTGTGTTTCATCAACACTCTGAAGGTCCACAGAATACAGAATGCCTCCAGATGTACTTCGGAAACTGCTACTAGTCTTCCAGTGTATAATCAAAGCGTAGACAGTTTAAGACATTACTCCCATGGAGATAAGTCTGCATGGTGTTTATTGTGTTCAATGCCGATGCAATTTCTGTGTTTCATCAACACTCTGAAGGTCCACAGAATACAGAATGCATCCAGATGTGCTTCAGAAACTACTACTAGTCTTCCAGGAAACGATCAAAGCGTAGGCAGTTTAAGACATTACTCCCATTGAGAAAAGTCCGCATGGTGCTTATTGTGTTCTATGCCGATGCAATTTCTGTGTTTCATCAACACTCTGAAGGTCCACCGATTACAGAATGCATCCAGAAGTGCTTCGGAAACTACTACTAGCCTTCCAGTGAACGATCAAAGCGTAGACACTTTAAGACATTACTCCCATGGAGAAAATTCCGCATGGTGCTTATTGTGTTCAATGCCGCTGCAATTTTTGTGTTTCATCAACACTCTAAGGTCCACAGATTACAGAATGCCTCCAGATGTGCTTCGGAAACTTCTACTAGTCTTCCAGTGTACGATCAAAGCGTAGACAGTTTAAGACATTACTCCCATGGAGAAAAGACCGCATTGTGCTTATTGTGTTCAATGCCGATGCAATTTTTGTGTTTCATCAATACTCTGAAGGTCCACAGATTACAGAATGCTTCCAGATGTGCTTCGGAAACTACTACTAGTCCTCCAGTGTACGATCAAAGTGTAGACAGTTTAAGACATTACTCCGATGGAGAAAGTCCGCATGGTGCTTATTGTGTTAAATACCGATGCAATTTCTGTGTTTCATCAACACTCTGAAGGTCCACAGATTACAGAATGCCTCCAGATGTGCTTCGGAAACTACTACTAGTCTTCCAGTGTACGATCAAAGCGTAGACAGTTTAAGACATTACTCCCATGGAGAAAAGTACGCATGGTGCTTATTGTGTTCAATGCCGATGCAGTTTTTGTGTTTCATCAACTCACTGAACGTCCACAGATTAGAGAATGCCTCCAGATGTGCTTCGGAAACTACTACTAGTCTTCCAAGGAACGATCAAAGCGTAGACAGTTTGAGACATTACTCCCATGGAGAAAGGTCCACATGGTGCTTATTGTGTTCAATGCCGATGCAATTTTTGTGTTTCATCAACACTCTGAAGGTCCACAGATTACAGAATTCATCCAGATATGCTTCGGAAACTACTACTAGTCTTCCAGGGAACGATCAAAGCGTAGACAGTTTAAGACATTACTCCCAAGGAGAAAAGTCCGCATGGTGCTTATTGTGTTCAATGCCGATGCAATTTCTGTGTTTCATCAACACTCTGAAGGTCCACCGATTACAGAATGCATCCAGACGTGCTTCGGAAACTACTACTAGTCTTCCAGTGAACGATCAAAGCGTAGACACTTTAAGACATTACTCCCATGGAGAAAATTCCGCATGGTGCTTATTGTGTTCAATGCCGCTGCAATTTTTGTGTTTCATCAACACTCTAAGGTCCACAGATAACAGAATGCCTCCAGATGTGCTTCGGAAACTTCTACTAGTCTTCCAGTGTACGATCAAAGCGTAGACAGTTTATGACATTACTCCCATGGAGAAAAGACCGTATTGTGCTTATTGTGTTCAATGCCGATGCAATTTTTGTGTTTCATCAATACTCTGAAGGTCCACAGATTACAGAATGCTTCCAGATGTGCTTCGGAAACTACTACTAGTCGTCCAGTGTACGAACAAAGTGTAGAGAGTTTAAGACATTACTCCGATGGAGAAAGTCCGCATGGTGCTTATTGTGTTAAATACCGATGCAGTTTCTGTGTTTCATCAACACTCTGAAGGTCCACAGACTACAGAATGCCTCCAGATGTACTTCGGAAACTGCTACTAGTCTTCCAGTGTACAATCAAAGCGTAGACAGTTTAAGACATTACTCCCATGGAGATAAGTCCGCATGGTGCTTATTGTGTTCGATGCCGATGCAGTTTTTGTGTTTCATCAACACACTGAAGGTCCACAGATTACAGAATGCCTCCAGATGTGCTTCGGAAACTACTACTAGTCTTCCAGGGAACGATCAAAGCGTAGACAGTTTGAGACATTACTCCCATGGAGAAAAGTCCGCATGGTGCTTATTGTGTTCAATGCCGATGCAATTTTTGTGTTTCATCAACACTCTGAGGTCCACAGATTACAGAATGTATCCAGATATGATTCGGAAACTACTACTAGCCTTCCAGGGAACGATCAAAGCGTAGACAATATAAGACATTACTCCCATGGAGAAAAGTCTGCATGGTGTTTATTGTGTTCAATGCCAATGCAATATCTGTGTTTCATCAACACTGTGAAAGTCCACAGAATACAGAATGCATCCAGATGTGCTTCAGAAACTACTACTAGTCTTCCAGGAAACGATCAAAGCGTAGGCATTTTAAGACATTACTCCCATGGAGAAAAGTCCGCATGGTGCTTATTGTGTTCAAAGACGATGCAATTCTTGTGTTTCATCCACCCTCTGAAGGTCCACAGATTAGAGAATGCCTCCAGATGTGCTTCGGAAACTACTACTAGTCTTCCAGGGAACGATCAAAGCGTAGACAGTTTGAGACATTACTCCCATGGAGAAAAGTCTGCATGGTGCTTTTTGTGTTCAATGCCGATGCAATTTTTGTGTTTCATCAACACTCTGAAGGTTCACAGATTACAGAATGCCTCCAGATGTGTTTCGGAAACTACTACTAGTCTTCCAGTGTACGATTAAAGCGTAGACAGTTTAAGACATTACTCCCATGGAAAAAAGTCCGCATGGTGCTTATTGTGTTCAATACCGATTCAATTCCTGAGTTTCATCAACACTCTGAATGTCCACAGATTACAGAATGCCTCCAGAAGTGCTTCGGAAACTACTACTAGTCTTCCAGTGGACGATCAAAGCGTAGACACTTTAAGACATTACTCCCATGAAGAAAATTCCGCATGGTGCCTATTGTGTTCAATGCCGATGCAATTTTTGTGTTTCATCAACACTCTGAAGGTCCACAGAATACAGAATGCCTCCAGATGTACTTCGGAAACTGCTACTAGTCTTCCAGTGTACAATCAAAGCGTAGACAGTTTAAGACATTACTCCCATGGAGATAAGTCTGCATGGTGTTTATTGTGTTCAATGCCGATGCAATTTCTGTGTTTCATCAACACTCTGAAGGTCCACAGAATACAGAATGCATCCAGATGTGCTTCAGAAACTACTACTAGTCTTCCAGGAAACGATCAAAGCGTAGGCAGTTTAAGACATTACTCCCATTGAGAAAAGTCCGCATGGTGCTTATTGTGTTCTATGCCGATGCAATTTTTGTGTCTCATCAACACTCTGAAGGTCCACAGATTACAGAATGCCTCCAGATGTGCTTCGGAAACTACTACTAGTCTTCCAGGGAACGATCAAAGCGTAGAAAGTTTAAGACATTACTCAAAAGGAGAAAAGTCCGCATGGTGCTTATTGTGTTCAATGCCGATGCAATTTCTGTGTTTCATCAACACTCTGAAGGTCCACCGATTACAGAATGCATCCAGAAGTGCTTCGGAAACTACTACTAGTCTTCCAGTGAACGATCAAAGCGTAGACACTTTAAGACATTACTCCCATGGAGAAAATTTCGCATGGTGCTTATTGTATTCAATGCCGCTGCAATTTTTGTGTTTCATCAACACTCTAAGGTCCACAGATTACAGAATGCCTCCAGATGTGCTTCGGAAACTTCTACTAGTCTTCCAGTGTACGATCAAAGCGTAGACAGTTTAAGACATTACTCCCATGGAGAAAAGACCGCATTGTGCTTATTGTGTTCAATGCCGATGCAATTATTGTGTTTCATCAATACTCTGAAGGTCCACAGATTACAGAATGCTTCCAGATGTGCTTCGGAAACTACTACTAGTCCTCCAGTGTACGATCAAAGTGTAGACAGATTAAGACATTACTCCGATGGAGAAAGTCCGCATGGTGCTTATTGTGTTAAATACCGATGCAATTTCTGTGTTTCATCAACACTCTGAAGGTCCACAGATTACAGAATGCCTCCAGATGTACTTCGGAAACTGCTACTAGTCTTCCAGTGTACAATCAAAGCGTAGACAGTTTAAGACATTACTCCCATGGAGATAAGTCCGCATGGTGCTTATTGTGTTCGATGCCGATGCAGTTTTTGTGTTTCATCAACACACTGAAGGTCCACAGATTACAGAATGCCTCCAGATGTGCTTCGGAAACTACTACTAGTCTTCCAGGGAACGATCAAAGCGTAGACAGTTTGAGACATTACTCCCATGGAGAAAAGTCCGCATGGTGCTTATTGTGTTCAATGCCGATGCAATTTTTGTGTTTCATCAACACTCTGAGGTCCACAGATTACAGAATGTATCCAGATATGATTCGGAAACTACTACTAGCCTTCCAGGAACCGATCAAAGCGTAGACAATATAAGACATTACTCCCATGGAGAAAAGTCTGCATGGTGTTTATTGTGTTCAATGCCAATGCAATTTCTGTGTTTCATCAACACTGTGAAAGTCCACAGAATACAGAATGCATCCAGATGTGCTTCAGAAACTACTACTAGTCTTCCAGGAAACGATCAAAGCGTAGGCATTTTAAGACATTACTCCCATGGAGAAAAGTCCGCATGGTGCTTATTGTGTTCAAAGACGATGCAATTCTTGTGTTTCATCCACCCTCTGAAGGTCCACAGATTAGAGAATGCCTCCAGATGTGCTTCGGAAACTACTACTAGTCTTCCAGGGAACGATCAAAGCGTAGACAGTTTGAGACATTACTCCCATGGAGAAAAGTCTGCATGGTGCTTTTTGTGTTCAATGCCGATGCAATTTTTGTGTTTCATCAACACTCTGAAGGTTCACAGATTACAGAATGCCTCCAGATGTGTTTCGGAAACTACTACTAGTCTTCCAGTGTACGATTAAAGCGTAGACTGTTTAAGACATTACTCCCATGGAGAAAAGTCCGCATGGTGCTTATTGTGTTCAATACCGATTCAATTCCTGTGTTTCATCAACACTCTGAAGGTCCACAGATTACAGAATGCCTCCAGAAGTGCTTCGGAAACTATTACTAGTCTTCCAGTGGACGATCAAAGCGTAGACATTTAAGACATTACTCCCATGAAGAAAATTCCGCATGGTGCTTATTGTGTTCAATGCCGATGCAATTTTTGTGTTTCATCAACACTCTGTAGGTTCACAGATTACAGAATGCCTCCAGATGTGTTTCGGAAACTACTACTAGTCTTCTAGTGTACGATCAAAGCGTAGACAGTTTAAGACATTACTCCCTTATAGATAAAACCGCATTGTGCTTATTGTGTTCAATGCCGATGCAATTTTTGTTTTTTAATCAATACTCTGAAGGTCCACAGATTACAGAATGCTTACAGATGTTCTTCGGAATTTACTACTAGTCTTCCAGTGTACGATTAACGTGTAGACACTTTAAGACGTTACTCCCATGGAGAAAAGTCCGCATGGTGCTTATTGTGTTCAATGCCGTTGCAATTTCTGTGTTTCATCAACACTCTGAAGGTCCACAGAACACAGAATGCATCCAGATGTGCTTCAGAAACTACTACTAGTCTTCCAGGAAACGATCAAAGCGTAGGCAGTTTAAGACATTACTCCCATGGAGAAAAGTCTGCATGGTGCTTATTGTGTTCAATGCCGATGCAATTTTTGTGTTTCATCAACACTCTGAAGGTCCACAGATTACAGAATGCCTCCAGATGTGCTTCGGAAACTACTACTAGTCTTCCAGTGTACGATCAAAGCGTAGACAGTTTAAGACATTACTCCCTTATAGATAAGTCCGCATTGTGCTTATTGTGTTAAATGCCGATGCAATTTTTGTTTTTTAATCAATACTCTGAAGGTCCACAGATTACAGAATGCTTACAGATGTTCTTCGGAATTTACTACTAGTCTTCCAGTGTACGATTAACGTGTAGACACTTTAAGACGTTACTCCCATGGAGAAAAGTCCGCATGGTGCTTATTGTGTTCAATGCCGTTGCAATTTCTGTGTTTCATCAACACTCTGAAGGTCCACAGAACACAGAATGCATCCAGATGTGCTTCAGAAACTACTACTAGTCTTCCAGGAAACGATCAAAGCGTAGGCAGTTTAAGACATTACTCCCATGGAGAAAAGTCTGCATGGTGCTTATTGTGTTCAATGCCGATGCAATTTTTGTGTTTCATCAACACTCAGAAGGTCCACAGACTACAGAATGCCTCCAGATGTGCTTCGGAAACTACTACTAGTCTTCCAGTGTACGATCAAAGCGTAGACAGTTTAAGACATTACTCCCATGGAGAAAAGTCCGCATGGTGCTTTTTGTGTTCAATGCCGATGCAGTTTTTGTGTTTCATCAACTCTCTGAACGTCCACAGATTAGAGAATGCCTCCAGATGTGCTTCGGAAACTACTACTAGTCTTCCAAGAAACGATCAAAGCGTAGACAGTTTGAGACATTACTCCCATGGAGAAAGGTCCACATGGTGCTTATTGTGTTCAATGCCGATGCAATTTTTGTGTTTCATCAACACTCTGAAGGTCCACAGATTACAGAATGCATCCAGATATGCTTCGGAAACTACTACTAGTCTTCCAGGGAACGATGAAAGCGTAGGCAGTTTAAGACATTACTCCCATGGAGAAAAGTCTGCATGGTGCCTATTGTGTTCAATGCCGATGCAATTTCTGTGTTTCATCAACAATCTGAAGGTCCACAGATTACAGAATGCTTCCAGATGTGCTTCGGAAACTACTACTAGTCCTCCAGTGTACGATCAAAGTGTGGACAGTTCAAGACATTACTCCGATGGAGAAAGTCCGCATGGTGCTTATTGCTTTAAATGCCGATGCAATTTCTGTGTTTCATCAACACTCTGAAGGTCCACAGATTACAGAATGCCTCCAGATGTACTTCGGAAGATGCTACTAGTCTTCCAGTGTACAATCAAAGCGTAGACAATTTAAGACATTACTCCCATGGAGATAAGTCCGCATGGTCCTTATTGTGTTCAATGCCGATGCAGTTTTTGTGTTTCATCAACACACTGAAGGTCCACAGATTACAGAATGGCTCCAGATGTGCTTCGGCAACTACTACTAGTCTTCCAGGGAACGATCAAAGCGTAGACAGTTTGAGACATTACTCCCATGGAGAAAAGTCCTTACGGTGCTTATTGTGTTCAATACCGAAGCAATTTTTGTGTTTCATCAACACTCTGAGGTCCACAGATTACAGAACGTATCCAGATATGCTTCAGAAACTACTACTAGTCTTCCAGGGAACGATCAAAGCGTAGACAGTTTAAGACATTTCTCCCATGGAGAAAAGTCTGCATGGTGCTTATTGTGTTCAATGCCGATGCAATTTTTGTGTTTCATCAACACTCTGAAGGTTCACAGATAACAGAATGCCTCCAGATGTGCTTCGGAAACTACTACTAGTCTTCCAGTGTACGATCAAAGCGTAGACAGTCTAAGACATTACTCCCACGGAGAAAAGTCCGCATTGTGCTTATTGTGTTCAATGCCGATGCAGTTTTTGTGTATCATCAACACTCTGAACGTCCACAGATTAGAGAATGCCTCCAGATGTGCTTCGGAAACTACTACTAGTCTTCCAGGGAACGATCAAAGCGTAGACAGTTTGAGACATTACTCCCATGGAGAGAAGTCTGCATGGTGCTTATTGTGTTCAATGCCGATGCAATTTTTGTGTTTCATCAACACTCTGAAGGTTCACAGATTACAGAATCCCTCCAGATGTGTTTCGGAAACTACTACTAGTCTTCCAGTGTACGATTACAGCGTAGACAGTTTAAGACATTACTCCCATGGAGAAAAGTCCGCATGGTGCTTATTGTGTTCAATACCGATTCAATTCCTGTGTTTCATCAACACTCTGAAGGTCCACAGATTACAGAATGCCTCCAGCAGTGCTTCGGAAACTACTCCTAGTCTTCCAGTGGACGATCAAAGCGTAGACACCTTAAGACATTACTCCCATGAAGAAAATTCCGCATGGTGCTTATTGTGTTCAATGCCGATGCAATTTTTGTGTTTCATCAACACTCTGAAGGTTCACAGATTACAGAATGCCTCCAGATGTGTTTCGGAAACTACTACTAGTCTTCCAGTGTACGATCAAAGCGTAGACAGTTTAAGACATTACTCCCTTGGAGATAAGTCCGCATTGTGCTTATTGTGTTCAATGCCGATGCAATTTTTGTGTTTCATCAATACTCTGAAGGTCCACAGATTACAGAATGCTTACAGATGTTCTTCGGGATTTACTACTAGTCTTCCAGTGTACGATCAAAGTGTAGACAGTTTAAGACGTTACTCCCATGGAGAAAAGTCCGCATGGTGCTTATTGTGTTCAATGCCGTTGCAATTTCTGTGTTTCATCAACACTCTGAAGGTCCACAGAATACAGAATGCATCCAGATACGCTTCGGAAACTACTACTAGTCTTCCAGGGAACGATCAAAGCGTAGACAGTTTAAGACATTACTCCCATGGAGAAAAGTCTGCATGGTGCCTATTGTGTTCAATGCCGATGCAATTTCTGTGTTTCATCAATAATCTGAAGGTCCACAGATTACAGAATGCTTCCAGATGTGCTTCGGAAACTACTACTAGTCCTCCAGTGTACGATCAAAGTGTAGACAGTTTAAGACATTACTCCGATGGAGAAAGTCCGCATGGTGCTTATTGCGTTAAAGGCCGATAAAATATCTGTGTTTCATCAACACTCTGAAGGTCCACAGATTACAGAATGCCTCCAGATGTACTTCGGAAGATGCTACTAGTCTTCCAGAGTGCAATCAAAGCGTAGACAGTTTAAGACATTACTCCCATGGAGATAAGTCCGCATGGTCCTTATTGTGTTCAATGCCGATGCAGTTTTTGTGTTTCATCAACACACTGAAGGTCCACAGATTACAGAATGCCTCCAGATGTGCTTCGGAAACTACTACTAGTCTTCCAGGGAACGATCAAAGCGTAGACAGTTTGAGACATTACTCCCATGGAGAAAAGTCCATATGGTGCTTATTGTGTTCAATGCCGAAGCAATTTTTGTGTTTCATCAACACTCTGAGGTCCACAGATTACAGAATGTATCCAGATATGCTTCGGAAACTACAACTAGCCTTCCAGGGAACGACCAAAGCGTAGATAATATAAGACATTACTCCCATGGAGAAAAGTCTTCTTGGTGTTTGTTGTGTTCAATGCCGATGCAATTTCTGTGTTTCATCAACACTCTGAAGGTAAACAGACTACAGAAAGCATTCAGATGTGCTTCTGAAATTACTACTAGCCTTCCAGGGAACGATCAAAGCGTAGACAGTTTGAGACATTACTCCCATGTAGAAAAGTCCGCATGGTGCTTATTGTGTTCAATGCCGATGCAATTTTTGTGTTTCATCAACACTCTGAAGGTCCACAGATTACAGAATGCATCCAGATATGCTTCAGAAACTACTACTAGCCTTCCAGGGAACGATCAAAGCGTAGACAGTTTAAGACATTTCTCCCATGGACAAAAGTCTGCATGGTGCTTATTGTGTTCAATGCCGATGCAATTTTTGTGTTTCATCAACACTCTGAAGGTTCACAGATTACAGAATGCCTCCAGATGTGTTTCGGAAACTACTACTAGTCTTCCAGTGTACGATCAAAGCGTAGACAGTTTAAGACATTACTCCCATGGAGAAAAGTCCGCATGGTGCTTATTGTGTTCAATACCGATTCAATTCCTGTGTTTCATCAACACTCTGAAGGTCCACAGATTACAGAATGTATCCAGATGTGCTTCGGAAACTACTACTAGTCTTCCAGGGAACGATCAAAGCGTAGACAGTTTGAGACATTACTCCCATGGAGAAAGGTCCGCATGGTGCTTATTGTGTTCAATGCCGATGCAATTTTTGTGTTTCATCAATACTCTGAAGGTCCACAGATTACAGAATGCTTACAGATGTTCTTCGGAATTTACTACTAGTCTTCCAGTGTACGATCAAAGTGTAGACAGTTTCAGACGTTACTCCCATGGAGAAAAGTCCGCATGGTGCTTATTGTGTTCAATGCCGTTGCAATTTTTGTGTTTCATCAACACTCTGAGGTCCACAGATTACACAATGTATCCAGATATGCTTCGGAAACTACAACTAGCCTTCCAGGGAACGACCAAAGCGTAGACAATATAAGACATTACTCCCATGGAGAAAAGTCTGCATGGTGTTTGTTGTGTTCAATGCCGATGCAATTTCTGTGTTTCATCAACACTCTGAAGGTAAACAGACTACAGAATGCATTCAGATGTGCTTCTGAAGCTACTACTACCCTTCCAGGGAACGATCAAAGCGTAGACAGTTTGAGACATTACTCCCATGTAGAAAAGTCCGCATGGTGCTTATTGTGTTCAATGCCGATGCAATTTTTGTGTTTCATCAACACTCTGAAGGTCCACAGATTACAGAATGCATCCAGATATGCTTCAGAAACTACTACTAGCCTTCCAGGGAACGATCAAAGCGTAGACATTTTAAGACATTTCTCCCATGGACAAAAGTCTGCATGGTGCTTATTGTGTTCAATGCCGATGCAATTTTTGTGTTTCATCAACACTCTGAAGGTTCACAGATTACAGAATGCCTCCAGATGTGTTTCGGAAACTACTACTAGTCTTCCAGTGTACGATCAAAGCGTAGACAGTTTAAGACATTACTCCCATGGAGAAAAGTCCGCATGGTGCTTATTGTGTTCAATACCGATTCAATTCCTGTGTTTCATCAACACTCTGAAGGTCCACAGATTACAGAGTGCCTCCAGAAGTGCTTCGGAAACTACTACTAGTCTTCCAGTGTACGATCAAAGCGTAGACAGTTTAAGACATTACTCCCTTGGAGATACGTCCGCATTGTGCTTATTGTGTTCAATGCCGATGCAATTTTTGTGTTTCATCAATACTCTGAAGGTCCACAGATTACAGAATGCTTCCAGATATGCTTCGGAATTTACTACTAGTCTTCCAGTGTACGATAAAGTGTAGACATTTTAAGACATTACTCCCATGGAGAAAAGTCAGCATGGTGATTATTGTGTTCAATGCCGTTGCAATTTCTGTATTTCATCAACACTCTGAAGGTCCACAGAATACAGAATGCATCCAGATGTGCTTCAGAAACTACTACTAGTCTTCCAGGAAACGATCAAAGCGTACACAGTTTAAGACATTACTCCCATGGAGAAAAGTCCGCATGGTGCTTATTGTGTTCAATGCCGATGCAATTTTTGTGTTTCATCATCACTCTGAAGGTCCACAGATTACAGAATGCCACCAGATGTGCTTCGGAAACTACTACTAGTCTTCCAGTGTACGATCAAAGCGTAGACAGTTTAAGACATTACTCCCATGGAGAAAAGTCCGCATGGTGCTTATTGTGTTCAACGCCGATGCAGTTTTTGTGTTTTATCAACACTCTACACGTCCACAGATTAGAGAATGGCTCCAGATGTGCTTCGGAAACTACTACTAGTCTTCCAGGGAACGATCAAAGCGTAGACAGTTTGAGACATTACTCCCATGGAGAAAGGTCCGCATGGTGCTTATTGTGTTCAATGCCGATGCAATTTTTGTGTTTCATCAACACTCTGAAGGTCCACAGATTACAGAATGCATCCAGATATGCTTCGGAAACTACTACTAGTCGTCCAGGGAACGATCAAAGCGTAGACAGTTTAAGACATTACTCCCATGGAGAAAAGTCTGCATGGTGCTTATTGTGTCCAATGCGGATGCAATTTCTGTGTTTCATCAAGACTCTGATGGTCCACAGATTACAGAATGCGTCCAGATGTGCTTCGGAAACTACTACCTGTCTTCCAGTGTACGATCAAAGCGTAGACAGTTTAAGACATTACTCGTAAGGAGAAGAGTCCGCATGGTGCCTATTGTGTTCAATGCCGATGCAATTTCTGTGTTTCATCAACACTCGGAAGGTCCACAATTTACAGAATGCCTCCAGATGTCCTTCGGGAACTACTGCTAGTCTTCCAGTGAACGATCACAGCGTAGACAGTTTAAGACATTACTCTGATGGAGAAAAGTCCGTATGGTGCCTATTGTGTTCAATGCCGAATCAATTTCTGTGTTTCATCAACACTCTGAAGGTCCACAGTTAACAGAATGCCTCCAGATGTGCTTCGGAAACTACTACTAGTCTTCCAGGGAACGATCAAAGCGTAGACAGTTTAAGACATTACTCCAAAGGAGAAAAGTCCGCATGGTGCTTATTGTGTTCAATGCCGATGCAATTTCTGTGTTCCATCAACACTCAGATGGTCCACAGATTACAGAATGCATCCAGAAGTGCTTCGGAAACTACTACTAGTCTTCCAGTGAACGATCAAAGCGTAGACACTTTAAGACATTACTCCCATGGAGAAAATTCCGCATGGTCCTTATTGTGTTCAATGCCGCTGCAATTTTTGTGTTTCATCAACACTCTGAAGGTCCACAGATTACAGAATGCCTCCAGATGTGCTTCGGAAACTACTACTAGTCTCCCAGTGTACGATTAAAGCATAGACAGTTTAAGACATTACTCCAATGGAGAAAAGTCCGCATTGTGCTTATTGTGTTCAATGCCGATGCAGTTTTTGTGTTTCTTCAACACTCTGAACGTCCACAGATTAGAGAATGCCTCCAGATGTGCTTCGGAAACTACTACTAGTCTTCCAGGGAACGATCAAAGCGTAGACAGTTTGAGACATTACTCCCATGGAGAAAAGTCCGCATGGTGCTTATTGTGTTAAATGCCGATGCAATTTCTGTGTTTCATCAACACTCTGAAGGTCCACAGATTACAGAATGCCTCCATGTGTACTTCGGAAACTGCTACTAGTCTTCCAGTGTACAATCAAAGCGTAGACAGTTTAAGACATTACTCCCATGGAGATAAGTCCACATGGTCCATATTGTGTTCATTGCCGATGCAGTTTTTGTGTTTCATCAACACACTGAAGGTCCACAGATTACAGAATGCCTCCAGATGTGCTTGGAAACTACTACTAGTCTTCCAGGGAACGATCAAAGCGTAGACAGTTTGAGACATTACTCCCATGGAGAAAAGTCAATATGGTGCTTATTGTGTTCAATGCCGAAGCAATTTTTGTGTTTCATCAACACTCTGAGGTCCACAGATTACAGAATGTATCCAGATATGCTTCGGAAACTACTACTAGCCTTCCAGGGAACGACCAAAGCGTAGACAATATAAGACATTACTCCCATGGAGAAAAATCTGCATGGTGTATGTTGTGTTCAATGCCGATGCAATTGCTGTGTCTGATCAACACTCTGAAGGTCCACAGAATACAGAATGCATCCAGATGTGCTTCAGAAACTACTACTAGTCTTCCAGGAAACGATCAAAGCGTAGGCAGTTTAAGGCATTACTCCCATGGAGAAAAGTCCGCATGGTGCTTATTGTGTTCAATGCCGATGCAATTTTTGTGTTTCATCAACACTCTGAAGGTCCACAGGTTATAGAATGCCTCCAGATGTGCTTCGGAAACTACTACTAGTCTTCCAGGGAACGATCAAAGCGTAGACAGTTTGAGACATTACTCCCATGGAGAAAAGTCCGCATGGTGCTTATAGTGTTCAATGCCGATGCAATTTTTGTGTTTCATCAACACTCTGAAGGTCCACAGATTACAGAATGCCTCCAGATGTGTTTCGGAAACTACTACTAGTCTTCCAGTGTACGATCAAAGCGTAGACAGTTTAAGACATTACTCCCATGAAAAAAATTTCGCATTGTGCTTATTGTGTTCAATGCCGATGCAATTTTTGTGTTTCATCAATACTCTGGAGGTCCACAGATTACAGAATGCTTCCAGATGTGCTTCGAAATTTAGTACTAGTCTTCCAGTGTACGGTCAAAGTGTAGACAGTTTAAGTCATTACTCCCATGGTGAAAAGTCCGCATGGTGCTTATTGTGTTCAATGCCGTTGCAATTTCTGTATTTCATCAACACTCTGAAGGTCCACAGAATACAGAATGCATCCAGATGTGCTTCAGAAACTACTACTAGTCTTCCAGGAAACGATCAAAGCGTAGGCAGTTTAAGACATTACTCCCATGGAGAAAAGTCTGCATGGTGCTTATTGTGTTCAATGCCGATGCAATTTCTGTGTTTCATCAAGACTCTGAAGGTCCACAGATTACAGAATGCCTCCAGATGTGCTTCGAAACTACTACTTGTCTTCCAGTGTACGATCAAAGAGTACACACTTTAAGACATTACTCCCGTGGAGAAAAGTCCGCATGGTGCTTATTGTGTTCAATGCCGATTCAATTTCTGTGTTTCATCAACACTCTGATGGTCCAGAAATAACAGAATGCATCCAGATATGCTTCGGAAACTACTACTAATCTTCCAGGGAACGATCAAAGCGTAGACAGTTTAAGACATTACACCCAAGGAGAAGAGTCCGCATGGTGCCTATTGTGTTCAATGCCGAATCAATTTCTGTGTTCCATCAACACTCTGAAGGTACACAGATTACAGAATGCATCCAGAAGTGCTTCGGAAACTACTACTAGTCTTCCACTGAACGATCAAAGGGTAGACACTTTAAGACATTACTCCCATGTAGAAAATTCCGCATGGTGCTTATTGTGTTCAATGATGCTGCAATTTTTGTGTTTCATCAACACTCAAAGGTCCACAGATTACAGAAGGCCTCCAGATGTGCTTCGGAAACTACTACTAGTCTTCCAGTATACGATCAAAGCGTAGACAGTTTAAGACATTACTCCCATGGAGAAAAGTCCGCATTGTGCTTATTGTGTTCAATGCCGATGCAATGTTTGTGTTTCATCAATACTCTGAAGGTCCACAGATTACAGAATGCTTCCGGATGTGCTTCGGAAACTACTACTAGTCCTCCCGTATACGATCAAAGTGTAGACAGTTTAAGACATTACTCCCATGGAGAAAGTCCGCATGGTGCTTATTGTGTTAAATGCCGATGCAATTTCTGTGTTTCATCAACACTCTGAAGGTCCACAGATTACAGAATGCCTCCAGATGTACTTCGGAAACTGCTACTAGTCTTCCAGTGTACAATCAAAGCGTAGACAGTTTAAGACATTACTCCCATGGAGATAAGTCCGCATGGTGCTTATTGTGTTCAATGCCGATACAGTGTTTGTGTTTCATCAACACACTGAAGGTCCACAGATTACAGAATGCCTCCAGATGTGCTTCGGAAACTACTACTAGTCTTCCAGGGAACGATCAAAGCGTAGACCGTTTGAGACATTACTCCCATGGAGATAAGTCCGCATGGTGCTTATTGTGTTCAATGCCGATGCAATTTTTGTGTTTCATCAACACTCTGAAGGTCCAGAGATTACAGAATGCCTCCAGTTGTGGTTCGGAAACTACTACTAGTCTTCCAGTGAACGATCAAAACGTAGACAGTTAAGACATTTCTCCCATGGAGAAAAGTCCGCATGGTGCATATTGTGTTCAATGCCGATTCAATTCCTGTGTTTCATCAACACTCTGAAGGTCCACAGATTACAGAATGCCTCCAGAAGTGCTTCGGAAACTACTACTAGTCTTCCAGTGGACGATCAAAACGTAGACAGTTTAAGACATTACTCCCATGGAGAAAAGTCCGCATGGTGCTTATAGTGTTCAATGCCGATGCAATTTTTGTGTTTCATCAACACTCTGAAGATCCATAGATTACAGAATGCATCCAGATATGCTTCAGAAACTACTACTAGTCTTCCAGGGAACGACCAAAGCGTAGACAGTTTAAGACATTACTTCCATGGAGAAAAGTCCGCATGGTGCTTATTGTGATCAATGCCGATGCAATTTTTGTGTTTCATCAATAGTCTGAAGGTCCACAGATTACAGAATGCTTCCAGATGTGCTTCGGAAAATACTACTAGTCCTCCAGTGTACGATCAAAGTGTAGACAGTTTAAGACATTACTCGGATGGAGAAAGTCCGCATGGTGCTTATTGTGTTAAATGCCGATGCAATTTCTGTGTTTCATCAACACTCTGAAGGTCCACAGATTACAGAATGCCTCCAGGTGTACTTCGGAAACTGCTACTAGTCTTCCAGTGTACAATCAAAGCGTAGACAGTTTAAGACATTACTCCCATGGAGATAAGTCCACATGGTCCATATTGTGTTCATTGCCGATGCAGTTTTTGTGTTTCATCAACACACTGAAGGTCCACAGATTACAGAATGCCTCCAGATGTGCTTGGAAACTACTACTAGTCTTCCAGGGAACGATCAAAGCGTAGACAGTTTGAGACATTACTCCCATGGAGAAAAGTCAATATGGTGCTTATTGTGTTCAATGCCGAAGCAATTTTTGTGTTTCATCAACACTCTGAGGTCCACAGATTACAGGATGTATCCAGATATGCTTCGGAAACTACTACTAGCCTTCCAGGGAACGACCAAAGCGTAGACAATATAAGACATTACTCCCATGGAGAAAAGTCTGCATGGTGTATGTTGTGTTCAATGCCGATGCAATTGCTGTGTTTCATCAACACTCTGAAGGTCCACAGAATACAGAATGCATCCAGATGTGCTTCAGAAACTACTACTAGTCTTCCAGGAAACGATCAAAGCGTAGGCAGTTTAAGGCATTACTCCCATGGAGAAAAGTCCGCATGGTGCTTATTGTGTTCAATGCCGATGCAATTTTTGTGTTTCATCAACACTCTGAAGGTCCACAGATTACAGAATGCCTCCAGATGTGCTTCGGAAACTACTACTAGTCTTGCAGTGTACGATTAAAGCGTAGACAGTTTAAGACATTACTCCAATGGAGAAAAGTTTCGCATTGTGCTTATTGTGCTCAATGCCGATGCAGTTTTTGTGTTTCTTCAACACTCTGAACGTCCACAGATTAGAGAATGCCTCCAAATGTGCTTCGGAAACTACTACTAGTCTTCCAGGGAACGATCAAAGCGTAGACAGTTTGAGACATTACTCCCATGGAGAAAAGTCTGCATTGTGTTTATTGTGTTTAATTCCGATGCAATTTCTGTGTTTCATCAAGACTCTGAAGGTCCACAGATTACAGAATGCCTCCAGATGTGCTTCGGAAACTACTACTTGTCTTCCAGTGTACGATCAAAGAGTACACACTCTAAGACATTACTCCCGTGGAGAAAAGTCCGCATGGTGCTTATTGTGTTCAATGCCGAATCAATTTCTGTGTTTCATCAACACTCTGATGGTTCAGAAATAACAGAATGCATCCAGATATGCTTCGGAAACTACTACTAATCTTCCAGGGAGCGATGAAAGCGTAGACAGTTTAAGACATTACTCCCAAGGAGAAGAGTCCGCATGGTGCCTATTGTGTTCAATGCTGATGCAATTTCTGTGTTTCATCAACACTCTGAAGGTCCACAAGTTACAGAATGCCTCCAGATGTCCTTCGGTAACTACTGCTAGTCTTCCAGTGAACGATCACAGCGTACACAGTTTAAGACATTACTCCCAAGGAGAAAAGTCCGTATGGTGCCTATTGTGTTCAATGCCGAATCAATTTCTGTGTTTCCTCAACACTCTGAAGATCCACAGATTACAGAATGCATCCAGAAGTGCTTCGGAAACTACTACTAGTCTTCCACTGAACGATCAAAGCGTAGACACTTTAAGACATTACTCCCATGTAGAAAATTCCGCATGGTGCTTATTGTGTTCAATGCCGCTGCAATTTTTGTGTTTCATCAACACTCAAAGGTCCACAGATTACAGAATGCCTCCAGATGTGCTTCAGAAACTACTACTAGTCTTCCAGTGTACGATCAAAGCGTAGACAGTTTAAGACATTACTCCCATGGAGAAAAGTCCGCATTGTGCTTATTGTGTTCAATGCCGATGCAATTTTTGTGTTTCATCAATACTCTGAAGGTCCACAGATTACAGAATGCTTCCGGATGTGCTTCGGAAACTACTACTAGTCCTCCCGTGTACGATCAAAGTGTAGACAGTTTAAGACATTACTCCCATGGAGAAAGTCCGCATGGTGCTTATTGTGTTAAATGCCGATGCAATTTCTGTGTTTCATCAACACTCTGAAGGTCCACAGATTACAGAATGCCTCCAGATGTACTTCGGAAACTACTACTAATCTTCCAGTGTACAATCAAAGCGTAGACAGTTTAAGACATTACTCCCATGGAGATAAGTCCGCATGGTGATTATTGTGTTCAATGCCGATGCAGTTTTTGTGTTTCATCAACACACTGAAGGTCCCAGATTACAGAATGCCTCCAGATGTGCTTCGGAAACTACTACTAGTCTTCCAGGGAACGATCAAAGCGTAGACCGTTTGAGACATTACTCCCATGGAGAAAAGTCCGCATGGTGCTTATTGTGTTCAATGCCGATGCAATTTTTGTGTTTCATCAACACTCTGAAGGTCCACAGATTACAGAATGCCTCCAGATGTGCTTCAGAAACTACTACTAGTCTTCCAGTGTACGATCAAAGCGTAGACAGTTTAAGACATTACTACCACGGAGAAAAGTCCGCATGGCGCTTATTGTGTTCAATGCTGATGCAATTTCTGTGTTTCATCAACACTCTGAAGGTCCAGAGATTACAGAATGCCTCCAGTTGTGCTTCGGAAACTACTACTAGTCGTCCAGTGAACGATCAAAACGTAGATAGTTTAAGACATTACTCCCATGGAGAAATGTCCGCATGGTGCATATTGTGTTCAATGCCGATTCAATTCCTGTGTATCATCAACACTCTGAAGGTCCACAGATTACAGAATGCCTCCAGAAGTGCTTCGGAAACTACTACTAGTCTTCCAGTGGACGATCAAAACGTAGACAGTTTAAGACATTACTCCCATGGAGAAAAGTCCGCATGGTGCTTATAGTGTTCAATGCCGATGCACTTTTTGTGTTTCATCAACACTCTGAGGGTCCATAGATTACAGAATGCATCCAGATATGCTTCAGAAACTACTACTAGTCTTCCAGGGAACGACCAAAGCGTAGACAGTTTAAGACATTACTCACATGGAGAAAAGTCCGCATGGTGCTTATTGTGATCAATGCCGATGCAATTTTTGTGTTTCATCAATAGTCTGAAGGTCCACAGATTACAGAATGCTTCCAGATGTGCTTCGGAAACTACTACTAGTCCTCCAGTGTACGATCAAAGTGTAGACAGTTTAAGACATTACTCCGATGGAGAAAGTCCGCATGGTGCTTATTGTGTTAAATGCCGATGCAATTTCTGTGTTTCATCAACACTCTGAAGGTCCACAGATTACAGAATGCCTCCAGGTGTACTTCGGAAACTGCTACTAGTCTTCCAGTGTACAATCAAAGCGTAGACAGTTTAAGACATTACTCCCATGGAGAAAAGTCCACATGGTCCATATTGTGTTCATTGCCGATGCAGTTTTTGTGTTTCATCAACACACTGAAGGTCCACAGATTACAGAATGCCTCCAGATGTGCTTGGAAACTACTACTAGTCTTCCAGGGAACGATCAAAGCGTAGACAGTTTGAGACGTTACTCCCATGGAGAAAAGTCAATATGGTGCTTATTGTGTTCAATGCCGAAGCAATTTTTGTGTTTCATCAACACTCTGAGGTCCACAGATTACAGAATGTATCCAGATATGCTTCGGAAACTACTACTAGCCTTCCAGGGAACGACCAAAGCGTAGACAATATAAGACATTACTCCCATGGAGAAAAGTCTGCATGGTGTATGTTGTGTTCAATGCCGATGCAATTGCTGTGTTTCATCAACACTCTGAAGGTCCACAGAATACAGAATGCATCCAGATGTGCTTCAGAAACTACTACTAGTCTTCCAGGAAACGATCAAAGCGTAGGCAGTTTAAGGCATTACTCCCATGGAGAAAAGTCCGCATGGTGCTTATTGTGTTCAATGCCGATGCAATTTTTGTGTTTCATCAACACTCTGAAGGTCCACAGATTACAGAATGCCTCCAGATGTGCTTCGGAAACTACTACTAGTCTTCCAGTGTACGATTAAAGCGTGGACAGTTTAAGACATTACTCCAATGGAGAAAAGTTCGCATTGTGCTTATTGTGCTCAATGCCGATGCAGTTTTTGTGTTTCTTCAACACTCTGAACGTCCACAGATTAGAGAATGCCTCCAAATGTGCTTCGGAAACTACTACTAGTCTTCCAGGGAACGATCAAAGCGTAGACAGTTTGAGACATTACTCCCATGGAGAAAAGTCCGCATGGTGCTTATAGTGTTCAATGCCGATGCAATTTTTGTGTTTCAACAACACTCTGAAGGTCCATAGATTACAGAATGCATCCAGATATGCTTCAGAAACTACTACTAGTCTTCCAGGGAACGATCAAAGCGTAGACAGTTTAAGACATTTCTCCCATGGAGAAAAGTCTGCATGGTGCTTATTGTGTTCAATGCCGATGCAATTTTTGTGTTTCATCAACAATCTGAAGGTTCACAGATTACAGAATGCCTCCAGATGTGTTTCGGAAACTACTACTAGTCTTCCAGTGTACGATCAAAGCGTAGACAGTTTAAGACATTACTCCCATGAAAAAAATTTCGCATTGTGCTTATTGTGTTCAATGCCGATGCAATTTTTGTGTTTCATCAACACTCTGAAGGTTCACAGATTACAGAATGCCTCCAGATGTGTTTCGGAAACTACTACTAGTCTTCCAGTGTACGATCAAAACGTAGACAGTTTAAGACATTACTCCCTTGGAGATAAGTCCGCATTGTGCTTATTGTGTTCAATGCCGATGCAATTTTTGTGTTTCATCAATACTCTGAAGGTCCACAGATTACAGAATGCTTCCAGATGTGCTTCGAAATTTACTACTAGTCTTCCAGTGTACGGTCAAAGTGTAGACAGTTTAAGTCATTACTCCCATGGAGAAAAGTCCGCATGGTGCTTATTGTGTTCAATGCCGTTGCAATTTCTGTATTTCATCAACACTCTGAAGGTCCACAGAATACAGAATGCATCCAGATGTGCTTCAGAAACTACTACTAGTCTTCCAGGAAACGATCAAAGCGTAGGCAGTTTAAGACATTACTCCCACGGAGAAAAGTCTGCATGGTGCTTATTGTGTTCAATGCCGATGCAATTTCTGTGTTTCATCAAGACTCTGAAGGTCCACAGATTACAGAATGCCTCCAGATGTGCTTCGGAAACTACTACTTGTCTTCCAGTGTACGATCAAAGAGTACACACTTTAAGACATTACTCCCGTGGAGAAAAGTCCGCATGGTGCTTATTGTGTTCAATGCCGAATCAATTTCTGTGTTTCATCAACACTCTGATGGTTAAGAAATAACAGAATGCATCCAGATATGCTTCGGAAACTACTACTAATCTTCCAGGGAACGATCAAAGCGTAGACAGTTTAAGACATTACTCCCAAGGAGAAGAGTCCGCATGGTGCCTATTGTGTTCAATGCTGATGCAATTTCTGTGTTTCATCAACACTCTGAAGGTCCACAAATTACAGAATGCCTCCAGATGTCCTTCGGGAACTACTGCTAGTCTTCCAGTGAACGATCACAGCGTGGACAGTTTAAGACATTACTCCCACGGAGAAAAGTCCGTATGGTGCCTATTGTGTTCAATGCCGAATCAATTTCTGTGTTTCATCAACACTCTGAAGGTCCACAGATTACAGAATGCCTCCAGATGTGCTTCGGAAACTACTACTAGTCTTCCAGTGTACGATCAAAGCGTAGACAGTTTGAGACATTACTCCCATGGAGAAAAGTCCGCATGGTGCTTATTGTGTTCAATGCCGATGCAATTTTTGTGTTTCATCAACACTCTGAAGGTCCACAGATTACAGAATGCCTCCAGATGTGCTTCAGAAACTACTACTAGTCTTCCAGTGTACGATCAAAGCGTAGACAGTTTAAGACATTACTACCACGGAGAAAAGTCCGCATGGCGCTTATTGTGTTCAATGCTGATGCAATTTCTGTGTTTCATCAACACTCTGAAGGTCCAGCGATTACAGAATGCCTCCAGTTGTGCTTCGGAAACTACTACTAGTCTTCCAGTGAACGATCAAAACGTAGACAGTTTAAGACATTACTACCACGGAGAAAAGTCCGCATGGCGCTTATTGTGTTCAATGCTGATGCAATTTCTGTGTTTCATCAACACTCTGAAGGTCCAGAGATTACAGAATGCCTCCAGTTGTGCTTCGGAAACTACTACTAGTCTTCCAGTGAACGATCAAAACGTAGACAGTTTAAGACATTACTCCCATGGAGAAATGTCCGCATGGTGCATATTGTGTTCAATGCCGATTCAATTCCTGTGTTTCATCAACACTCTGAAGGTCCACAGATTACAGAATACATCCAGAAGTGCTTCGGAAACTACTACTAGTCTTCCAGTGGACGATCAAAACGTAGACAGTTTAAGACATTACTCCCATGGAGAAAAGTCCGCATGGTGCTTATAGTGTTCAATGCCGATGGAATTTTTGTGTTTCATCAACACTCTGAAGGTCCATAGATTACAGAATGCATCCAGATATGCTTCAGAAACTACTACTAGTCTTCCAGGGAACGACCAAAGCGTAGACAGTTTAAGACATTACTCCCATGGAGAAAAGTCCGCATGGTGCTTATTGTGATCAATGCCGATGCAATTTTTGTGTTTCATCAATAGTCTGAAGGTCCACAGATTACAGAATGCTTCCAGATGTGCTTCGGAAACTACTACTAGTCCTCCAGTGTACGATCAAAGTGTAGACAGTTTAAGACATTACTCCGATGGAGAAAGTCCGCATGGTGCTTATTGTGTTAAATGCCGATGCAATTTCTGTGTCTCATCAACACTCTGAAGGTCCACAGATTACAGAATGCCTCCAGGTGTACTTCGGAAACTGCTACTAGTCTTCCAGTGTACAATCAAAGCGTAGACAGTTTAAGACATTACTCCCATGGAGATAAGTCCACATGGTCCATATTGTGTTCATTGCCGATGCAGTTTTTGTGTTTCATCAACACACTGAAGGTCCACAGATTACAGAATGCCTCCAGATGTGCTTGGAAACTACTACTAGTCTTCCAGGGAACGATCAAAGCGTAGACAGTTTGAGACGTTACTCCCATGGAGAAAAGTCAATATGGTGCTTATTGTGATCAATGCCGAAGCAATTTTTGTGTTACATCAACACTCTGAGGTCCACAGATTACAGAATGTATCCAGATATGCTTCGGAAACTACTACTAGCCTTCCAGGGAACGACCAAAGCGTAGACAATATAAGACATTACTCCCATGGAGAAAAGTCTGCATGGTACTTATTGTGTTCAATGCCGATGCAATTTTTGTGTTTCATCAACAATCTGAAGGTTCACAGATTACAGAATGCCTCCAGATGTGTTTCGGAAACTACTACTAGTCTTCCAGTGTACGATCAAAGCGTAGACAGTTTAAGACATTACTCCCATGAAAAAAATTTCGCATTGTGCTTTTTGTGTTCAATGCCGATGCAATTTTTGTGTTTCATCAACACTCTGAAGGTTCACAGATTACAGAATGCCTCCAGATGTGCTTCAGAAACTACTACTAGTCTTCCAGGAAACGATCAAAGCGTAGGCAGTTTAAGGCATTACTCCCATGGAGAAAAGTCCGCATGGTGCTTATTGTGTTCAATGCCGATGCAATTTTTGTGTTTCATCAACACTCTGAAGGTCCACAGATTACAGAATGCCTCCAGATGTGCTTCGGAAACTACTACTAGTCTTCCAGTGTACGATTAAAGCGTAGACAGAGTAAGACATTACTCCAATGGAGAAAAGTTCGCATTGTGCTTATTGTGATCAATGCCGATGCAGTTTTTGTGTTTCTTCAACACTCTGAACGTCCACAGATTAGAGAATGCCTCCAAATGTGCTTCGGAAACTACTACTAGTCTTCCAGGGAACGATCAAAGCGTAGACAGTTTGAGACATTACTCCCATGGAGAAAAGTCCGCATGGTGCTTATAGTGTTCAATGCCGATGCAATTTTTGTGTTTCAACAACACTCTGAAGGTCCATAGATTACAGAATGCATCCAGATATGCTTCAGAAACTACTACTAGTCTTCCAGAGAACGATCAAAGCGTAGACAGTTTAAGACATTTCTCCCATGGAGAAAAGTCTGCATGGTGCTTATTGTGTTCAATGCCGATGCAATTTTTGTGTTTCATCAACAATCTGAAGGTTCACAGATTACAGAATGCCTCCAGATGTGTTTCGGAAACTACTACTAGTCTTCCAGTGTACGATCAAAGCGTAGACAGTTTAAGACATTACTCCCATGAAAAAAATTTCGCATTGTGCTTTTTGTGTTCAATGCCGATGCAATTTTTGTGTTTCATCAACACTCTGAAGGTTCACAGATTACAGAATGCCTCCAGATGTGTTTCGGAAACTACTACTAGTCTTCCAGTGTACGATCAAAACGTAGACAGTTTAAGACATTACTCCCTTGGAGATAAGTCCGCATTGTGCTTATTGTGTTCAATGCCGATGCAATTTTTGTGTTTCATCAATACTCTGAAGGTCCACAGATTACAGAATGCTTCCAGATGTGCTTCGAAATTTACTACTAGTCTTCCAGTGTACGGTCAAAGTGTAGACAGTTTAAGTCATTACTCCCATGGAGAAAAGTCCGCATGGTGCTTATTGTGTTCAATGCCGTTGCAATTTCTGTATTTCATCAACACTCTGAAGGTCCACAGAATACAGAATGCATCCAGATGTGCTTCAGAAACTACTACTAGTCTTCCAGGAAACGATCAAAGCGTAGGCAGTTTAAGACATTACTCCCATGGAGAAAAGTCTGCATGGTGCTTATTGTGTTCAATGCCGATGCAATTTCTGTGTTTCATCAAGACTCTGAAGGTCCACAGATTACAGAATGCCTCCAGATGTGCTTCGGAAACTACTACTTGTCTTCCAGTGTACGATCGAAGAGTACACACTTTAAGACATTACTCCCGTGGAGAAAAGTCCGCATGGTGCTTATTGTGTTCAATGCCGAATCAATTTCTCTGTTTCATCAACACTCTGATGGTCCAGAAATAACAGAATGCATCCAGATATGCTTCGGAAACTACTACTAATCTTCCAGGGAACGATCAAAGCGTAGACAGTTTAAGACATTACTCCCATGGAGAAAAGTCCGCATGGTGCTTATTGTGTTCAATGCCGATGCAATTTTTGTGTTTCATCAACACTCTGAAGGTCCACAGATTACAGAATGCCTCCAGATGTGCTTCAGAAACTACTACTAGTCTTCCAGTGTACGATCAAAGCGTAGACAGTTTAAGACATTACTACCACGGAGAAAAGTCCGCATGGCGCTTATTGTGTTCAATGCTGATGCAATTTCTGTGTTTCATCAACACTCTGAAGGTCCAGAGATTACAGAATGCCTCCAGTTGTGCTTCGGAAACTACTACTAGTCTTCCAGTGAACGATCAAAACGTAGACAGTTTAAGACATTACTCCCATGGAGAAAAGTCCGCATGGTACATATTGTGTTCAATGCCGATTCAATTCCTGTGTTTCATCAACACTCTGAAGGTCCACAGATTACAGAATGCCTCCAGAAGTGCTTCGGAAACTACTACTAGTCTTCCAGTGGACGATCAAAGCGTAGACACTTTAAGACATTACTCCCATGAAGAAAATTCCGCATGGTGCTTATTGTGTTCAATGCCGATGCAATTTTTGTGTTTCATCATCACTCTGAAGGTTCACAGATTACAGAATGCATCCAGATATGTTTCGGAAACTACTACTAGTCTTCCAGTGTACGATCAAAGTATAGACAGTTTAAAACATTACTCCCTTGGAGATAAGTCCGCATTGTGCTTATTGTGTTCAATGCCGATGCAATTTTTGTGTTTCATCAATACTCTGAAGGTCCACAGATTACAGAATGCTTCCAGATGTGCTTCGGAATTTACTACTAGTCTTCCAGTGTACGATCAAAGTGTAGACAGTTTAAGACATTACTCCCATGGAGAAAAGTCCGCATGGTGCTTATTGTGTTCAATGCCGTTGCAATTTCTGTGTTTCATCAACACTCTGAAGGTCCAAAGATTACAGAATGCCTCCAGATGTGCTTCGGAAACTACTACTAGTCTTCCAGTGTACAATCAAAGCGTAGACAGTTTAAGACATTACTCCCATTGAGAAAAGTCCGCATGGTGCTTATTGTGTTCAATGCCGTTGCAATTCCTGTGTTTCATCAACACTCTGAAGGTCCACAGATTACAGAATGCCTCCAGATGTGCTTCGGAAACTACTACTAGACTTCCAGTGTACGATCAAAGCGTAGACAGTTTAAGACATTACTACAATGGAGAAAAGTCCGCATGGCGCTTATTGTGTTCAATGATGATGCAATTTCTGTGTTTCATCAACACTCTGAAGGTCCAGAGATTACAGAATGCCTCCAGATGTGCTTCGGAAACTACTACTAGTCTTCCAGTGTACAATCAAAGCGTAGACAGTTTAAGACATTACTCCCAAGGAGAAAAGTCCGCATGGAGCTTATTGTTTTCAATGCCGATGAATTTTTGTGTCTCATCAAAACTCTGAAGGTCCACAGACTACAGAATGCCTAAAGATCTGCTTCGGAAAATACTACTAGTCTTATAGTACACGATCAAAGCATAGACAGTTTAAGACATTACTCCCATGGAGAAAAGTCCACATGGTGCTTGTTGTGTTCAATGCCGATGGAATTTCTGTGTTTCATCAACACTCTGAAGGTCCACAGATTACAGAATGCCTCCAGATGTGCTTTGGAAACTACTACTAGTCTGCCAGTGTACGATCAAATCATAGACAGTTTAAGACATTACTACCATGGAGGAAAGTCCTTATGGTGCTTATTGTGTTCAATGCCGATGCAATTTTTGTGTTTCATCAATACTCTGAAGGTCCACAGATTACAGAATGCCTCCAGGTGTGCTTCGGAAACTACTACTAGTCTTCTAGAGTACGATCAAAGCGTAGACAGTTTAAGACATTACTCTGATGGAGAAAAGTCCGTATGGTGCCTATTGTGTTCAATGCCGAATCAATTTCTGTGTTTCATCAACACTCTGAAGGTCCACAGATAACAGAATGCCTCCAGATGTGCTTCGGAAGCTACTACTAGTCTTCCAGGGAACGATCAAAGCGTAGACATTTTAAGACAATACTCTTAAGGAGATAAGTCCGCATGGTGCTTATTGTGTTTAATGACGATGCAATTTCTGTGTTTCATCAACACTGTGAATGTCCACAGATTACAGAACGCATCCAGAAGTGCTTCGAAAACTACTACTAGCCTTCCAGTGAACGATCAAAGCGTAGACACTTTAAGACATTACTCCCATGGAGAAAATTCGGCATGGTGCTTATTGTGTTCAATGCCGCTGCAAATTTTGTGTTTCTTCAACACTCTGAAGGTCCACAGATTACAGAATGCCTCCAGATGTGCTTCGGAAACTACTACTAGTCTTCCAGGGAACGATCAAAGCGTAGACAGTTTAAGACATTACTCCCATGGAGAAAAGTCTGCATGGTGCTTATTGTGTTCAATGCCGATGCAATTTCTGTGTTTCATCAACACTCTGAAGGTCCACAGATTACAGGATGCCTCCAGATGTGCTTTGGAAACTACTACTAGTTTTCCAGTGTACGATCAAAGCGTAGACAGTTTAAGACATTACTCCCTTGGAGATAAGTCCGCATTGTGCTTATTGTGTTCAATGCCGATGCAATTTTTGTGTTTCATCAATACTCTGAAGGTCCACAGATTAAAGAAAGCTTCCAGATGTGCTTCGGAATTTACTACTAGTCTTCCAGTGTACGATCAAAGTGTAGACAGTTTAAGACATTACTCCCATCGAGAAAAGTGTGCATGGTGCTCATTGTGTTCAATGCCGTTGCAATTTCTGTGTTTCATCAACACTCTGAAGGTCCAAAGATTACAGAATGCCTCCAGATGTGCTTCGGAAACTACTACTAGTCTTCCAGGGAACGATCAAAGCGTAGAAAGTTTGAGACATTACTCCCATGGAGGAAAGTCCGCATAGTGCTTATTGTGTTGAATGCCGATGAATTTTTGTGTCTCATCAAAACTCTGAAGGTCCACAGATTACAGAATGCCTAAAGATCTGCTTCGGAAACTACTACTAGTCTTATAGTAAACGATCAAAGCATAGACAGTTTAAGACATTACTCCCATGGAGAAAAGTCCACATGGTGCTTGTTGTGTTCAATGCCGATGCAATTTCTGTGTTTCATCAACACTCTGAAGGTCCACAGATTACAGAATGCCTCCAGATGTGCTTTGGAAACTACTACTAGTCTTCAAGTGTACGATCAAATCGTAGAGAGTTTAAGACATTACTACCATGGAGGAAAGTCCGCATGGTGCTTATTGTGTTCAATGCCGATGCAATTTTTGTGTTTCATCAATACTCTGAAGGTCCACAGATTACAGAATAACTCCAGATGTGCTTCGGAAACTACTACTAGTCTTCCAGTGTACGATCAAAGTGTAGACAGTTCAAGACATTACTCCCATGGAGAAAAGTCCGCATGGTGCTTATTGTGTTCAATACTGTTGCAATTTCTGTGTTTCATCAACACTCTGAAGGTCCAAAGATTACAGAATGCCTACAGATGTGCTTCGGAAACTACTACTAGTCTTCCAGTGTACAATCAAAGCGTAGACAGTTTAAGACATTACTCCCAAGGTGAAAGGTCCGCATGGTGCTTAATGTGTTCAATGCCGATGAATGTTTGTGTCTCATCAAAACTCTGAAGTTTCACAGATTACAGAATGCCTAAAGATCTGCTTCGGAAACTACTACTAGTCTTATAGTAAACGATCAAAGCATAGACAGTTTAAGACATTACTCCCATGGAGAAAAGTCCACATGGTGCTTGTTGTGTTCAATGCCGATGCAATTTCTGTGTTTCATCAACACTCTGAAGGTCCACAGATTACAGAATGCCTCCAGATGTGCTTTGGAAACTACTACTAGTCTTCCAGTGTACGATCAAATCGTATAGAGTTTAAGACATTACTACCATGGAGGAAAGTCCGCATGGTGCTTATTGTGTTCAATGCCGATGCAATTTTTGTGTTTCATCAACACTCTGAAGGTCCACAGATTACAGAATGCATCCAGATGTGCTTCGGAAACTACTACTAGTCTTCCAGGGAACGATCAAAGCGTAGACAGTTTAAGACATTACTCTGATGGAGAAAAGTCCGTATGGTGCCTATTGTGTTCAATGCCGAATCAATTTCTGTGTTTCATCAACACTCTGAAGGTCCACAGATAACAGAATGCCTCCAGATGTGCTTCGGAAACTACTACTAGTCTTCCAGGGAACGATCAAAACGTAGACAGTTTGAGACATTACTCCCATGGAGAAAAGTCCGCATGGTGCTTATTTTGTTCAATGCCGATGCAATTTCTGTGTTTCATCAATACTCTGAAGGTCCAGAGATTACAGAATCCTCCAGTTGTGCTTCGGAAACTACTACTAGCCTTCCAGTGAAAGATCAAATCGTAGACACTTTAAGACATTACTCCCATGAAGAAAATTCCGCATGGTGCTTATTGTGTTCAATGCCGATGCAATTTTTGTGTTTCATCAACACTCTGAAGGTTCACACATTACAGAATGCCTCCAGATGTGTTTCGGAAACTACTACTAGTCTTCCAGTGTACGATCAAAGCGTAGACAGTTTAAGACATTACTCCCTTGGAGATAAGACCGCATTGTGCTTATTGTGTTCAATGCCGATGCAATTTTTGTGTTTCATCAATACTCTGAAGGTCCACAGACTACAGAATGCTTCCAGATGTGCTTCGGAATTTACTACTAGTCTTCCAGTGTACGATCAAAGTGTAGACAGTTTAAGACATTACTCCCATGGAGAAACGTCCGCATGGTGCTTATTGTGATCAATGCCGTTGCAATATCTGTGTTTCATCAACAGTCTGAAGGTCCAAAGATTACAGAATGCCTCCTGATGTGCTTCGGAAACTGCTACAAGTCTTCCAGTGTACAATCGAAGCGTAGACAGTTTGAGACTTTACTCCCATGGAGAAAAGTCCGCATGGTACATATTGTGTTCAATGCCGATGCAGTTTTTGTGTTTCATCAACACTCTCAACGTCCACAGATTACAGAATGCCTCCAGATGTGCTTTAGAAACTACTACAAGTCTTCCTGGGAACGATCAAAGCGTAGACAGTTTAAGATATTACTCCCAAGGAGAAAAGTCCGCATGGTGCTTATTGTGTTCAATGCCGATGAATTTTTGTGTCTCATCAAAACTCTGAAGGTCCACAGATTACAGAATGCCTAAAGATCTGCTTCGGAAACTACTACTAGTCTTATAGTAAACGATCAAAGCATAGACAGTTTAAGACATTACTCCCATGGAGAAAAGTCCACATGGTGCTTGTTGTGTTCAATGCCGATGCAATTTCTGTGTTTCATCAACACTCTGAGGGTCCTCAGATTACAGAATGCCTCCAGATGTGCTTTGGAAACTACTACTAGTCTTCCAGTGTACGATCAAAGCGTAGACAGTTTAAGACATTAGTACCATGGAGGAAAGTCCGCATGGTGCTTATTGTGTTCAATGCCGATGCAATTTTTGTGTTTCATAATACTCTGAAGGTCCACAGATTATAGAATACCTCCAGATGTGCTTCGGAAACTACTACTAGTCTTCCAGGGAACGATCAAAGCGTAGAAAGTTTGAGACATTACCCCCATTGAGGAAAGTCCGCATGGTGCTTATTGTGTTCAATGCCGATGCAATTTTTGTGTTTCATCAACACTCAAAGGGCCACAGATTACAGAATGCATCCAGATGTGCTTCGGAAACTACTACTAGTCTTCCAGGGAACGATCAAAGCGTAGACAGTTTAAGACATTACTCTGATGGAGAAAAGTCCGTATGGTGCCTATTGTGTTCAATGCCGAATCAATTTCTGTGTTTCATCAACACTCTGAAGGTCCACAGATAACAGAATGGCTCCAGATGTGCTTCGGAAACTACTACTAGTCTTCCAGGGAACGATCAAAGCGTAGACAGTTTAAGACATTACTCTTAAGGAGAAAAGTCCGCATGGTGCTTATTGTGTTTAATGCCGATGCAATTTCTGTGTTTCATCAACACTGTAAAGGTCCACAGAATACAGAACGCATCCAGAAGTGCTTCGAAAACTACTACTAGTCTTCCAGTGAACGATCAAAGCGTAGACACTTTAAGACATTAGTCCCATGGAGAAAATTCGGCATGGTGCTTATTGTGTTCAATGCCGCTGCAAATTTTGTGTTTCTTCAACACTCTGATGGTCCACAGATTACAGAATGCCTCCAGATGTGCTTCGGAAACTACTACTAGTCTTCCAGTGTACGATCAAAGCGTAGACAGTTTAAGACATTACTCCCATGGAGAAAAGTCCGCATGGTGCTTATTGTGTTCAATGCCGATGCAGTTTTTGTGTTTCATCAACACTCTGATCGTCCACAGATTAGAGAATGCCTCCAGATGTGCTTCGGAAACTACTACTAGTCTTCCAGGGAACGATCAAAGCGTAGACAGTTTGAGACATTACTCCCATTGAGAAAAGTCCGCATGGTGCTTATTGTGTTCAATGCCGATGCAATTTTTGTGTTTCATCAACACTCTGATGGTGCACAGATTACAGAATGCATCCAGATATGCTTCAGAAACTACTACTAGTCTTCCAGGGAACGATCAAAGCGTAGACAGTTTAAGACATTACTCCCATGGAGAAAAGTCTGCATGGTGCTTATTGTGTTCAACGCCGATGCAGTTTCTGTGTTTCATCAACACTCTGAAGGTCCACAGATTACAGAATGACTCCAGATGTGCTTCGGAAACTACTACTAGTCTTCCAGTGTACGATCAAAGCGTAGACAGTTTAAGACATTACTCCCATGAAGAAAAGTCCGCATGGCTCTTATTGTGTTCAATGCTGATGCAATTTCTGTGTTTCATCAACACTCTGAAGGTCCAGAGATAACAGAATCCTCCAGTTGTGCTTCGGAAACTACTACTAGTCTTCCAGTGAACGATCAAAACGTAGACACTTTAAGACATTACTCCCATGAAGAAAATTCCGCATGGTGCTTATTGTGTTCAATGCCGATGCAATTTTTGTGTTTCATCAACACTCTGAAGGTTCACAGATTACAGAATGCCTCGAGATGTGTTTCGGAAACTACTACTAGTCTTCCAGTGTACGATCAAAGCGTAGACAGTTTAAGACATTACTCCCTTGGAGATAAGACCGCATTGTGCTTATTGTGTTCAATGCCGATGCAATTTTTGTGTTTCATCAATACTCTGAAGGTCCACAGACTACAGAATGCTTCCAGATGTGCTTCGGAATTTACTACTAGTCTTCCAGTGTACGATCAAAGTGTAGACAGTTTAAGACATTACTCCCATGGAGAAAAGTCCGCGTGGTGCTTATTGTGTTCAATGCCGATGCAATTTTTGTGTTTCATCAATACTCTGAAGGTCCACAGATTATAGAATATTTCCAGATGTGCTTCGGAAACTACTACTAGTCTTCCAGGGAACGATCAAAGCGTAGAAAGTTTGAGACATTACTCCCATGGAGGAAAGTCCGCATGGTGCTTATTGTGTTCAATGCCGATGCAATTTTTGTGTTTCATCAACACTCAAAGGGCCACAGATTACAGAATGCATCCAGATGTGCTTCGGAAACTACTACTAGTCTTCCAGGGAACGATCAAAGCGTAGACAGTTTAAGACATAACTCTGATGGAGAAAAGTCCGTATGGTGCCTATTGTGTTCAATGCCGAATCAATTTCTGTGTTTCATCAACACTCGGAAGGTCCACAGATAACAGAATGCCTCCAGATGTGCTTCGGAAACTACTACTAGTCTTCCAGGGAACGATCAAAGCGTAGACAGTTTAAGACATTACTCTTAAGGAGAAAAGTCCGCATGGTGCTTATTGTGTTTAATGCCGATGCAATTTCTGTGTTTCATCAACACTGTAAAGGTCCACAGATTACAGAACGCATCCAGAAGTGCTTCGAAAACTACTACTAGTCTTCCAGTGAACGATCAAAGCGTAGACACTTTAAGACATTAGTCCCATGGAGAAAATTCGGCATGGAGCTTAATGTGTTCAATGCCGCTGCAAATTTTGTGTTTCTTCAAGACTCTGAAGGTCCACAGATTACAGAATGCCTCCAGATGTGCTTCGGAAACTACTACTAGTCTTCCAGTGTACGATCAAAGCGTAGACAGTTTAAGACATTACTCCCATGGAGAAAAGTCCGCATGGTGCTTATTGTGTTCAATGCCGATGCAGTTTTTGTGTTTTATCAACACTCTGATCGTCCACAGATTAGAGAATGCCTCCAGATGTGCTTCGGAAACTACTACTAGTCTACCAGGGAACGATCAAAGCGTAGACAGTTTGTGACATTACTCCCATTGAGAAAAGTCCGCATGGCGCTTATTGTGTTCAATACCGATGCAATTTTTGTGTTTCATCAACACTCTGATGGTGCACAGATTACAGAATGCATCCAGATATGCTTCGGAAACTACTACTAGTCTTCCAGGGAACGATCAAAGCGTAGACAGTTTAAGACATTACTCCCATGGAGAAAAGTCTGCATGGTGCTTATTGTGTTCAATGCCGATGCAATTTCTGTGTTTCATCAACACTCTGAAGGTCCACAGATTACAGAATGCCTCCAGATGTGCTTCGGAAACTACTACTAGTCTTCCAGTGTACGATCAAAGCGTAAACAGTTTAAGACATTACTCCCATGGAGAAAAGTCCGCATGGCTCTTATTGTGTTCAATGCTGATGCAATTTCTGTGTTTCATCAACACTCTGAAGGTCCAGAGATTACAGAATCCTCCAGTTGTGCTTCGGAAACTACTACTAGTCTTCCAGTGAACGATCAAAACGTAGACACTTTAAGACATTACTCCCATGAAGAAAATTCCGCATCGTGCTTATTGTGTTCAATGCCGATGCAATTTTTGTGTTTCATCAACACTCTGAAGGTCCACAGACTACAGAATGCTTCCAGATGTGCTTCGGAATTTACTACTAGTCTTCCAGTGTACGATAAAAGTGTAGACAGTTTAAGACATTACTCCCATGGAGAAAAGTCCGCGTGGTGCTTATTGTGATCAATACCGTTGCAATTTCTGTGTTTCATCAACAGTCTGAAGGTCCAAAGATTACAGAATGCCTCCAGATGTGCTTCGGAAACTACTACAAGTCTTCCAGTGTACAATCAAAGCGTAGACAATTTAAGACATTACTCCCATGGAGAAAAGTCCGCATGGTACATATTGTGTTCAATGCCGATGCAGTTTTTGTGTTTCATCAACACACTCAACGTCCACAGATAACAGAAAGCCTCCAAATGTGATTCGGAAACTACTACTAGTCTTCCAGGGAACGATCAAAGCGTAGACAGTTTGAGACATTACTCCCATGGAGAAAAGTCCGCATGGTGCTTATTGTGTTCAATGCCGATGCAATTTTTGTGTTTCATCAAAACTCTGAAGGTCCACAGATTACAGAATGCATCCAGATATGCTTCGGGGACTACTACTAATCTTCCAGGAAACGATCAAACTGTAGACAGTTTAAGGCATTACTCCCATGGAGAAAAGTCCGCATGGTGCTTATTGTGTTCAATGCCGATGCAATTTCGGTGTTTCATCAACACTCTGAAGGTCCACAGATTACAGAATGCCTCCAGATGTGCTTTAGAAACTACTACTAGTCTTCCAGGGAACGATCAAAGCGTAGACAGTTTAAGTCATTACTCCCAAGGAGAAAAGTCCGCATGGTGCTTATTGTGTTCAATGCCGATGAATTTTTGTGTCTCATCAAAACTCTGAAGGTCCACAGATTACAGAATGCCTAAAGATCTGCTTCGGAAACTACTACTAGTCTTATAGTAAACGATCAAAGCATAGACAGTTTAAGACATTACTCCCATGGAAAAAAGTCCACGTGGTGCTTGTTGTGTTCAATGCCGATGCAATTTCTGTGTTTCATCAACACTCTGAGGGTCCACAGATTACAGAATGCCTCCAGATGTGCTTTGGAAACTACTACTAGTCTTCCAGTGTACGATCAAAGCGTAGACAATATAAGACATTACTACCATGGAGGAAAGTCCGCATGGTGCTTATTGTGTTCAATGCCGATGCAATTTTTGTGTTTCATCAATACTCTGAAGGTACACAGATTACAGAATGCCTCCAGATGTGCTTCGGAAACTACTACTAGTCTTCCAGGGAACAATCAAAGCGTAGAAAGTTTGAGACATTACTCCCATGGAGGAAAGTCCGCATGGTGCTTATTGTGTTCAATGCCGATGCAATTTTTGTGTTTCATCAACACTCATAAGGTCCACAGATTACCGAATGCATCCAGATGTGCTTCGGAAACTACTACTAGTCTTCTAGTGTACGATCAAAGCGTGTACAGTTTAAGACATTACTCTGATGGAGAAAAGTCCGTATGGTGCCTATTGTGTTCAATGCCGAATCAATTTCTATGTTTCATCAACACTCTGAAGGTCCACAGATAACAGAATGCCTCCAGATGTGCTTAGGAAACTACTACTAGTCTTCCAGGGAACGATCAAAGCGTAGACAGTTTAAGATATTACTCTTAAGGAGAAAAGTCCTAATGGTGCTTATTGTGTTTAATGCCGATGCAATTTCTGTGTTTCATCAACACTGTCAAGGTCCACAGATTACAGAATGCATCCAGAAGTGCTTCGAAAACTACTACTAGTCTTCCAGTGAACGATCAAAGCGTAGACACTTTAAGACATTACTCCCATGGAGAAAAGTCCGCATGGTGTTTATTGTGTTCAATGCCGATGCAGTTTTTGTGTTTCATCAACACTCTGATCGTCCACAGATTGGAGAATGCCTCCAGATGTGCTTCGGAAACTACTACTAGTCTTCCAGGGAACGATCAAAGCGTAGACAGTTTAAGACATTACTCCCATGGAGAAAAGTCCGCATGGTGTTTATTGTGTTCAATGCCGATGCAGTTTTTGTGTTTCATCAACACTCTGAAAGTCCACAGATTACAGAATGCCTCCAGATGTGCTTCGGAAACTACTACTAGTCTTCCAGTGAACGATCAAAACGTAGACACTTTAAGACATTACTCCCATGAAGAAAATTCCGCATGGTGCTTATTGTGTTCAATGCCGATGCAATTTTTGTGTTTCATCAACACTCTGAAGGTTCACAGATTACAGAATGCCTCCAGATGTGTTTCGGAAACTACTACTAGTCTTCCAGTGTACGATCAAAGCGTAGACAGTTTAAGACATTACTCCCTTGGAGATAAGACCGCATTGTGCTTACTGTGTTCAATGCCGATGTAATTTTTGTGTTTCATCAATACTCTGAAGGTCCACAGACCTCAGAATGCTTCCAGATGTGCTTCGGAAATTACTACTAGTCTGACAGTGTACGATCAAACTGTAGACAGTTTAAGACATTACTCTCATGGAGAAAAGTCCGCATGGTGCTTATTGTGATCAATGCCGTTGCAATTTCTGTGTTTCATCAACAGTCTGAAGGTCCAAAGATTACAGAATGCCTCCAGATGTGCTTCGGAAACTGCTACTAGTCTTCCAGTGTACAATCAAAGCGTAGACAGTTTAAGACATTACTCCCATGGAGAAAAGGCCGCATGGTACATATTGTGTTCAATGCCTATGCAGTTTTTGTGTTTCATCAACTTTCTCAACGTCCACAGATTACAGAATGCCTCCAAATGTGCTTCGGAAACTACTACTAGTCTTCCAGGGAACGATCAAACTGTAGACAGTTTAAGACATTACGCCCATGGAGAAAAGTCCGCATGGTGCTTATTGTGTTCAATGCCGATGCAATTTTTGTGTTTCATCAACACTCTGAAGGTCCACAGATTACAGAATGTATCCAGATATGCTTCGAAACTACTACTAGTCTTCCAGGGAAGGATCAAAGCGTAGACAATATAGGACATTACTCCCATGGAGAAAAGTCTGCATGGTGTTTATTGTGTTCAATGCCGATGCAATTTCTGTGTTTCATCAACACTCTGAAGGTCCACAGAATACAGAATGCATCCAGATGTGCTTCGGAAACTACTACTAGTCTTCCAGTGTACCATCAAAGCGTAGACAGTTTAAGACATTGCTCCCATTGAGAAAAGTCCGCATGTGCTTATTGTGTTCAATGCCGATGCAGTTTTTGTGTTTCTTCAACCCTCTGAACGTCCACAGATTACAGAATGCCTCCAGATGTGCTTCGGAAACTACTACTAGTCTTCCAGGGAACGATCAAAGCGTAGACAATATATGACATTACTCCCATGGAGAAAAGTCTGCGTGGTGCTTATTGTGTTCAGTGCCGATGCAATTTCTGTGTTTCATCAACACTCTGAAGGTCCACAGAATACAGAATGCATCCAGATGTGCTTCAGAAACTACTACTAGTCTTCCAGGAAACGATCAATGCGTAGGCAGTTTAAGACATTACTCCCATGGAGGAAAGTCCGTATGGTGCTTATTGTGTTCAATGCCGATGCAATTTCTGTGTTTCATCAACACTCTGAAGGTCCACACATTACAGAATGCCTCCAGATGTGCTTGAGAAACTACTACTAGTCTTCCAGGAAACGATCAAAGCGTAGACAGTTTAAGACATTACTCCCATGGAGAAAAGTCCGCATGGAGCTTATTGTGTTCAATGCCGATGAATTTTTGTGTCTCATGAACACTCTGAAGGGCCACAGATTACAGAATGCCTAAAGATGTGCTTCGGAAACTACTACTAGTCTTATAGTAAACGATCGAAGCATAGACAGTTTAAGACAATACTCCCATGGAGAAAAGTCCACATGGTGCTTGTTGTGTTCAATGCCGATGCAATTTTTGTGTTTCATCAACACTCTGAAGGTTCACAGATTACAGAATGTATCCAGATATGCTTCGAAACTACTACTAGTCTTCCAGGGAAGGATCAAAGCGTAGACAATATAAGACATTACTCCCATGGAGAAAAGTCTGCATGGTGTTTATTGTGTTCAATGCCGATGCAATTTCTGTGTTTCATCAACACTCTGAAGGTCCACAGAATACAGAATGCATCCAGATGTGCTTAGGAAACTACTACTAGTCTTCCAGGGAACGATCAAAGCGTAGACAGTTTAAGATATTACTCTTAAGGAGAAAAGTCCTAATGGTGCTTATTGTGTTTAATGCCGATGCAATTTCTGTGTTTCATCAACACTGTCAAGGTCCACAGATTACAGAATGCATCCAGAAGTGCTTCGAAAACTACTACTAGTCTTCCAGTGAACGATCAAAGCGTAGACACTTTAAGACATTACTCCCATGGAGAAAATTCGGCATGGTGCTTATTGTGTTCAATGCCGCTGCAAATTTTGTGTTATCAACACTCTGAAGGTCCACAGATTACAGAATGCCTCCAGATGTGCTTCGGAAACTACTACTAGTCTTCCAGTGTACGATCAAAGCGTAGACAGTTTAAGACATTACTCCCATGGAGAAAAGTCCGCATGGTGTTTATTGTGTTGAATGCCGATGCAGTTTTTGTGTTTCATCAACACTCTGATCGTCCACAGATTGGAGAATGCCTCCAGATGTGCTTCGGAAACTACTACTAGTCTTCCAGGGAACGATCAAAGCGTAGACAGTTTGAGACATTACTCCCATGGAGAAAAGTCCGCATGGTGCTTATTGTGTTCAATGCCGATGCAATTTTTGTGTTTCATCAACACTCACAAGGTAAACAGATTACAGAATGCATCCAGATATGCTTCGGAAACTACTACTAGTCTTCCAGGGAACGATCAAAGCGTAGACAGTTTAAGACATTACTCCCATGGAGAAAAGTCCGCATGGTGTTTATTGTGTTCAATGCCGATGCAGTTTTTGTGTTTCATCAACACTCTGAAAGTCCACAGTTTACAGAATGCCTCCAGATGTGCTACGGAAACTACTACTAGTCTTCCAGTGTACGATCAAAGCGTAGACAGATTAAGACATTACCCCCATGGAGAAAAGTCCGCATGGCGCTTATTGTGTTCAATGCTGATGCAATTTCTGTGTTTCATCAACAGTCTGAAGGTCCAGAGATTACAGAATGCCTCTAGTTGTGCTTCGGAAGCTACTACTAGTCTTCCAGTGAACTATCAAAACGTAGACACTTAAAGACATTACTCCCATGAAGAAAATTCCGCATGGTGCTTATTGTGTTCAATGCCGATGCAATTTTTGCGTTTCATCAACACTCTGAAGGTCCAGAGATTACAGAATCCTCCAGTTGTGCTTCGGAAACTACTACTAGTCTTCCAGTGAACGATCACAACGTAGACACTTTAAGACATTACTCCCATGAAGAAAATTCCGCATGGTGCTTATTGTGTTCAATGCCGATGCAATTTTTGTGTTTCATCAACACTCTGAAGGTTCACAGATTACAGAATGCCTCCAGATGTGTTTCGGAAACTACTACTAGTCTTCCAGTGTACGATCAAAGCGTAGACAGTTTAAGACATTACTCCCTTGGAGATAAGACCGCATTGTGCTTACTGTGTTCAATGCCGATGTAATTTTTGTGTTTCATCAATACTCTGAAGGTCCACAGACCTCAGAATGCTTCCAGATGTGCTTCGGAAATTACTACTAGTCTGACAGTGTACGATCAAAGTGTAGACAGTTTACGACATTACTCTCATGGAGAAAAGTCCGCATGGCGCTTATTGTGATCAATGCCGTTGCAATTTCTGTGTTTCATCAACAGTCTGAAGGTCCAAAGATTACAGAATGCCTCCAGATGTGCTTCGAAACTACTACTAGTCTTCCAGTTAACGATCAAAGCGTAGACAGTTTGAGACATTACTCCCATGGAGAAAAGTCCGCATGGTGCTTATTGTGTTCAATGCCGATGCAATTTTTGTGATTCATCAAAACTCTGAAGGTCCACAGTTTACAGAATGCATCCAGATATGCTTCGGAAACTACTACTAGTCTTCCAGGGAACGATCAAACTGTAGACAGTTTAAGACATTACGCCCATGGAGAAAAGTCCGCATGGTGCTTATTGTGTTTAATGCCGATGCAATTTTTGTGTTTCATCAACACTCTGAAGGTCCACAGATTACAGAATGTATCCAGATATGCTTCGAAACTACTACTAGTCTTCCAGGGAAGGATCAAAGCGTAGACAATATAAGACATTACTCCCATGGAGAAAAGTCTGCATGGTGTTTATTGTGTTCAATGCCGATGCAATTTCTGTGTTTCATCAACACTCTGAAGGTCCACAGAATACAGAATGCATCCAGATGTGCTTCGGAAACTACTACTAGTCTTCCAGTGTACCATCAAAGCGTAGACATTTTAAGACATTACTCCCATTGAGAAAAGTCCGCATGTGCTTATTTTGTTCAATGCCGATGCAGTTTTTGTGTTTCATCAACCCTCTGAACTTCCACAGATTACAGAATGCCTCCAGATGTGCTTCGGAAACTACTACTAGTCTTCCAGGGAACGATCAAAGCGTAGACAATATAAGACATTACTCCCATGGAGAAAAGTCTGCATGGTGCTTATTGTGTTCAGTGCCGATGCAATTTCTGTGTTTCATCAACACTCTGAAGGTCCACAGAATACAGAATGCATCCAGATGTGCTTCAGAAACTACTACTAGTCTTCCAGGAAACGATCAATGCGTAGGCAGTTTAAGACATTACTCCCATGGAGGAAAGTCCGTATGGTGCTTATTGTGTTCAATGCCGATGCAATTTCTGTGTTTCATCAACACTCTGATGGTCCACACATTACAGAATGCCTCCAGATGTGCTTGAGAAACTACTACTAGTCTTCCAGGAAACGATCAAAGCGTAGACAGTTTAAGACAATACTCCCATGGAGAAAAGTCCACATGGTGCTTGTTGTGTTCAATGCCGATGCAATTTTTGTGTTTCATCAACACTCTGAAGGTTCACAGATTACAGAATGTATCCACATATGCTTCGAAACTACTACTAGTCTTCCAGGGAAGGATCAAAGCGTAGACAATATAAGACATTACTCCCATGGAGAAAAGTCTGCATGGTGTTTATTGTGTTCAATGCCGATGCAATTTCTGTGTTTCATCAACACTCAGAAGGTCCACAGAATACAGAATGCATCCAGATGTGCTTCAGAAACTACTACTAGTCTTCCAGGAAACGATCAAAGCGTAGGCAGTTTAAGACATTACTCCCATGGAGAAAAGTCCGCATGGTGCTTATTGTGTTCAATGCCGATGCAATTTTTGTGTTTCATCAACACTCTGAAGGTCCACAAATTACAGAATGCCTCCAGATGTGCTTCGGGAACTACTGCTGGTCTTCCAGTGAACGATCACAGCGTAGACAGTTTAAGACATTACTCTCATGGAGAAAAGTCCGTATGGTGCCTATTGTGTTCAATGCCGATTCAATTTCTGTGTTTCATCAACACTCGGAAGGTCCACAGATAACAGAATGCCTCCAGATGTGCTTCGGAAACTACTACTAGTCTTCCAGTGTGCGATCAATACGTAGACAGTTTAAGACATTACTCAAATGGAGAAAAGTCCGCATGGTGCTTATTGAGTTCAATGCCGATGCAATTTCTGGGTTTCATCAACACTCTGAAGGTCCAGAGATTACAGAATGCCTCCAGATGTGCTTCAGAAACTACTACTGATCTTCCAGTGAACGATCAAAGCGTAGACAGTTTAAGACAATACTCTCATGGTGAAAAGTCCGCATGGTGCTTATTGTAGTCAATGCCGATTCAATTCCTGTGTTTCATCAACACTCTGAAGGTCCACAGATTACAGAATGCCTCCAGAAGTGCTTCGGAAACTACTACTAGTCTTCCAGTGAACGATCAAAGCGTAGACACTTTAAGACATTACTCCCATGGAGAAAAGTCCGCATGGTGCTTATTGTGATCAATGCCGTTGCAATTTCTGTGTTTCATCAACAGACTGAAGGTCCAAAGATTACAGAATGCCTCCAGATGTGCTTCGGAAACTACTACTAGTCTTCCAGTGAACGATCAAAGCGTAGACACTTTAAGACATTACTCCCATGGAGAAAATTCGGCATGGTGCTTATTGTGTTCAATGCCGCTGCAAATTTTGTGTTTCATCTACACTCTGAAGGTGCATAGATTACAGAATGCCTCCAGATGTGCTTCGGAAACTACTACAAGTCTTCCAGTGTACGATCAAAGCGTAGACAGTTTAAGACATTACTCCCATGGAGAAAAGTCCGCATGGTGCTTATTGTGTTCAATGCCGATGCAGTTTTTGTGTTTCATCAACACTCTGATCGTCCACAGATTAGAAAATGCCTCCAGATGTGCTTCGGAAACTACTACTAGTCTTCCAGGGAACGATCAAAGCGAAGACAGTTTGAGACATTACTCCCATGGGGAAACGTCCGCATGGTGCTTATTGTGTTTAATGCCGATGCAACTTTTGTGTTTCATCAACACTCTGAAGATTCACAGTTTACAGAAGGCCTCCAGATGTGTTTCGGAAACTACTACTAGTCTTCCAGTGTACTATCAAAGCGTAGACAGTTTAAGACATTTCTCCCTTGGAGATAAGACCGCATTGTGCTTATTGTGTTCAATGCCGATGTAATTTTTGTGTTTCATCAATACTCTGAAGGTCCACAGACTACAGAATGCTTCCAGATGTGATTCGGAATTTACTACTAGTCTTCCAGTGTACGATCGATGTGTAGACAGTTTAAGACATTACTCCCATGGAGAAAAGTCCGCATGGTGCTTATTGTGATCAATGCCGTTGCAATTTCTGTGTTTCATCAACAGTCTGAAGGTCCAAAGATTACAGAATGCCTCCAGATGTGCTTCGGAAACTACTACTAGTCTTCCAGTGTACAATCAAAGCGTAGACAGTTTAAGACATTACTCCCATGGAGAAAAGGCCGCATGGTACATATTGTGTTCAATGCCTATGCAGTTTTTGTGTTTCATCAACTTTCTCAACGTCCACAGATTACAGAATGCCTCCAAATGTGCTTCGGAAACTACTACTAGTCTTCCAGGGAACGATCAAACTGTAGACAGTTTAAGACCTTACGCCCATGGAGAAAAGTCCGCATGGTGCTTATTGTGTTCAATGCCGATGCAATTTTTGTGTTTCATCAACACTCTGAAGGTCCACAGATTACAGAATGTATCCAGATATGCTTCGAAACTACTACTAGTCTTCCAGGGAAGGATCAAAGCGTAGACAATATAGGACATTACTCCCATGGAGAAAAGTCTGCATGGTGTTTATTGTGTTCAATGCCGATGCAATTTCTGTGTTTCATCAACACTCTGAAGGTCCACAGAATACAGAATGCATCCAGATGTGCTTCGGAAACTACTACTAGTCTTCCAGTGTACCATCAAAGCGTAGACAGTTTAAGACATTACTCCCATTGAGAAAAGTCCGCATGTGCTTATTGTGTTCAATGCCGATGCAGTTTTTGTGTTTCTTCAACCCTCTGAACGTCCACAGATTACAGAATGCCTCCAGATGTGCTTCGGAAACTACTACTAGTCTTCCAGGGAACGATCAAAGCGTAGACAATATATGACATTACTCCCATGGAGAAAAGTCTGCGTGGTGCTTATTGTGTTCAGTGCCGATGCAATTTCTGTGTTTCATCAACACTCTGAAGGTCCACAGAATACAGAATGCATCCAGATGTGCTTCAGAAACTACTACTAGTCTTCCAGGAAACGATCAATGCGTAGGCAGTTTAAGACATTACTCCCATGGAGGAAAGTCCGTATGGTGCTTATTGTGTTCAATGCCGATGCAATTTCTGTGTTTCATCAACACTCTGAAGGTCCACACATTACAGAATGCCTCCAGATGTGCTTGAGAAACTACTACTAGTCTTCCAGGAAACGATCAAAGCGTAGACAGTTTAAGACATTACTCCCATGGAGAAAAGTCCGCATGGAGCTTATTGTGTTCAATGCCGATGAATTTTTGTGTCTCATCAACACTCTGAAGGGCCACAGATTACAGAATGCCTAAAGATGTGCTTCGGAAACTACTACTAGTCTTATAGTAAACGATCGAAGCATAGACAGTTTAAGACAATACTCCCATGGAGAAAAGTCCACATGGTGCTTGTTGTGTTCAATGCCGATGCAATTTTTGTGTTTCATCAACACTCTGAAGGTTCACAGATTACAGAATGTATCCAGATATGCTTCGAAACTACTACTAGTCTTCCAGGGAAGGATCAAAGCGTAGACAATATAAGACATTACTCCCATGGAGAAAAGTCTGCATGGTGTTTATTGTGTTCAATGCCGATGCAATTTCTGTGTTTCATCAACACTCTGAAGGTCCACAGAATACAGAATGCATCCAGATGTGCTTAGGAAACTACTACTAGTCTTCCAGGGAACGATCAAAGCGTAGACAGTTTAAGATATTACTCTTAAGGAGAAAAGTCCTAATGGTGCTTATTGTGTTTAATGCCGATGCAATTTCTGTGTTTCATCAACACTGTCAAGGTCCACAGATTACAGAATGCATCCAGAAGTGCTTCGAAAACTACTACTAGTCTTCCAGTGAACGATCAAAGCGTAGACACTTTAAGACATTACTCCCATGGAGAAAATTCGGCATGGTGCTTATTGCGTTCAATGCCGCTGCAAATTTTGTGTTATCAACACTCTGAAGGTCCACAGATTACAGAATGCCTCCAGATGTGCTTCGGAAACTACTACTAGTCTTCCAGTGTACGATCAAAGCGTAGACAGTTTAAGACATTACTCCCATGGAGAAAAGTCCGCATGGTGTTTATTGTGTTGAATGCCGATGCAGTTTTTGTGTTTCATCAACACTCTGATCGTCCACAGATTGGAGAATGCCTCCAGATGTGCTTCGGAAACTACTACTAGTCGTCCAGGGAACGATCAAAGCGTAGACAGTTTGAGACATTACTCCCATGGAGAAAAGTCCGCATGGTGCTTATTGTGTTCAATGCCGATGCAATTTTTGTGTTTCATCAACACTCACAAGGTCCACAGATTACAGAATGCATCCAGATATGCTTCGTAAACTACTACTAGTCTTCCAGGGAACGATCAAAACGTAGACAGTTTAAGACATTACTCCCATGGAGAAAAGTCCGCATGGTGTTTATTGTGTTCAATGCCGATGCAGTTTTTGTGTTTCATCAACACTCTGAAAGTCCACAGTTTACAGAATGCCTCCAGATGTGCTTCGGAAACTACTACTAGTCTTCCAGTGTACGATCAAAGCGTAGACAGATTAAGACATTACCCCCATGGAGAAAAGTCCGCATGGCGCTTATTGTGTTCAATGCTGATGCAATTTCTGTGTTTCATCAACCCTCTGAAGGTCCAGAGATTACAGAATGCCTCTAGTTGTGCTTCGGAAACTACTACTAGTCTTCCAGTGAACTATCAAAACGTAGACACTTAAAGACATTACTCCCATGAAGAAAATTCCGCATGGTGCTTATTGTGTTCAATGCCGATGCAATTTTTGCGTTTCATCAACACTCTGAAGGTCCAGAGATTACAGAATCCTCCAGTTGTGCTTCGGAAACTACTACTAATCTTCCAGTGAACGATCAAAACGTAGACACTTTAAGACATTACTCCCATGAAGAAAATTCCGCATGGTGCTTATTGTGTTCAATGCCGATGCAATTTTTGTGTTTCATCAACACTCTGAAGGTTCACAGATTACAGAATGCCTCCAGATGTGTTTCGGAAACTACTACTAGTCTTCCAGTGTACGATCAAAGCGTAGACAGTTTAAGACATTACTCCCTTGGAGATAAGACCGCATTGTGCTTACTGTGTTCAATGCCGATGTAATTTTTGTGTTTCATCAATACTCTGAAGGTCCACAGACCTCAGAATGCTTCCAGATGTGCTTCGGAAATTACTACTAGTCTGACAGTGTACGATCAAAGTGTAGACAGTTTACGACATTACTCTCATGGAGAAAAGTCCGCATGGTGCTTATTGTGATCAATGCCGTTGCAATTTCTGTGTTTCATCAACAGTCTGAAGGTCCAAAGATTACAGAATGCCTCCAGATGTGCTTCGAAACTACTACTAGTCTTCCAGTTAACGATCAAAGCGTAGACAGTTTGAGACATTACTCCCATGGAGAAAAGTCCGCATGGTGCTTATTGTGTTCAATGCCGATGCAATTTTTGTGATTCATCAAAACTCTGAAGGTCCACAGTTTACAGAATGCATCCAGATATGCTTCGGAAACTACTACTAGTCTTCCAGGGAACGATCAAACTGTAGACAGTTTAAGACATTACGCCCATGGAGAAAAGTCCGCATGGTGCTTATTGTGTTCTATGCCGATGCAATTTTTGTGTTTCATCAACACTCTGAAGGTCCACAGATTACAGAATGTATCCAGATATGCTTCGAAACTACAACTAGTCTTCCAGGGAAGGATCAAAGCGTAGACAATATAAGACATTACTCCCATGGAGAAAAGTCTGCATGGTGTTTATTGTGTTCAATGCCGATGCAATTTCTGTGTTTCATCAACACTCTGAAGGTCCACAGAATACAGAATGCATCCAGATGTGCTTCGGAAACTACTACTAGTCTTCCAGTGTACCATCAAAGCGTAGACAGTTTAAGACATTACTAACATTGAGAAAAGTCCGCATGTGCTTATTGTGTTCAATGCCGATGCAGTTTTTGTGTTTCATCAACCCTCTGAACTTCCACAGATTACAGAATGCCTCCAGATGTGCTTCGGAAACTACTACTAGTCTTCCAGGGAACGATCAAAGCGTAGACAATATAAGACATTACTCCCATGGAGAAAAGTCTGCATGGTGCTTATTGTGTTCAGTGCCGATGCAATTTCTGTGTTTCATCAACACTCTGAAGGTCCACAGAATACAGAATGCATCCAAGATGTGCTTCAGAAACTACTACTAGTCTTCCAGGAAACGATCAATGCGTAGGCAGTTTAAGACATTACTCCCATGGAGGAAAGTCCGTATGGTGCTTATTGTGTTCAATGCCGATGCAATTTCTGTGTTTCATCAACACTCTGAAGGTCCACACATTACAGAATGCCTCCAGATGTGCTTGAGAAACTACTACTAGTCTTCCAGGAAACGATCAAAGCGTAGACAGTTTAAGACAATACTCCCATGGAGAAAAGTCCACATGGTGCTTGTTGTGTTCAATGCCGATGCAATTTTTGTGTTTCATCAACACTCTGAAGGTTCACAGATTACAGAATGTATCCACATATGCTTTGAAACTACTACTAGTCTTCCAGGGAAGGATCAAAGCGTAGACAATATAAGACATTACTCCCATGGAGAAAAGTCTGCATGGTGTTTATTGTGTTCAATGCCGATGCAATTTCTGTGTTTCATCAACACTCAGAAGGTCCACAGAATACAGAATGCATCCAGATGTGCTTCAGAAACTACTACTAGTCTTCCAGGAAACGATCAAAGCGTAGGCAGTTTAAGACATTACTCCCATGGAGAAAAGTCCGCATGGTGCTTATTGTGTTCAATGCCGATGCAATTTTTGTGTTTCATCAACACTCTGAAGGTCCACAAATTACAGAATGCCTCCAGATGTGCTTCGGAAACTACTGCTGGTCTTCCAGTGAACGATCACAGCGTAGACAGTTTAAGACATTACTCTCATGGAGAAAAGTCCGTATGGTGCCTATTGTGTTCAATGCCGATTCAATTTCTGTGTTTCATCAACACTCGGAAGGTCCACAGATAACAGAATGCCTCCAGATGTGCTTCGGAAACTACTACTAGTCTTCCAGTGTGCGATCAATACGTAGACAGTTTAAGACATTACTCAAATGGAGAAAAGTCCGCATGGTGCTTATTGAGTTCAATGCCGATGCAATTTCTGGGTTTCATCAACACTCTGAAGGTCCAGAGATTACAGAATGCCTCCAGATGTGCTTCAGAAACTACTACTGATCTTCCAGTGAACGATCAAAGCGTAGACAGTTTAAGACAATACGCTCATGGTGAAAAGTCCGCATGGTGCTTATTGTAGTCAATGCCGATTCAATTCCTGTGTTTCATCAACACTCTGAAGGTCCACAGATTACAGAATGCCTCCAGAAGTGCTTCGGAAACTACTACTAGTCTTCCAGTGAACGATCAAAGCGTAGACACTTTAAGACATTACTCCCATGGAGAAAAGTCCGCATGGTGCTTATTGTGATCATTGCCGTTGCAATTTCTGTGTTTCATCAACAGACTGAAAGTCCAAAGATTACAGAATGCCTCCAGATGTGCTTCGGAAACTACTACTAGTCTTCCAGTGAACGATCAAAGCGTAGACACTTTAAGACATTACTCCCATGGAGAAAATTCGGCATGGTGCTTATTGTGTTCAATGCCGCTGCAAATTTTGTGTTTCATCTACACTCTGAAGGTCCATAGATTACAGAATGCCTCCAGATGTGCTTCGGAAACTACTACAAGTCTTCCAGTGTACGATCAAAGAGTAGACAGTTTAAGACATTACTCCCATGGAGAAAAGTCCGCATGGTGCTTATTGTGTTCAATGCCGATGCAGTTTTTGTGTTTCATCAACACTCTGATCGTCCACAGATTAGAGAATGCCTCCAGATGTGCTTCGGAAACTACTACTAGTCTTCCAGGGAACGATCAAAGCGAAGACAGTTTGAGACATTACTCCCATGGGGAAACGTCCGCATGGTGCTTATTGTGTTTAATGCCGATGCAACTTTTGTGTTTCATCAACACTCTGAAGGTTCACAGTTTAGAGAAGGCCTCCAGATGTGTTTCGGAAACTACTACTAGTCTTCCAGTGTACTATCAAAGCGTAGACAGTTTAAGACATTTCTCCCTTGGAGATAAGACCGCATTGTGCTTATTGTGTTCAATGCCGATGTAATTTTTGTGTTTCATCAATACTCTGAAGGTCCACAGACTACAGAATGCTTCCAGATGTGATTCGGAATTTACTACTAGTCTTCCAGTGTACGATCGAAGTGTAGACAGTTTAAGACATTACTCCCATGGAGAAAAGTCCGCATGGTGCTTATTGTGATCAATGCCGTTGCAATTTCTGTGTTTCATCAACTGTCTGAAGGTCCAAAGATTACAGAATGCCTCCAGATGTGCTTCGGAAACTACTACTAGTCTTCCAGTGAACAATCAAAGCGTTGACAGTTTAAGACTATTACTCCCATGGAGAAAAGTCCGCATGGTGCTTATTGTGTTCAATGCCGATAAAATTTTTTGTTTCATCAACACCCTGATTGTCCACAGATTACAGAATGCCTCCAGATGTGTTTCGGAAACCACTACTAGTCTTCCAGGGAACGATCAAAGCGTAGAACGTTTGAGACATTACTCCCATGGAGGAAAGTCCGCATGGTGCTTATTGTGTTCAATGCCGATGCAATTTTTGTGTTTCATCAACACTCTGAAGGTCCACAGATTACAGAATGCCTCCAGATGTGCTTCGGAAACTACTACTAGTCTTCCAGGGAACGATCAAAGCGTAGACAGTTTAAGACATTACTCTTAATGAGAAAAGTCCGCATGGTGCTTATTGTGTTTAATGCCGATGCAATTTCTGTGTTTCATCAACACTCTGAAGGTCCACAGATTACAGAATGCCTCCAGATGTACTTCGGAAACTACTACAAGTCTTCCAGTGTACGATCAAAGCGTAGACAGTTTAAGACATTACTCCCATGGAGAAAAGTCCGCATGGTGCTTATTGTGATCAATGCCGTTGCAGTTTCTGTGTTTCATCAACAGTCTGAAGGTCCAAAGATTATAGATTGCCTCCAGATGTGCATCGGAAACTACTACTAGTCTTCCAGTGTACGATCAAAGCGTAGACACTTTAAGACATTACTCCCATGGAGAAAAGTCCGCATGGTGCTTATTGTGATCAATGCCGATGCAATTTCTGTGTTTCATCAACACTCTGAAGGTCCACAGATCACAGAATGCCTCCAGATGTGCTTCGGAAACTACTACTAGTCTTCCAGGGAACGATCAAAGCGTAGACAGTTTGAGACATTACTCCCATGGAGAAAAGTCCGCATGGTGCTTATTGTGTTCAATGCCGATGCAATTTTTGTGTTTCATCAACACTCTGAAGGTCCACAGATTACAGAATGCCTCCAGATGTGCTTCGGAAACTACTGCTAGTCTTCCAGTGTACGATCAAAGCGTAAAAAGTTTAAGACATTGGTTCAATGGAGAAAAGTCCGCATGGTGCTTATTGTGTTCAATGCCGATGAAATTTTTGTGTTTCATCAACACTCTGATTGTCCAGAGATTACAGAATGCCTCCAGATGTGCTTCGGAAACTACTACTAATCTTCCAGGGAACGATCAAAGCGTAGAAAGTTTGAGACATTACTCCCATGGAGGAAGTCCGCATGGTGCTAATTGTGTTCAATGCCGATGCAATTTTTGTGTTTCATCAACACTCTGAAGGTCCACAGATTACAGAATGCCTCCAGATGTGCTTCGGAAACTACTACTAGTCTTCCAGTGTACGATCAAAGCGTAGACAGTTTAAGACATTACTCCCATATAGAAAAGTCCGCATGGTGCGCATTGTGTTCAATGCCGATGCAGTTTTTGTGTTTCATCAACACTCTGATCGTCCACAGATTAGAGAATGCCACCAGATGTGCTTCGGAAACTACTACTAGTCTTCCAGGGAACTATCAAAGCGAAGACAGTTTGAGACGTTACTCCCATGGAGAAAAGTCCGCATGGCGCATATTGTGTTCAATGCTGATGCAATTTCTGTGTTTCATCAACACTCTGAAGGTCCAGAGATTACAGAATGCCTCCAGTTGTGCTTCGGAAACTACTACTAGTCTGCCAGTGAACGATCAAAACGTAGACACTTTATGACATTACTCCCATGAAGAAAATTCCGCATGGTGCTTATTGTGTTCAATGCCGATGCAATTTTTGTGTTTCATCAACACTCTGAAGGTTCACAGATTACAGAAGGCCTCCAGATGTGTTTCGGAAACTACTACTAGTCTTCCAGTGTACTATCAAAGCGTAGACAGTTTAAGACATTACTCCCTTGGAGATTAGACCGCATTGTAGTTTTTGTGTTCAATGGCGATGTAATTTTTGTGTTTCATCAATACTCTGAAGGTCCACAGACTACAGAATGCTTCCAGATGTGCTTCGGAATTTACTATTAGTCTTCCAGTGTACGATCGAAGTGTAGACAGTTTAAGACATTACTCCCATGGAGAAAAGTCCGCATGGTGCTTATTGTGATCAATGCCGTTGCAATTTCTGTGTTTCATCAACTGTCTGAAGGTCCAAAGATTACAGAATGCCTCCAGATGTGCTTCGGAAACTACTACTAGTCTTCCAGTGTACAATCAAAGCGTAGACAGTTTAAGACATTACTTCCATGGAGAAAAGTCCGCATGGTACATATTGTGTTCAATGCCGATGCAGTTTTTGTGTTTCATCAACAATCTCAACGTCCACAGATAACAGAATGCCTCCAAATGTGCTTCGGAAACTACTACTAGTCTTCCAGGGAACGATTAAAGCGTAGACAGTTTGAGACATTACTCCCATGGAGAAAAGTCCGCATGGTGCTTATTGTGTTCAATGCCGATGCAATTTTTGTGTTACATCAAAACTCTGAAGGTCCATAGATTACAGAATGCATCCAGATATGCTTCGGAAACTACTACTAGTCTTCCAGGGAACGATCAAACTGTAGACAGTTTAAGGCATTACTCCCATGGAGAAAAGTCTGCACGGTGCTTATTGTGTTCAATGCCGATGCAATTTCTGTGTTTCATCAACACTCTGAACGTCCACAGGTTACAAAACGCCTCCAGATGTGCTTTGGAAACTACTACTAGTCTTCCAGGGAACGATCAAAGCGTAGACAGTTTAAGACATTACTCCCATGGAGAAAAGTCCGCATGGTGCTTATTGTGTTCAATGCCGATGAATTTTTGTGTCTCATCAACACTCTGAAGGTCCACATATTACAGAATGCCTAAAGATGTGCTTCGGAAACTACTACTAGTCTTATAGTAAACGATCAAAGCATAGACAGTTTAAGACATTACTCCCATGGAGAAAAGTCCACATGGTGCTTGTTGTGTTCAATGCCGATGCAATTTCTGTGCTTCATCAACACTCTGAAGCTCCACATATTACAGAATGCCTGCAGATGTGCTTTGGAAACTACTACTAGTCTTCCAGTGTACGGTCAAAGCGTAGACAGTTTAAGACATTACTCCCATGGAGAAAAGCCCGCATGGTGCGTATTGTGTTCAATGCCGATGGAGTTTTTGTGTTTCATCAACACACTGAAGGTCCACAGATTACAGAATGCCTCCAGATGTGCTTCGGAAACTACTACTAGTCTTCCAGGGAACGATCGAAGCGTAGACAGTTTGGGACATTACGCCCATGGAGAAAAGTCCGCATGGTGCTTATTGTGTTCAATGCCGATGCAATTTTGGTGTTTCATCAACACTCTGAAGGTCCACAGATTACAGAATGTATCCAGATATGCTTCGAAACTACTACTAGTCTTATAGGGAAGGATCAAAGCGTAGACAATATAAGACATTACTCGAATGGAGAAAAGTCTGCATGGTGTTTATTGTGTTCAATGCCGATGGAATTTCTGTGTTTCATCAACACTCTGAAGGTCCACAGAATACAGAATGAATCCAGATGTGCTTCAGAAACTACTACTAGTCTTCCAGGAAACGATCAAAGCGTAGGCAGTTTAAGACATTACTCCCATGGAGAAAAGTCCGCATGGTGCTTATTGTGTTCAATGCCGATGCAATTTTTGTGTATCATCAGCACTCTGAAGGTCCACAGATTACAGAATGCCTCCAGATGTGCTTCGGAAACTACTACTGGTCTTCCAGTGTACGATCAAAGCGTAGACAGTTTAAGACATTACTCCCATGGAGAAAAGTCCGCATGTCCTTATTGTGTTCAATGCCGATGCAGTTTTTGTGTTTCATCAACCCTCTCAACGTCCACAGATTACAGAATGCCTCCACATGTGCTTCGGAAACTACTACTAGTCTTCCAGGGAACGATCAAAGCGTAAACAATATAAGACATTACTCCCATGGAGAAAAGTATGCATGGTGCTTATTGTGTTCAGTGCCGATGCAATTTCTGTGTTTCATCAACACTCTGAAGGTCCACAGAATACAGAATGCATCCAGATGTGCTTCAGAAACTACTACTAGTATTCCAGGAAACGATCAATGCGTAACCAGTTTAAGACATTACTCCCATGGAGGAAAGTCCGCATGGTGCTTATTGTGTTCAATGCCGATGCAATTTCTGTGTTTCATCAACACTCTGAACGTCCACAAATTACAGAATGAATCCAGATGTGCTTCGGGAACTACTGCTGGTCTTCCAGTGAACGATGACAGCGTAGACAGTTTAAGACATTACTCTCATGGAGAAAAGTCCGCATGGTGCCTATTGTGTTCAATGCCGATACAATTTCTGTGCCTCATCAACACTCTGAAGGTCCACAGATAACATAATGCCTCCAGATGTGCTTCGGAAACTACTACTAGTCTTCCAGTGTACGATCAAAGCGTAGACAGTTTAAGACATTACTCCCATATAGAAAAGTCCGCATGGTGCTTATTGAGTTCAATGCCGATGCAATTTCTGTGTTTCATCAACACTCTGAAGGTCCAGAGATTACAGAATGCCTCCAGATGTGCTTCAGAAACTACTACTGGTCTTCCAGTGAACGATCAAATTGTAGACAGTTTAAGACAATACTCTCATCGTGAAAAGTCCGCATGGTGCTTATTGTGTTCAATGCCGATTCAATTCCTGTGTTTCATCAACACTCTGAAGGTCCACAGATTACAGAATGCCTCCAGAAGTGCTTCGGAAACTACTACCAGTCTTCCAGTGAACGATCAAAGCGTAGACAGTTTAAGACATTACTCCCATGGAGAAAAGTCTGCATTGTGTTTTTTGTGTTCAATGCCGATGCAATTTTTGTGTTTCATCAACACTCTGAAGGTCACAGATTACAGAATGCATCCAGATGTGCTTCGGAAACTACTGCTAGTCTTCCAGGGAACGATCAAAGCGTAGACAGTTAGAGACGTTACTCCCATGGAGAAAAGTCCGCATGGTTCTTATTGTGTTCAATGCCGATTCAATTTCTGTGTTACATCAACACTCTGAAGGTCCACAGATTACAGAATGCCACCAGATGTGCTTCGGAAACTACTAATAGTCTTCCAGTGTACGATCAAAGCGTAGACAGATTAAGACATTACTCCCATGGAGAAAAGACGGCATGGTGCTTATTGTGTTCAATGCCGACGCAATTTCTGTGTTTCATCAACACTCTGAAGGTCCACAGATTACAGAATGCCTACAGATGTGCTTCGGAAACTACTACTAGTCTTCAAGTGTACGATCAAAGCGTAGACAGTTTAAGATATTACTCCCATGGAGAAAAGTCCGCATGGTGCTTATTGTTTTCAATGCCGATGTAATTTTTGTGTTTCATCAAAACACTGAAGATCCACAGATCACAGAATGCATCCAGATGTGCATTGGAAACTACTACTAGTCTTCCTGTGAACGATCAAAGCGTACCCAGTTCAAGACACTACTCGCATGGAGAAAAGTCCGCATGGTGCTTATTGTTTTCAATGCCGATGCAATTTTTGTGTTTCATCAACACTCAGAAGGTCCACAGATTACAGAATGCCTCGAGATGTGCTTCGAAAACTACTGCTAGTCTTCCAGTGTGCGATCAAAGCGTAGACAATATAAGACATTACTCCCATGGAGAAAATTCCGCGTGGTGTTTATTGTGTTCAATGCCGATGCAATTTCTGTGTTTCATCAACACTCTGAAGGTCCACAGAATACAGAATGCATCCAGATGTGCTTCAGAAACTACTACTAGTCTTCCAGGAAACGATCAAAGCGTAGGCAGTTTAAGACATTACTCCCATGGAGAAAAGTCCGCATGGTGCTTATTGTTTTCAATGCCGATGCAATTTTTGTGTTTCATCAATACTCTGAAGGTCCACAGATTACAGAATGCCTCCAGATGTGCTTCGGAAACTACTACTAGTGTTCCAGTATACGGTCACAGCGTAGACAGCTTAAGACATTACTCCCATGGAGAAAAGTCCACATGGTGCTTAGTGTGTTCAATGCCGATGCAATTTCTGTGTTTCATCAACACTCTGAAGGTCCACAGATAACAGAATGCCTCCAGATATGCTTCGGAAATTACTACTAGTCTTCCAGTGTACGATCAAAGCGTAGGCAGTTTAAGACATTACTCCCATGGAGAAAAGTCCGCTTGGTGATTATTCTGTTCAATGCCGATGCAGTTATTGTGTTTCATCAACACTCTGAACGTCCACAGATTACGGAATGCCTCCAGATGTGCTTCGGAAAATACTACTAGTTTTCCAGGGACCGATCAAAGCGCAGACAGTTTGAGACATTACTCCCATGGAGAAAAGTCCGCATGGTGCTTATTGTGTTCAATGCCGATGCAATTTCTGTGTTTCATCAACACTCTGAAGGTCCACAAATTACAGAAGGCCTCCAGATGTGCTTCGGAAACTACTACTAGTCTTCCTGTGTACAATCTAAGCGTAGACCGTTTAAGACATTACTCCCAAGGAGAAAAGTCTGCATGGTGCTTATTGTGTTCAATGCCGATGCAATTTCTGTGTTTCATCAACACTCTGAAGGTCCACAGATTACAGAATGCATCCAGAAGTGCTTCGGAAACTATTACTTGTCTTCCAGTGAACGATCAAAGCGTAGACACTTTAAGACATTACTCCAATGGAGACAATTCCGCATGGTGCTTATTGTGTTCAATGCCGATGCAATTTCTGTGTTTCGTCAACACTCTGAAGGTCCACAGATTACAGAATGCCTCCAGATGTGCTTCGGAAACTACTACTAGTCTTCCAGTGTACAATCAAAGCGTAGACACTTTAAGACATTACTCCAATGGAGACAATTCCGCATGGTGCTTATTGTGTTCAATGCCGATGCAGTTCTTGTGCTTCATCAACACTCTGAAGGTCCACAGATTACAGAATGCCTCCACATGTGCTTCGGAAACTACTACTACTCTTCCAGGGAACGATCAAAGCGTAGACAGTTTGAGACATTACTCCCATGGAGAAAAGTCCGCATGGTGCTTATTGTGTTCAATGCCGATGCAATTTTTGGGTTTCATCAACACTCTGACTGTGCTCAGATTACAGAATGTATCCAGATATGCTTCGGAAACTACTACTAGTCTTCCAGTGTACGATCAAAGCGTAGACCATTTATGACATTACTCCCATGGTGAAAAGTCCGCATGGTGCTTATTGTGTTCAATGCCGATGCAGTTTTTGTGTTTCATCAACACTCTGAACGTCCACAGATTACGGAATGCCTCCACATGTGCTTCGGAAACTACTACTAGTCTTCCAGTGTACAATCAAAGCGTAGACAGTTTAAGACACTACTCCCATGGAGAAAAGTCGGCATGGTGCTTATTGTTTTCAATGCCGATGCAATTTTTGTGTTTCATCAACACTCTGAAGGTCCACAGATTACAGAATCACTCCAGATGTGCTTCAGAAACTACTACTAGTCTTCCAGTGTACGATCAAAGCGTAGACAGTTTAAGACATTACTCCCATGGAGAAAAGTCGGTATGGTGCTTATTGTGTTCAATGCCGATGCAATTTCTGTGTTTCATCAACACTCTGAAGGTCCACAGATAACAGAATGCCTCCAGATGTGCTTCGGAAACTACTACTAGTCTTCCAGTCTACGATCAAAGCGTAGACAGTTTAAGACATTACTCCCATGGAGAAAAGTCCGCTTGGTGATTATTCTGTTCAATGCCGATGCAATTTCTGTGTTTCATCAACACTCTAAATGTCCACAGATTACAGAATGCCTCCAGATGTGCTTCGGAAACTACTACTAGTCTTCCTGTGTACAATCTAAGCGTAGACCACTTAAGACATTACTCCCATGGTGAAAAGTCCGCATGGTGCTTATTGTGTTCAATGCCGATGCAGTTTTTGTGTTTCATCAACACTCTGAACGTCCACAGATTACGGAATGCCTCCAGATGTGCTTCGGAAACTACTACTAGTCTTCCAGTGTACAATCAAAGCGTAGACAGTTTAAGACACTACCCCCATGGAGAAAAGTCGGCATGGTGCTTATTGTTTTCAATGCCGATGCAATTTTTGTGTTTCATCAACACTCTGAAGGTCCACAGATTACAGAATCCCTCCAGATGTGCTTCAGAAACTACTACTAGTCTTCCAGTGTACGATCAAAGCGTAGACAGTTTAAGACATTACTCCCATGGAGAAAAGTCGGTATGGTGCTTATTGTGTTCAATGCCGATGCAATTTCTGTGTTTCATCAACACTCTGAAGGTCCACAGATAACAGAATGCCTCCAGATGTGCTTCGGAAACTACTACTAGTCTTCCAGTCTACGATCAAAGCGTAGACAGTATAAGACATTACTCCCATGGAGAAAAGTCCGCTTGGTGATTATTCTGTTCAATGCCGATGCAATTTCTGTGTTTCATCAACACTCTAAAGGTCCACAGATTACAGAATGCCTCCAGATGTGCTTCGGAAGCTACTACTAGTCATCCTGTGTACAATCTAAGCGTAGACCGTTTAAGACATTACTCCCATGGCGAAAAGTCCGCATGGTGCTTATTGTGTTCAATGCCGATGCAGTTTTTGTGTTTCATCAACACTCTGAACGTCCACAGATTACGGAATGCCTCCAGATGTGCTTCGGAAAATACTACTAGTTTTCCAGGGACCGATCAAAGCGCAGACAGTTTGAGACATTACTCCCATGGAGAAAAGTCGGCATGGTGCTTATTGTGTTCAATGCCGATGCCATTTCTGTGTTTCAGCAACACTCTGAAGGTCCACAAATTACAGAAGGCCTCCAGATGTGCTTCGGAAACTACTACTAGTCTTCCTGTGTACAATCTAAGCGTAGACCGTTTAAGACATTACTCCCATGGAGAAAAGTCGGCATGGTGCTTATTGTGTTCAATGCCGATGCAATTTCTGTGTTTCATCAACACTCTGAAGGTCCACAAATTACAGAATGCCTCCAGATGTGCTTCGGAAACTATGGCTAGTTTTCCAGTGAACGATCACAGCGTAGACAGTTTAAGACATTACTCTCATGGAGAAAAGTCCGTATGGTGCCTATTGTGTTCAATGCCGAATCAATTTCTGTGTTTCATCAACACTCTGAAGGTCCACATTTCAGAATGCCTCCAGGTGTGCTTCGGAAACTACTACTAGTCTTCCAGGGAACGATCAAAGCATAGACAGTTTAAGACATTACTCCCAAGGAGAAAAGTCCGCATGATGCTTATTGTGTTCAATGCCGATGTAGTTTTTGTGTTTCATCAACACTCTGAAGGTCCACAGAATACAGAATGCCTCCAGATGTGCTTCGGAAACTACTACTAGTCTTCCAGTGTACGATCAAATCGTAGACAGTTTAAGACATTACTCCCATGGAGAAAAGTCCGCATGGTGCTTATTGTGTTCAATGCCGATGCAATTTTTGTGTTTCATCATCACTCTGAAGGTCCTCAGATTTCAGAATGCCTCCAGATGTGCTTCGGAAACTACTACTAGTCTTCCAGTGTACAATCAAAACGTAGACAGTTTAAGACATTACTCCCATGGAGAAAAGTCCGCATGGTGGTTATTGTGTTCAATTCCGATGCAGTTTTTGTGTTTTATCAACACTCTGAACGTCCACAGATTAGAGAATGCCTCCAGATGTGCTTCGGAAACTACTACATGTCTTCCAGGGAACGATCAAAGCGTAGACAATATAAGACATTACTCCCAAGGAGAAAAGTCTGCGTGGTGCTTATTGTGTTCAATGCCGATGCAATTTCTGTGTTTCATCAACACTCTGAAGGTCCACAGAATACTGAATGCATCCAGATGTGCTTCAGAAACTACTACTGGTCTGCCAGTGAACGATCAAAGCGTAGACAGTTTAAGACATTACTCTCATGGAGAAAAGTCCGAATGGTGCTTATTGTGTTCAATACCGATTCAATTCCTGTGTTTCATCAACACTCTGAAGATCCACAGATTACAGAATTCCTCCAGAAGTGCTTCGGAAACTACTACTAGTCTTCCAGTGAACGATCAAAGCGTAGACAGTTTAAGACATTACTCCCATGGAGAAAATTCCGCATGGTGCTTATTGTGTTCAATGCCGATGCAATTTCTGTGTTTCATCAACACTCTGAAGGTCCAAAGATTACAGAATGCCTCCAGATGTGCTTCGGAAACTACTACTAGTCTTCCAGTGTACTATCAAAGCGTAGACAGTTTAAGACATTACTCCCATGGAGAAAAGTCCGCATGGTGCTTATTGTGTTCAATGCCGATGCAGTTTTTGTGTTTCATCAACACTCTGAAGGTCAACAGATTTTAGAATGCCTATAGATGTGCTTCGGAAACTACTACTAGTCTTCCAGGGAACGATCAAAGCCTAGACAGTTTGAGACATTACTCCCATGGAGAAAAGTCCGCATGGTGGTTATTGTGTTCAATGCCGATGCAATTTTTGTGTTTCATCAACACTCTAAAGGTCCACAGATTACAGAATGTATCAAGATATGCTTCGGAAACTACTACTAGTTTTCCGGATAACGATCAAAGCGTAGACAATATAAACATTACTCCCATGGAGAAAAGTCTGCATGGTGCTTATTGTGTTCAATGCCGATGCAATTTTTGTGTTTCATCAACACTCTGAAGGTCCACAGATTACAGAATGCCTCCAGATGTGCTTCGGAAACTACTACTAGTCTTCCAGTGTACGATCAAAGCGTAGACAGTTTAAGACATTACTCCCATGGAGAAAAGTCCGAATTGTGCTTATTGTGTTCAATGCCGAAGCAATTTTTGTGCTTCATTAATACTCTGAAGGTAATCAGATTACAGAATGCTTCCAGATGTGCTTCGGAAACTACTACTAGTCTTCCAGTGTACGATCAAAGCGTAGACAGTTTAAGACATTACTCCCATGGAGAAAAGTCCGCATGGTGCTTATTGTGTTCAATGCCGATGCAATTTCTGTATTTCATCAACACTCTGAAGGTCCACAGATTACAGAATGCCTCCAGATTTGCTTCGGAAACTACTACTAGTCTTCCAGTGTACAATCAAAGCGTAGACAGTTTAAGACATTACTCCCATGGAGAAAAGTCCACATGGTGCTTATTGTGTTCAATGCCGATGCAGTTTTTGTGTTTCATCAACACTCTGAACGTCCACAGATTACAGAATGCCTCCAGATGTGCTTCGGAAACTACTACAGGTCTTCGAGGGAACGATCAAAGCGTAGACAATCTAAGACATTACTCCCAAGGAGAAAAGTCTGCATGGTGCTTATTGTGTTCAATGCCGATGCAATTTCTGTGTTTCATCAACACTCTGAAGGTCCACAGAATACTGAATGCATCCAGATGTGCTTCAGATACTACTACTAGTCTTCCAGGAAACGATCAAAGCGTAGACAGTTTAAGACATTACTCCCATGGAGAAAAGTCCACATGGTGCTTATTGAGTTCAATGCCGATGCAATTTCTGTGTTTCATCAACACTCTGAAGGTCCACAGATTACAGAATGCCTGCAGATGAGCTTCGGAAACTACTACTAGTCTTCCAGTGTACGATCAAATCGTAGACAGTTTAAGACATTACTCCCATGGAGAAAAGTCCGCATTGTGTTTATTGTGTTCAATGCCGATGCAATTTTTGTGTTTCATCAATACTCTGAAGGTCCACAGAATACTGAATGCATCCAGATGTGCTTCAGAAACTACTACTGGTCTTCCAATGAACGATCAAAGCGTAGACAGTTTAAGACATTACACTTATGGAGAAAAGACGCATGGTGCTCATTGTGTTCAATGCCGATTCAATTCCTGTGTTTGATCAACACTCTGAACGTCCACAAATTACAGAATGAATCCAGATGTGCTTCGGGAACTACTGCTGGTCTTCCAGTGAACGATGACAGCGTAGACAGTTTAAGACATTACTCTCATGGAGAAAAGTCCGCATGGTGCCTATTGTGTTCAATGCCGATACAATTTCTGTGCCTCATCAACACTCTGAAGGTCCACAGATAACATAATGCCTCCAGATGTGCTTCGGAAACTACTACTAGTCTTCCAGTGTACGATCAAAGCGTAGACAGTTTAAGACATTACTCCCATATAGAAAAGTCCGCATGGTGCTTATTGAGTTCAATGCCGATGCAATTTCTGTGTTTCATCAACACTCTGAAGGTCCAGAGATTACAGAATGCCTCCAGATGTGCTTCAGAAACTACTACTGGTCTTCCAGTGAACGATCAAATTGTAGACAGTTTAAGACAATACTCTCATCGTGAAAAGTCCGCATGGTGCTTATTGTGTTCAATGCCGATTCAATTCCTGTGTTTCATCAACACTCTGAAGGTCCACAGATTACAGAATGCCTCCAGAAGTGCTTCGGAAACTACTACCAGTCTTCCAGTGAACGATCAAAGCGTAGACAGTTTAAGACATTACTCCCATGGAGAAAAGTCTGCATTGTGTTTTTTGTGTTCAATGCCGATGCAATTTTTGTGTTTCATCAACACTCTGAAGGTCACAGATTACAGAATGCATCCAGATGTGCTTCGGAAACTACTGCTAGTCTTCCAGGGAACGATCAAAGCGTAGACAGTTAGAGACGTTACTCCCATGGAGAAAAGTCCGCATGGTTCTTATTGTGTTCAATGCCGATTCAATTTCTGTGTTACATCAACACTCTGAAGGTCCACAGATTACAGAATGCCACCAGATGTGCTTCGGAAACTACTAATAGTCTTCCAGTGTACGATCAAAGCGTAGACAGATTAAGACATTACTCCCATGGAGAAAAGACGGCATGGTGCTTATTGTGTTCAATGCCGACGCAATTTCTGTGTTTCATCAACACTCTGAAGGTCCACAGATTACAGAATGCCTACAGATGTGCTTCGGAAACTACTACTAGTCTTCAAGTGTACGATCAAAGCGTAGACAGTTTAAGATATTACTCCCATGGAGAAAAGTCCGCATGGTGCTTATTGTTTTCAATGCCGATGTAATTTTTGTGTTTCATCAAAACACTGAAGATCCACAGATCACAGAATGCATCCAGATGTGCATTGGAAACTACTACTAGTCTTCCTGTGAACGATCAAAGCGTACCCAGTTCAAGACACTACTCGCATGGAGAAAAGTCCGCATGGTGCTTATTGTTTTCAATGCCGATGCAATTTTTGTGTTTCATCAACACTCTGAAGGTCCACAGATTACAGAATGCCTCGAGATGTGCTTCGAAAACTACTGCTAGTCTTCCAGTGTGCGATCAAAGCGTAGACAATATAAGACATTACTCCCATGGAGAAAATTCCGCGTGGTGTTTATTGTGTTCAATGCCGATGCAATTTCTGTGTTTCATCAACACTCTGAAGGTCCACAGAATACAGAATGCATCCAGATGTGCTTCAGAAACTACTACTAGTCTTCCAGGAAACGATCAAAGCGTAGGCAGTTTAAGACATTACTCCCATGGAGAAAAGTCCGCATGGTGCTTATTGTTTTCAATGCCGATGCAATTTTTGTGTTTCATCAATACTCTGAAGGTCCACAGATTACAGAATGCCTCCAGATGTGCTTCGGAAACTACTACTAGTGTTCCAGTATACGGTCACAGCGTAGACAGCTTAAGACATTACTCCCATGGAGAAAAGTCCACATGGTGCTTAGTGTGTTCAATGCCGATGCAATTTCTGTGTTTCATCAACACTCTGAAGGTCCACAGATAACAGAATGCCTCCAGATATGCTTCGGAAATTACTACTAGTCTTCCAGTGTACGATCAAAGCGTAGGCAGTTTAAGACATTACTCCCATGGAGAAAAGTCCGCTTGGTGATTATTCTGTTCAATGCCGATGCAGTTATTGTGTTTCATCAACACTCTGAACGTCCACAGATTACGGAATGCCTCCAGATGTGCTTCGGAAAATACTACTAGTTTTCCAGGGACCGATCAAAGCGCAGACAGTTTGAGACATTACTCCCATGGAGAAAAGTCCGCATGGTGCTTATTGTGTTCAATGCCGATGCAATTTCTGTGTTTCATCAACACTCTGAAGGTCCACAAATTACAGAAGGCCTCCAGATGTGCTTCGGAAACTACTACTAGTCTTCCTGTGTACAATCTAAGCGTAGACCGTTTAAGACATTACTCCCAAGGAGAAAAGTCTGCATGGTGCTTATTGTGTTCAATGCCGATGCAATTTCTGTGTTTCATCAACACTCTGAAGGTCCACAGATTACAGAATGCATCCAGAAGTGCTTCGGAAACTATTACTTGTCTTCCAGTGAACGATCAAAGCGTAGACACTTTAAGACATTACTCCAATGGAGACAATTCCGCATGGTGCTTATTGTGTTCAATGCCGATGCAATTTCTGTGTTTCGTCAACACTCTGAAGGTCCACAGATTACAGAATGCCTCCAGATGTGCTTCGGAAACTACTACTAGTCTTCCAGTGTACAATCAAAGCGTAGACACTTTAAGACATTACTCCAATGGAGACAATTCCGCATGGTGCTTATTGTGTTCAATGCCGATGCAGTTCTTGTGCTTCATCAACACTCTGAAGGTCCACAGATTACAGAATGCCTCCACATGTGCTTCGGAAACTACTACTACTCTTCCAGGGAACGATCAAAGCGTAGACAGTTTGAGACATTACTCCCATGGAGAAAAGTCCGCATGGTGCTTATTGTGTTCAATGCCGATGCAATTTTTGGGTTTCATCAACACTCTGACTGTGCTCAGATTACAGAATGTATCCAGATATGCTTCGGAAACTACTACTAGTCTTCCAGTGTACGATCAAAGCGTAGACCATTTAAGACATTACTCCCATGGTGAAAAGTCCGCATGGTGCTTATTGTGTTCAATGCCGATGCAGTTTTTGTGTTTCATCAACACTCTGAACGTCCACAGATTACGGAATGCCTCCACATGTGCTTCGGAAACTACTACTAGTCTTCCAGTGTACAATCAAAGCGTAGACAGTTTAAGACACTACTCCCATGGAGAAAAGTCGGCATGGTGCTTATTGTTTTCAATGCCGATGCAATTTTTGTGTTTCATCAACACTCTGAAGGTCCACAGATTACAGAATCACTCCAGATGTGCTTCAGAAACTACTACTAGTCTTCCAGTGTACGATCAAAGCGTAGACAGTTTAAGACATTACTCCCATGGAGAAAAGTCGGTATGGTGCTTATTGTGTTCAATGCCGATGCAATTTCTGTGTTTCATCAACACTCTGAAGGTCCACAGATAACAGAATGCCTCCAGATGTGCTTCGGAAACTACTACTAGTCTTCCAGTCTACGATCAAAGCGTAGACAGTTTAAGACATTACTCCCATGGAGAAAAGTCCGCTTGGTGATTATTCTGTTCAATGCCGATGCAATTTCTGTGTTTCATCAACACTCTAAATGTCCACAGATTACAGAATGCCTCCAGATGTGCTTCGGAAACTACTACTAGTCTTCCTGTGTACAATCTAAGCGTAGACCACTTAAGACATTACTCCCATGGTGAAAAGTCCGCATGGTGCTTATTGTGTTCAATGCCGATGCAGTATTTGTGTTTCATCAACACTCTGAACGTCCACAGATTACGGAATGCCTCCAGATGTGCTTCGGAAACTACTACTAGTCTTCCAGTGTACAATCAAAGCGTAGACAGTTTAAGACACTACCCCCATGGAGAAAAGTCGGCATGGTGCTTATTGTTTTCAATGCCGATGCAATTTTTGTGTTTCATCAACACTCTGAAGGTCCACAGATTACAGAATCCCTCCAGATGTGCTTCAGAAACTACTACTAGTCTTCCAGTGTACGATCAAAGCGTAGACAGTTTAAGACATTACTCCCATGGAGAAAAGTCGGTATGGTGCTTATTGTGTTCAATGCCGATGCAATTTCTGTGTTTCATCAACACTCTGAAGGTCCACAGATAACAGAATGCCTCCAGATGTGCTTCGGAAACTACTACTAGTCTTCCAGTCTACGATCAAAGCGTAGACAGTATAAGACATTACTCCCATGGAGAAAAGTCCGCTTGGTGATTATTCTGTTCAATGCCGATGCAATTTCTGTGTTTCATCAACACTCTAAAGGTCCACAGATTACAGAATGCCTCCAGATGTGCTTCGGAAGCTACTACTAGTCATCCTGTGTACAATCTAAGCGTAGACCGTTTAAGACATTACTCCCATGGCGAAAAGTCCGCATGGTGCTTATTGTGTTCAATGCCGATGCAGTTTTTGTGTTTCATCAACACTCTGAACGTCCACAGATTACGGAATGCCTCCAGATGTGCTTCGGAAAATACTACTAGTTTTCCAGGGACCGATCAAAGCGCAGACAGTTTGAGACATTACTCCCATGGAGAAAAGTCGGCATGGTGCTTATTGTGTTCAATGCCGATGCCATTTCTGTGTTTCAGCAACACTCTGAAGGTCCACAAATTACAGAAGGCCTCCAGATGTGCTTCGGAAACTACTACTAGTCTTCCTGTGTACAATCTAAGCGTAGACCGTTTAAGACATTACTCCCATGGAGAAAAGTCGGCATGGTGCTTATTGTGTTCAATGCCGATGCAATTTCTGTGTTTCATCAACACTCTGAAGGTCCACAAATTACAGAATGCCTCCAGATGTGCTTCGGAAACTATGGCTAGTTTTCCAGTGAACGATCACAGCGTAGACAGTTTAAGACATTACTCTCATGGAGAAAAGTCCGTATGGTGCCTATTGTGTTCAATGCCGAATCAATTTCTGTGTTTCATCAACACTCTGAAGGTCCACATTTCAGAATGCCTCCAGGTGTGCTTCGGAAACTACTACTAGTCTTCCAGGGAACGATCAAAGCATAGACAGTTTAAGACATTACTCCCAAGGAGAAAAGTCCGCATGGTGCTTATTGTGTTCAATGCCGATGTAGTTTTTGTGTTTCATCAACACTCTGAAGGTCCACAGAATACAGAATGCCTCCAGATGTGCTTCGGAAACTACTACTAGTCTTCCAGTGTACAATCAAAACGTAGACAGTTTAAGACATTACTCCCATGGAGAAAAGTCCGCATGGTGGTTATTGTGTTCAATTCCGATGCAGTTTTTGTGTTTTATCAACACTCTGAACGTCCACAGATTAGAGAATGCCTCCAGATGTGCTTCGGAAACTACTACATGTCTTCCAGGGAACGATCAAAGCGTAGACAATATAAGACATTACTCCCAAGGAGAAAAGTCTGCGTGGTGCTTATTGTGTTCAATGCCGATGCAATTTCTGTGTTTCATCAACACTCTGAAGGTCCACAGAATACTGAATGCATCCAGATGTGCTTCAGAAACTACTACTGGTCTGCCAGTGAACGATCAAAGCGTAGACAGTTTAAGACATTACTCTCATGGAGAAAAGTCCGAATGGTGCTTATTGTGTTCAATACCGATTCAATTCCTGTGTTTCATCAACACTCTGAAGATCCACAGATTACAGAATTCCTCCAGAAGTGCTTCGGAAACTACTACTAGTCTTCCAGTGAACGATCAAAGCGTAGACAGTTTAAGACATTACTCCCATGGAGAAAATTCCGCATGGTGCTTATTGTGTTCAATGCCGATGCAATTTCTGTGTTTCATCAACACTCTGAAGGTCCAAAGATTACAGAATGCCTCCAGATGTGCTTCGGAAACTACTACTAGTCTTCCAGTGTACTATCAAAGCGTAGACAGTTTAAGACATTACTCCCATGGAGAAAAGTCCGCATGGTGCTTATTGTGTTCAATGCCGATGCAGTTTTTGTGTTTCATCAACACTCTGAAGGTCAACAGATTTTAGAATGCCTATAGATGTGCTTCGGAAACTACTACTAGTCTTCCAGGGAACGATCAAAGCCTAGACAGTTTGAGACATTACTCCCATGGAGAAAAGTCCGCATGGTGGTTATTGTGTTCAATGCCGATGCAATTTTTGTGTTTCATCAACACTCTAAAGGTCCACAGATTACAGAATGTATCAAGATATGCTTCGGAAACTACTACTAGTTTTCCGGATAACGATCAAAGCGTAGACAATATAAACATTACTCCCATGGAGAAAAGTCTGCATGGTGCTTATTGTGTTCAATGCCGATGCAATTTTTGTGTTTCATCAACACTCTGAAGGTCCACAGATTACAGAATGCCTCCAGATGTGCTTCGGAAACTACTACTAGTCTTCCAGTGTACGATCAAAGCGTAGACAGTTTAAGACATTACTCCCATGGAGAAAAGTCCGAATTGTGCTTATTGTGTTCAATGCCGAAGCAATTTTTGTGCTTCATTAATACTCTGAAGGTAATCAGATTACAGAATGCTTCCAGATGTGCTTCGGAAACTACTACTAGTCTTCCAGTGTACGATCAAAGCGTAGACAGTTTAAGACATTACTCCCATGGAGAAAAGTCCGCATGGTGCTTATTGTGTTCAATGCCGATGCAATTTCTGTATTTCATCAACACTCTGAAGGTCCACAGATTACAGAATGCCTCCAGATTTGCTTCGGAAACTACTACTAGTCTTCCAGTGTACAATCAAAGCGTAGACAGTTTAAGACATTACTCCCATGGAGAAAAGTCCACATGGTGCTTATTGTGTTCAATGCCGATGCAGTTTTTGTGTTTCATCAACACTCTGAACGTCCACAGATTACAGAATGCCTCCAGATGTGCTTCGGAAACTACTACAGGTCTTCGAGGGAACGATCAAAGCGTAGACAATCTAAGACATTACTCCCAAGGAGAAAAGTCTGCATGGTGCTTATTGTGTTCAATGCCGATGCAATTTCTGTGTTTCATCAACACTCTGAAGGTCCACAGAATACTGAATGCATCCAGATGTGCTTCAGATACTACTACTAGTCTTCCAGGAAACGATCAAAGCGTAGACAGTTTAAGACATTACTCCCATGGAGAAAAGTCCACATGGTGCTTATTGAGTTCAATGCCGATGCAATTTCTGTGTTTCATCAACACTCTGAAGGTCCACAGATTACAGAATGCCTGCAGATGAGCTTCGGAAACTACTACTAGTCTTCCAGTGTACGATCAAATCGTAGACAGTTTAAGACATTACTCCCATGGAGAAAAGTCCGCATTGTGTTTATTGTGTTCAATGCCGATGCAATTTTTGTGTTTCATCAATACTCTGAAGGTCCACAGAATACTGAATGCATCCAGATGTGCTTCAGAAACTACTACTGGTCTTCCAATGAACGATCAAAGCGTAGACAGTTTAAGACATTACACTTATGGAGAAAAGACGCATGGTGCTCATTGTGTTCAATGCCGATTCAATTCCTGTGTTTGATCAACACTCTGAAGGTCCACAGATTACAGAATTCCTCCAGATGTGCTTCGGAAATTACTACTAGTCTTCCAGTGTTCGATCAAAGCGTAGACAGTTTAAGACATTACTCCCATGGAGAAAAGTCCGCATGGTGCTTATTGTGTTCAATGCCGATGCAATTTCTGTGTTTCATCAACACTCTGAAGGTCCACAGATTACAGAATGCCTCCAGATGTGCTTCGGGAACTACTACTAGTCTTCCAGTGTACAATCAAAGCGTAGACAGTTTAAGACATTACTCCCATGGAGAAAAGTCCGCATGGTGCTTATTGTGTTCAATGCCGATGCAATTTTTGTGTTTCATCAACACTCTGAAGGTCCACAGATTACAGAATGTATCCAGATATGCTTCGTAAACTACTACTAGTCTTCCAAATAACGATCAAAGCGTAGACAATATAAGACATTACTCCCATGGAGAAAAGTCTGCATGGTGCTTATTGTGTTCAATGCCGATGCAATTTCTTTGTTTCATCAACACTCTGAAGGTCCAAAGATTACAGAATGCCTCCAGATGTGCTTCGGAAACTCCTACTAGTCTTCCTGTGTACAATCATAGCGTAGACAGTTTAAGACATTACTCCCATGGAGAAAAGTCTGCATGGTGCTTATTGTGTTCAATGCCGATGCAGTTTTTGTGTTTCATCAACACTCTGAAGGTCCACAGATTAGCGAATGCATCCAGATGTGCTTCGGAAACTACTACTAGTCTTCCAGTGAACGATCAAAGTATAGAGAGTTTAAGACATTACTCCCAAGGAGAAAAGTCCCATGGTGCTTATTGTGTTCAATGCCGAAGCAATTTCTGTGTTTCATCAACAGTCTGAAGATCCACAGATTACAGAATGCCTCCAGATGTGCTTCGGAACTACTACTAGTCTTCCAGGGAACGATCAAAGCGTAGACAGTTTTAAACATACTCCCATGGAGAAAAGTCCGCATGGTGTTTATTGTGTTCAATGCCGATGCAATTTTTGTGTTTCATCAACACTCTGAAGGTTCACAGATTACAGAATGCATCGAGATGTGCTTCGGAAACTACTACTAGTCTTCCAGGGAACGATCAAAGCGTAGACAGTTTAAGACATTACTCCCATGGAGAAAAGTTCGCATGGTGCTTATTGTGTTCAATGCCGATGCAATTTTTGTGTTTCATCAACACTCTGATGGTCCACAGATTACAGAATGCATCCAGATGTGCTTCGGATACTACTACTACTAGCTTTCCAGGGAACGATCAAAGCGTAGACAGTTTGAGACATTAATCCCATGGAGACAATCCCGCATGGTGCTTATTGTGTTCAATGCCGAAGCAATTTTTGTGCTTCATCAATACTCTGAAGGTCCTCAGATTACAGAATGCTTCCAGATGTGCTTCGAAAACTACTACTAGTCTTCCAGTGTACGATCAAAGCGTAGACAGTTTAAGACATTACTCCCATGGAGAAAAGTCCGCATGGTGCTTATTGTGTTCAATGCCGAAGCAATTTCTGTGTTTCATCAACAGTCTGAAGATCCACAGATTACAGAATGCCTCCAGATGTGCTTCGGAAACTACTACTAGTCTTCCAGGGAACGATCAAAGCGTAGACAGTTTTAAACATACTCCCATGGAGAAAAGTCCGCATGGTGTTTATTGTGTTCAATGCCGATGCAATTTTTGTGTTTCATCAACACTCTGAAGGTTCACAGATTACAGAATGCATCGAGATGTGCTTCGGAAACTACTACTAGTCTTCCAGGGAACGATCAAAGCGTAGACAGTTTAAGACATTACTCCCATGGAGAAAAGTTCGCATGGTGCTTATTGTGTTCAATGCCGATGCAATTTTTGTGTTTCATCAACACTCTGATGGTCCACAGATTACAGAATGCATCCAGATGTGCTTCGGATACTACTACTACTACCTTTCCAGGGAACGATCAAAGTGTAGACAGTTTGAGACATTAATCCCATGGTGACAATCCCGCATGGTGCTTATTGTGTTCAATGCCGAAGCAATTTTTGTGCTTCATCAATACTGTGAAGGTCCTCAGATTACAGAATGCTTCCAGATGTGCTTCGGAAACTACTACTAGTCTTCCAGTGTACGATCAAAGCGTAGACAGTTTAAGACATTACTCCCATGGAGAAAAGTTCGCATGGTGCTTATTGTGTTCAATGCCGATGCAATTTCTGTGTTTCATAAACACTCTGAAGGTCCTCAGATTACAGAATGCCTCCAGATGTGCTTCGGAAACTACTACTAGTCTTCCAGTGTACAATCAAAGCGTAGACAGTTTAAGACATTACTCCCATGGAGAAAAGTCCGCATGGTGCTTATTGTGTTCAATGCCGATGCAGTTTTTGTGTTTCATCAACACTCTGAACGTCCACAGAATACAGAATGCCTCCAGATGTGCTTCGGAAACTACTACTAGTCTTCCAGGTAACGATCAAACTTAGAATGTTTGAGACATTACTCCCATGGAGAAAAGTCCGCATGGTGCTTATTGTGTTCAAAGCCGATTCAATTTTTTTGTTTCATCAATACTCTGAAGGTCCACAGATTATAGAATGCATCCAAATATGCTTCAGAAACTACTACTAGTCTTCTAGGGAACGATCAAAGCGTAGACAATTTAAGACATTACTCCCATGGAGAAAAGTCTGCATGGTGCTTATTGTGTTCAATGCCTATGCAATTTCTGTGTTTCATCAACACTCGTAAGGTATACAGAATACAGATTGCATCCAGATGGGCTTATAAACTGCTACTAGTCTTCCATCAAACGATCAAAGCGTAGGCACTTTAAGACATTACTCCCATGGTGAAAATTCCGCATGGTGCTTATTGTGTTCAATGCCGATGCAATTTTTGTGTTTCATCAACACTCTGAAGGTCCACAGATTACAGAATGCCTCCAGATGTGCTTCGGAAATTACTACTAGTCTTCCAGTGTTCGATCAAAGCGTAGACAGTTTAAGACATTACTCCCATGGAGAAAAGTCCGCATGGTGCTTATTGTGTTCAATGCCGATGCAATTTCTGTGTTTCATAAACACTCTGAAGGTCTACAGATTACAGAATGCCTCCAGATGTGCTTCGGGAACTACTACTAGTCTTCCAGTGTACAATCAAAGCGTAGACAGTTTAAGACATTACTAACATGGAGAAAAGTCCGCATGGTGCTTATTGTGTTCAATGCCGATGCAATTTTTGTGTTTCATCAACACTCTGAAGGTCCACAGATTACAGAATGTATCCAGATATGCTTCGTAAACCACTACTAGTCTTCCAGATAACGATCAAAGCGTAGACAATATAAGACATTACTCCCATGGAGAAAAGTCTGCATGGTGCTTATTGTGTTCAATGCCGATGCAATTTCTTTGTTTCATCAACACTCTGAAGTACCAAAGATTACAGAATGCCTCCAGATGTGCTTCGGAAACTCCTACTAGTCTTCCTGTGTACAATCATAGCGTAGACAGTTTAAGACATTACTCCCATGGAGAAAATTCTCCATGGTGCTTATTGTGTGCAATGCCGATGCAATTTTTGTGTTTCATCAACACTTTGAATGTCCTCAGATTACAGAATGCTTCCAGAAGTGCCTCGGAAACTACTACTAGTCTTCCAGTGTACGATCAAAGCGTAGACAGTTTAAGACATTACTCCCATGGAGAAAAGTCCGCATGGTGCTTATTGTGATCAAGGCCGATGCAATTTCTGTGTTTCATCAACACTCTGAAGGTCCACAGATTACAGAATGCCTCCTGATGTGCTTCGGAAACTACTACTAGTCTTCCAGGTAACGATCAAACTTAGAATGCTTGAGACATTACTCCCATGGAGAAAAGTCCGCATGGTGCTTATTGTGTTCAAAGCCGATTCAATTTTTGTGTTTCATCAATACTCTGAAGGTCCACAGATTACAGAATGCATCTAAATATGCTTCATAAACTACTACTAGTCTTCCAGGGAACGATCAAAGCGTAGACAATTTAAGACATTACTCCCATGGAGTAAAGTCTGCATGGTGCTTATTGTGTTCAATGCCTATGCAATTTCTGTGTTTCATCAACACTGTTAAGGTATACAGAATACAGATTGCATCCAGATGGGCTTATAAACTACTACTAGTCTTCCATCAAACGATCAAAGCGTAGGCAGATTAAGACATTACTCCCATGGAGAAAAGTCCGCATGGTGCGTATTGTGTTCAAAGCCGATGCAATTTTTGTGTTTCATCAACACTCTGAAGGTCCACAGATTAGCGAATGCATCCAGATGTGCTTCGGAAACTACTACTAGTCTTCCAGTGAACGATCAAAGTATAGAGAGTTTAAGACATTACTCCCAAGGAGAAAAGTCCCATGGTGCTTATTGTGTTCAATGCCGAAGCAATTTCTGTGTTTCATCAACAGTCTGAAGATCCACAGATTACCGAATGCCTCCAGATGTGCTTCGGAACTACTACTAGTCTTCCAGGGAACGATCAAAGCGTAGACAGTTTTAAACATACTCCCATGGAGAAAAGTCCGCATGGTGTTTATTGTGTTCAATGCCGATGCAATTTTTGTGTTTCATCAACACTCTGAAGGTTCACAGATTACAGAATGCATCGAGATGTGCTTCGGAAACTACTACTAGTCTTCCAGGGAACGATCAAAGCGTAGACAGTTTAAGACATTACTCCCATGGAGAAAAGTTCGCATGGTGCTTATTGTGTTCAATGCCGATGCAATTTTTGTGTTTCATCAACACTCTGATGGTCCACAGATTACAGAATGCATCCAGATGTGCTTCGGATACTACTACTACTACCTTTCCAGGGAACGATCAAAGCGTAGACAGTTTGAGACATTAATCCCATGGAGACAATCCCGCATGGTGCTTATTGTTTTCAATGCCGAAGCAATTTTTGTGCTTCATCAATACTCTGAAGGTCCTCAGATTACAGAATGCTTCCAGATGTGCTTCGGAAACTACTACTAGTCTTCCAGTGTACGATCAAAGCGTAGACAGTTTAAGACATTACTCCCATGGAGAAAAATCCGCATGGTGCTTATTGTGTTCAATGCCGAAGCAATTTCTGTGTTTCATCAACAGTCTGAAGATCCACAGATTACAGAATGCCTCCAGATGTGCTTCGGAACTACTACTAGTCTTCCAGGGAACGATCAAAGCGTAGACAGTTTTAAACAAACTCCCATGGAGAAAAGTCCGCATGGTGTTTATTGTGTTCAATGCCGATGCAATTTTTGTGTTTCATCAACACTCTGAAGGTTCACAGATTACAGAATGCTTCCAGATGTGCTTCGGAAACTACTACTAGTCTTCCAGGGAACGATCAAAGCGTAGACAGTTTAAGACATTACTCCCATGGAGAAAAGTTCGCATGGTGCTTATTGTGTTCAATGCCGATGCAATTTTTGTGTTTCATCAACACTCTGATGGTCCACAGATTACAGAATGCATCCAGATGTGCTTCGGATACTACTACTACTACCTTTCCAGGGAACGATCAAAGAGTAGACAGTTTGAGACATTTATCCCATGGAGACAATCCCGCATGGTGCTTATTGTGTTCAATGCCGAAGCAATTTTTGTGCTTCATCAATACTCTGAAGGTCCTCAGATTACAGAATGCTTCCAGATGTGCTTCGGAAACTACTACTAGTCTTCCAGTGTACGATCAAAGCGTAGACAGTTTAAGACATTACTCCCATGGAGAAAAGTCCGCATGGTGCTTATTGTGATCAATGCCGATGCAATTTCTGTGTTTCATCAACACTCTGAAGGTCCACAGATTACAGAATGCCTCCAGATGTGCTTCGGAAACTACTACTAGTCTTCCAGGTAACGATCAAACTTAGAATGTTTGAGACATTACTCCCATGGAGAAAAGTCCGCATGGTGCTTATTGTGTTCAAAGCCGATTCAATTTTTGTGTTTCATCAATACTCTGAAGGTCCACAGATTACAGAATGCATCCAAATATGCTTCATAAACTACTACTAGTCTTCCAGGGAACGATCAAAGCGTAGACAATTTAAGACTTTACTCCCATGGAGTATAGTCTGCATGGTGCTTATTGTGTTCAATGCCTATGCAATTTCTGTGTTTCATCAACACTGTTAAGGTATACAGAATACAGATTGCATCCAGATGGGCTTATAAACTACTACTACTCTTCCATCAACCGATCAAAGCGTAGGCAGATTAAGACATTACTCCCATGGAGAAAAGTCCGCATGGTGCTTATTGTGTTCAAAGCCGATGCAATTTTTGTGTTTCATCAACACTCTGAAGGTCCACAGATTAGCGAATGCATCCAGATGTGCTTCGGAAACTACTACTAGTCTTCCAGTGAACGATCAAAGTATAGAGAGTTTAAGACATTACTCCCAAGGAGAAAAGTCCCATGGTGCTTATTGTGTTCAATGCCGAAGCAATTTCTGTGTTTCATCAACAGTCTGAAGATCCACAGATTACCGAATGCCTCCAGATGTGCTTCGGAAACTACTACTAGTCTTCCAGGGAACGATCAAAGCGTAGACAGTTTTAAACATACTCCCATGGAGAAAAGTCCGCATGGTGTTTATTGTGTTCAATGGCGATGCAATTTTTGTGTTTCATCAACACTCTGAAGGTTCACAGATTACAGAATGCATCGAGATGTGCTTCGGAAACTACTACTAGTCTTCCAAGGAACGATCAAAGCGTAGACAGTTTAAGACATTACTCCCATGGAGAAAAGTTCGCATGGTGCTTATTGTGTTCAATGCCGATGCAATTTTTGTGTTTCATCCACACTCTGATGGTCCACAGATTACAGAATGCATCCAGATGTGCTTCGGATACTACTACTACTACCTTTCCAGGGAACGATCAAAGCGTAGACAGTTTGAGACATTAATCCCATGGAGACAATCCCGCATGGTGCTTATTGTTTTCAATGCCGAAGCAATTTTTGTGCTTCATCAATACTCTGAAGGTCCTCAGATTACAGAATGCTTCCAGATGTGCTTCGGAAACTACTACTAGTCTTCCAGTGTACGATCAAAGCGTAGACAGTTTAAGACATTACTCCCATGGAGAAAAATCCGCATGGTGCTTATTGTGTTCAATGCCGAAGCAATTTCTGTGTTTCATCAACAGTCTGAAGATCCACAGATTACAGAATGCCTCCAGATGTGCTTCGGAACTACTACTAGTCTTCCAGGGAACGATCAAAGCGTAGACAGTTTTAAACATACTCCCATGGAGAAAAGTCCGCATGGTGTTTATTGTGTTCAATGCCGATGCAATTTTTGTGTTTCATCAACACTCTGAAGGTTCACAGATTACAGAATGCATCGAGATGTGCTTCGGAAACTACTACTAGTCTTCCAGGGAACGATCAAAGCGTAGACAGTTTAAGACATTACTCCCATGGGGAAAAGTTCGCATGGTGCTTATTGTGTTCAATGCCGATGCAATTTCTGTGTTTCATCAACACTCTGAAGGTCCTCAGATTACAGAATGCCTCCAGATGTGCTTCGGAAACTACTACTAGTCTTCCAGGGAACGATCAAAGCGTAGACAGTTTAAGACATTACTCCCATGGAGAAAAGTTCGCATGGTGCTTATTGTGTTCAATGCCTATGCAATTCCTGTGTTTCATCAACACTCTTAAGGTATACAGAATACAGATTGCATCCAGATGGGCTTATAAACTACTACTAGTCTTCCATCAAACGATCAAAGCGTAGGCAGTTTAAGACATTACTCCCATGGAGAAAAGTTCGCAAGGTGCTTATGGTGTTCCATGTCGATGCAATTTTTGTGTTTCATCAACTCTCTGACTGTTCACAGATTACAGAATGCATCCAGATGTGCTTCGGATACTACTACTACTCTTCCAGGGAACGATCAAAGCGTAGACAGTTTGAGACATTAATCCCATGGAGACAATCTCGCATGGTGCTTATTGTGTTCAAAGCCGATGCAATTTTTGTGTTTCATCAACACTCTGAAGGTCCACAGGTTACAGAATGCATCCTGATGTGCTTTGGAATCTACTACTAGTCTTCCAGTGAACGATCAAAGCGTAGACATTTTAAGACATTACTCTCATGGAGAAAAGTCCGCATGGTGCTTATTGTGTTCAATGCCGATTCAATTCCTGTGTTTCATCAACACTCTGAAGGTCCACAGGTTACAGAATTCCTCCAGAAGTGCTTCGGAAACTACTACTAGTCTTCCAGTGTACGATCAAAGCGTAGACTGTTTAAGACATTACTCCCATGGAGAAAAGTCCGCATGGTGCTTATTGTGTTCAATGCCGATACAATTTCTGTGTTTCATCAACACTCTGAAGGTCCACAGATTACAGAATGCCTCCAGATGTGCTTCGGAAACTACTACTAGTCTTCCAGTGTACGATCAAAGCGTAGACAGTTTAAGACATTACTCCCATGGAGAAAAGTCCGCATGGTGCTTATTGTGATCAATGCCGATGCAATTTCTGTGTTTCATCAACACTCTGAAGGTCCACAGATTACAGAATGCCTCCAGATGTGCTTCGGAAACTACTACTAGTCTTCCAGTGTACGATCAAAGCGTAGACAGTTTAAGACATTACTCCCATGGAGAAAAGTCCGCATTGTGCTTATTGTGTTCAATGCCGAAGCAATTTTTGTGCTTCACCAATACTCTAAAGGTCCTCAGATTACAGAATGCTTCCAGATGTGCTTCGGAAACTACTACTAGTCTTCCAGTGTACGATCAAAGCGTAGACAGTTTAAGACATTACTCCCATGAAGAAAATAAGGCATGGTGTTTATTGTGTTCGAAACCGATGCAATTTTTGTGTTTCATCAACACTCTGAAGGTCCACAGGTTACAGAATGCATCCTGATGTGCTTCGGAAACTACTACTAGTTTTCCAGTGAACAATCAAAGCGTAGACGGTTTAAGACATTACTTTCATAGACAAAAGTCCGCATGGTGCTTATTGTGTTTAATGCCGATTCAATTTCTGTGTTTCATCAACACTCTGTAGGACCACAGATTACAGAATGCCTCCAGATGTGCTTCGGAAACTACTACTAGTCTTCCAGGGAACGATCAAAGCGTAGACAGTTTTAAACAAACTCCCATGGAGAAAAGTCCGCATGGTGTTTATTGTGTTCAATGCCGATGCAATTTTTGTGTTTCATCAACACTCTGAAGGTTCACAGATTACAGAATGCTTCCAGATGTGCTTCGGAAACTACTACTAGTCTTCCAGGGAACGATCAAAGCGTAGACAGTTTAAGACATTACTCCCATGGAGAAAAGTTCGCATGGTGCTTATTGTGTTCAATGCCGATGCAATTTTTGTGTTTCATCAACACTCTGATGGTCCACAGATTACAGAATGCATCCAGATGTGCTTCGGATACTACTACTACTACCTTTCCAGGGAACGATCAAAGAGTAGACAGTTTGAGACATTTATCCCATGGAGACAATCCCGCATGGTGCTTATTGTGTTCAATGCCGAAGCAATTTTTGTGCTTCATCAATACTCTGAAGGTCCTCAGATTACAGAATGCTTCCAGATGTGCTTCGGAAACTACTACTAGTCTTCCAGTGTACGATCAAAGCGTAGACAGTTTAAGACATTACTCCCATGGAGAAAAGTCCGCATGGTGCTTATTGTGATCAATGCCGATGCAATTTCTGTGTTTCATCAACACTCTGAAGGTCCACAGATTACAGAATGCCTCCAGATGTGCTTCGGAAACTACTACTAGTCTTCCAGGTAACGATCAAACTTAGAATGTTTGAGACATTACTCCCATGGAGAAAAGTCCGCATGGTGCTTATTGTGTTCAAAGCCGATTCAATTTTTGTGTTTCATCAATACTCTGAAGGTCCACAGATTACAGAATGCATCCAAATATGCTTCATAAACTACTACTAGTCTTCCAGGGAACGATCAAAGCGTAGACAATTTAAGACTTTACTCCCATGGAGTATAGTCTGCATGGTGCTTATTGTGTTCAATGCCTATGCAATTTCTGTGTTTCATCAACACTGTTAAGGTATACAGAATACAGATTGCATCCAGATGGGCTTATAAACTACTACTACTCTTCCATCAACCGATCAAAGCGTAGGCAGATTAAGACATTACTCCCATGGAGAAAAGTCCGCATGGTGCTTATTGTGTTCAAAGCCGATGCAATTTTTGTGTTTCATCAACACTCTGAAGGTCCACAGATTAGCGAATGCATCCAGATGTGCTTCGGAAACTACTACTAGTCTTCCAGTGAACGATCAAAGTATAGAGAGTTTAAGACATTACTCCCAAGGAGAAAAGTCCCATGGTGCTTATTGTGTTCAATGCCGAAGCAATTTCTGTGTTTCATCAACAGTCTGAAGATCCACAGATTACCGAATGCCTCCAGATGTGCTTCGGAACTACTACTAGTCTTCCAGGGAACGATCAAAGCGTAGACAGTTTTAAACATACTCCCATGGAGAAAAGTCCGCATGGTGTTTATTGTGTTCAATGGCGATGCAATTTTTGTGTTTCATCAACACTCTGAAGGTTCACAGATTACAGAGTGCATCGAGATGTGCTTCGGAAACTACTACTAGTCTTCCAAGGAACGATCAAAGCGTAGACAGTTTAAGACATTACTCCCATGGAGAAAAGTTCGCATGGTGCTTATTGTGTTCAATGCCGATGCAATTTTTGTGTTTCATCCACACTCTGATGGTCCACAGATTACAGAATGCATCCAGATGTGCTTCGGATACTACTACTACTACCTTTCCAGGGAACGATCAAAGCGTAGACAGTTTGAGACATTAATCCCATGGAGACAATCCCGCATGGTGCTTATTGTTTTCAATGCCGAAGCAATTTTTGTGCTTCATCAATACTCTGAAGGTCCTCAGATTACAGAATGCTTCCAGATGTGCTTCGGAAACTACTACTAGTCTTCCAGTGTACGATCAAAGCGTAGACAGTTTAAGACATTACTCCCATGGAGAAAAATCCGCATGGTGCTTATTGTGTTCAATGCCGAAGCAATTTCTGTGTTTCATCAACAGTCTGAAGATCCACAGATTACAGAATGCCTCCAGATGTGCTTCGGAACTACTACTAGTCTTCCAGGGAACGATCAAAGCGTAGACAGTTTTAAACATACTCCCATGGAGAAAAGTCCGCATTGTGTTTATTGTGTTCAATGCCGATGCAATTTTTGTGTTTCATCAACACTCTGAAGGTTCACAGATTACAGAATGCATCGAGATGTGCTTCGGAAACTACTACTAGTCTTCCAGGGAACGATCAAAGCGTAGACAGTTTAAGACATTACTCCCATGGGGAAAAGTTCGCATGGTGCTTATTGTGTTCAATGCCGATGCAATTTCTGTGTTTCATCAACACTCTGAAGGTCCTCAGATTACAGAATGCCTCCAGATGTGCTTCGGAAACTACTACTAGTCTTCCAGGGAACGATCAAAGCGTAGACAGTTTAAGACATTACTCCCATGGAGAAAAGTTCGCATGGTGCTTATTGTGTTCAATGCCTATGCAATTCCTGTGTTTCATCAACACTCTTAAGGTATACAGAATACAGATTGCATCCAGATGGGCTTATAAACTACTACTAGTCTTCCATCAAACGATCAAAGCGTAGGCAGTTTAAGACATTACTCCCATGGAGAAAAGTTCGCAAGGTGCTTATGGTGTTCCATGTCGATGCAATTTTTGTGTTTCATCAACTCTCTGACTGTTCACAGATTACAGAATGCATCCAGATGTGCTTCGGATACTACTACTACTCTTCCAGGGAACGATCAAAGCGTAGACAGTTTGAGACATTAATCCCATGGAGACAATCTCGCATGGTGCTTATTGTGTTCAAAGCCGATGCAATTTTTGTGTTTCATCAACACTCTGAAGGTCCACAGGTTACAGAATGCATCCTGATGTGCTTTGGAATCTACTACTAGTCTTCCAGTGAACGATCAAAGCGTAGACATTTTAAGACATTACTCTCATGGAGAAAAGTCCGCATGGTGCTTATTGTGTTCAATGCCGATTCAATTCCTGTGTTTCATCAACACTCTGAAGGTCCACAGGTTACAGAATTCCTCCAGAAGTGCTTCGGAAACTACTACTAGTCTTCCAGTGTACGATCAAAGCGTAGACTGTTTAAGACATTACTCCCATGGAGAAAAGTCCGCATGGTGCTTATTGTGTTCAATGCCGATACAATTTCTGTGTTTCATCAACACTCTGAAGGTCCACAGATTACAGAATGCCTCCAGATGTGCTTCGGAAACTACTACTAGTCTTCCAGTGTACAATCAAAGCGTAGACAGTTTAAGACATTACTCCCATGGAGAAAAGTTCGCATGGTGCTTATTGTGTTCAATGCCGATGCAATTTTTGTGTTTCATCAACACTTTGAAGGTCCACAGATTACAGAATGCCTCCAGATGTGCTTCGGAAACTACTACTAGTCTTCCAGTGTACGATCAAAGCGTAGACAGTTTAAGACATTACTCCCATGGAGAAAAGTCCGCATTGTGCTTATTGTGTTCAATGCCGAAGCAATTTTTGTGCTTCACCAATACTCTAAAGGTCCTCAGATTACAGAATGCTTCCAGATGTGCTTCGGAAACTACTACTAGTCTTCCAGTGTACGATCAAAGCGTAGACAGTTTAAGACATTACTCCCATGAAGAAAATAAGGCATGGTGTTTATTGTGTTCGAAACCGATGCAATTTTTGTGTTTCATCAACACTCTGAAGGTCCACAGGTTACAGAATGCATCCTGATGTGCTTCGGAAACTACTACTAGTTTTCCAGTGAACAATCAAAGCGTAGACGGTTTAAGACATTACTTTCATAGAGAAAAGTCCGCATGGTGCTTATTGTGTTTAATGCCGATTCAATTTCTGTGTTTCATCAACACTCTGTAGGACCACAGATTACAGAATGCCTCCAGATGTGCTTCGGAAACTACTACTAGTCTTCCAGTGTACGATCAAAGCGAAGACAGTTTAAGACACTACTCCCACGGAGAAAAGTTCGCATGGTGCTTATTGTGTTCAATGCCGATGCAATTTCTGTGTTTCATCAACACTCTGAAGGTCCACAGAATACTGAATGCATCCAGATGTGCTTCAGAAACTAGTACTTGTCTTCCAGGGAACGATCAAAGCGTAGACAATATAAGACATTACTCCCAAGGAGAAAAGTCTGCATATTGCTTATTGTGTTAACGCCGATGCAATTTCTGTGTTTCATCAACACTCTGAAGGTCCACAGAATACTGAATGCATCCAGATGTGCTTCAGAAACTACTACTGGTCTTCAAGTGAACGATCAAAGCGTAGACATTTTAAGACATTACTTTCATGGAGAAAAGTCCGCATGGTGCTTATTGTGTTCAATGCCGATTCAATTCCTGTGTTTCATCAACACTCTGAAGGTCCACAGATTACAGAATTCCTCCAGAAGTGCTTAGGAAACTACTACTAGTCTTCCAGTGTACGATCATAGCGTAGACAGTTTAAGACATTACTCCCATGGAGAAAAGTCCGCATGGTGCTTATTGTGTTCAATGACGATGCAGTTTTTGTGTTTCATCAACACTCTGAAGGTCGACAGATTACAGAATGCCTATAGATGTGCTTCGGAAACTACTACTAGAATTACAGGGAACGATCAAAGCGTAGACAGTTTGAGACATTACTCCCATGGAGAAAAGTCCGCATGGTGCTTATTGTGTTCAATGCCGATGCAATTTTTGTGTTTCATCAACACTCTGAAGGTCCACAGATTACAGAATGTATCCAGATATGCTTCGGAAACTACTACTAGTCTTCCAGGGAACGATCAAAGCGTAGACAGTTTAAGACATTACTCCCATGGAGAAAAGTCTGCATGGTGCTTATTGTGTTCAATGCCGATGCAATTTCTGTGTTTCATCAACACTCTGAAGGTCCACAGATTACAGAATGCCTCCAGATGTGCTTCGGAAACAACTACTAGCCTTCCAGTGTACAATCAAAGCGTAGACAGTTTAAGACGTTACTCCCATGGAGAAAAATCCACATGGTGCTTATTGTGTTCAATGCCGATGCAGTTTTTGTGTTTCATCAACACTCTGAAGGTGGACCGATTACAGAATGCCTATAGATGTGCTTCGGAAACTACTACTAGTCTTCCAGGGAACGATCAAAGCGTAGACAGTTTGAGACATTACTCCCATGGAGAAAAGTCCGCATAGTGCTCATTGTGTTCAATGCCGATGCAATTTTTGTGTTTCATCAACACTCTGAAGGCCCACAGATTACAGAATGTATCCAGATATGCTTCGGAAACTACTACTAGTCTTCCAGGGAAGGATCAAAGCGTAGACAGTTTAAGACATTACTCTCATGGAGAAAAGTCCGCATTGTGCTTATTGTGTTCAATGCCGATGCAGTTTTTGTGTTTCATCAACACTCTGAAGGTCGAAAGTTTACAGAATGCCTATAGATGTGATTCGGAAACTACTACTAGTCTTCCAGGGAACGATCAAAGCGTAGACAGTTTAAGACATTACTCCCATGGAGAAAAGTCCGCATGGTGCTTATTGTGTTCAATGCCGATGGAATTTCTGTGTTTCATCAAACCTCTGAAGGTCCACAGATTACAGAATGCCTCCAGATGTGCTTCGGAAACAACTACTAGTCTTCCAGTGTACAATCAAAGCGTAGACAGTTTAAGACATTACTCCCATGGAGAAAAGTCCGCATGGTGCTTATTGTGTTTAATGACGATGCAATTTCTGTGTTTCATCAACACTCTGAAGGTCCACAGAATACTGAATGCATCCAGATGTGCTTCAGAAACTACTACTAGTCTTCCAGGAAACATTCAATGCGTAGGCAGTTTAAGACATTACTCCCATGGAGAAAAGTACGCATTGTGTTTATTGTGTTCAATGCCGATGCAAATTTTGTGTTTCATCAATGCTCTGAAGGTCCACAGATTACAGAATGCTTCCAGATGTGCTTTGGAAACTACTACTAGTCTTCCAGTGTACGATCAAATCGTAGACAGTTTAAGACATTACTCCCATGGTGAAAAGTCCGCATGGTGCTTATTGTGTTCAATGCCGATGCAATTTCTGTGTTTCATCAACACTCTTAAGGTCCACAGAATACAGATTGCATCCAGATCGGCTTTAGAAACTACTACTAGTCTTCCATCAAACGATCAAAGCGTAGGCAGTTTAAGACATTACTCCCATAAAGAAAAGTCCGCATGTTGCTTATAGTGTTCAATGCTGATGAATTTTTGGGTTTCATCAACACTCTGAAGGTCCACAGATTACAGAATCCATCCAGGTGTGCTTCAGAAACTACTACTAGTCTTCCAGGGAGCGATCAAAGCGTAGACAGTTTATAACATTACTCGCATGGAGAAAAGTCTGCATGGTGTTTATTGTGTTCAATGCCGATGCAATTTTTGTGTTTCATCAACACTGTGAAGGTCCACAGATTACAGAATGCATCCAGATGGGCTTCGGAAACTACTACTAGTCTCCCAGGGAATGATCAAAGCGTAGACAATTTGAGACGTTACTCCCATGGAGAAAAGTCCGCATGGTTCTTATTGTGTTCAAAGCCGATGCAATTTCTGTGTTTCATCAACACTCTGAAGGTCCACAGATTACCGAATGCATCCAGATGTGCTTCGGAAACTACTACTACTCTTCCAGGGAACGATCAAAACGTAGACAGTTTAAGACATTACTCCCATGGAGAAAACTCCGCATGGTGCTTATTGTGTTCAATGCCGATGCAATTTCTGTGTTTCATCACCACTCTGAAGGTCCACAGATTACACAATGCCTCCAGATGTGCTTCGGAAACTACTGTTAGTCTTCCAGTGAACTATTACAGCGTAGACAGTTTAAGACATTACTCTCATGGAGAAAAGTCCGCATGGTGCTTATAGTGTTCAATGCCGATTCAATTTCTGTGTTTCATCAACTATCTGAAGGTCCACAGATTACAGAATGCCTCCAGATGTGCTTCGGAAACTACTTCTAGTCTTCCAGTGTACGATCAAAGCGTAGACAGTTTAAGACATTACTCCCATGGAGGAAAGTCCGCATGGTGCTTATTGTGTTCAATGCCGATGAAATTTTTGTGTTTCATCAAAACTCTGAAGATCCACAGATTACAGAATGCGTCCAGATGTGCTTCGGTAACTACTTCTAGTCTTCCAGTGTACGATCAAAGCGTAGAGAGTTTAAGACATTACTCAAATGGAGAATAGTCCGCATGGTGCTTATTGTGTTCAATGCCGATGCAATTTTTGTGTTTCATCCACACTCTGAAGGTCCACAGATTACAGAATGCCTCCAGATGTGCTTCGGAAACTACTACTAGTTTTCCAGTGTACGATCAATGCGTAGACAGTGTAAGACATTACTCCCATGGAGAAAAGTCCGCATGGTGCTTATTGTGTTCAATGCCGATGCAATTTTTGTGTTTCATCACACTCTGAAGGTCCACAGATTTCAGATTGCCTCCAGATGTGCTTCAGAAACTACTACTACTCTTCCAGGGAACGATCAAAGCGTAGACAGTTTGAGACATTACTCCCATGGACACAATCCCGCATGGTGCTAATTGTGTTCAAAGCCGATGCAATTTTTGTGTTTCATCAACACTCTGAAGGTCCACAGATTACAGAATGCATCCTGATGTGCTTCGGAAACTACTATTAGTCTTCCAGTGAACGATCAAAGCGTAGATAGTTTAAGACATTACTTTCATGGAGAAAAGTCCACATGGTGCTAATTGTGTTCAATGCCGATTCAATTTCTGTGTTTCATCAACACTCTGTAGGTCCACAGATTACAGAATGCCTCCAGATGTGCTTCGGAAACTACTACTAGTCTTCCAGTGTACGATCAAAGCGTAGACAGTTTAAGACACTACTCCCATGGAGAAAAGTTCGCATGGCGCTTATTGTGTTCAATGCCGATGCAATTTTTTTGTTTCATAAACACTCCCAAGGTCCACAGATTACAGAATTCTCATGATGTGCTTCGGAAACTTCTTCTAGACTTCCAGTGTACGATCAAAGCATAGACAGTTTAAGACATTACTCCCATGGAGAATAGTCCGCATGGTGCTTATTGTGTTCAATGCCGATGCAATTTTTTGTTTCATCCACACTCTGAAGGTCCACAGATTACAGAATGCCTCCAGATGTGCTTCGGAAACTACTACTAGTCTCCCAGTGAACGATCAAAGCGTAGACATTTTAAGACATTACTCTCATGGAGAAAAGTCCGCATGGTGCTTATTGTGTTCAATGCCGATTCAATTCCTGTGTTTCATCAACACTCTGAAGGTCCACAGGTTACAGAATTTCTCCAGAAGTGCTTCGGAAACTACTACTAGTCTTCCAGTGTACGATCAAAGCGTAGACAGTTTAAGACATTACTCCCATGGAGAAAAGTCCGCATGGTGCTTATTGTGTTCAATGCCGATGCAATTTCTGTGTTTCATCAACACTCTGAAGGACCACAGAATACAGAATGCATCCGGATGTGCTTCAGAAACTACTACTAGTCTTCCAGGAAACGATCAGAGCGTAGGCAGTTTAAGACATTACTCCCATGGAGAAAAGTCCGCATGGTGCTTATTGTGTTCAATGCCGATGCAATTTTTGTGTTTCATCAACACTTTGAAGGTCCACAGATTACAGAATGCCTCCAGATGTGCTTCGGAAACTACTACTAGTCTTCCAGTGTACGATCAAAGCGTAGACAGTTTAAGACATTACCCCCATGGATAAAAGTCCGCATTGTGCTTATTGTGTTCAATGCCGAAGCAATTTTTGTGCTTCATCAATACTCTGAAGGTCCTCAGATTACAGAATGCTTCCAGATGTGCTTCGGAAACTACTACTAGTCTTCCAGTGTACGATCAAAGCGTAGACAGTTTAAGACATTACTCCCATGGAGAAAAGTCCGCATGGTGCTTAATGTGTTCAATGCCGATGCAATTTCTGTGTTTCATCAACACTCTGAAGGTCCACAGATTACAGAATGCCTCCAGATGTGCTTCGGAAACTACTACTAGTCTTCCAGTGTACAATCAAAGCGTAGACAGTTTAAGACATTACTCCCATTAAGAAAAGTCCGCATGGTGCTTATTGTGTTCAATGCCGATGCAGTTTTTGTGTTTCATCAACACTCTGAACGTCCACAGAATACAGAATGCCTCCAGATGTGCTTCGGAAACTACTACTAGTCTTCCAGGTAACGATCAAACTTAGAATGTTTGAGACATTACTCCCATGGAGAAAAGTCCGCATGGTGCTTATTGTGTTCAAAGCCGATTCAATTTTTGTGTTTCATCAATAGTCTGAAGGTCCACAGATTACAGAATGCATCCAAATATGCTTCAGAAACTACTACTAGTCTTCCAGGGAACGATCAAAGCGTAGACAATTTAAGACATTACTCCCATGGAGAAAAGTCTGCATGGTGCTTATTGTGTTCAATGCCTATGCAATATCTGTGTTTCATCAACACTCTTAAGGTATACAGAATACAGATTGCATCCAGATGGGCTTATAAACTACTACTAGTCTTCCATCAAACGATCAAAGCGTAGGCAGTTTAATACATTACTCCAATGGAGAAAAGTCCGCATGGTGCTTATTGTGTTCAAAGCCGATGCAATTTTTGTGTTTCATCAACACTCTGAAGGTCCACAGATTACCGAATGCATCCAGATGTGCTTCGGAAACTACTACTAGTCTTCCAGTGAACGATCAAAGTATAGACAGTTTAAGACATTACTCCCAAGGAGAAAAGTCCCATGGTGCTTATTGTGTTCAATGCCGAAGCAATTTCTGTGTTTCATCAACAGTCTGAAGGTCCACAGATTACAGAATGCCTCCAGATGTGCTTCGGAACTACTACTAGTCTTCCAGGGAACGATCAAAGCGTAGACAGTTTAAAACATACTCCCATGGAGAAAAGTCCGCATGGTGTTTATTGTGTTCAATGCCGATGCAATTTTTGTGTTTCATCAACACTCTGAAGGTTCACAGATTACAGAATGCATCGAGATGTGCTTCGGAAACTACTACTAGTCTTCCAGGGAACGATCAAAGCGTAGACAGTTTAAGACATTACTCCCATGGAGAAAAGTTCGCATGGTGCTTATTCTGCTCCATGTCGATGCAATTTTTGTGTTTCATCAACTTTCTGATGGTCCACAGATTACAGAATGCATCCAGATGTGCTTCGGATACTACTACTACTCTTCCAGGGAACGCACAAAGCGTAGACAGTTTGAGACATTAATCCCATGGAGACAATCCCGCATGGTGCTTATTGTGTTCAAAGCCGATGCAATTTTTGTGTTTTATCAACACTCTGAAGGTCCACAGTTTACAGAATGCATCCTGATGTGCTTCGGAAACTACTACTAGTCTTCCAGTGAACGATCAAAGCGTAGACATTTTAAGACATTACTCTCATGGAGAAAAGTCCGCATGGTGCTTATTGTGTTCAATGCCGATTCAATTCCTGTGTTTCATCAACACTCTGAATGTCCACAGGTTACAGAATTCCTCCAGAAGTGCTTCGGAAACTACTACTAGTCTTCCAGTGAACGATCAAAGGGTAGACAGTTTAGGACATTACTCCCATGGAGAAAAGTCCGCATGGTGCTTATTGTGTTCAATGCCGATGCAATTTCTGTGTTTCATCAACACTCAGAAGGTCCACAGATTACAGAATGCCTCCAGATGTGCTTCGGAAACTACTACTAGTCTTCCAGTGTACAATCAAAGCGTAGACAGTTTAAGACATTACTCCCATAGAGAAAAGTCCGCATGGTGCTTATTGTGTTCAATTCCGATGCAATTTTTGTGTTTCATCAACACTTAGAAGGTCCACAGATTACAGAATGCCTCCAGATGTGCTTCGGAAACTACTACTAGTCTTCCAGGGTACGATCAAAACGTAGACAGTTTAAGACATTACTCCCATGGAGAAAAAATCGCATGGTGTTTATTGTGTTCGAAGCCGATGCAATTTTTGTGTTTCATCAACACTCTGAAGGTCCACAGGTTACAGAATGCATCCTGATGTGCTTCGGAAACTACTACTAGTCTTCCAGTGAACAATCAAAGCGTAGACAGTTTAAGACACTACTCCCACGGAGGAAAGTTCGCATGGTGCTTATTGTGTTCAATGCCGATGCAATTTCTGTGTTTCATCAACACTCTGAAGGTCCACAGAATACTGAATGCATCCAGATGTGCTTCAGAAATTAGTACTTGTCTTCCAGGGAACGATCAAAGCGTAGACAATATAAGACATTACTCCCAAGGAGAAAAGGCTGCATATTGCTTATTGTGTTAACGCCGATGCAATTTCTGTGTTTCATCAACACTCTGAAGGTCCACAAAATACTGAATGCATCCAGATGTGCTTCAGAAACTACTACTGGTCTTCAAGTGAACGATCAAAGCGTAGACATTTTAAGACATTACTTTCATGGAGAAAAGTCCGCATGGTGTTTATTGTGTTCAATGCCGATGCAATTTTTGTGTTTCATCAACACTCTGAAGGTCCACAGATTACAGAATGTATCCAGATATGCTTCGGAAACTACTACTAGTCTTCCAGGGAACGATCAAAGCGTAGACAGTTTAAGACATTACTCCCATGGAGAAAAGTCCGCATGGTGCTTATTGTGTTCAATGCCGATGCAATTTCTGTGTTTCATCAACACTCTGAAGGTCCACAGATTACAGAATGCCTCCAGATGTGCTTCGGAAACAACTACTAGTCTTCCAGTGTACAATCAAAGCGTAGACAGTTTAAGACATTACTCCCATGGAGAAAAGTCCGCATGGTGCTTATTGTGTTCAATGCCGATGCAGTTTTTGTGTTTCATCAACACTCTGAAGGTCGACCGATTACAGAATGCCTATAGATGTGCTTCGGAAACTACTACTAGTCTTCCAGGGAACGATCAAAGCGTAGACAGTTTGAGACATTACTCCTATGGAGAAAAGTCCGCATAGTGCTTATTGTGTTCAATGCCGATGCAATTTTTGTGTGTCATCAACACTCTGAAGGTCCACAGATTACAGAATGTATCCAGATATGATTCGGAAACTACTACTAGTCTTCCAGGGAAGGATCAAAGCGTAGACAGTTTAAGACATTACTCTCATGGAGAAAAGTCCGCATTGCGCTTATTGTGTTCAATGCCGACGCAGTTTTTGTGTTTCATCAACACTCTGAAGGTCGAAAGTTTACAGAATGCCTATAGATGTGCTTAGGAAACTACTACTAGTCTTCCAGGGAACGATCAAAGCGTAGACAGTTTAAGACATTACTCCCATGGAGAAAAGTCCGCATGGTGCTTATTGTGTTCAATGCCGATGCAATTTCTGTGTTTCATCAACACTCTGAAGGTCCACAGATTACAGAATGCCTCCAGATGTGCTTCGGAAACAACTACTAGTCTTCCAGTGTACAATCAAAGCGTAGACAGTTTAAGGCATTACTCCCATGGAGAAAAGTCCGCATGGTGCTTATTGTGTTTAATGACGATGCAATTTCTGTGTTTCATCAACACTCTGAAGGTCCACAGAATACTGAATGCATCCAGATGTGCTTCAGAAACTACTACTAGTCTTCCAGGAAACGATCAATGCGTAGGCAGTTTAAGACATTACTCCCATCAAGAAAAGTCCGCATGTTGCTTATTGTGTTCAATGCCGATGAATTTTTGGGTTTCATCAACACTCTGAAGGTCCACAGATTACAGAATGCATCCAGGTGTGCTTCGGAAACTACTACTAGTCTTCCAGGGAACGATCAAAGCGTAGACAGTTTATAACATTACTCCCATGGAGAAAAGTCCGCATTGTGTTTATTGTGTTCAATTCCGATGCAATATTTGTGTATCATCAACACTCTGATGGTCCACAGATTACAGAATGCATCCAGATGCGCTTCGGAAACTACTACTAGTCTTTCAGGGAACGATCAAAGCGTAGACAGTTTGAGACGTTACTTCCATGGAGAAAAGTCCGCATGGTTCTTATTGTGTTCAAAGCCGATGCAATTTCTGTGTTTCATCAACACTCTGAAGGGCCACAGATTACCGAATGCATCCAGATGTGCTTCGGAAACTACTACTACTCTTCCAGGGAACGATCAAAGCGTAGACAGTTTAAGACATTACTCCCATGGAGAAAAGTCCGCATTGTGCTTATTGTGTTCAATGCCGAAGCAATTTTTGTGCTTCACCAATACTCTAAAGGTCCTCAGATTACAGAATGCTTCCAGATGTGCTTCGGAAACTACTACTAGTCTTCCAGTGTACAATCAAAGCGTAGACAGTTTAAGACATTACTCCCATAGAGAAAAGTCCGCATGGTGCTTATTGTGTTCAATTCCGATGCAATTTTTGTGTTTCATCAACACTTAGAAGGTCCACAGATTACAGAATGCCTCCAGATGTGCTTCGGAAACTACTACTAGTCTTCCAGGGTACGATCAAAACGTAGACAGTTTAAGACATTACTCCCATGGAGAAAAAATCGCATGGTGTTTATTGTGTTCGAAGCCGATGCAATTTTTGTGTTTCATCAACACTCTGAAGGTCCACAGGTTACAGAATGCATCCTGATGTGCTTCGGAAACTACTACTAGTCTTCCAGTGAACAATCAAAGCGTAGACAGTTTAAGACACTACTCCCACGGAGGAAAGTTCGCATGGTGCTTATTGTGTTCAATGCCGATGCAATTTCTGTGTTTCATCAACACTCTGAAGGTCCACAGAATACTGAATGCATCCAGATGTGCTTCAGAAATTAGTACTTGTCTTCCAGGGAACGATCAAAGCGTAGACAATATAAGACATTACTCCCAAGGAGAAAAGTCTGCATATTGCTTATTGTGTTAACGCCGATGCAATTTCTGTGTTTCATCAACACTCTGAAGGTCCACAAAATACTGAATGCATCCAGATGTGCTTCAGAAACTACTACTGGTCTTCAAGTGAACGATCAAAGCGTAGACATTTTAAGACATTACTTTCATGGAGAAAAGTCCGCATGGTGTTTATTGTGTTCAATGCCGATGCAATTTTTGTGTTTCATCAACACTCTGAAGGTCCACAGATTACAGAATGTATCCAGATATGCTTCGGAAACTACTACTAGTCTTCCAGGGAACGATCAAAGCGTAGACAGTTTAAGACATTACTCCCATGGAGAAAAGTCCGCATGGTGCTTATTGTGTTCAATGCCGATGCAATTTCTGTGTTTCATCAACACTCTGAAGGTCCACAGATTACAGAATGCCTCCAGATGTGCTTCGGAAACAACTACTAGTCTTCCAGTGTACAATCAAAGCGTAGACAGTTTAAGACATTACTCCCATGGAGAAAAGTCCGCATGGTGCTTATTGTGTTCAATGCCGATGCAGTTTTTGTGTTTCATCAACACTCTGAAGGTCGACCGATTACAGAATGCCTATAGATGTGCTTCGGAAACTACTACTAGTCTTCCAGGGAACGATCAAAGCGTAGACAGTTTGAGACATTACTCCCATGGAGAAAAGTCCGCATAGTGCTTATTGTGTTCAATGCCGATGCAATTTTTGTGTGTCATCAACACTCTGAAGGTCCACAGATTACAGAATGTATCCAGATATGATTCGGAAACTACTACTAGTCTTCCAGGGAAGGATCAAAGCGTAGACAGTTTAAGACATTACTCTCATGGAGAAAAGTCCGCATTGCGCTTATTGTGTTCAATGCCGACGCAGTTTTTGTGTTTCATCAACACTCTGAAGGTCGAAAGTTTACAGAATGCCTATAGATGTGCTTAGGAAACTACTACTAGTCTTCCAGGGAACGATCAAAGCGTAGACAGTTTAAGACATTACTCCCATGGAGAAAAGTCCGCATGGTGCTTATTGTGTTCAATGCCGATGCAATTTCTGTGTTTCATCAACACTCTGAAGGTCCACAGATTACAGAATGCCTATAGATGTGCTTCGGAAACAACTACTAGTCTTCCAGTGTACAATCAAAGCGTAGACAGTTTAAGGCATTACTCCCATGGAGAAAAGTCCGCATGGTGCTTATTGTGTTTAATGACGATGCAATTTCTGTGTTTCATCAACACTCTGAAGGTCCACAGAATACTGAATGCATCCAGATGTGCTTCAGAAACTACTACTAGTCTTCCAGGAAACGATCAATGCGTAGGCAGTTTAAGACATTACTCCCATCAAGAAAAGTCCGCATGTTGCTTATTGTGTTCAATGCCGATGAATTTTTGGGTTTCATCAACACTCTGAAGGTCCACAGATTACAGAATGCATCCAGGTGTGCTTCGGAAACTACTACTAGTCTTCCAGGGAACGATCAAAGCGTAGACAGTTTATAACATTACTCCCATGGAGAAAAGTCCGCATTGTGTTTATTGTGTTCAATTCCGATGCAATATTTGTGTATCATCAACACTCTGATGGTCCACAGATTACAGAATGCATCCAGATGCGCTTCGGAAACTACTACTAGTCTTTCAGGGAACGATCAAAGCGTAGACAGTTTGAGACGTTACTTCCATGGAGAAAAGTCCGCATGGTTCTTATTGTGTTCAAAGCCGATGCAATTTCTGTGTTTCATCAACACTCTGAAGGGCCACAGATTACCGAATGCATCCAGATGTGCTTCGGAAACTACTACTACTCTTCCAGGGAACGATCAAAGCGTAGACAGTTTAAGACATTACTCCCATGGAGAAAAGTCCGCATGGTGTTTATTGTGTTCAATGCCGAAGCTATTTCTGTGTTTCATCAACACTCTGAAGGTCCACAGATTACACAATGCCTCCAGATGTGCTTCGGAAGCTACTGTTAGTCTTCCAGTGAACTATTACAGCGTAGACAGTTTAAGACATTACTCTCATGGAGAGAAGTCCGCATGGTGCTTATAGTGTTTAATGCCGATTCAATTTCTGTGTTTCATCAACTATCTGAAGGTCCACAGATTACAGAATGCCTCCAGATGTGCTTCGGAAACTACTACTAGTTTTCCAGTGTTCGATCAATGCGTAGACAGTGTAAGACATTACTCCCATGGAATAAAGTCCGCATGGTGCTTATTGTGTTCAATGCCGATGAAATTTTTGTGTTTCATCAAAACTCTGAAGATCCACAGATTACAGAATGCCTCCAGATGTGCTTCGGTAACTACTTCTAGTCTTCCAGTGTACGATCAAAGCGTAGAGAGTTTAAGACAATACTCCCATGGAGAATAGTCCGCATGGTGCTTATTGTGTTCAATGCCGATGCAATTTTTGTGTTTCATCCACACTCTGAAGGTCCACAGATTACAGAATGCCTCCAGATATGCTTCGGAAACTACTACTAGTTTTCCAGTGTACGATCAATGCGTAGACAGTGTAAGACATTACTCCCATGGAGAAAAGTCCGCATGGTGCTTATTGTGTTCAATGCCGATGCAATTTTTGTGTTTCATCAAATCTCTGAAGGTCCACAGATTTCAGAATGCCTCCAGATGTGCTTTGGAAACTACTACTACTCTTCCAGGGAACGATCAAAGCGTAGACAGTTTGAGACATTACTCTCATGGACACAATCCCGCATGGTGCTAATTGTGTTCAAAGCCGATGCAATTTTTGTGTTTCATCAACACTCAGAAGGTCCACAGATTACAGAATGCATCCTGATGTGCTTCGGAAACTACTATTAGTCTTTCAGTGAACGATCAAAGCGTAGCTAGTTTAAGACATTACTTTCATGGAGAAAAGTCCACATGGTGCTAATTGTGTTCAATGCCGATTCAATTTCTGTGTTTCATCAACACTCTGTAGGTCCACAGATTACAGAATGCCTCCAGATGTGCTTCGGAAACTACTACTAGTCTTCCAGTGTACGATCAAAGCGTAGACAGTTTAAGACACTACTCCCATGGAGAAAAGTTCGCATGGTGCTTATTGTGTTCAATGCCGATGCAATTTTTTTGTTTCATCAACACTCTCAATGTCCACAGATTACAGAATTCTCCAGATGTGCTTCGGAAACTTCTTCTAGTCTTCCAGTGTACGATCAAAGCATAGACAGTTTAAGACATTACTCCCATGGAGAAAAGACCGCATGGTGCTTATTGTGTTCAATGCCCATGCAATTTTTGTGTTTCATCAATACTCTGAAGGTCCACAGATTACAGAATGCTTCCAGATGTGCTTTGGAAACTAATACTAGTCTTCCAGGGATCGATCAAAGCGTAGACATTTTAAGACATCACTCCCATGGAGAAAAGTCTGCATGGTGCTTATTGTGTTCAATGCCGATGCAATTTCTGTGTTTCATCAACACTCTTAAGGTCCACAGAATACAGATTGCATCCAGATGGGCTTTAGAAACTGCTACTAGTCTTCCATAAAACGATCAAAGCGTAGGCAGTTTAAGACATTACTCCCATGGAGAAAAGTCCGCATGGTGCTTATTGTGTTCAATGCCGATGAATTTTTTGTTTCATCAACACTCTGAAGGTCCACAGATTACAGAATGCATCCAGGTGTGCTTCGGAAACTACTACTAGTCTTCCAGAGAACGATCAAAGCGTAGACAGTTTAAAACATTACTCCCATGGAGAAAAGTCCGCATGGTGTTTATTGTGTTCAATGCCGATGCAATTTTTGTGTTTCATCAACACTCTGATGGTCGACAGATTACAGAATGCATCCAGATGTGCTTCGGAAACTACTACTAGTCTTCCAGGGAACGATCAAAGCGTAGACAGTTTGAGACGTTACTCCCATGGAGAAAAGTCCGCATGGTTCTTATTGTGTTCAAAGCCGATGCAATTTTTGTGTTTCATCAACACTCTGAAGGTCCAGAGATTACCGAATGCATCCAGATGTTCTTCGGAAACTACTACTACTCTTCCAGGGAACGATCAAAGCGTAGACAGTTTAAGACATTACTCCCATGGAGAAAAGTTCGCATGGTGCTTATTGTGTTCAATGCCGATACAATTTCTGTGTTTCATCAACACTCTGAAGGTCCACAGATTACACAATGCCTCCAGATGTGCTTCGGAAACTACTGTTAGTCTTCCAGTGAACTATTACAGCGTAGACAGTTTAAGACATACTCTCATGGAGAAAAGTCCGCATGGTGCTTATAGTGTTCAATGCCGATTCAATTTCCGTGTTTCATCAACTATCTGAAGGTCCACAGATTACAGAATGCATCCTGATGTGCATCGGAAACTACTATTAGTCTTCCAGTGAACGATCAAAGCGTAGATAGTTTAAGACATTACTTTCATGGAGAAAAGTCCGCATGGTGCTAATTGTGTTCAATGCCGATTCAATTTCTGTGTTTCATCAACACTCTGTAGGTCCACAGATTACAGAATGCCTCCAGATGTGCTTCGGAAACTACTACTAGTCTTCCAGTGTACGATCAAAGCGTAGACAGTTTAAGACACTTCTCCCATGGAGAAAAGTTCACATGGTGCTTATTGTGTTCAATGCCGATGCAATTTATTTTGTTTCATCAACACTCTCAAGGTCCACAGATTACAGAATTCTCCACATGTGCTTCGGAAACTTCTTCTAGTCTTCCAGTGTACGATCAAAGCATAGACAGTTTAAGACATTACTCCCATGGAGAAAAGACCGCATGGTGCTTATTGTGTTCAATGCTGATGTAATTTTTGTGTTTCATCAACACTCTGAAAGTCCACAGATTATAGAATTCCTCCAGATGTGCTTCGGAAACTACTACTAGTCTTCCAGTGTACGATCAAAGATTAGACAGTATAAGACATTACTCCCATGGAGAAAAGTCCGCATGGTGCTTATTGTGTTCAATGCCGATGCAATTTTTGTGTTTCATCAACACTCTGAAGTTCCACAGATTACAGAATTCTCCACATGTGCTTCGGAAACTACTACTAATCTTCCAGGGAACGATCAAAGCGTAGACAGTATAAGACATTACTCCCATGGAGAAAAGTCCGCATGGTGCTTATTGTGTTCAATGCCGATGCAATTTCTGTGTTTCATCAACACTCTGAAGGTCCACAGATTACAGAATGCCTCCAGATATGCTTCGGAAACTTCTACTAGTCTTCCAGTGAACGATCAAAGAGTAGACAATTTAAGACATTACTCCCATGGAGAAAAGTCTGCATGGTGCTTATTGTGTGCAATGCCGATGCAATTTTTGTGTTTCATCAACACTCTGAATGTCATCAGATTACAGAATACATCCAGATGTGCTTCGGAAACTACTACTAGTCTTCCAGTGTACGATCGAAGCGTAGACAGTTTAAGACCTTACTCCCAAGGAGAAAAGTCCGGAGGGTGCTTATCGTGTACAATGCCGATGCAATTTTTGTGTTTCATCAACACTCTGAAGGTCCTTAGATTACAGAATGCTTCCAGATGTGCTTCGGAAAATACTACTAGTCTTCCAAGGAACGATCAAAGCGTAGACAGTTTAAGACACTACTCCCATGGAGAAAAGTTCGCATGGTGCTTATTGTGTTCAATGCCGATGCAATAGCTGTGTTTCATAAGCACTCTGAAGTTCCACAGAATACAGAATGCATCCAGATGTGCTTCGGAAACTACTACTAGTCTTCCAGTGTACGTTCGAAGCGTAGACTGTTTAACACCTTACTCCCATGGAGAAAAGTCCGCATGGTGCTTATCGTGTACAATGCCGATGCAATTTCTGTGTTTCATCAACACTCTGAAGGACCACAGGTTACAGAATGCCTCCAGATATGCTTCGGAAACTACTACTAGTCTTCCAGCGAACGATCAAAGCGTAGACAATATAAGACATTACTCCCCTGGAGAAAAGTCTGCATGGTGCTTATTGTGTTCAATGCCGATGCAATTTCTGTGTTTCATCAACACTCTGAAGGGCCACAGATTACAGAATTCCTCCAGATGTGCTTCGGAAACTACTACTAGTCTTCCAGTGTACGATCAAAGATTAGACAGTATAAGACATTACTCCCATGGAGAAAAGTCCGCATGGTGCTTATTGTGTTCAATGCCGATGCAATTTTAGTGTTTCATCAACACTCTGGAGGTCCACAGATTACAGAATGCCTCCAGATGTGCTTCGGAAACTACTACTACTCTTACAGGAAACGATCAAAGCGTAGACAGTATAAGACATTACTCCCAAGGAGAAAAGTCCGCATGGTCCTTATTGTGTTCAATGCCGATGCAATTTCTGTGTTCCATCAACACTCTGAAGGTCCACAGATTACAGAATGCCTCCAGATATGCTTCGGAAACTACTACTAGTCTTCCAGTGAAAGATCAAAGCGTAGACAATTTAAGACATTACTCCCATGGAGAAAAGTCTGCATGGTGCTTATTGTGTGCAATGCCGATGCAATTTTTGTGTTTCATCAACACTCTGAATGTCCACAGATTACAGAATACATCCAGATGTGCTTCGGAAACTACTACTAGTCTTCCAGTGTACGATCGAAGCGTAGACAGTTTAAGACCTTACTCCCATGGAGAAAAGTCCGCATGGTGCTAATTGTGTTCAATGCCGATTCAATTTCTGTGTTTCATCAACACTCTGTAGGTCCACACATTACAGAATGCCTCCAGATGTGCTTCGGAAACTACTACTAGTCTTCCAGTGTACGATCAAAGCGTAGACAGTTTAAGACATTACTCCCAGGGAGAAAAGTTCGCATGGTGCTTATTGTGTTCAATGCCGATGCAATTTTTTTGTTTCATCAACACTCTCAAGGTCCACAGATTACAGAATTCTCCAGATGTGCTTCGGAAACTTCTTCTAGTCTTCCAGTGTACGATCAAAGAATAGACAGTTTAAGACATTACTCCCATGGAGAAAAGACCGCATGGTGCTTATTGTGTTCAATGCCGATGCAATTTCTGTGTTTCATCAACACTCTGAAGGTCCACAGATTACAGAATGCATCCAGATGTGCTTCGGAAACTACTACTAGTCTTCCAGTGTACGATCAAAGATTAGCCAGTATAAGACATTACTCCCATGGAGAAATGTCCGCATGGTGCTTATTGTGTTCAATGCCGATGCAATATTTGTGTTTCATCAACACTCTGAAGGTCCACAGATTACAGAATGCCTCCAGATGTGCTTCGGAAACTACTACTACTCTTCCAGGGAACGATCAAAACGTAGACAGTATAAGACATTACTCCCATGGAGAAAAGTCCGCATGGTGCTTATTGTGTTCAATGCCGATGCAATTTTTGTGTTTCATCAACCCTCTGAAGGTCCACAGATTACAGAATGCCTCCAAATATGCTTCGGAAACTACTACTAGTCTTCCAGTGAACGATCAAAGCGTAGTCAATTTAAGACATTACTCCCATGGAGAAAAGTCTGCATGGTGCTTATTGTGTTCAATGCCGATGCAATTTTTGTGTTTCATCAACACTCTGAATGTCCACAGATTACAGAATACATCCAGATGTGCTTCGGAAACTACTACTAGTCTTCCAGTGTACGATCGAAGCGTAGACAGTTTAAGACCTTACTCCCATGGAGAAAAGTCCGCATGGTGCTTATCGTGTACAATGCCGATGCAATTTTTGTGTTTCATCAACACTCTGATGGTCCTTAGATTACAGAATACATCCAGATGTGCTTCGGAAAATACTACTAGTCTTCCAAGGAACGATCAAAGCGTAGACAGTTTAAGACACTACTCCCATGGAGAAAAGTTCGCATGGTGTTTATTGTGTTCAATGCCGATGCAATATCTGTGTTTCATAAGCACTCTGAAGTTCCACAGAATACAGAATGAATCCAGATGTGCTTCGGAAACTACTACTAGTCTTCCAGTGTACGATCGAAGCGTAGACAGTTTAACACCTTACTCCCAAGGAGAAAAGTCCGCATGCTGCTTATTGTGTTCAATGCCGATGCAATTTCTGTGTTTCATCAACACTCTGAAGGTCCACAGATTACAGAATGCCTCCAGATATGCTTCGGAAACTACTACTAGTCTTCCAGTGAAAGATCAAAGCGTAGACAATTTAAGACATTACTCCCATGGAGTAAAGTCTGCATGGTGCTTATTGTGTGCAATGCCGATGCAATTTTTGTGTTTCATCAACACTCTGAATGTCCACAGATTACAGAATACATCCAGATGTGCTTCGGAAACTACTACTAGTCTTCCAGTGTACGATCGAAGCGTAGACAGTTTAAGACCTTACTCCCATGGAGAAAAGTCCGCATGGTGCTTATTGTGTTCAATGCCGATTCAATTTCTGTGTTTCATCAACACTCTGTAGGTCCACAGATTACAGAATGCCTCCAGATGTGCTTCGGAAACTACTACTAGTCTTCCAGTGTACGATCAAAGCGTAGACAGTTTAAGACACTACTCCCAGGGAGAAAAGTTCGCATGGTGCTTATTATGTTCAATGCCGATGCATTTTTTTTGTTTCATCAACACTCTCAAGGTCCTCAGATTACAGAATTCTCCAGATGTGCTTCGGAAACTTCTTCTAGTCTTCCAGTGTACGATCAAAGAATAGACAGTTTAAGACATTACTCCCATGGAGGAAAGACCGCATGGTGCTTATTGTATTCAATGCCGATGCAATTTCTGTGTTTCATCAACACTCTGAAGGTCCACAGATTACAGAATGCATCCAGATGTGCTTCGGAAACTACTAGTAGTCTTCCAGTGTACGATCAAAGATTAGACAGTATAAGACATTACTCCCATGGAGAAAAGTCCGCATGGTGCTTATTGTGTTCAATGCCGATGCAATTTTTGTGTTCCATCAACACTCTGAAGGTCCACAGATTACAGAATGCCTCCAGATGTGCTTCGGAAACTACTACTACTCTTCCAGGGAACGATCAAAGCGTAGACAGTATAAGACATTACTCCCATGGAGAAAAGTCCTCATGGTGCTTAATGTGTTCAATGCCGATGCAATTTCTGTGTTTCATCAACATTCTGAAGGTCCACAGATTACAGAATGCCTCCAGATATGCTTCGGAAACTACTACTAGTCTTCCAGTGAACGATCAAAGCGTAGACAATTTAAGACATTACTCCCATGGAGAAAAGTCTGCATGGTGCTTATTGTGTTCAATGCCGATGCAATTTTTGTGTTTCATCAACACTCTGAATGTCCACAGATTACAGAATACATCCAGATGTGCTTCGGAAACTACTACTAGTCTTCCAGTGTACGATCGAAGCGTAGACAGTTTAAGACCTTACTCCCATGGAGAAAAGTCCGCATGGTGCTTATCGTGTACAATGCCGATGCAATTTTTGTGTTTCATCAACACTCTGAAGGTCCTTAGATTACAGAATGCATCCAGATGTGCTTCGGAAAATACTACTAGTCTTCCATAGAACGATCAAAGCGTAGACAGTTTAAGACACTACTCCCATGGAGAAAAGTTCGCATGGTGCTTATTGTGTTCAATGCCGATGCAATATCTGTGTTTCATAAGCACTCTGAAGTTCCACAGAATACAGAATGCATCCAGATGTGCTTCGGAAACTACTACTAGTCTTCCAGTGTACGATCGAAGCGTAGACAGTTTAACACCTTACTCCCATGGAGAAAAGTCCGCATCGTGCTTATCGTGTACAATGCCGATGCAATTTCTGTGTTTCATCAACACTCTGAAGGTCCACAGATTACAGAATGCCTCCAGATATGCTTCGGAAACTACTACTAGTCTTCCAGTGTACGATCAAAGATTAGACAATATAAGACATTAGTCCCATGGAGAAAAGTCCGCATGGTGCTTATTGTGTTCAATGCCGATGCAATTTTTGTGTTTCATCAACACTCTGAAGGTCCACAGATTACAGAATGCCTCCAGATGTGCTTCGGAAACTACTACTACTCTTCCAGGGAACGATCAAAGCGTAGACAGTATAAGACATTACTCCCATGGAGAAAAGTCCGCATGGTGCTTATTGTGTTCAATGCCGATGCAATTTCTGTGTTTCATCAACACTCTGAAGGTCCATAGATTACAGAATGCCTCCAGATATGCTTTGGAAACTACTACTAGTCTTCCAGTGAACGATCAAAGCGTAGACAATTTAAGACATTACTCCCATGGAGAAAAGTCTGCATGGTGCTTATTGTGTTCAATGCCGATGCAATTTTTGTGTTTCATCAACACTCTGAAGGTCCTTAGATTACAGAATGCATCCAGATGTGCTTCGGAAAATACTACTAGTCTTCCAAGGAACGATCAAAGCGTAGACAGTTTAAGACACTACTCCCATGGAGAAAAGTTCGCATGGTGCTTATTGTGTTCAATGCCGATGCAATATCTGTGTTTCATAAGCACTCTGAAGTTCCACAGAATACAGAATGCATCCAGATGTGCTTCGGAAACTACTACTAGTCTTCCAGTGTACGATCGAAGCGTAGACAGTTTAACACCTTACTCCCATGGAGAAAAGTCCGCATGGTGCTTATCGTGTACAATGCCGATGCAATTTCTGTGTTTCATCAACACTCTGAAGGTCCACAGATTACAGAATGCCTCCAGATATGCTTCGGAAACTACTACTAGTCTTCCAGTGAACGATCAAAGCGTAGACAATATAAGACATTACTCCCATGGAGAAAAGTCTGCATGGTGCTTATTGTGTTCAATGCCGATGCAATTTCTGTGTTTCATCAACACTCTGAAGGTATACAAATTATAGAAGGCCTCCAGATGTGCTTCGGAAACTACTGCTTGTCGTCCAGTGAACGATCACAGCGTAGACAGTTTAAGACATTACTCCCATGGAGAAAAGTCTGCATGGTGCTTATTATGTTCTATGCCGATGCAATTTCTGTGTTTGATCAACACTCTGAAAGTCACAGAATACAGGATGCATTCAGATGGGCTTCAGAAACTACTACTAGTCTTCCAGGAAACGATCAAAGCGTAGGCAGTTTAAGACATTACTCCCATGGAGAGAAGTCAGCATGGTGCTTATTGTGTTCAATGCCGATGAATTTTTGCGTTTCATCAACACTTTGAAGATCCACATATTACAGAATGCATCCAGATGTGCTTCGGAAACTACTACTAGTCTTCCAGGGAACGATCAAAGTGTAGACAGTTTAAGACATTACTCCCATGGAGAAAAGTCCCATGGTGCTTATTGTGTTCAATGCCGAAGCAATTTCTGTGTTTCATCAACTCTCTGAAGGTCCACAGATTATAGAATGCCTCCGGATGTGCTTCGGAAACTACTACTAGTCTTCCAGGGAACGATCAAAGCGTAGACAGCTTAAGACATTACACCCATGGAGAAAAGTCCGCATGGTGCTTATTGTGTTCAATGCCGATGCAATTTCTGTGTTTCATCAACACTCTGAAGGTCTACTGATTACAAAATGCCTCCAGATGTGCTTCGGAAACTACTACTAGTCTTCCAGTGTACGATCAAAACGTAGACAGTTTAAGACATTACTCCCATGGAGAAACGTCCGCATGGTGCTTATTGTGTTCAATGCCGATGCAATTTTTGTGTTTCATCAAAACTCTGAAGGTCCACAGATTACAGAATGCATCCGGATGTGCTTCGGAAACTACTACTAGTCTTCCAGGGAACGATCAAAGCGTAGACAGTTTGAGACATTACTCCCATGGAGAAAAGTCCGCATGGTGCTTATTGTGTTCAATGCCGGTGCAATTTATGTGTTTCATCAACACTCTGAAGGTCCACAGATTACAGAATGCATTCAGGCGTTCTTCGGAAACTACTACTAGTCTTCCAGGGAACGATCAAAGTGTAGACAGTTTAAGACATTACTCCCATGGTAAAAAGTCCCATGGTGCTTATTGTGTTCAATGCCGAAGCAATTTCTGTGTTTCATCAACTCTCTGAAGGTCCACAGATTACAGAATGATTCCGGATGTGCATCGGAAACAACTACTAGTCTTCCAGGGAACGATCAAAGCGTAGACAGCTGGAGACATTACTCCCATGGAGAAACGTCCGCATGGTGCTTATTGTGTTCAATGCCGATGCAATTTTTGTGTTTCATCAAAACTCTAAAGGTCCACAGATTACAGAATGCATCCAGATGTGCTTCGGAAACTACTACTAGTCTTGCAGAGAACTATCAAAGCGTGGACAGTTTGAGACATTACTCCGATGGAGAAAAGTCTGCATGGAGCTTATTGTGTTCAATGCCGATGAATTTCTGTGTTTCATCAACACTCTGAAGGTCCACAGATTACAGAATTCCTCCAGATGTGCTTCGGAAACTACTACAAGTCTTCCAGGGAACGATCACAGCGTAGACAGTTTAAGACATTACTCCCATGGAGAAAAGTCTGCATGGAGCTTATTGTGTTCAATGCCGATGCAATTTCTGTGTTTCATCAACACTCTGAATGTCCACAGAGTACAGAATGCATCCAGATGGGCTTCAGAAACTACTACTAGTCTTCCAGGAAACGATCAAAGCGTAGGCAGTTTAAGACATTACTCCCATGGAGAAAAGTCCGCATGGTGCTTATTGTGTTCAATGCCGATGAATTTCTGTGTTTCATCAACACTCTGAAGGTCCACAGATTACAGAATTCCTCCAGATGTGCTTCGGAAACTACTACAAGTCTTCCAGGGAACGATCACAGCGTAGACAGTTTAAGACATTACTCCCATGGAGAAAAGTCCCATGGTGCTTATTGTGTTCAATGCCGAAGCAATTTCTGTGTTTCATCAACTCTCTGAAGGTCCACAGATTACAGAATGCCTCCAGATGTGCTTCGGAAACTACTACTAGTCTTCCAGCGAACGATCAAATCGTAGACAGTTTAAGACATTACTCCCATGGAGAAACGTCCCATGGTGCTTATTGTGTTAAATGCCGATGCAATTTTTGTGTTTCATCAAAACTCTGAAGGTCCACAGATTACAGAATGCATCCAGATGTGCTTCGGAAACTACTACTAGTCTTCCAGGGAACGATCAAAGCGTAGACAGTTTGAGACATTACTCCCATGGAGAAAAGTCCGCATGGTTCTTATTGTATTCAAAGCCGATGCAATTTTTGTGTTTCACCAACACTCTGAAGGTCCACAGATTACCGAATGCATTCAGATGTGCTTCGGAAACTACTACAAGTCTTCCAGGGAACGATCAAAGCGGAGACAGTTTAAGACATTACTCCTATGGAGAAAAGTCCGCATGGTGCTTATTGTGTTCAATGCCGATGCAATTTCTGTGTTTCATCAACACTCTGAAGGTCCACAGGTTACAGAATGCCTCCAGATGTGCTTCGGAAGCTACTGCTAGTCTTCCAGTGAACGATCACAGCGTAGATAGTTTAAGACATTACTCCCATTAAGAATATTCCACATGGTACTTATTGTGTTCAATGCCGATTCAATTTCTGTGTTTCATCAACACTCTGTAGGTCCACAGATATCAGAAAGCCTCCAGATGTGCTTCAGAAACTACTACTAGTCTTCCAGTGAACGATCAAGGCGTAGACAGTTTAAGACATTACTCCCATGGAGAAAAGTCCGCATGGTGCTTATTGTGTTCAATGCCGATGCAATTTCTGTGTTTCATCAACACTCTGAAGGTCCACAGATTACAGAATTCCTCCAGATGTGCTTCGGAAACTACTACTAGTCTTCGAGTGTACGATCAAAGAGTAGACAGTATAAGACCTTACTCCCATGGAGAAAAGTCCGCATGGTGCTTATTGTTTTCAATGCCGATGCAATTTTTGTGTCTCATCAACACTCTGAAGGTCCACAGATTACAGAATGCCTCCAGATGTGCTTCGGAAACTACTGCTAGTCTTCCAGTGAACGATCACAGCGTAGACAGTTTAAGACATTACTCTCATGGAAAAAGTCCGCATGGTGCCTATTGTGTTCAATGCCGATTCAATTTCTGTGTTTCATCAACACTCTGAAGGTCCACAGATAACAGAATGCCTCCAGACGTGCTTCGGAAACTACTACTAGTCTTCCAGTGTACGATCAAAGCGTAGACAGTTTAAGACATTACTCCCATAGAGAAAAGTCCGCTTGGTGCTTATTGTGTTCAATGCCGATGCAATTTCTGTGTTTCATCAACACTCTGTAGGTCCAGAGATTACAGAATGCCTCCAGATGTGCTTCGGAAACTACCACTAGTCTTCCTGTGAACGATCACAGCGTAAACAGTTTAAGACATTACTCTCATGGAGAAAAGTCCGCATGGTGCTTATAGTGTTCAATGCCGATTCAATTTCTGTGTTTCATCAACACTCTGAAAGTCCACAGATAACAGAATGCCTCCAGATGTGCTTCGGAAACTACTCCTAGTCTTCCAGTGTACGATCAAAGCGTAGACAGTTTAAGACATTACTCCCATGGAGAATAGTCCACATGGTGCTTATTGTGTTCAATGCCGATTCAATTTCTGTGTTTCATCAACACTCTGTAGGACCACAGATTACAGAATGCCTCCAGATGTGCTTCGGAAATTACTACTAGTCTTCCAGGGAACGATCAAAGCGTAGACAGCTTAAGACATTACACCCATGGAGAAAAGTCCGCATGGTGTTTATTGTGTTCAATGAAGATGCAATTTCTGTGTTTCATCAACACTCTGAAGGTCCACTGATTACAAAATGCATCCAGATGTCCTTCGAAAACTACTACTAGTCTTCCAGGGAACGATCAAAGCGTAGACAGTTTAAGACATTAGTCCCATGGAGAAACGTCCGCATGGTGCTTATTGTGTTCAATGCCGATGCAATTTTTGTGTTTCATCAAAACTCTGAAGGTCCACAGATTACTGAATGCATCCAGATGTGCTTCGGAAACTACTACTAGTCTTCCAGGGAACGATCAAAGCGTAGACAGTTAGAGACATTACTAAAATGGAGAATAGTCCGCATGGATCTTATTGTGTTCAAAGCCGATGCAATTTTTGTGTTTCACAACACTTTCAAGGTCCACAGATTACCGAATGCATCCAGATGCACTTCGGAAACTACTACAAGTCATCCAGGGAACGATCAAAGCGTAGACAGTTTAAGACATTACTCCCATGGTGAAAAGACCGCATGGTGCTTATTGTGTTCAATGCCGATGCGATTTCTGTGTTTCATCAACACTCTGAAAGTCCACAGATTACAGAATGCCTCCAGATGTGCTTCGGAAACTAATACTAATCTTCGAGTGTGCGATCAAAGAGTAGACAGTATATGACATTACTCCCATGGAGAAAAGTCCGCATGGTGCTTATTGTGTTCAATGCTGATGTAATTTTTGTGTTTCATCAACACTCTGAAGGTCCACAGACTACAGAATGCCTCCAGATGTGCTTCGGAAACTACTACTAGTCTTCCAGGGAACGATCAAACCGTAGGCAATTTAAGACATTACTCCCATGGAGAAAAGTCCGCATGGTGCTTATTGTGTTTAATGCCGATGAATTTTTGGGTTTCATCAACACTCTGAAGATCCACAGATTACAGAATGCATCCAGATGTGCTTCGGAAACTACTACTAGTCTTCCAGGGAACGATCAAAGTGTAGACAGTTTAAGACATTACTCCCTTGGAGAAAAGTCCCACGGTGCTTATTGTGTTCAATGCCGAAGCAATTTCTGTGTTTCATCAACTCTCTGAAGGTCCACAGATTACAGAATGCCTCCGGATGTGCTTCGGAAACTACTACTAGTCTTCCAGGGAACGATCAAAGCGTAGACAGCTTCAGACGTTACACCCATGGAGAAAAGTCCGCATGGTGCTTATTGTGTTCAATGCCGATGCAATTTCTGTGTTTCATCTACACTCTGAAGGTCCACTGATTACAAAATGCGTCCAGATGTGCTTCGGAAACTACTACTAGTCTTCCAGGGAACGATCAAAGCGGAGACAGTTTAAGACATTACTCCCATGGAGAAACGTCCGCACGGTGCTTATTGTGTTCAATGCCGATGCAATTTTTGTGTTTCATCAAAACTCTGAAGGTCCACAGATTACAGAATGCATCCAGATGTGCTTCGGAAACTACTACTAGTCTTCCAGGGAACGATCAAAGCGTATACTGTTTGAGACATTACTCCCATGGAGAAAAGTCCGCATGGTTCTTATTGTGTTCAAAGCCGTTGCAATTTTTGTGTTTCACCAACACTCTGAAGGTCCACAGATTACAGAATGCCTCCAGATGTGCTTCGGAAACTACTACTAGTCTTCCAGTGTACGATCAAAGAGTAGACAGTATAAGACATTACTCCCATGGAGAAAAGTCTGCATGGTACTTATTGTGTTCAATGCCGATGCAATTTCTGTGTTTCATCAACACTCTGAATGTCCACAGAGTACAGAATGCATCCAGATGGGCTTCAGAAACTGCTACTAGTCTTCCAGGAAACGATCAAAGCGTAGGCAGTTTAAGACATTACTCCCATGGAGAAAAGTCCGCATGGTGCTTATTGTGTTCAATGCCAATGAATTTCTGTGTTTCATCAACACTCTGAAGGTCCACAGATTACAGAATGCATCCAGATGTGCTTCGGAAACTACTACTAGTCTTCAAGGGAACGATCAAAGTGTAGACAGTTTAAGACATTACTCCCATGGAGAAAAGTCCCATGGTGCTTATTGTGTTCAATGCCGAAGCAATTTCTGTGTTTCATCAACTCTCTGAAGGTCCACAGATTACAGAATGCATCCGATGTGCTTCGGAAACTACTACTAGTCTTCCAGGGAACGATCAAATCGTAGACAGTTTAAGACATTACTCCCATGGAGAAAAGTCCACATGGTGCTTATTGTGTTCAATGCCGATGCAATTTTTGTGTTTCATCAAAACTCTGAAGGTCCACAGATTACTGAATGCATCCAGATGTGCTTCGGAAACTACTACTAGTCTTCCAGGGAACGATCAAAGCGTAGACAGTTTGAGACATTACTGCCATGGAGAAAAGTCCGCATGGTTCTTATTGTGTTCAAAGCCGATGCAATTTTTGTGTTTCATCAAAACTCTGAAGGTCCACAGATTACTGAATGCATCCAGATGTGCTTCGGAAACTACTACTAGTCTTATAGGGAACGAACACAGCGTAGACAGTTTAAGACATTACTCCCATGGAGAAAAGTCCGCATGGTGCTTATCATGTTCAATGCCGATGCAATTTCTTTGTTTCATCAACACTCTGAAGGTCCACAGATTACAGAATGCCTCCAGATGGGCTTCAGAAACTACTACTAGTCTTCCAGGGAACGATCAAAGCGTAGACAGTTGAAGACATAACTGCCATGGAGAAACGTCCGCATGGTGCTTATTGTGTTCAATGCCGATGCAATTTTTGTGTTTCATCAAAACTCTAAAGGTCCACAAATTACAGAATACATCCAGATGTGATTCGGAAACTACTACTAGTCTTCCAGGGAACGATTAAAGCGTGACAATTTAAGACATTAGTCCCATGGAGAAACGTCCGCATGGTGCTTATTGTGTTCAATGCCGATGCAATTTTTGTATTTCATCAAAACTCTGAAGGTCCACAAATTACTGAATGCATCCAGATGTGCTTCGGAAACTACTACTAGTCTTCCAGGGAACGATCAAAGCGTAGGCTGTTTAAGACATTACTCCCATGGAGAAAAGACCGCATGGTGCTTATTCTGTTCAATGCCGATGAATATTTGTGTTTCATCAACACTCTGAAGATCCACAGATTACAGAATGCATCCAGATGTGCTTCGGAAACTACTACTAGGCTTCCAGGGAACGATCAAAGCGTAGACAGCTTAAGACATTACACCCATGGAGAAAAGTCCGCATGGTGCTTATTGTGTTCTATGTCGATGCAATTACTGTGTTTCATCAACACTCTCAAGGTCCACTGAATACAAAATGTCTCCAGATGTGCTTCGGAAACTACTACTAGTCTTCCAGGGAACGATCAAAGCGGAGACAGTTTAAGACATTACTCCCATTGAGAAACGTCCGCATGGTGCTTATTGTGTTCAATGCCGATGCAATTTCTGTGTTTCATCAAAACTCTGAAGGTCCACAGATTACAGAATGCATCCAGATGTGCTTCGGAAACTACTAGTAGTCTTCCTGGGAACGATCAAAGCGTAGACTGTTTGAGACATTACTCCCATGGAGAAAAGTCCGCATGGTTCTTATTGTGTTCAAAGCCGATGCAATTTTTGTGTTTCACCAACACTCTGAAGGTCCACAGATTACCGAATGCATCTAGATGTGCTTCGGAAATTACTACAAGTCTTCCAGGGAACGATCACAGCGTAGACAGTGTAAGACATTACTCTCATGGAGAAAAGTCCGCATGGTGCTTATTGTTTTCAATGCCGATGCAATTTCTGTGTTTCATCAACACTCTGAAGGTCCACAGATTACAGAATGCCTCCAGATGTGCTTCGGAAACTACTACTAGTCTTCCAGTGTACGATCAAATAGTAGACAGTATAAGACATTACTCCCATGGAGAAAAGTCCGCATGGTGCTTATTGTGTTCAATGCTGATGTAATTTTTGTGTTTCATCAACACTCTGAAGGTCCACAGACTACAGAATGCCTCCAGATGTGCTTCGGAAACTACTACTAGTCATCCAGGGAACGTTTAAAGCGTAGACAGTTGAAGACATTACTCCCATCTAGAAACGTCCGCATGGTGCTTATTGTGTTCAATGCCGATGCAATTTTTTGTGTTTCATCAAAACTCTGAAGGTCCACAGATTACAGAATGCCTCCAGATGTGCTTCGGAAACTACTACTAGTCTTCCAGGGAACGATCAAAGCGTGACAGTTTAAGACATTAGTCCCATGGAGAAACGTCCACATGGTGCTTATTGTGTTCAATGCCGATGCAATTTTTGTGTTTCATCAAAACTCTGAAGGTCCACAAATTACTGAATGCATCCAGATGTGCTTCGGAAACTACTACTAGTCTTCCAGGGAACGATCAAAGCGTAGACAGTTTGAGACATTACTCCCATGGAGAAAAGTCCGCATGGTTCTTATTGTGTTCAAAGCCGATGCAATTTTTGTGTTTAATCAACACTCTGAAGGTCCACAGATTACCGAATGCATCCAGATGTGCTTCGGAAACTACTACAAGTCTTCCAGGGAACGATCAAAGCGTAGACAGCTTAAGACATTACTCCCATCGAGAAAAGTCCGCAAGGTGCTTATTGTGTTCAATGCCGAAGCAATTTCTGTGTTTCATCAACACTCTGAAGGTCCACAGATTACAGAATGCCTCCAGATGTGCTTCGGAAACTACTACTAGTCTTCGAGTGTACGATCAAAGAGTAGACAGTATAAGACATTACTCCCATGGTGAAAAGTCCGCATGGTGCTTATTGTGATCAATGCTGATGTAACTTTTGTGTTTCATCAACACTCTGAAGGTCCACAGACTACAGAATGCCTCCAGATGTGCTTCGGAAACTACTACTAGTCTTCCAGGGAACGATAAAAACGTAGGTTGTTTAAGACATTACTCCCATGGAGGAAAGTCCGCATGGTGCTTATTGTGTTCAATGCCGATGAATTTTTGTGTTTCATCAACACTCTGAAGATCCACAGATTACAGAATGCATCCAGATGTGCTTCGGAAACTACTAGTCTTCCAGGGAACGATCAAAGCGTAGACAGCTTAAGAAATTACACCCATGGAGAAAAGTCGGCATGGTGCTTATTGTGTTCAATGCCGATGCAATTTCTGTGTTTCATCAACACTCTGAAGGTCCACTGAATACAAAATACCTCCAGATGTTTTCGGAAACTACTACTAGTCTTCCAGGGAACGATCAAAGCGGAGACAGTTTAAGACATTACTCCCATGGAGAAACGTCCGCATGGTGCTTATTGTGTTCAATGCAGATGCAATTTTTGTGTTTCATCAAAACTCTGAAGGTCCACAGATTACAGAATGCATCCAGATGTGCTTCGGAAACTACTACTAGTCTTCCAGGGAACGATCAAAGCGTAGACTGTTTGAGACATTACTCCCATGGAGAAAAGTCCGCATGGTTCTTATTGTGTTCAAAGCCGATGCAATTTTTGTGTTTCACCAACACTCTGAAGGTCCACAGATTACCGGATGCATCCAGATGTGCTTCGGAAATTACTGCAAGTCTTCCAGGGAACGATCACAGCGTAGACAGTTTAAGACATTACTCTCATGGAGAAAAGTCCGCATGGTGCTGATTGTGTTCAATGCCGATGCAATTTCTGTGTTTCATCAACACTCTGAAGGTCCACAGATTACAGAATGCCTCCAGATGTGCTTCGGAAACTACTACTAGTCTTCCAGTGTACGATCAAAGAGTAGACAGTATAAGACATTACTCCCATGGAGAAAAGTCCGCATGGTGCTTATTGTGTTCAATGCTGATGTAATTTTTGTGTTTCATCAACACTCGGAAGGTCCACAGACTACAGAATGCCTCCAGATGTGCTTCGGAAACTACTACTAGTTCTCCAGGGAACGATAAAAGAGTAGACACTTGAAGACATTACTAACATGGAGAATCGTCCGCATGGTGCTTATTGTGTTCAATGCCGATGCAATTTTTGTGTTTCATCAAAACTCTGAAGGTCCACAGATTACAGAATGCTTCCAGATGTGCTTCGGAAACTACTACTAGTCTTCCAGGGAACGATCAAAGCGTAGACAGTTTGAGACATTACTCCCATGGAGAAAAGTCCGCATGGTGCTTATTGTGTTCAATGCCAGTGCAATTTTTGTGTTTCATCAACACTCTGAAGGTCCACAGATTACAGATTGCATCCAGATGTGCTTCGGAAACTACTACTAGTCTTCCAGGGAACGATCAAAGTGTAGACAGTTTAAGACATTACACCCACGGAGAAAAGTCCCATGGTGCTTATTGTGTTCAATGCCGAAGCAATTTCTGTGTTTCATCAACTCTCTGAAGGTCCACAGATTACAGAATGCCTCCGGATGTGCTTCGGAAACTACTACTAGTCTTCCAGGGAACGATCAAATCGTAGACAGCTTAAGACATTACTCCCATGGAGAAACGTCCGCATGGTGCTTATTGTGTTCAATGCCGATGCAATTTTTGTGTTTCATCAAAACTCTGAAGGTCCACAGATTACAGAATGCATCCAGATGTGCTTCGGAAACTACTACTAGTCTTCCAGGGAACGATCAAAGCGTAGACAGTTTGAGACATTAGTCCCATGGAGAAACGTCCGCATGGTTCTTATTGTGTTCAAAGCCGATGCAATTTTTGTGTTTCATCAACACTCTGAAGGTCCACAGATTACCGAATGCATCCAGATGTGCTTCGGAAACTACCACAAGTCTTCCAGGGAACGATCAAAGCGTAGACAGTTTGAGACATTACTCCCATGGAGAAAAGTCCACAAGGTGCTTATTGTGTTCAATGCCGATGCAATTTCTGTGTTTCATCAACATTCTGAAGTTCCACAGATTACAGAATGCCTCCAGATGTGCTTCGGAAGCTACCGCTAGTCTTCCAGTAAACGATCACAGCGTAGACAGTTTAAGACATTACTCTCATGGAGAAAAGTCCGAATGATGCTTATTTGTTCAATGCCGATGCAATCTCTGTGTTTCATCAACACTCTGAAGGTCCACAGATTACAGAATGCCTCCAGATGTGCTTCGGAAACTAATACTAGTCTTCGAGTATACGATCAAAGAGTAGACAGTATAAGACATTACTCCCATGGAGAAAAGTCCGCATGTTGCTTATTGTGTTCAATACTGATGTAATAATTGTGTTTCATCAACACTCTGAAGGTCCACAGACTACAGAATGCCTCCAGATGTGCTTCGGAAATACTACTAGTCTTCCAGGGAACGATTAAAGCGTAGACAGCTTAAGACATTACACCCATGGAGAAAAGTCCGCATGGTGCTTATTGTGTTCAATGCCGATGCAATTACTGTGTTTCATCAACACTCTGAAGGTCCACTGATTACAAAATGCCTCCAGATGTGTTTCGGAAACTACTACTAGTCTTCCAGGGAACGATCAAAGCGTAGACAGTTTAAGACATTACTCCCATGGAGAAACGTCCACATGGTGCTTATTGTGTTCAATGCCGATGCAATTTTTGTGTTTCATCAAAACTCTGAAGGTCCACAGATTACAGAATGCATCCAGATGTGCTTCGGGAACTACTACTAGTCTTCCAGTGAACGATCAAAGCGTAGACAGTTTGAGACATTACTCCCATGGAGAAAAGTCCGCATGGTTCTTATTGTGTTCAAAGCCGATGCAATTTTTGTGTTTCACCAACACTCTGAAGGTCCACAGATTACCGAATGCATCTAGATGTGCTTCGGAAATTACTACAAGTCTTCCAGGGAACGATCACAGCGTAGACAGTGTAAGACATTACTCTCATGGAGAAAAGTCCGCATGGTGCTTATTGTTTTCAATGCCGATGCAATTTCTGTGTTTCATCAACACTCTGAAGGTCCACAGATTACAGAATGCCTCCAGATGTGCTTCGGAAACTACTACTAGTCTTCCAGTGTACGATCAAAGAGTAGACAGTATAAGACATTACTCCCATGGAGAAAAGTCCGCATGGTGCTTATTGTGTTCAATGCTGATGTAATTTTTGTGTTTCATCAACACTCTGAAGGTCCACAGACTACAGAATGCCTCCAGATGTGCTTCGGAAACTACTACTAGTCTTCCAGGGAACGTTTAAAGCGTAGACAGTTGAAGACATTACTCCCATCTAGAAACGTCCGCATGGTGCTTATTGTGTTCAATGCCGATGCAATTTTTTGTGTTTCATCAAAACTCTGAAGGTCCACAGATTACAGAATGCCTCCAGATGTGCTTCGGAAACTACTACTAGTCTTCCAGGGAACGATCAAAGCGTGACAGTTTAAGACATTAGTCCCATGGAGAAACGTCCACATGGTGCTTATTGTGTTCAATGCCGATGCAATTTTTGTGTTTCATCAAAACTCTGAAGGTCCACAAATTACTGAATGCATCCAGATGTGCTTCGGAAACTACTACTAGTCTTCCAGGGAACGATCAAAGCGTAGACAGTTTGAGACATTACTCCCATGGAGAAAAGTCCGCATGGTTCTTATTGTGTTCAAAGCCGATGCAATTTTTGTGTTTCATCAACACTCTGAAGGTCCACAGATTACCGAATGCATCCAGATGTGTTTCGGAAACTACTACAAGTCTTCCAGGGAACGATCAAAGCGTAGACAGTTTAAGACATTACTCCCATCGAGAAAAGTCCGCAAGGTGCTTATTGTGTTCAATGCCGAAGCAATTTCTGTGTTTCATCAACACTCTGAAGGTCCACAGATTACAGAATGCCTCCAGATGTGCTTCGGAAACTAATACTAGTCTTCGAGTGTACGATCAAAGAGTAGACAGTATAAGACATTACTCCCGTGGTGAAAAGTCCGCATGGTGCTTATTGTGATCAATGCTGATGTAACTTTTGTGTTTCATCAACACTCTGAAGGTCCACAGACTACAGAATGCCTCCAGATGTGCTTCGGAAACTACTACTAGTCTTCCAGGGAACGATAAAAACGTAGGTTGTTTAAGACATTACTCCCATGGAGGAAAGTCCGCATGGTGCTTATTGTGTTCAATGCCGATGAATTTTTGTGTTTCATCAACACTCTGAAGATCCACAGATTACAGAATGCATCCAGATGTGCTTCGGAAACTACTAGTCTTCCAGGGAACGATCAAAGCGTAGACAGCTTAAGAAATTACACCCATGGAGAAAAGTCCGCATGGTGCTTATTGTGTTCAATGCCGATGCAATTTCTGTGTTTCATCAACACTCTGAAGGTCCACTGAATACAAAATACCTCCAGATGTTTTCGGAAACTACTACTAGTCTTCCAGGGAACGATCAAAGCGGAGACAGTTTAAGACATTACTCCCATGGAGAAACGTCCGCATGGTGCTTATTGTGTTCAATGCAGATGCAATTTTTGTGTTTCATCAAAACTCTGAAGGTCCACAGATTACAGAATGCATCCAGATTTGCTTCGGAAACTACTACTAGTCTTCCAGGGAACGATCAAAGCGTAGACTGTTTGAGACATTACTCCCATGGAGAAAAGTCCGCATGGTTCTTATTGTGTTCAAAGCCGATGCAATTTTTGTGTTTCACCAACACTCTGAAGGTCCACAGATTACCGGATGCATCCAGATGTGCTTCGGAAATTACTACAAGTCTTCCAGGGAACGATCAAAGCGTAGACAGTTTGAGACATTACTCCCATGGAGAAAAGTCCGCATGTTGCTTATTGTGTTCAATGCCAGTGCAATTTTTGTGTTTCATCAAAACTCTGAAGGTCCACAGATTACAGAATGCTTCCAGATGTGCTTCGGAAACTACTACTAGTCTTCCAGGGAACGATCAAAGCGTAGACAGTTTGAGACATTACTCCCATGGAGAAAAGTCCGCATGGTGCTTATTGTGTTCAATGCCAGTGCAATTTTTGTGTTTCATCAACACTCTGAAGGTCCACAGATTACAGATTACATCCAGATGTGCTTCGGAAACTACTACTAGTCTTCCAGGGAACGATCAAAGTGTAGACAGTTTAAGACATTACACCCACGGAGAAAAGTCCCATGGTGCTTATTGTGTTCAATGCCGAAGCAATTTCTGTGTTTCATCAACTCTCTGAAGGTCCACAGATTACAGAATGCCTCCGGATGTGCTTCGGAAACTACTACTAGTCTTCCAGGGAACGATCAAATCGTAGACAGCTTAAGACATTACTCCCATGGAGAAACGTCCGCATGGTGCTTATTGTGTTCAATGCCGATGCAATTTTTGTGTTTCATCAAAACTCTGAAGGTCCACAGATTACAGAATGCATCCAGATTTGCTTCGGAAACTACTACTAGTCTTCCAGGGAACGATCAAAGCGTAGACAGTTTGAGACATTAGTCCCATGGAGAAACGTCCGCATGGTTCTTATTGTGTTCAAAGCCGATGCAATTTTTGTGTTTCATCAACACTCTGAAGGTCCACAGATTACCGAATGCATCCAGATGTGCTTCGGAAACTACCACAAGTCTTCCAGGGAACGATCATAGCGTAGACAGTTTGAGACATTACTCCCATGGAGAAAAGTCCACAAGGTGCTTATTGTGTTCAATGCCGATGCAATTTCTGTGTTTCATCAACACTCTGAAGTTCCACAGATTACAGAATGCCTCCAGATGTGCTTCGGAAGCTACCGCTAGTCTTCCAGTAAACGATCACAGCGTAGACAGTTTAAGACATTACTCTCATGGAGAAAAGTCCGAATGGTGCTTATTTGTTCAATTCCGATGCAATCTCTGTGTTTCATCAACACTCTGAAGGTCCACAGATTACAGAATGCCTCCAGATGTGCTTCGGAAACTAATACTAGTCTTCGAGTATACGATCAAAGAGTAGACAGTATAAGACATTACTCCCATGGAGAAAAGTCCGCATGTTGCTTATTGTGTTCAATACTGATGTAATAATTGTGTTTCATCAACACTCTGAAGGTCCACAGACTACAGAATGCCTCCAGATGTGCTTCGGAAATACTACTAGTCTTCCAGGGAACGATTAAAGCGTAGACAGCTTAAGACATTACACCCATGGAGAAAAGTCCGCATGGTGCTTATTGTGTTCAATGCCGATGCAATTACTGTGTTTCATCAACACTCTGAAGGTCCACTAATTACAAAATGCCTCCAGATGTGTTTCGGAAACTACTACTAGTCTTCCAGGGAACGATCAAAGCGTAGACAGTTTAAGACATTACTCCCATGGAGAAACGTCCACATGGTGCTTATTGTGTTCAATGCCGATGCAATTTTTGTGTTTCATCAAAACTCTGAAGGTCCACAGATTACAGAATGCATCCAGATGTGCTTCGGAAACTACTACTAGTCTTCCAGTGAACGATCAAAGCGTAGACAGTTTGAGACATTACTCCCATGGAGAAAAGTCCGCATGGTTCTTATTGTGTTCAAAGCCGATGCAATTTTTGTGTTTCACCAACACTCTGAAGGTCCACAGAATACAAAATGCATCCAGATGTGCTTCGGAAAATACTACAATTCTTCCAAGGGAACGATCAAAGCGTAGACAGTTTAAGACATTACTCCCATGGAGAAAAGTCCGCATGGTGCTTATTGTGTTCAATGCCGATGCAATTTCTGTGTTTCATCAACACTCTCAATGTCCACATATTACAGAATGCCTCCAGATGTGCTTCGGAAGCTAATGCTAGTCTTCCAGTGAACGATCACAGCGTAGACAGTGTAAGACATTACACCCATGGAGAAAAGTCCGCATGGTGCTTATTGTGTTCAATGCCGATGCAATTTCTGTGTTTCATCAACACTCTGAAGGTCCACTTATTACAAAATGCCTCCAGACGTGCTTCGGAAACTACTACAAGTCCCCCAGGGAACGATCAAAGCGTAGACAGTTTAAGACATTACTCCCACGGAGAAAAGACCGCATGGTACTTATTGTGTTCAATGCCGATGCAATTTCTGTGTTTTATCAACACTCTGAAGGTCCACAGATTACAGAATGCCTCCAGATGTGCTTCGGAAGCTACTGCTAGTCTTCCAGTGAACGATCAAAGCGTAGACAGTTTAAGAAACTACTTACATGGAGAAAAGTCCGCATGGTGCTTATTGTTTTCTATGCCGATGCAATTTTTGTGTTTCATCAACACTCTGAAGGTCCACAGATTACAGAATGCATCCAGATATGCTTCGGAAACTACTACTAGTCTTCCAGTGTACGATCAAAGCGTAGACAGTATAAGACATTACTCCCATGGAGAAAAGTCCGCATGGTGCTTATTGTGTTCAATTCCGATTCAATTTCTGTGTTCCATCAACACTCTGAAGGTCCACAGATTACAGAATCCCTCCAGATGTGCTTCAGAAACTACTACTAGTCTTCCAGTATACGATCAAAGCGTAGACAGTTTAAGACATTACTCCCATGGAGAAAAGTCGGCATGGTGCTTATTGTGTTCAATGCCGATGCAATTTTTGCATTTCATCAACACTCTGAAGGTCCACAGATTACAGAATACATCCAGATGTGCTTCGACAACTACTAGTAGTCTTCCAGGGAACGATCAAAGCGTACACAGTTTAAGACATTACTCCCATGGAGAAAAGTCGGCATGGTGCTTATTGTGTTCAAAGCCGATGCAATTTTTTGTGTTTCATCAACACTTTGAAAGTCCACAGATTACAGAATCCCTCCAGATGTGCTTCAGAAACTACTACTAGTCTTCCAGTGAACGATCAAAGCGTAGACAGTTTAAGACATTACTATCATGGAGAAAAGTCCGCATGGTGCTTATTGTGTTCAATGCCGATTCAATTCCTGTGTTTCATCAACACTCTGAAGGTCCACAGATTAAAGAATGCCTCCAGAAGTGCTTCGGAAACTACTACTAATCTTCCAGTGAACGATCAAAGCGTAGACACTTTAAGACATTACTCCCATGGAGAGAATTCCGCATGGTGCTTATTGAGTTCAATGCCGATGCAATTCTTGTGTTTCATCAACACTCTGAAGGTCCACAGATTACAGAATGCCTCCAGATGTGCTTCGGAAAAGTACTTCTAGTCTTCCAGGGAACGATCAAAGCGTAGACAGTTTGAGACATTATTCCCATGGAGAAAAGTCCACATGGGGCTTATTGTGTTCAAAGCTGATGCAATTTTTGTGTTTCATCAACACACTGATATCCCACAGATTACAGAATGCATCCAGATGTGAATTGGAAACTACTACTAGTCTTACAGTGAACGATCAAAGCGTAGACAGGTTAAGACACTACACCCATGGAGAAAAGTCCGCATGGTGCTTAATGTTTTCAATGCCGATGCAATTTTTGTGTTTCATCAACACTCAGAAGGTCCACAGATTACAGAAAGCCTCCAGATGTGCTTCGGAAACTACTGCTAGTCTTCCAGTGAACGATCAAAGAGTAGACAGGTTAAGACACTACTCCCATGGAGAAAAGTCCGCATGGTGCTTATTGTTTTCAATGCCGATGCAATTTTTGTGTTTCATCAACACTCAGAAGGTCCACAGATTACAGAAAGCCTCCAGATGTGCTTCGGAAACTACTTCTATTCTTCCAGTGTACGATCAAAGCGTAGACAGTTTAAGACATTACTCCCATGGAGAATAGTCCACATGGGGCTTATTGTGTTCAATGCCGATTCAATTTCTTTGTTTCATCAACACTCTGTAGGTCCACAGATTACAGAATGCCTCAAGATGTGCTTCGGAAATTACTACTAGTCTTCCAGGGAACGATCAAATCGTAGACAGCTTAAGACATTACACCCATGGAGAAAAGTCCGCATGGTGTTTATTGTGTTCAATGAAGATGCAATTTCTGTGTTTCATCAACACTCTGAAGGTCCACTGATTACAAAATGCATCCAGATGTGCTTCGGAAACTACTACTAGTCTTCCAGTGAACGATCAAAGCGTAGACAGTTTAAGACATTAGTCCCATGGAGAAACGTCCGCATGGTGCTTATTGTGTTCAATGACGATGCAATTTTTGTGTTTCATCAAAACTCTGAAGGTCCACAGATTACTGAATGCATCCAGATGTGCTTCGGAAACTACTACTAGTCTTCCAGGGAACGATCAAAGCGTAGACAGTTTGAGACATTACTCCAATGGAGAAAAGTCCGCATGGATTTTATTGTGTTCAAAGCCGATGCAATTTTTGTGTTTCATCAACACTCTGAAGGTCCACAGATTACCGAATTCATCCAGATGTGCTTCGGAAACTACTACAAGTCTTCCAGGGAACGATCAAAGCGTAGACAGTTTAAGACATTACTCCCTTGGTGAAAAGACCGCATGGTGCTTATTGTGTTCAATGCCGATGCGATTTCTGTGTTTCATCAACACTCCGAAGGTCCACAGATTACAGAATGCCTCCAGATGTGCTTCGGAAACTAATACTAGTCTTCGAGTGTGCGATCAAAGAGTAGACAGTATATGACATTACTCCCATGGAGAAAAGTCCGCATGGTGCTTATTGTGTTCAATGGTGATGTAATTTTTGTGTTTCATCAACACTCTGAAGGTCCACAGACTACAGAATGCCTCCAGATGTGCTTCGGAAACTACTACTAGTCTTCCAGGGAACGATCAAAGCGTAGGCAATTTAAGACATTACTCCGATGGAGAAAAGTCCGCATGGTGCTTATTGTGTTCAATGCCGATGAATTTTTGTGTTTCATCAACACTCTGAAGATCCACAGATTACAGAATGCATCCAGATGTGCTTCGGAAACTACCACTAGTCTTCCAGGGAACGATCAAAGCGAAGACTGTTTGAGACATTACTCCCATTTAGAAAAGTCCGCATGGTTCTTATTGTGTTCAAAGCCGTTGCAATTTTTGTGTTTCACCAACACTCTGAAGGTCCACAGATTACCGAATGCATCCAGATGTGCTTCGGAAACTACTACAAGCCTTCCAGGGAACGATCACAACGTAGACAGTTTAAGACATTACTCTCATGGAGAAAAGTCCGCATGGTGCTTATCGTGTTCAATGCCGATGCAATTTCTGTGTTTCATCAACACTCTGAAGGTCCACAGATTACAGAATGCCTCCAGATGTGCTTCGGAAACTACTACTAGTCTTCCAGTGTACGATCAAAGAGTAGACAGTATAAGACATTACTCCCATGGAGAAAAGTCTGCATGGTGCTTATTGTGTTCAATGCCGATGCAATTTCTGTGTTTCATCAACACTCTGAATGTCCACAGAGTACAGAATGCATCCAGATGGGCTTCAGAAACTACTACTAGTCTTCCAGGAAACGATCAAAGCGTAGGCAGTTTAAGACATTACTCCCATGGAGAAAAGTCCGCATGGTGCTTATTGTGTTCAATGCCGATGAATTTCTGTGTTTCATCAACACTCTGAAGGTCCACAGATTACAGAATGCATCCAGATGTGCTTCGGAAACTACTACTAGTCTTCAAGGCAACGATCAAAGTGTAGACAGTTTAAGACATTACTCCCATGGAGAAAAGTCCCATGGTGCTTATTGTGTTCAATGCCGAAGCAATTTCTGTGTTTCATCAACTGTCTGAAGGTCCACAGATTACAGAATGCCTCCGATGTGCTTCGGAAACTACTACTAGTCTTCCAGGGAACGATCAAAGCGTAGACAGCTTAAGACATTACACCCATGGAGAAAAGTCCGCATGGTGCTTATTGTGTTCAATGCCGAAGCAATTTCTGTGTTTCATCAACACTCTGAAGGTCCACTGATTACAAAATGCCTACAGATTTGCTTCGGAAACTACTACTAGTCTTCCAGCGAACGATCAAATCGTAGACAGATTAAGACATTACTCCCATGGAGAAACGTCCGCATGGTGCTTATTGTGTTCAATGCCGATGCAATTTTTGTGTTTCATCAAAACTCTGAAGGTCCACACATTACAGAATGCATCCAGATGTGCTTCGGAAACTACTACCAGTCTTCCAGGGAACGATCAAAGCGTAGACAGTTTGAGACATTACTCCCATGGAGAAAAGTCCGCATGGTTATTATTGTGTTCAAAGCCGATGCAATTTTTGTGTTTCACCAACACTCTGAAGGTCCACAGATAACCGAATGCATCCAGATGTGCTTCGGAAACTACTACAAGTCTTCCAGGGAACGATCAAAGCGTACACAGTTTAAGACATTACTCCCATGGAGAAAAGTCCGCATGGTGCTTATTGTGTTCAATGCCGATGCAATTTCTGTGTTTCATCAACACTCTGAAGGTCCACAGATTACAGAATGCCTCCAGATGTGCTTCGGAAGCTACTGCTAGTCTTCCAGTGAACGATCACAGCGTAGACAGTTTAAGACATTACTCCCATGGAGAATAGTCCACATGGTGCTTATTGTGTTCAATGCCGATTCAATTTCTGTGTTTCATCAACACTCTGTAGGTCCACAGATTTCAGAATGTCTCCAGATGTGCTTCAGAAACTACTACTAGTCTTCCAGTGAACGATCAAGGCGTAGACAGTTTAAGACATTACTCCCATGGAGAAAAGTCCGCATGGTGCTTATTGTGTTCAATGCCGATGCAATTTCTGTGTTTCATCAACACTCTGAAGGTCCACAGATTACAGAATGCCTCCAGATGTGCTTCGGAAACTACTACTAGTCTTCCAGTGTACGATCAAAGAGTATACAGTATAAGACCTTACTCCCATGGAGAAAAGTCCGCATGGTGCTTATTGTGTTCAATGCTGATGTAATTTTTGTGTTTCATCAACAATTTAAAGTTCCACAGCCTACAGAATGCCTCCAGATGTGCTTCGGAAGCTACTACTACTCTTCCAGGGAACGATCAAAGCGTAGACAGTTTGAGACATTACTCCCATGGAGAAAAGTCCACATGGTGCTTATTGTGTTCAATGCCGATGCAATTTTTGTGTTTCATCAAAACTCTGAAGGTCCACAGATTACTGAATGCATCCAGATGTGCTTCGGAAACTAATACTAGTCTTCCAGGGAACGATCAGAGCGTAGACAGTTTGAGACATTACTGCCATGGAGAAAAGTCCGCATGGTTCTTATTGTGTTCAAAGCCGATGCAATTTTTGTGATTCATCAACAGTCTGAAGGTCCACAGATTACCGAATGCATCCAGATGTGCTTCGGAAACTACTACAAATCTTCCAGGGAACGATCAAAGCGTAGACAGTTTAAGACATTACTCCCATGGAGAAATGTCCGCAAGGTGCTTATTGTGTTCAATGCCGATGCAATTTCTGTGTTTCATCAACACTCTGAAGGTCCACAGTTTACAGAATGCCTCCAGATGTGCTTCGGAAACTAATACTAGTCTTCGAGTGTACGATCAAAGAGTAGACAGTATATGACATTACTCCCATGGAGAAAAGTCCGCATGGTGCTTATTGTGTTCAATGCTGATGTAATTTTTGTGTTTCATCAACACTCTGAAGGTCCACAGACTACAGAATGCCTCCAGATGTGCTTCGGAAACTACTACTAGTCTTCCAGTGAACGATCAAAGCGTAGGCAGTTTAAGACATTACTCCCATGGAGAAAAGTCCGCATGGTGCTTATTGTGTTCAATGCCGATGATTTTTTATGTTTCATCAACACTCTGAAGATCCACAGATTACAGAATGCATCCAGATGTGCTTCGGAAACTACTACTAGTCTTCCAGGGAACGATCAAAGTGTAGACAGTTTAAGACATTACTCCCATGGAGAAAAGTCCCACGGTGCTTATTGTGTTCAATGCCGAAGCAAATTCTGTGTTTCATCAACTCTCTGAAGGTCCACAGTTTACAGAATGCCTCCGGATGTGCTTCGGAAACTACTACTAGTCTTCCAGGGAACGATCAAAGCGTGACAGTTTAAGACATTAGTCCCATGGAGAAACGTCCGCATGGTGCTTATTGTGTTTAATGCCGATGCAATTTTTGTGTTTCATCAAAACTCTGAAGGTCCACAAATTACTGAATGCATCCAGATGTGCTTCGGAAACTACTACTAGTCTTCCAGGGAACGATCAAAGCGTAGGCTGTTTAAGACATTACTCCCATGGAGAAAAGTCCGCATGGTGCTTATTGTGTTCAATGCCGATGAATTTTTGTGTTTCATCAACACTCTGAAGATCCACAGATTACAGAATGCATCCAGATGTGCTTCGGAAACTACTACTAGTCTTCCAGGGAACGATCAAAGCGTAGACAGCTTAAGACATTACACCCATGGAGAAAAGTCCGCATGGTGCTTATTGTGTTCAATGCCGATGCAATTTCTGTGTTTCATCAACACTCTGAATGTCCACTGAATACAAAATGCCTCCAGATGTGCTTCGGAAACTACTACTAGTCTTCCAGGGAACGATCAAAGCATAGACAGTTTAAGACATTACTCCCATGGAGAGACGTCCACATGGTGCTTATTGTGTTCAATGCCGATGCAATTTTTGTGTTTCATCAAAACTATGAAGGTCCACAGATTACAGAATGCATCCAGATGTTCTTCGGAAACTACTACTAGTCTTCCAGGGAACGATCAAAGCGGAGACAGTTTAAGACATTACTCCCATGGAGAAACGTCCGCATGGTCCTTATTGTGTTCAATGCCGATGCAATTATTGTGTTTCATCAAAACTCTGAAGGTCCACAGATTACAGAATGCATCCAGATGTGCTTCGGAAACTACTACTAGTCTTATAGGGAACGATCACAGCGTAGACAGTTTAAGACATTTCACTCATGGAGAAAAGTCCGCATGATGCTTATCGTGTTCAATGCCGAGGCAATTTCTGTGTTTCATCAACACTCTGAAGGTCCACAGATTACAGAATGCCTCCAGATGTGCTTCGGAAACTACTACTAGTCTTCCAGTGTACGATCAAAAAGTAGACAGTATAAGACATTACTCCCATATAGAAAAGTCCGCATGGTGCTTATTGTGTTCAATTCTAATGTAATTTTTGTGTTTCATCAACACTCTGAAGGTCCACAGACTACAGAATGCCTCCAGATGTGTTTCGGAAACTACTACTAGTCTTCCAGGGAACGATCAAAGCGTAGACAGTTGAAGACATTACTCCCATGGAGAAAAGTCCGCATGGTGCTTATTGTGTTCAATGCCGATGCAATTTTTGTGTTTCATCAAAACTCTGAAGGTCCACAGATTACAGAATACATCCAGATGTGCTTCGGAAACTACTACTAGTCTTCCAGGGAACGATCAAAGCGTGACTGTTTAAGACATTAGTCCCATGGAGAAACGTCCGCATGGTGCTTATTGTGTTCAATGCCGATGCAATTTTTGTGTTTCATCAAAACTCTGAAGGTCCACAAATTACTGAATGCATCCAGATGTGCTTCGGAAACTACTACTAGTCTTCCAGGGAACGATCAAAGCGTAGGCTGTTTAAGACATTACTCCCATGGAGAAAAGTCCGCATGGTGCTTATTGTGTTCAATGCCGATGAATTTTTGTGTTTCATCAACACTCTGAAGTTCCACAGATTACAGAATGCATCCAGATGTGCTTCGGAAACTACTACTAGTCTTCCAGGGAACGATCAAAGCGTAGACAGCTTAAGACATTACACCCATGGAGAAAAGTCCGCATGGTGCTTATTGTGTTCAATGCCGATGCAATTTATGTGTTTCATCAACACTCTGAAGGTCCACTGAATAATAAATGCCTCCAGATGTGCTTCGGAAACTACTACTAGTCTTCCAGGGAACGATCAAAGCATAGACAGTTTAAGACATTACTCCCATGGAGAAACGTCCGCATGGTGCTTATTGTGTTCAATGCCGATGCAATTTTTGTGTCTCATCAAAACTCTGAAGGTCCACAGATTACAGAATGCATCCAGATGTGCTTCGGAAAGTACTACAAGTCTTCCAGGGAACGATCACAGCGTTGACAGTTTAAGACATTACTCTCATGGAGAAAAGTCCGCATGGTGCTTATCATGTTCAAAGCCGATGCAATTTCTTTGTTTCATTAACACTCTGAAGGTCCACAGATTACAGAATGCCTCCAGATGTGCTTCGGAAACTACTACTAGTCTTCCAGTGTACGATCAATGAGTAGACAGTATAAGACATTACTCCCATGGAGAAAAGTCCGCATGGTGCTTATTGTGTTCAATTCTGATGTAATTTTTGTGTTTCATCAACACTCTGAAGGTCCACAGACTATAGAATGCCTCCAGATAAGCTTCGGAAACTACTACTAGTCTTCCAGGGAACGATCAAAGCGTAGACAGTTGAAGACATAACTCCCATGGAGAAACGTCCGCATGGTGCTTATTGTGTTCAATGCCGATGCAATTTTTGTGTTTCATCAAAACTCTGAAGGTCCACAGATTACAGAATGCATCCAGATGTGCTTCGGAAACTACTACTAGTCTTCCAGGGAACGATCAAAGCGTAGGCTGTTTAAGACATTACTCCCATGGAGAAAAGACCGCATGGTGCTTATTCTGTTCAATGCCGATGAATTTTTGTGTTTCATCAACACTCTGAAGATCCACAGATTACAGAATGCATCAAGATGTGCTTCGGAAACTACTACTAGGCTTCCAGGGAACGATCAAAGCGTAGACAGCTTAAGACATTACACCCATGGAGAAAAGTCCGCATGGTGCTTATTGTGTTCAATGCCGATGCAATTACTGTGTTTCATCAACACTCTGAAGGTCCACTGAATACAAAATGTCTCCAGATGTGCTTCGTAAACTACTACTAGTCTTCCAGGGAACGATCACAGCGTAGACAGTTTAAGACATTACTCTCATGGAGAAAAGTCCGCATGGTGCTTATTGTATTCAATGCCGATGCAATTTCTGTGTTTCATCAACACTCTGAAGGTCCACAGATTACAGAATGCCTCCAGATGTGCTTCGGAAACTACTACTAGTCTTCCAGTGTACGATCAAAGAGTAGACAGTATTAGACATTACTCCCATGGAGAAACGTCCGCATGGTGCTTATTGTGTTCAATGCCGATGCAATTTTTGTGTTTCATCAAAACTCTAAAGGTCCACAGATTACAGAATAAATCCAGATGTGCTTCGGAAACTACTACTAGTCTTCCAGGGAACGATCAAAGCGTGACAGTTTAAGACATTAGTCCCATGGAGAAAAGTCCGCATGGTGCTTATTGTGTTCAATGCCGATGCAATTTCTGTGTTTCATCAACACTCTGAAGGTCCACAGACTACAGAATGCCTCCAGATGTGCTTCGGAAACTACTACTAGTCTTCCAGGGAACGATAAAAGAGTAGACATTTGAAGACATTACTCCCATGGAGAATCGTCCGCATGGTGCTTATTGTGTTCAATGCCGATGCAATTTTTGTGTTTCATCAAAACTCTGAAGGTCCACAGATTACAGAATGCATCCAGATGTGCTTCGGAAACCACTACTAGTCTTCCAGGGAACGATCAAAGCGTAGACAGCTTGAGACATTAGTCCCATGGAGAAACGTCCGCATGGTTCTTATTGTGTTCAAAGCCGATGCAATTTTTGTGTTTCATCAACACTCTGAAGGTCCACAGATTACCGAATGCATCCAGATGTGCTTCGGAAACTAATACAAGTCTTCCAGGGAACGATCAAAGCGTAGACAGTTTAAGACATTACTCCCATCGAGAAAAGTCCGCAAGGTGCTTATTGTGTTCAATGCCGAAGAAATTTCTGTGTTTCATCAACACTCTGAAGGTCCACAGATTACAGAATGCTTCCAGATGTGCTTCGGAAACTAATACTAGTCTTCGAGTGTACGATCAAAGAGTAGACAGTATAAGACATTACTCCCATGGTGAAAAGTCCGCATGGTGCTTATTGTGATCAATGCTGATGTGACTTTTGTGTTTCATCAACACTCTGAAGGTCCACAGACTACAGAATGCCTCCAGATGTGCTTCGGAAACTACTACTAGTCTTCCAGGGAACGATAAAAACGTAGGTTGTTTAAGACATTACTCCCATGGAGAAAAGTCCGCATGGTGCTTATTGTGATCAATGCCGATGAATTTTTGTGTTTCATCAACACTCTGAAGATCCACAGATTACAGAATGCATCCAGATGTGCTTCGGAAACTACTAGTCTTCCAGGGAACGATCAAAGCGTAGACAGCCTAAGACATTACACCCATGGAGAAAAGTCCGCATGGTGCTTATTGTGTTCAATGCCGATGCAATTTCTGTGTTTCATCAACACTCTGAAGGTCCACTGAATACAAAATGCCTCCAGATGTTTTCGGAAACTACTACTAGTCTTCCAGGGAACGATCAAAGCGGAGACAGTTTAAGACATTACTCCCATGGAGAAACGTCCGCATGGTGCTTATTGTGTTCAATGCAGATGCAATTTTTGTGTTTCATCAAAACTCTGAAGGTCCACAGATTACAGAATGCATCCAGATGTGCTTCGGAAACTACTACTAGTCTTCCAGGGAACGATCAAAGCGTGACAGTTTAAGACATTAGTCCCATGGAGAAACGTCCGCATGGTGCTTATTGTGTTCAATGCCGATGCAATTTTTGTGTTTCATCAAAACTCTGAAGGTCCACAAATAACTGAATGCATCCAGATGTGCTTCGGAAACTACTACTAGTCTTCCAGGGAACGATCAAAGCGTAGACAGTTTGAGACATTACTCCCATGGAGAAAAGTCCGCATGGTTCTTATTGTGTTCAAAGCCGATGCAATTTTTGTGTTTCATCAACACTCTGAAGGTCCACAGATTACCGAATGCATCCAGATGTGATTCGGAAACTAATACAAGTCTTCCAGGGAACGATCAAAGCGTAGACAGTTTAAGACATTACACCCATGGAGAAAAGTCCGCATGGTGCTTATTGTGTTCAATGCCGATGCAATTTCTGTGTTTCATCAACACTCTGAAGGTCCACAGACTACAGAATGCCTCCAGATGTGCTTCGGAAACTACTACTAGTCTTCCAGGGAACGATAAAAGAGTAGACATTTGAAGACATTACTCCCATGGAGAATCGTCCGCATGGTGCTTATTGTGTTCAATGCCGATGCAATTTTTGTGTTTCATCAAAACTCTGAAGGTCCACAGATTACAGAATGCATCCAGATGTGCTTCGGAAACTACTACTAGTCTTCCAGGGAACGATCAAAGCGTAGACAGTTTGAGACATTACTCCCATGGAGAAACGTCCGCATGGTGCTTATTGTGTTCAATGCCGATGCAATTTTTGTGTTTCAACAAAACTCTGAAGGTCCACAGATTACAGAATGCATCCAGATGTGCTTCGGAAACCACTACTAGTCTTCCAGGGAACGATCAAAGCGTAGACAGCTTGAGACATTAGTCCCATGGAGAAACGTCCGCATGGTTCTTATTGTGTTCAAAGCCGATGCAATTTTTGTGTTTCATCAACACTCTGAAGGTCCACAGATTACCGAATGCATCCAGATGTGCTTCGGAAACTAATACAAGTCTTCCAGGGAACGATCAAAGCGTAGACAGTTTAAGACATTACTCCCATCGAGAAAAGTCCGCAAGGTGCTTATTGTGTTCAATGCCGAAGAAATTTCTGTGTTTCATCAACACTCTGAAGGTCCACAGATTACAGAATGCTTCCAGATGTGCTTCGGAAACTAATACTAGTCTTCGAGTGTACGATCAAAGAGTAGACAGTATAAGACATTACTCCCATGGTGAAAAGTCCGCATGGTGCTTATTGTGATCAATGCTGATGTGACTTTTGTGTTTCATCAACACTCTGAAGGTCCACAGACTACAGAATGCCTCCAGATGTGCTTCGGAAACTACTACTAGTCTTCCAGGGAACGATAAAAACGTAGGTTGTTTAAGACATTACTCCCATGGAGAAAAGTCCGCATGGTGCTTATTGTGATCAATGCCGATGAATTTTTGTGTTTCATCAACACTCTGAAGATCCACAGATTACAGAATGCATCCAGATGTGCTTCGGAAACTACTAGTCTTCCAGGGAACGATCAAAGCGTAGACAGCCTAAGACATTACACCCATGGAGAAAAGTCCGCATGGTGCTTATTGTGTTCAATGCCGATGCAATTTCTGTGTTTCATCAACACTCTGAAGGTCCACTGAATACAAAATGCCTCCAGATGTTTTCGGAAACTACTACTAGTCTTCCAGGGAACGATCAAAGCGGAGACAGTTTAAGACATTACTCCCATGGAGAAACGTCCGCATGGTGCTTATTGTGTTCAATGCAGATGCAATTTTTGTGTTTCATCAAAACTCTGAAGGTCCACAGATTACAGAATGCATCCAGATGTGCTTCGGAAACTACTACTAGTCTTCCAGGGAACGATCAAAGCGTAGACTGTTTGAGACATTACTCCCATGGAGAAAAGTCCGCATGGTTCTTATTGTGTTCAAAGCCGATGCAATTTTTGTGTTTCACCAACACTCTGAAGGTCCACAGATTACCGGATGCATCCAGATGTGCTTCGGAAATTACTACAAGTCTTCCAGGGAACGATCACAGCGTAGACAGTTTAAGACATTACTCTCATGGAGAAAAGTCCGCATGGTGCTTATTGTGTTCAATGCCGATGCAATTTCTGTGTTTCATCAACACTCTGAAGGTCCATAGATTACAGAATGCATCCAGATGTGCTTCGGAAACTACTACTAGTCTTCCAGTGTACGATGAAAGAGTAGACAGTATAAGACATTACTCCCATGGAGAAAAGTCCACATGGTGCTTATTGTGTTCAATGCTGATGTAATTTTTGTGTTTCATCAACACTCTGAAGGTCCACAGACTACAGAATGCCTCCAGATGTGCTTCGTAAACTACTACTAGTCTTCCAGGGAACGATAAAAGAGTAGACATTTGAAGACATTACTCCCATGGAGAATCGTCCGCATGGTGCTTATTGTGTTCAATGCCGATGCAATTTTTGTGTTTCATCAAAACTCTGAAGGTCCACAGATTACAGAATGCATCCAGATGTGCTTCGGAAACTACTACTAGTCTTCCAGGGAACGATCAAAGCGTAGACAGTTTGAGACATTACTCCCATGGAGAAAAGTCCGCATGGTGCTTATTGTGTTCAATGCCGGTGCAATTTTTGTGTTTCATCAACACTCTGAAGGTCCACAGATTACAGATTGCATCCAGATGTGCTTCGGAAACTACTACTAGTCTTCCAGGGAACGATCAAAGTGTAGACAGTTTTAGACATTACACTCACGGAGAAAAGTCCCATGGTGCTTATTGTGTTCAATGCCGAAGCAATTTCTGTGTTTCATCAAAACTCTGAAGGTCCACAGATTACAGAATGCTTCCAGATGTGCTTCGGAAACTAATACTAGTCTTCTAGTATACGATCAAAGAGTAGACAGTATAAGACATTACTCCCATGGAGAGAAGTCCGCATGTTGCTTATTGTGTTCAATACTGATGTAATGTTTGTGTTTCATCAACACTCTGAAGGTCCACAGACTACAGAATGCCTCCAGATGTGCTTCGTGAACTACTACTAGTCTTCCAGGAAACGATCAAACCGTAGACAGTTTAAGACATTACTCCCATGGAGAAAAGTCCCATGGTGCTTATTGTGTTCAAAGCCGAAGCAATTTCTGTGTTTCATCAACTCTCTGAAGGTCCACAGATTACAGAATGCCTCCGGATGTGCTTCGGAAATACTACTAGTCTTCCAGGGAACGATTAAAGCGTAGACAGCTTAAGACATTACACCCATGGAGAAAAGTCCGCATGGTGCTTATTGTGTTCAATGCCGATGCAATTTCTGTGTTTCATCAACACTCTGAAGGTCCACTGATTACAAAATGCCTCCAGATGTGCTTCGGAAACTACTACTAGTCTTCCAGGGAACGATCAAAGCGTAGACAGTTTAAGACATTACTCCCATGGAGAAACGTCCGCATGGTGCTTATAGTGTTCAATGCCGAAGCAATTTCTGTGTTTCATCAACTCTCTGAAAATCAACACATGAAGCAATTTCTGTGTTTCATCAACTCTCTGAAAGTCAACACATTACAGAATGCCTCCGGATGTGCTTCGGAAACTACTACTATTCTTCCAGGGAACTTTCAAAGCGTAGACAGTTTAAGACATTACACCCATGGAGAAAAGTCCGCATGGTGCTTATTGTGTACAATGCCGATGCAATTTCTGTGTTTCATCAACACTCTGAAGGTCCACTTATTACAAAATGCCTCCAGATGTGCTTCGGAAACTACTACAAGTCCACCAGGGAACGATCAAAGCGTAGACAGTTTAAGACATTACTCCCACGGAGAAAAGTCCGCATGGTGCTTATTGTGTTCAATGCCGATGCAATTTCTGTGTTTCATCAACACTCTCAATGTCCACATATTACAGAATGCCTCCAGATGTGCTTCGGAAGCTACTGCTAGTCTTCCAGTGAACGATCACAGCTTAGACAGTTTAAGACTTTACTCTCATGGAGAAAAGTCCGCATGTTGCTTATTGTGTTCAATGGCGATGCAATTTCTGTGTTTCATCAACACTCTGAAGGTCCACAGATTACAGAATGCCTCCAGATGTGCTTCGGAAACTACTACTAGTCTTCCAGTGTACGATCAAAGTGTAGACAGTATAAGACATTACTCCCATGGAGAAAAGTCCGCATGGTGCTTATTGTGTTCAATGCTGATGTAATTTTTGTGTTTCGTCAACACTCTGAAGGTCCACAGACTACAGAATGACACCAGATGTGCTTCAGAAACTACTACTAGTCTTCCAGGGAACGATCAAAGCGTAGACAGTTTAAGACATTACTCCCATGGAGAAACGTCCGCATGGTGCTTATAGTGTTCAATGCCGAAGCAATTTCTGTGTTTCATCAACTCTCTGAAAATCAACACATTACAGAATGCCTCCGGATGTGCTTCGGAAACTACTACTATTCTTCCAGGGAACTTTCAAAGCGTAGACAGTTTAAGACATTACACCCATGGAGAAAAGTCCGCATGGTGCTTATTGTGTACAATGCCGATGCAATTTCTGTGTTTCATCAACACTCTGAAGGTCCACTTATTACAAAATGCCTCCAGATGTGCTTCGGAAACTACTACAAGTCCTCCAGGGAACGATCAAAGCGTAGACAGTTTAAGACATTACTCCCACGGAGAAAAGTCCGCATGGTGCTTATTGTGTTCAATGCCGATGCAATTTCTGTGTTTCATCAACACTCTGAAGGTCCACAGATTACAGAATGCCTCCAGATGTGCTTCGGAAGCTACTGCTAGTCTTCCAGTGAACTATCACAGCGTAGACAGTTTAAGACATTACTCTTATGGAGAAAATTCCGCATGGTGCTTATAGTTTTCAATGCCGATTCAATTTCTGTGTTTCATCAACACTCTGAAAGTCCACAGATTACAGAATGCCTCCAGATGTGCTTCGGAATCTACTACTAGTCTTCCAGTGTACGATCGAAGCGTAGACACTTTAAGACATTTCTCCCATGGAGAAAAGTCCGCATGGTGCTTATTGTGTTCAATGCCGATGCAATTTCTGTGCTTCATCAACACTCTGAAGGTCCACAGATTACAGAATGCCTCCAGATGTGCTTCGGAAGCTACTGCTAGTCTTCCAGTGAACGATCAAAGCGTAGACAGTTTAAGAAACTACTTACATGGAGAAAAGTCCGCATGGTGCTTATTGTTTTCTATGCCGATGCAATTTTTGTGTTTCATCAACACTCTGAAGGTCCACAGATTACAGAATGCATCCAGATATGCTTCGGAAACTACTACTAGTCTTCCAGTGTACGATCAAAGCGTAGACAGTATAAGACATTACTCCCATGGAGAAAAGTCCGCATGGTGCTTATTGTGTTCAATTCCGATTCAATTTCTGTGTTCCATCAACACTCTGAAGGTCCACAGATTACAGAATGCATCCAGATGTGCATCGGAAACTACTACTAGTCTTCCAGTATACGATCAAAGCGTAGACAGTTTAAGACACTACTCCCATGGAGAAAAGTCGGCATGGTGCTTATTGTGTTCAATGCCGATGCAATTTTTGTGTTTCATCAACACTCTGAAGGTCCACAGATTACAGAATCCCTCCAGATGTGCTTCAGAAACTACTACTAGTCTTCCAGTATACGATCAAAGCGTAGACAGTTTAAGACATTACTCCCATGGAGAAAAGTCGGCATGGTGCTTATTGTGTTCAATGCCGATGCAATTTTTGCATTTCATCAACACTCTGAAGGTCCACAGATTACAGAATACATCCAGATGTGCTTCGGAAACTACTGCTAGTCTTCCAGTGTACGATCAAAGCGTAGACAGTTTAAGACTTTACTCCCATGGAGAAAAGTCCGCATGGTGCTTATTGTGTTCAATGCCGATGCAATTCCTGTGTTTCATCAACATTTTGAAGGTCCAGAGATTACAGAATGCCTCCAGATGTGCTTCGGAAACTACTACTAGTCTTCCAGTGAACGATCAAAGCGTAGACAGTTTAAGACATTACTATCATGGAGAAAATTCCGCATGGTGCTTATTGTGTTCAATGCCGATGCAATTTTTGTGTTTCATCAACACTCTGAAGGTCCACAGATTACAGAATGCTTCCGGATGTGCTTTAGAAACTACTTCTAGTCTTCCAGGGAACGATCAAAGCGTAGACAGTTTGAGACATTACTCCCATGGATAAAAGTCCACATGGGGCTTATTGTGTTCAAAGCCGATGCAATTTTTGTGTTTCATCAACACCCTGATTGTCCACAGATTGCAGAATGCATCAAGATGTGCATCGGAAACTACTACTAGTCTTCCAGTGAACGATCAAAGCGTAGACACTTTAAGACACTACTCCCATGGAGAAAAGTCCGCATGGTGCCTATTGTTTTCAATGCCGATGCAATTTTTTTTGTTTCATCAACACTCTGAAAGTCCACAGATTACAGAATCCCTCCAGATGTGCTTCAGAAACTACTACTAGTCTTCCAGTGTACGATCAAAGCGTAGACAGTTTAAGACATTACTCCCATGGAGAAAAGTCTGCATGGTGCTTATTGTGTTCAATGCCGATGCAATTTTTGTGTTTCATCAACACTCTGAAGGTCCACAGATTACAGAATACATCCAGATGTGCTTCGAAAACTACTAGTAGTCTTCCAGGGAACGATCAAAGCGTACACAGTTTAAGACATTACTCCCATGGAGAAAAGTCGGCATGGTGCATATTGTGTTCAAAGCCGATGCAATTTTTTGTGTTTCATCAACACTCTGAAAGTCCACAGATTACAGAATCCCTCCAGATGTGCTTCAGAAACTACTACTAGTCTTCCAGTGAACGATCAAAGCGTAGAGAGTTTAAGACATTACTATCATGGAGAAAAGTCCGCATGGTGCTTATTGTGTTCAATGCCGATTCAATTCCTGTGTTTCATCAACACTCTGAAGGTCCACAGATTAAAGAATGCCTCCAGAAGTGCTTCGGAAACTACTACTAATCTTCCAGTGAACGATCAAAGCGTAGACACTTTAAGACATTACTCCCATGGAGAGAATTCCGCATGGTGCTTATTGAGTTCAATGCCGATGCAATTCTTGTGTTTCATCAACACTCTGAAGGTCCACAGATTACAGAATGCCTCCAGATGTGCTTCGGAAAAGTACTTCTAGTCTTCCAGGGAACGATCAAAGCGTAGACAGTTTGAGACATTATTCCCATGGAGAAAAGTCCACATGGGGCTTATTGTGTTCAAAGCTGATGCAATTTTTGTGTTTCATCAACACACTGATATCCCACAGATTACAGAATGCATCCAGATGTGAATTGGAAACTACTACTAGTCTTCCAGTGAACGATCAAAGCGTAGACAGGTTAAGACACTACTCCCATGGAGAAAAGTCCGCATGGTGCTTATTGTTTTCAATGCCGATGCAATTTTTGTATTTCATCAACACTCAGAAGGTCCACAGATTACAGAAAGCCTCCAGATGTGCTTCGGAAACTACTGCTAGTCTTCCAGTGAACGATCAAAGCGTAGACAGTTTAAGAAACTACTTACATGGAGAAAAGTCCGCATGGTGCTTATTGTTTTCTATGCCGATGCAAATTTTGTGTTTCATCAACACTCTGAAAGTCCACAGATTACAGAATCCCTCCAGATGTGCTTCAGAAACTACTACTAGTCTTCCAGTGAACGATCAAAGCGTAGAGAGTTTAAGACATTACTATCATGGAGAAAAGTCCGCATGGTGCTTATAGTGTTCAATGCCGAAGCAATTTCTGTGTTTCATCAACTCTCTGAAAATCAACACATTACAGAATGCCTCCGGATGTGCTTCGGAAACTACTACTATTCTTCCAGGGAACTTTCAAAGCGTAGACAGTTTAAGACATTACACCCATGGAGAAAAGTCCGCATGGTGCTTATTGTGTACAATGCCGATGCAATTTCTGTGTTTCATCAACACTCTTAAGGTCCACTTATTACAAAATGCCTCCAGATGTGCTTCGGAAACTACTACAAGTCCTCCAGGGAACGATCAAAGCGTAGACAGTTTAAGACATTACTCCCACGGAGAAAAGTCCGCATGGTGCTTATTGTGTACAATGCCGATGCAATTTCTGTGTTTCATCAACACTCTGAAGGTCCACAGATTACAGAATGCCTCCAGATGTGCTTCGGAAGCTACTGCTAGTCTTCCAGTGAACTATCACAGCGTAGACAGTTTAAGACATTACTCTTATGGAGAAAATTCCGCATGGTGCTTATAGTTTTCAATGCCGATTCAATTTCTGTGTTTCATCAACACTCTGAAAGTCCACAGATTACAGAATGCCTCCAGATGTGCTTCGGAATCTACTACTAGTCTTCCAGTGTACGATCGAAGCGTAGACACTTTAAGACATTTCTCCCATGGAGAAAAGTCCGCATGGTGCTTATTGTGTTCAATGCCGATGCAATTTCTGTGTTTCATCAACACTCTGAAGGTCCACAGATTACAGAATGCCTCCAGATGTGCTTCGGAAGCTACTGCTAGTCTTCCAGTGAACGATCAAAGCGTAGACAGTTTAAGAAACTACTTACATGGAGAAAAGTCCGCATGGTGCTTATTGTTTTCTATGCCGATGCAAATTTTGTGTTTCATCAACACTCTGAAGGTCCACAGATTACAGAATGCATCCAGATATGCTTCGGAAACTACTACTAGTCTTCCAGTGTACGATCAAAGCGTAGACAGTATAAGACATTACTCCCATGGAGAAAAGTCCGCATGGTGCTTATTGTGTTCAATTCCGATTCAATTTCTGTGTTCCATCAACACTCTGAAGGTCCACAGATTACAGAATGCATCCAGATGTGCATCGGAAACTACTACTAGTCTTCCAGTATACGATCAAAGCGTAGACAGTTTAAGACACTACTCCCATGGAGAAAAGTCGGCATGGTGCTTATTGTGTTCAATGCCGATGCAATTTTTGTGTTTCATCAACACTCTGAAGGTCCACAGATTACAGAATCCCTCCAGATGTGCTTCAGAAACTACTACTGGTCTTCCAGTATACGATCAAAGCGTAGACAGTTTAAGACATTACTCCCATGGAGAAAAGTCGGCATGGTGCTTATTGTGTTCAATGCCGATGCAATTTTTGCATTTCATCAACACTCTGAAGGTCCACAGATTACAGAATACATCCAGATGTGCTTCGCAAACTACTGCTAGTCTTCCAGTGTACGATCAAAGCGTAGACAGTTTAAGACTTTACTCCCATGGAGGAAAGTCCGCATGGTGCTTATTGTGTTCAATGCCGATGCAATTTCTGTGTTTCATCAACACTCTGAAGGTCCAGAGATTACAGAATGCCTCCAGATGTGCTTCGGAAACTACTACTAGTCTTCCAGTGAACGATCAAAGCGTAGACAGTTTAAGACATTACTATCATGGAGAAAATTCCGCATGGTGCTTATTGTGTTCAATGCCGATGCAATTTTTGTGTTTCATCAACACTCTGAAGGTCCACAGATTACAGAATGCTTCCGGATGTGCTTCAGAAACTACTTCTAGTCTCCCAGGGAACGATCAAAGCGTAGACAGTTTGAGACATTATTCCCATGGAGAAAAGTCCACATGGGGCTTATTGTGTTCAAAGCTGATGCAATTTTTGTGTTTCATCAACACACTGATATCCCACAGATTACAGAATGCATCCAGATGTGAATTGGAAACTACTACTAGTCTTCCAGTGAACGATCAAAGCGTAGACAGGTTAAGACACTACTCCCATGGAGAAAAGTCCGCATGGTGCTTATTGTTTTCAATGCCGATGCAATTTTTGTGTTTCATCAACACTCAGAAGGTCCACAGATTACAGAAAGCCTCCAGATGTGCTTCGGAAACTACTGCTAGTCTTCCAGTGTACGATCAAAGCGTAGACAGTATAAGACATTACTCGCATGGAGAAAAGTCCGCATGGTGCTTATTGTGTTCAATGCCGATTCAATTTCTGTGTTTCATCATTACTCTGAAGGTCCCCAGATTACAGAATGCATCCAGATGTGTATCGGAAACTACTACAAGTCTTCCAGTGAACGATCAAAGCGTAGACAGTTTAAGACTATTACTCCCATGGAGAAAAGTCCGCATGGTGCTTATTGAGTTCAAAGCCGATGCAATTTTTGTGTTTCATCAACACCCTGATTGTCCACAGATTGCAGAATGCATCAAGATGTGCATCGGAAATTACTACTAGTCTTCCAGTGAACGATCAAAGCGTAGACACTTTAAGACACTACTCCCATGGAGAAAAGACTTCATGGTGCTTATTGTTTTAAATGCCGATGCAATTTTTGTGTTTCATCAACACTCTGAAGGTCAACAGATTACAGAATCCCTCCAGATGTGCTTCAGAAACTACTACTAGTCTTCCAGTGTACGATCAAAGCGAAGACAGTTTAAGACATTACTCCCATGGAGAAAAGTCGGCATGGTGCTTATTGTGTTCAATGCCGATGCAATTTTTGTGTTTCATCAACACTCTGAAGGTCACAGATTACAGAATGCATCCAGATGTGAATTGGAAACTACTACTAGTCTTCCACTGAACGATCAAAGCGTAGACAGATTAAGACACTACTCCCATGGAGAAAAGTCCGCATGGTGCTTAATGTTTTCAATGCCGATGCAATTTTTGTGTTTCATCAACACTCAGAAGGTCCACAGATTACAGAAAACCTCCAGATGTGCTTCGGAAACTACTGCTAGTCTTCCAGTGTACGATCAAAGCCTAGACAGTTTAAGACATTACTCCCATGGAGATAAGTCCGCATGGTGCTTAATGTGTTCAATGCCGATGCAATTTCTGTGTTTCATCAACACTCTGTAGGTCCAGAGATTACAGAATGCCTCCAGATGTGCTTCGGAAACTACTACTAGTCTTACAGTGAACGATCAAAGCGTAGACAGTTTAAGACATTACTATCATGGAGAAAAGTCCGCATGGTGCTTATTGTGTTCAATGCCGATTCAATTCCTGTGTTTCATCAACACTCTGAAGGTCCACAGATTAAAGAATGCCTCCAGAAGTGCTTCGGAAACTACTGCTGATATTCCAGTGAACGATCAAAGCGTAGACACTTTAAGACATTACTCCCATTTAGAGAATTCCGCATGGTGCATATTGTGTTCAATGCCGATGCAATTCTTGTGTTTCATCAACACTCTGAAGGTCCACAGATTACAGAAGGCATCCGGATGTGCTTCAGAAACTACTACTAGTCTTCCAGTGTACAATCGAAGCATAGACAGTTTAAGACATTAAACCCATGGAGAAAAGTCCACATTGTGCTTATAGTGTTCCATGCCGATGCAATTTTTGTGTTTCATCAATACTCTGAAGGTCCACAGATTATAGAATGCTTCCAGATGTGCTTCAGAAACTACTACTAGTCTTATAGTGTACGATCAAATCGTAGACAGTTTAAGACATTACTCCCATGGAGAAAAGTCCGCATGGTGCTTATTGTGTTCAATGCCGATAAATTTTTGAATTTCATCAACACTCTGAAGGTCCACAGATTACAGAATACATCCGGATATGCTTCGGTAACTACTACTAGTCTTCCAGTGAACGATCAAAGCGTAGACAGTTTAAGACACTACTCCCATGGAGAAAAGTCCTCATGGTGCTTATTGTTTTCAATGCCGATGCAATTTTTGTGTTTCATCAACACTCTGAAGGTCCACAGATTACAGAATGCATCCAGATATGCTTCGGAAACTACTACAAGTTCCAGGGAACGATCAAAGCGTAGGCAGTTTAAGACATTACTCCCATGGAGAAAAGCCCGCATGGTGCTTATTGTGTTCAATCGCGATGAATTTTTGTGTTTCATCAACTCTCTGAAGGTCCACAGATTACAGAATGCATCCAGATGTGCTTCGGAAACTACTACTAGTCTTCCACTGAACGATCAAAGTGTAGACAGTTTAAGACATTACTCCCATAGAGAAAAGTCCCATGGTGCTTATTGTGTTCAATGCCGATGCAATTCTTGTCTTTCATCAACACTCTGAAGGTCCACAGATTACAGAATGCCTCCAGATGTGCTTCGGAAAAGTACTTCTAGTCTTCCAGGGAACGATCAAAGCGTAGACTGAGACATTATTCCAATGGAGAAAAGACCACATGGGGCTTATTGTGTTCTAAGCTGATGCAATTTTTGTGTTTCATCAACACACTGATATCCCACAGATTACAGAATGCATCCAGATGTGCTTCGGAAACTACTACTAGTCTTCCACTGAACGATCAAAGTGTAGACAGTTTAAGACATTACTCCCATAGAGAAAAGTCCCATGGTGCTTATTGTGTTCAATGCCGATGCAATTCTTGTGTTTCATCAACACTCTGAAGGTCCACAGATTACAGAATGCATCCAGATGTGCTTCGGAAACTACTACTAGTCTTCCACTGAACGATCAAAGCGTAGGCAGTTTAAGACATTACTCCCATGGAGAAAAGTCCCATGGTGGTTATTGTGTTCAATGCCGATGCAATTTTTGTGTTTCATCAACACACTGATATCCCACAGATTACAGAATGCATCCAGATGTGAATTGGAAACTACTACTAGTCTTCCAGTGAACGATCAAAGCGTAGACAGGTTAAGACACTACTCCCATAGAGAAAAGTCCGCATGGTGCTTATTGTTTTCAATGCCGATGCAATTTTTGTGTTTCATCAACACTCAGAATGTCCACAGATTACAGAAAACCTCCAGATGTGCTTCGGAAACTACTGCTAGTATTCCAGTGTACGATCAAAGCGTAGACAGTATAAGACATTACTCCCATGGAGAAAAGTCCGCATGGTGCTTATTGTGTTCAATGCCGATTCAATTTCTGTGTTTCATCAACACTCTGAAGGTCCACAGATTACAGAATGCATCCAGATGTGCATCGGAAACTACTACTAGTCTTCCAGTGAACGATCAAAGCGTAGACAGTTTAAGACTATTACTCCCATGGAGAAAAGTCCGCAGGGGGCTTATTGTGTTCAAAGCCGATGCAATTTTTGTGCTTCTTCAACACCCTGATTGTCCACAGATTGCAGAATGCATCAAGATGTGCATCGGAAACTACTACTAGTCTGCCAGTGAACGATCAAAGCGTAGACACTTTAAGACACTACTCCCATGGAGAAAAGTCCTCATGGTGCTTATTGTTTTCAATGCCGATGCAATTTTTGTGTTTCATCATCACTCTAAACGTCAACAGATTACAGAATCCCTCCAGATGTGCTTCAGAAACTACTACTAGTCTTCCAGTGTACGATCAAAGCGTAGACAGTATAAGACATTACTCCCATGGAGAAAAGTCGGCATGGTGCTTATTGTGTTCAATGCCGATGCAATTTTTGTGTTTCATCAACACTCTGAAGGTCCACAGATTACAGAATACATCCAGATGTGCTTCGGTAACTACTACTAGTCTTCCAGTGAACGATCAAAACGTAGACAGTTTAAGACATTAAACCCATGGGGAAAAGTCCACATTGTGGTTATTGTGTTCAATGCCGATGCAATTTTTGTGTTTCATCAGTACTCTGAAGGTCCACAGATTATAGAATGCTTCCAGATGTGTTTCGGAAACTACTACTAGTCTGCCTGTGTACGATCAAATCGTAGACAGTTTATGACATTACTCCCATGGAGAAAAGTGCGCATGGTGCTTATTGTGTTCAATGCCGATGCAATTTTTGTGTTTCATCAACACTCTGAAGGTCCACAGATTACAGAATGCCTCCAGATTTGCTTCGGAAAAGTACTTCTAGTCTTCCAGGGAACGATCAAAGCGTAGACAGTTTGAGACATTTCTCCCATGGAGAAAAGTCCACATGGGGCTTATTGTGTTCAAAGCTGATGCAATTTTTGTGTTTCATCAACACACTGATATCCCACAGATTACAGAATGAATCCAGATGTGAATTGGAAACTACTACTAGTCTTCCACTGAACGATCAAAGCGTAGATAGGTTAAGACACTACTCCCATGGAGAAAAGTCCGCATGGTGCTTATTGTTTTCAATGCCGATTCAATTTTTGTGTTTCATCAACACTCAGAAGGTCCACAGATTACAGAAAATCTCCAGATGTGCTTCGGAAACTACTGCTAGTCTTCCAGTGTACGATCAAAGCGTAGACAGTATAAGACATTACTCCCATGGAGAAAAGTCCGCATGGTGCTTATTGTGGTCAAAGCCGATGCAATTTTTGTGTTTCATCAACACCCTGATTGTCCACAGATTGCAGAATGCATCAAGATGTGCATCGGAAACTACTACTAGTCTTCCAGTGAACGATCAAAGCGTAGACACTTTAAGACACTACTCCCATGGAGAAAAGTCCTCATGGTGCTTATTGTTTTCAATGCCGATGCAATTTTTGTGTTTCATCAACACTCTGAAGGTCCACAGATTACAGAATGCATCCAGATATGCTTTGGAAACTACTACAAGTCTTCCAGGGAACGATCAAAGCGTAGGCAGTCTAAGACATTACTCCCATGGAGAAAAGTCCGCATGGTGCTTATTGTGTTCAATGCCGATTAATTTTTGTGTTTCATCAACACTCTGAAGGTCCACAGTTACAGAATGCATCCAGATGTGCTTCGGAAACTACTAATAGTCTGCCACTGAACGATCAAAGTGTAGACAGTTTAAGACATTACTCCCATGGAGAAAAGTCCCATGGTGCTTATTGTGTTCAATGCCGATGCAATTTCTGTGTTTCATCAACACTCTGAAGGTCCACAGATTACAGAATGCCTCCAGATGTGCATCGGAAACTACTACTAGTCTTCCAGTGTACGATCAAAGCGTAGACAGTTTAAGACATTACTCCCATGGAGAAAAGTCGGCATGGTGCTTATTGTGTTCAAAGCCGATGCAATTTTTTGTATTTCATCAACACTCTGAAGGTCCACAGATTACAGAATACATCCAGATGTGCTTCGGTAACTACTGCTAGTCTTCCAGTGTACGATCAAAGCCTAGACAGTTTAAGACATTACTCCCATGGAGAAAAGTCAGCATGGTGCTTATTGTGTTCAATTCCGATGCAATTTCTGTGTTTCATCTACCATCTGTAGGTACAGAGATTACAGAATGCCTCCAGATGTGCTTCGGAAACTACTACTAGTCTTCCAGTGAACGATCAAAGCGTAGACAGTTTAAGACATTACTATCATGGAGAAAAGTCCGCATGGTGCTTATTGTGTTCAATGCCGATTCAATTCCTGTGTTTCATCAACACTCTGAAGGTCCACAGATTAAAGAATGCCTCCAGAAGTGCTTCGGAAACTACTACTAGTCTTCCAGTGAACGATCAAAGCATAGACACTTTAAGACATTACTCCCATGGAGAAAATTCCGCATGGTGCATATTGTGTTCAATGCCGATGCAATTTTTGTGTTTCATCAACACTCTGAAGGTCCACAGATTACAGAATGCATCCGGATGTGCTTCGGAAACTACTACTAGTCTTCCAGTGTTCGATCAAAGCTTAGACAGTTTAAGACATTAAACCCATTGAGAAAAGTCCACATTGTGCTTATTGTGCTCAATGCCGATGCAATTTTTGTGTTTCATCTATACTCTGAAGGTCCACAGATTATAGAATGCTTCCAGAAGTGCTTCAGAAACTACTACTAGTCTTATAGTGTACGATCAAATCGTAGACAGTTTAAGACATTACTCCCATGGAGAAAAGTCCGCATGGTGCTTATTGTGTTCAATGCCGATAAATTTTTGTGTTTCATCAACACTCTGAAGGTCCACAGATTACAGAATGCATCCAGATGTGCTTCGGAAACTACTACTAGTCTTCCACTGAACGATCAAAGCGTAGGCAGTTTAAGACATTACTCCCATGGAGAAAAGTCCCATGGTGCTTATTGTGTTCAATGCCGATGCAATTTCTGTGTTTCGTCAACACTCTGAAGGTCCACAGATTACAGAATGCATCCAGATGTGCATCGGAAACTACTACTAGTCTTCCAGTGAACGATCAAAGCGTAGACAGTTTAAGACACTACTCCCATGGAGAAAAGTCCTCATGGTGCTTATTGTTTTCAATGCCGATGCAATTTTTGTGTTTCATCAACACTCTGAAGGTGCACAGATTACAGAATGCAACCAGATATGCTTCGGAAACTACTACAAGTCTTCCAGGAACGATCAAAGCGTAGGCAGGTTAAGACATTACTCCCATGAAGAAAAGTCCGCATGGTGCTTATTGTGTTCAATGCCGATGAATTTTTGTGTTTCATCAACACTCTGAAGGTCACAGATTACAGAAGCATCCAGATGTGCTTCGGAAACTACGACTAGTCTTCCACTGAACGATCAAAGTGTAGACAGTTTAAGACATTACTCCCATGGAGAAAAGTCCCATGGTGCTTATTGTGTTCAATGCCGATGCAATTTTTGTGTTTCATCAACACTCTGAAGGTCCACAGATTACAGAATGCCTCCAGATGTGCTTCGGAAAAGTACTTCTAGTCTTCCAGGGAACGATCAAAGCGTAGACAGTTTGAGACATTACTCCCATGGAGAAAAGTCCACATGGGGCTTATTGTGTTCAAAGCTGATGCAATTTTTGTGTTTCATCAACACACTGATATCCCACAGATTACAGAATGCATCCAGATGTGAATTGGAAACTACTACTAGTCTTCCACTGAACGATCAAAGCGTAGATAGGTTAAGACACTACTCCCATGGAGAAAAGTCCGCATGGTGCTTATTGTTTTCAATGCCGATTCAATTTTTGTGTTTCATCAACACTCAGAAGGTCCACAGATTACAGAAAATCTCCAGATGTGCTTCGGAAACTACTGCTAGTCTTCCAGTGTACGATGAAAGCGTAGACAGTATAAGACATTACTCCCATGGAGAAAAGTCCGCATGGTGCTTATTGTGGTCAAAGCCGATGCAATTTTTGTGATTCATCAACACCCTGATTGTCCACAGATTGCAGAATGCATCAAGATGTGCATCGGAAACTACTACTAGTCTTCCAGTGAACGATCAAAGCGTAGACACTTTAAGACACTACTCCCATGGAGAAAAGTCCTCATGGTGCTTATTGTTTTCAATGCCGATGCAATTTTTGTGTTTCATCAACACTCTGAAGGTCCACAGATTACAGAATGCATCCAGATATGCTTTGGAAACTACTACAAGTCTTCCAGGGAACGATCAAAGCGTAGGCAGTCTAAGACATTACTCCCATGGAGAAAAGTCCGCATGGTGCTTATTGTGTTCAATGCCGATTAATTTTTGTGTTTCATCAACACTCTGAAGGTCCACAGTTACAGAATGCATCCAGATGTGCTTCGGAAACTACTAATAGTCTGCCACTGAACGATCAAAGTGTAGACAGTTTAAGACATTACTCCCATGGAGAAAAGTCCCATGGTGCTTATTGTGTTCAATGCCGATGCAATTTCTGTGTTTCATCAACACTCTGAAGGTCCACAGATTACAGAATGCCTCCAGATGTGCATCGGAAACTACTACTAGTCTTCCAGTGTACGATCAAAGCGTAGACAGTTTAAGACATTACTCCCATGGAGAAAAGTCGGCATGGTGCTTATTGTGTTCAAAGCCGATGCAATTTTTTGTATTTCATCAACACTCTGAAGGTCCACAGATTACAGAATACATCCAGATGTGCTTCGGTAACTACTGCTAGTCTTCCAGTGTACGATCAAAGCCTAGACAGTTTAAGACATTACTCCCATGGAGAAAAGTCAGCATGGTGCTTATTGTGTTCAATTCCGATGCAATTTCTGTGTTTCATCTACCATCTGTAGGTACAGAGATTACAGAATGCCTCCAGATGTGCTTCGGAAACTACTACTAGTCTTCCAGTGAACGATCAAAGCGTAGACAGTTTAAGACATTACTATCATGGAGAAAAGTCCGCATGGTGCTTATTGTGTTCAATGCCGATTCAATTCCTGTGTTTCATCAACACTCTGAAGGTCCACAGATTAAAGAATGCCTCCAGAAGTGCTTCGGAAACTACTACTAGTCTTCCAGTGAACGATCAAAGCATAGACACTTTAAGACATTACTCCCATGGAGAAAATTCCGCATGGTGCATATTGTGTTCAATGCCGATGCAATTTTTGTGTTTCATCAACACTCTGAAGGTCCACAGATTACAGAATGCATCCGGATGTGCTTCGGAAACTACTACTAGTCTTCCAGTGTTCGATCAAAGCTTAGACAGTTTAAGACATTAAACCCATTGAGAAAAGTCCACATTGTGCTTATTGTGCTCAATGCCGATGCAATTTTTGTGTTTCATCTATACTCTGAAGGTCCACAGATTATAGAATGCTTCCAGAAGTGCTTCAGAAACTACTACTAGTCTTATAGTGTACGATCAAATCGTAGACAGTTTAAGACATTACTCCCATGGAGAAAAGTCCGCATGGTGCTTATTGTGTTCAATGCCGATAAATTTTTGTGTTTCATCAACACTCTGAAGGTCCACAGATTACAGAATGCATCCAGATGTGCTTCGGAAACTACTACTAGTCTTCCACTGAACGATCAAAGCGTAGGCAGTTTAAGACATTACTCCCATGGAGAAAAGTCCCATGGTGCTTATTGTGTTCAATGCCGATGCAATTTCTGTGTTTCGTCAACACTCTGAAGGTCCACAGATTACAGAATGCATCCAGATGTGCATCGGAAACTACTACTAGTCTTCCAGTGAACGATCAAAGCGTAGACAGTTTAAGACACTACTCCCATGGAGAAAAGTCCTCATGGTGCTTATTGTTTTCAATGCCGATGCAATTTTTGTGTTTCATCAACACTCTGAAGGTGCACAGATTACAGAATGCAACCAGATATGCTTCGGAAACTACTACAAGTCTTCCAGGAACGATCAAAGCGTAGGCAGGTTAAGACATTACTCCCATGAAGAAAAGTCCGCATGGTGCTTATTGTGCTCAATGCCGATGAATTTTTGTGTTTCATCAACACTCTGAAGGTCACAGATTACAGAAGCATCCAGATGTGCTTCGGAAACTACGACTAGTCTTCCACTGAACGATCAAAGTGTAGACAGTTTAAGACATTACTCCCATGGAGAAAAGTCCCATGGTGCTTATTGTGTTCAATGCCGATGCAATTTTTGTGTTTCATCAACACTCTGAAGGTCCACAGATTACAGAATGCCTCCAGATGTGCTTCGGAAAAGTACTTCTAGTCTTCCAGGGAACGATCAAAGCGTAGACAGTTTGAGACATTACTCCCATGGAGAAAAGTCCACATGGGGCTTATTGTGTTCAAAGCTGATGCAATTTTTGTGTTTCATCAACACACTGATATCCCACAGATTACAGAATGCATCCAGATGTGAATTGGAAACTACTACTAGTCTTCCACTGAACGATCAAAGCGTAGATAGGTTAAGACACTACTCCCATGGAGAAAAGTCCGCATGGTGCTTATTGTTTTCAATGCCGATTCAATTTTTGTGTTTCATCAACACTCAGAAGGTCCACAGATTACAGAAAATCTCCAGATGTGCTTCGGAAACTACTGCTAGTCTTCCAGTGTACGATGAAAGCGTAGACAGTATAAGACATTACTCCCATGGAGAAAAGTCCGCATGGTGCTTATTGTGGTCAAAGCCGATGCAATTTTTGTGATTCATCAACACCCTGATTGTCCACAGATTGCAGAATGCATCAAGATGTGCATCGGAAACTACTACTAGTCTTCCAGTGAACGATCAAAGCGTAGACACTTTAAGACACTACTCCCATGGAGAAAAGTCCTCATGGTGCTTATTGTTTTCAATGCCGATGCAATTTTTGTGTTTCATCAACACTCTGAAGGTCCACAGATTACAGAATCCCTCCAGATGTGCTTCAGAAACTACTACTAGTCTTCCAGTGTACGATCAAAGCGTAGACAGTTTAAGACATTACTCCCATGGAGAAAAGTCAGCATGGTGCTTATTGTGTTCAATGCCGATGCAATTTTTGTGTTTCATCAACACTCTGAAGGTCCACAGATTACAGAATACATCCAGATGTGCTTCGGAAACTACTAGTAGTCTTCCAGTATACGATCAAAGCTTAGACAGTTTAAGACATTACTCCCATGGAGAAAAGTTGGCATGGTGCATATTGTGTTCAATGCCGATGCAATTTTTTGTATTTCATCAACACTCTGAAGGTCCACAGATTACAGAATACATTCAGATGTGCTTCGGTAACAACTGCTAGTCTTCCAGTGTACGATCAAGACGTAGACAGTTTAAGACATTACTCCCATGGAGAAAAGTCCGCATGGTTCTTATTGTGTTCAATGCCGATGCAATTTCTGTGTTTCATCAACACTCTGAAGGTCCAGAGATTACAGAATGCCTCCAGATGTGCTTCTTAAACTACTACTAGTCTTCCAGTGAACGATCAAAGCGTAGACAGTTTAAGACATTACTATCATGGAGAAAAGTCCGCATGGTGCTTATTGTGTTCAATGCCGATTCAATTCCTGTGTTTCATCAACACTCTGAAATTCAGCAGATTAAAGAATGCCTCCAGAAGTGCTTCGGAAACTACTACTAGTCTTCCAGTGAACGATCAAAGCGTTGACGCTTTAAGACATTACTTCCATGGAGAAAATTCCGCATGATGCTTATTGTGTTCAATGCGGATGCAATTTTTGTGTTTCATCAACACTCTGAAGGTCCACAGATTACAGAATGCATCCGGTTGTGCTTCAGAAACTACTACTAGTCTTCCAGTGTACGATCAAAGCGTAGACAGTTTAAGACATTAAACCCATGGAGAAAAGTCCACATTGTGCTTATTGTGTTCAATGCCGATGCAATTTTTGTGTTTCATCAATACTCTGAAGGTATACAGATTATAGAATGCTTCCAGATGTGCTTCGGAAACTACTACTAGTCTTCCAGTGTACGATCAAATCGTAGACAGTTTATGACATTACTCCCATGGAGAAAAGTCCGCATGGTGCTTATTGTGTTCAATGCCGATGCAATTTTTGTGTTTCATCAACACTCTGAAGGTCCACAGATTACAGAATGCATCCAGATATGCTTTGGAAACTACTACTAGTCTTCCAGGGAACGATCAAAGCGTAGGCAGTTTAAGACATTACTCCCATGGAGAAAACTCCGCATGGTGCTTATTGTGTTCAATGCCGATGAATTTTTGTGTTTCATCAACACTCTGAAGGTCCACAGATACAGAATGCATCCAGATGTGCTTCGGAAACTACTACTAGTCTGCCACTGAAAGATCAAAGTATAGACAGTTTAAGACATTACTCCCATGGAGGAAAGTCCCATGGTTCTTATTGTGTTCAATGCCGATGCAATTTCTGTGTTTCATCAACACTCTGAAGGTCCACAGAATACAGAATGCCTCCAGATGTGCATCGTAAACTACTACTAGTCTTCCAGGGAACGATCAAATCGTAGACAGCTTAAGACATTACTCCCATGGAGAAAAGTCCGCATGGTGCTAATTGTGTTCAATGCCGATGCAATTTCTGTGTTTCATCAACACTCTGAAGGTCCACAGATTACAGAATGCCTCCTGATTTGCTTCGGAAACTACTACTAGTCTTCCAGTGTACGATCAAAGCGTAGACAGTTTAAGACATTACTCCCATGGAGAATAGTCGGCATGGTGCTTATTGTGTTCAATGCCGATGCAATTTTTGTGTTTCATCAACACTCTGAAGGTCCACAGATTACAGAACACATCCAGATGTGCTTCGGAAACTACTAGTAGTCTTCCAGTATACGATCAGAGCATAGACAGTTTAAGACATTACTCCCATGGAGAAAAGTCGGCATGGTGCTTATTGTGTTCAAATCCGATGCAATTTATTGTATTTCAGCAACACTCCGAAGGTCCACAGATTACAGAATACATCCAGATGTGCTTCGGTAACTACTGCTAGTCTTCCAGTGTACGATCAAAGCCTAGACAGTTTAAGACATTACTCCCATGGAGAAAAGTCCGCATGGTGCTTATTGTGTTCAATGCCGATGCAATTTCTGTGTTTCATCAACACTCTGTAGGTCCAGAGATTACAGAATGCCTCCAGATGTGCTTCGGAAACTACTACTAGTCTTCCAGTGAACGATCAAAGCGTAGACAGTTTAAGACATTACTATCATGGAGAAAAGTCCGCATTGTGCTTATTGTGTTCAATGCCGATTCAATTCCTGTGTTTCATCAACACTCTGAAGGTCCACAGATTAAAGAATGCCTCCAGAAGTGCCTCGGAAACTACTACTAGTCTTCCAGTGAACGATCAAAGCGTAGACACTTTAAGACATTACTCCCATGGAGAAAATTCCGCATGGTGCATATTGTGTTCAATGCCGATGCAATTTTTGTGTTTCATCAACACTCTGAAGGTCCACAGATTACAGAATGCATCCGGATGTGCCTCAGATACTACTACTAGTCTTCCAGTGTACGATCAAAGCGTAGACAGTTTAAGACATTAAACCCATGGAGAAAAGTCCGCATGGTGCTTATTGTGTTCAATGCCGATGCAATTTTTGTGTTTCATCAATACTCTGAAGGTCCACAGATTATAGAATGCTTCCAGATGTGCTTCAGAAACTACTACTAGTCTTATAGTGTACGATCAAATCGTAGACAGTTTAAGACATTACTCCCATGGAGAAAAGTCGGCATGGGGCTTATTGTGTTCAATGCCGATAAATTTTTATGTTTCATCAACACCCTGAAGGTCCACAGATTACAGAATGCATCCAGATATGCTTCGGAAACTACTACAAGTCTTCCAGGGGACGATCAAAGTGTAGGCAGTTTAAGACATTACTCCCATTGGAGAAAAGTCCGCATGGTGCTTATTGTGTTCATTGCCGATGAATTTTTGTGTGTCATCAACACTCTGAAGGTCACAGATTACAGAATGCATCCAGATGTGCTTCGGAAAGTACTACTAGTCTTCCACTGAACGATCAAAGTGTAGGCAGTTTAAGACATTACTCCCATGGAGAAAAGTCCCATGGTGCTTATTGTGTTTAATGCCGATGCAATTTCTATGTTTCATCAACACTCTGAAGGTCCACTTATTACAGAATGCATCCAGATGTGCATCGGAAACTAGTACTAGTCTTCCAGTGAACGATCAAAGCGTAGACAGTTTAAGACACTACTCCCATGGAGAAAAGTCCTCATGGTGCTTATTGTTTTCAATGCCGATGCCATTTTTGTGTTTCATCAACACTCTGAAGGTCACAGATTACAGAATGCATCCAGATGTGCTTCGGAAACTACTACTAGTCTTCCACTGAACGATCAAAGTGTAGACAATTTAAGACATTACTCCCATGGAGAAAAGTCCCATGGTGCTTATTGTGATCATTGCCGATGCAATTTTTGTGTTTCATCAACACTCTGAAGGTTCACAGATTACAGAATGCCTCCAGATGTGCTTCGGAAAAGTACTTCTAATCTTCCAGGGAACGATCAAAGCGTAGACAGTTTGAGACATTACTCCCATGGAGAAAAGTCCACATGGGGCTTATTGTGTTCAAAGCTGATGCAATTTTTGTGTTTCATCAACACTCTGAAGGTCCACAGATTACAGAATACATCCAGATGTGCTTCGGAAACTACTAGTAGTCTTCTAGTATACGATCAAAGCTTAGACAGTTTAAGACATTACTCCCATGGAGAAAAGTCGGCATGGTGCATATTGTGTTCAATGCCGATGATATTTTTTGTATTTCATCAACACTCTGAAGGTCCACAGATTACAGAATACATCCAGATGTGCTTCGGTAACTACTGCTAGTCTTCCAGTGTACGATCAAAACGTAGACAGTTTAAGACATTACTCCCATGGAGAAAAGTCCGCATGGTGCTTATTGTGTTCAAAGCCGATGCAATTTCTGTGTTTCATCAACACTCTGAAGGTCCAGAGATTACAGAATGCCTCCAGATGTGCTTCGGAAACTACTACTAGTCTTCCAGTGAACGATCAAAGCGTAGACAGTTTAAGATATTACTATCATGGAGAAAAGTTCGCATGGTGCTTATTGTGTTCAATGCCGATTCAATTCCTGTGTTTCATGAACACTCTGAAGTTCAGTACATTAATGAATGCCTCCAGAAGTGCTTCGGAAACTACTACTAGTGTTCCAGTGAATGATCAAAGCGTTGACGCTTTAAGACATTACTCCCATGGAGAAAAGTCCACATTGTGCTTATTGTGTTCAATGGCGATGCAATTTTTGTGTTTCATCAATATTCTGAAGGTCCACAGATTATAGAATGCTTCCAGATGTGCTTCGGAAACTACTACTAGTCTTCCAGTGTACGATCAAATCGTAGACAGTTTATGACATTACTAACATGGAGAAAAGTCCGCATGGTGCTTATTGTGTTCAATGCCGATGCAATTTCTGTGTTTCATCAACACTCTGAAGGTCCACAGATACAGAATGCATCCAGATGTGCTTCGGAAACTACTACTAGTCAGCCACTGAACGATCAAAGTGTAGACAGTTTAAGACATTACTCCCATGGAGAAAAGTCCCATGGTGCTTATTGTGTTCAATGCCGATGCAATTTTTGTGTTTCATCAAAACTCTGAAGGTCCACAGATTACAGAAAGCCTCCAGATGTGCATCGGAAACTACTACTAGTCTTCCAGGGAACGATCAAGTCGTAGACAGCTTAAGACATTACTCCCATGGAAAAAAGTCCGCATGGTGCTAATTGTCTTCAATGCCGATGCAATCTTTGTGTTTCATCAACACTCTGAATTTCCACAGAATACAGAATGCATCCAGATGGGCTTCAGAAACTACTACTAGTCTTCCAGGAAACGATTAAAGCGTAGGCAGTTTAAGACATTACTCCCATGGAGAAAAGTCCACATGGTTCTTATTGTGTTCAAAGCTGATGCAATTTTTGTGTTTCATCAACACACTGATATTCCACAGATTACAGAATGCATCCAGATGTGAATTGGAAACTAATATTAGTCTTCCAGTGAACGATCAAATCGTAGACAGTTTAAGACACTACTAACCATGGAGAAAAGTCCGCATGGTGCTTATTGTTTTCAGTGCCGATGCAATTTTTGTGTTTCATCAACACTCAGAAGGTCCACAGATTACAGAATGCCTCCATGTGCTTCGGAAACTACTGCTAGTCTTCCAGTGTACGATCAAAGCGTAGACAGTATAAGACATTACTCCCATGGAGAAAAGTCCGCATGGTGCTTATTGTGTACAATGCCGATTCAATATCTGTGTTTCATCAACACTCAGAAGGTCCACAGATTACAGAATGCATCCAGATGTGCATCGGAAACTACTACTTGTCTTCCAGTGAACGATCAAAGCGTAGACAGTTTAAGACTCTTACTCTCATCCAGAAAAGTCTGCATGGTGCTTATTGTGTTCAATGCCGATGCAATCTCTGTGTTTCATCAACACTCTGAAAGTCCTTAGATTTCAGAATGCATCCAGATGTGCTTCGGAAACTACTACTAGTCTTCCAGGAAACGATTAAAGCGTAGGCAGTTTAAGACATTACTCCCATGGAGAAAAGTCCACATGGTTCTTATTGTGTTCAAAGCTGATGCAATTTTTGTGTTTCATCAACACACTGATATTCCACAGATTACAGAATGCATCCAGATGTGAATTGGAAACTAATATTAGTCTTCCAGTGAACGATCAAATCGTAGACAGTTTAAGACACTACTAACCATGGAGAAAAGTCCGCATGGTGCTTATTGTTTTCAGTGCCGATGCAATTTTTGTGTTTCATCAACACTCAGAAGGTCCACAGATTACAGAATGCCTCCATGTGCTTCGGAAACTACTGCTAGTCTTCCAGTGTACGATCAAAGCGTAGACAGTATAAGACATTACTCCCATGGAGAAAAGTCCGCATGGTGCTTATTGTGTACAATGCCGATTCAATATCTGTGTTTCATCAACACTCAGAAGGTCCACAGATTACAGAATGCATCCAGATGTGCATCGGAAACTACTACTTGTCTTCCAGTGAACGATCAAAGCGTAGACAGTTTAAGACTCTTACTCTCATCCAGAAAAGTCTGCATGGTGCTTATTGTGTTCAATGCCGATGCAATCTCTGTGTTTCATCAACACTCTGAAAGTCCTTAGATTTCAGAATGCATCCAGATGTGCTTCGGAAACTACTACTAGTCTTCCAGGGAACGATCAAAGCGTAGACAGTTTAACACACTACTCCCATTGAGAAACGTTCGCATGGTGCTTATTGTGTTCAATGCCGATGCAATATCTGTGTTTCATCAACACTCTGAAGGTCCACAGATTACAGAATGCATCCAGATATGCTTCGGAAACTACTACAAGTCTTCCAGGGGACGATCAAAGTGTAGGCAGTTTAAGACATTACTCCCATTGGAGAAAAGTCCGCATGGTGCTTATTGTGTTCATTGCCGATGAAATTTTGTGTGTCATCAACACTCAGAAGGTCACAGATTACAGAATGCATCCAGATGTGCTTCGGAAACTACTACTAGTCTTCCACTGAACGATCAAAGTGTAGACAATTTAAGACATTACTCCCATGGAGAAAAGTCCCATGGTGCTTATTGTGATCATTGCCGATGCAATTTTTGTGTTTCATCAACACTCTGAAGGTTCACAGATTACAGAATGCCTCCAGATGTGCTTCGGAAAAGTACTTCTAATCTTCCAGGGAACGATCAAAGCGTAGACAGTTTGAGACATTACTCCCATGGAGAAAAGTCCACATGGGGCTTATTGTGTTCAAAGCTGATGCAATTTTTGTGTTTCATCAACACACTGATATCCCACAGGTTACAGAATGCATCCAGATGTGAATTGGAAACTACTGCTAGTCTTCCAGTGTACGATCAAAGCGTAGACATTATAAGACATTACTCCCATGGAGAAACGTCAGCATGGTGCATATTGTGTTCAATGCCAATTCAATATCTGTGTTTCATCATCACTTTCAAGGTCCACAGATTACGGAATGCATCCAGATGTGCATCGGAAACCTACTACTAGTCTTCCAGTGAACGATCAAAGCGTAGACAGTTTAAGACTATTACTCCCATGGAGAAAAGTCCGCATGGTGCTTATTGTGTTCAAAGCCGATGCAATTTTTGTGTTTCATCAACACCCTGATTGTCCACAGATTGCAGAATGCATCCAGATGTGCTTCGGGAACTACTACTAGACTTCCAGTGAACGATCAAAGCGTGGACACTTTAAGACACTACTCCCATCGAGAAAAATCCTCATGGTGCTTATTGTTTTCAATGCCGATGCAATTTTTGTGTTTCATCAACACTCTAAAGGTCCACAGATTACAGAATCCCTCCAGATGTGCTTCAGAAACTACTACTAGTCTTCCAGTGTACGATCAAAGCGTAGACAGTTTAAGACATTACTCCCATGGAGAAAAGTCGTCATGGTGCTTATTGTGTTCAATGCCGATGCAATTTTTGTGTTTCATCAACACTCTGAAGGTCCACAGATTACAGAATACATCCAGATGTGCTTCGGAAACTACTAGTAGTCTTCTAGTATACGATCAAAGCTTAGACAGTTTAAGACATTACTCCCATGGAGAAAAGTCGGCATGGTGCATATTGTGTTCAATGCCGATGATATTTTTTGTATTTCATCAACACTCTGAAGGTCCACAGATTACAGAATACATCCAGATGTGCTTCGGTAACTACTGCTAGTCTTCCAGTGTACGATCAAAACGTAGACAGTTTAAGACATTACTCCCATGGAGAAAAGTCCGCATGGTGCTTATTGTGTTCAAAGCCGATGCAATTTCTGTGTTTCATCAACACTCTGAAGGTCCAGAGATTACAGAATGCCTCCAGATGTGCTTCGGAAACTACTACTAGTCTTCCAGTGAACGATCAAAGCGTAGACAGTTTAAGATATTACTATCATGGAGAAAAGTTGGCATGGTGCTTATTGTGTTCAATGCCGATTCAATTCCTGTGTTTCATGAACACTCTGAAGTTCAGTACATTAATGAATGCCTCCAGAAGTGCTTCGGAAACTACTACTAGTGTTCCAGTGAATGATCAAAGCGTTGACGCTTTAAGACATTACTCCCATGGAGAAAAGTCCACATTGTGCTTATTGTGTTCAATGGCGATGCAATTTTTGTGTTTCATCAATACTCTGAAGGTCCACAGATTATAGAATGCTTCCAGATGTGCTTCGGAAACTACTACTAGTCTTCCAGTGTACGATCAAATCGTAGACAGTTTATGACATTACTAACATGGAGAAAAGTCCGCATGGTGCTTATTGTGTTCAATGCCGATGCAATTTCTGTGTTTCATCAACACTCTGAAGGTCCACAGATACAGAATGCATCCAGATGTGCTTCGGAAACTACTACTAGTCAGCCACTGAACGATCAAAGTGTAGACAGTTTAAGACATTACTCCCATGGAGAAAAGTCCCATGGTGCTTATTGTGTTCAATGCCGATGCAATTTTTGTGTTTCATCAAAACTCTGAAGGTCCACAGATTACAGAAAGCCTCCAGATGTGCATCGGAAACTACTACTAGTCTTCCAGGGAACGATCAAGTCGTAGACAGCTTAAGACATTACTCCCATGGAAAAAAGTCCGCATGGTGCTAATTGTCTTCAATGCCGATGCAATCTTTGTGTTTCATCAACACTCTGAATTTCCACAGAATACAGAATGCATCCAGATGGGCTTCAGAAACTACTACTAGTCTTCCAGGAAACGATTAAAGCGTAGGCAGTTTAAGACATTACTCCCATGGAGAAAAGTCCACATGGTTCTTATTGTGTTCAAAGCTGATGCAATTTTTGTGTTTCATCAACACACTGATATTCCACAGATTACAGAATGCATCCAGATGTGAATTGGAAACTAATATTAGTCTCCCAGTGAACGATCAAATCGTAGACAGTTTAAGACACTACTAACCATGGAGAAAAGTCCGCATGGTGCTTATTGTTTTCAGTGCCGATGCAATTTTTGTGTTTCATCAACACTCAGAAGGTCCACAGATTACAGAATGCCTCCATGTGCTTCGGAAACTACTGCTAGTCTTCCAGTGTACGATCAAAGCGTAGACAGTATAAGACATTACTCCCATGGAGAAAAGTCCGCATGGTGCTTATTGTGTACAATGCCGATTCAATATCTGTGTTTCATCAACACTCAGAAGGTCCACAGATTACAGAATGCATCCAGATGTGCATCGGAAACTACTACTTGTCTTCCAGTGAACGATCAAAGCGTAGACAGTTTAAGACTCTTACTCTCATCCAGAAAAGTCTGCATGGTGCTTATTGTGTTCAATGCCGATGCAATCTCTGTGTTTCATCAACACTCTGAAAGTCCTTAGATTTCAGAATGCATCCAGATGTGCTTCGGAAACTACTACTAGTCTTCCTGTGTACAATCTAGCCGTAGACCGTTTAAGACATTACTCCCATGGAGAAAAGTCCGCATGGTGCTTATTGTGTTCAATGCCGATGCAGTTTTTGTGTTTGATCAACACTCTGAACGTCCACAGATTGCAGAATGCCTCTAGATGTGCTTCGGAAGCTATTACTAGTCTTCCAGGGACCGATCAAAGTGTAGACAGTTTGAGACATTACTCCCATGGAGATAAGTCCGCATTGGGCTTATTGTGTTCAATGCCGATGCAATTTTTGTGTTTCATCAATACTCTGAAGGTCCACAGATTACAGAATGCTTCCAGATGTTCTTCGGAAACTACTACTACTCTTCCAGTGTACGATCAAATCGTAGACAGTTTAAGACATTACTCCCATGGAGAAAAGTCTGCATGGTGCTTATGATGTTCTATACCGATGCAATTTCTGTGTTTCATCAACACTCTGAAGGTCCACAGATTACAGAATGCCTCCAGATGTGCTTCGGGAACTACTACTAGTCTTCCAGTGTACATTCAATGCGTAGACCATTTAAGACATTACTCCCATGGAGAAAAGTCCGCATGGTGCTTATTGTGTACAATGCCGATGCAGTTTATGTGTTTCATCAACACACTGATATTCCACAGATTACAGAATGCATCCAGATGTGAATTGGAAACTACTATTAGTCTTCCAGTGAACGATCAAATCGTAGACAGTTTAAGACACTACTCCCATGGAGAAAAGTTCGCATGGTGCTTATTGTGTTCAATGCCGATGCAATTTCTGTGTTTCATCAACACTCTGAAGGTCCACTGATACAGAATGCATCCAGATGTGCTTCGGAAACTACTACTAGTCTGCCACTGAACGATCAAAGTGTAGACAGTTTAAGACATTACTCCCATGGAGAAAAGTCCCATGGTGCTTATTGTGTTCAATGCCGATGCAATTTTTGTGTTTCATCAACACTCTGAAGGTCCACAGATTACAGAAAGCCTCCAGATGTGCATCGGAAACTACTACTAGTCTTCCAGGGAACGATCAAGTCGTAGACAGCTTAAGACATTACTCCCATGGAAAAAAGTCCGCATGGTGCTAATTGTGTTCAATGCCGATGCAATCTATGTGTTTCATCAACACTCTGAATTTCCACAGAATACAGAATGCATCCAGATGGGCTTCAGAAACTACTACTAGTCTTCCAGGAAACGATTAAAGCGTAGGCAGTTTAAGACATTACTCCCATGGAGAAAAGTCCACATGGTTCTTATTGTGTTCAAAGCTGATGCAATTTTTGTGTTTCATCAACACACTGATATTCCACAGATTACAGAATGCATCCAGATGTGAATTGGAAACTACTATTAGTCTTCCAGTGAACGATCAAATCGTAGACAGTTTAAGACACTACTCACCATGGAGAAAAGTCCGCATGGTGCTTATTGTTTTCAGTGCCGATGCAATTTTTGTGTTTCATCAACACTCAGAAGGTCCACAGATTACAGAATGCCTCCATGTGCTTCGGAAACTACTGCTAGTCTTCCAGTGTACGATCAAAGCGTAGACAGTATAAGACATTACCCCCATGGAGAAAAGTCCGCATGGTGCTTATTGTGTACAATGCCGATTCAATATCTGTGTTTCATCAACACTCAGAAGGTCCACAGATTACAGAATGCATCCAGATGTGCATCGGAAACTACTACTTGTCTTCCAGTGAACGATCAAAGCGTAGACAGTTTAAGACTATTACTCTCATGGAGAAAAGTCTGCATGGTGCTTATTGTGTTCAATGCCGATGCAATCTCTGTGTTTCATCAACACTCTGAAAGTCCTTAGATTTCAGAATGCATCCAGATGTGCTTCGGAAACTACTACTAGTCTTCCAGGGAACGATCAAAGCGTAGACAGTTTAACACACTACTCCCATTGAGAAACGTTCGCATGGTGCTTGTTGTGTTCAATGCCGATGCAATATCTGTGTTTCATTAACACTCTGAAGGTCCACAGAGTACAGAATGCATCCAGATGTGCTTCAGAAACTACTACTAGTCTTCCAGGAAAATATCAAAGCGTAGGCAGTTTAAGACATAACTCCCATGGAGAAAAGTCCGCATGGTGCTTAATATGTTCAATGCCGATGCAATTTCTGTGTTTCATCAACTCTCTGAAGGTCCACAAATTACAGAAGGCCTCCAGATGTGCTTCGGAAACTACTGCTAGTCTTCCAGTGAACGATCACAGCGTAGACAGTTTAAGACATTACTCTCATGGAGAAAAGTCCTCATGGTGCTTATAGTTTTGAATGCCGATGCAATTTTTGTGTTTCATCAACACTCTGAAGGTCCAGAGATTACAGAATGCCTCCAGATGTGCTTCGTAAACTACTACTAGTCTTCCTGTGTACAATCTAGCCGTAGACCGTTTAAGACATTACTCCCATGGAGAAAAGTCCGCATGGTGCTTATTGTGTTCAATGCCGATGCAGTTTTTGTGTTTGATCAACACTCTGAACGTCCACAGATTGCAGAATGCCTCCAGATGTGCTTCGGAAGCTATTACTAGTCTTCCAGGGACCGATCAAAGCGTAGACAGTTTGAGACATTACTCCCATGGAGATAAGTCCGCATTGGGCTTATTGTGTTCAATGCCGATGCAATTTTTGTGTTTCATCAATACTCTGAAGGTCCACAGATTACAGAATGCTTCCAGATGTTCTTCGGAAACTACTACTACTCTTCCAGTGTACGATCAAATCGTAGACAGTTTAAGACATTACTCCCATGGAGAAAAGTCTGCATGGTGCTTATGATGTTCTATACCGATGCAATTTCTGTGTTTCATTAACACTCTGAAGGTCCACAGATTACAGAATGCCTCCAGATGTGCTTCGGAAACTACTACTAGTCTTCCAGTGTACATTCAATGCGTAGACCATTTAAGACATTACTCCCATGGAGAAAAGTCCGCATGGTGCTTATTGTGTACAATGCCGATGCAGTTTATGTGTTTCATCAACAGTCTGAACGTCCACAGTTTACAAAATGCCTCCAGATGTGCTACGGAAACTACTTCTAATCTTCCAGGGAACGATCAAAGCGTAGACAGTTTAAGACACTACTCCCATGGAGAAAAGTTCGCATGGTGCTTATTGTGTTCAATGCCGATGCAATTTTTGTGTTTCATCAACACTCTGAAGGTCCACAGATTACAGAATGCCTCCAGATGTGCTTCGGAAACTACTTCTAGTCTTCCAGGGAACGATCAAAGCGTAGACAGTTTGAGACATTACTCCCACGGAGAAAAGTTCGCATGGTGCTTATTGTGTTCAATGACGATGCAATGTTTGTGTTTCATCAACACTCTGAATTTCCACAGAATACAGAATGCATCCAGATGGGCTTCAGAAACTACTACTAGTCTTCCAGGAAACGATTAAAGCGTAGGCAGTTTAAGACATTACTCCCATGGAGAAAAGTCCGCATGGTGCTTATTGTGTTCAATGCCGATGAATTTTTGTGTTTCATCAACACTCTGAAGGTCCACAGGTTACAGAATGCATCCAGATGTGCTTCGGAAACTACTACTAGTCTTCCAGGGAACGATCAAAGTGTAGACAGTTTAAGATATTACTCCCATGGAGAAAAGTCCCATGGTGCTTATTGTGTTCAATGCCGAAGCAATTTCTGTGTTTCATCAACTCTCTGAAGGCCCACAGATTACAGAATGCCTCCAGATGTGCTTCAGAAACTACTACTAGTCTGCCAGGGAACGATAAAAGAGTAGACAGCTTAAGACTTTACACCCATGGAGAAAAGTCCGCATGGTGCTTATTGTGTTCAATGCCGATGCAATTTCTGTGTTTCATCAACACTCGGAAGGTCCACAGATTACAAAATGCCTCCAGATGTGCTTCGGAAACTACTACTAGTCTTCCAGGGAAAGATCAAAGCGTAGACAGTTTAAGACATTACTCCCATGGAGAAAAGTCCGCATGGTGCTTATTGTGTTCAATGCCGATGCAATTTCTGTGTTTCATCCTCACTCTGAAGGTCCACAGATTACAGATTGCCTCCAGATGTGCTTCAGAAACTACTACTAGTCTTCCAGTGAACGATCAAGGCGTAGACAGTTTAAGACATTACTCCCATGGAGAAAAGTCCGCATGGTGCTTATTGTGTTCAATGCCGATTCAATTTCTGTGTTTCATCAACAATCTGAAGGTCCACAGATTACAGAATGCCTCCAGATATGCTTCGGAAACTACTACTAGCCTTCGAGTGTACGATCAAAGAGTAGACAGTATAATTCATTACTCCCATGGAGAAAAGTCCGCATAGTGCTTATTGTGTTCAATGCTGATGTAATTTTGGTGTTTCATCAACACTCTGAAGGTCCACAGTCTACGGAATGCCTCCAGATGTGCTTCGGAAACTACTACTACTCTTCCAGGGAACGGTCAAAGCGTAGACAGTTTGAGACATTACTCCCATGGAGAAAAGTCCACATGGTGCTTATTGTGTTCAAAGCCGATGCAATTTTTGTGTTTCATCAACACCCTGTTTGTCCACAGATTACAGAATGCATCCAGATGTGCATTGGAAACTACTACTAGTCTTCAAGTGAACGATCAAAGCGTGGACACTTTAAGACACTACTCCCATGGAGAAAAGTCCTCATGGTGCTTATTGTTTTCAATGCCGATGCAATTTTTGTGTTTCATCAACACTCTGAAGGTCCAGGGATTACAGAATGCCTCCAGATGTGCTTCGTAAACTACTACTTGTCTTCCTGTGTACAATCTAGCCGTAGACCGTTTAAGACATTACTCCCATGGAGAAAAGTCCGCATTGTGCTTATTGTGTTCAATGCCGATGCAGTTTTTGTGTTTGATCAACACTCTGAACGTCCACAGATTGCAGAATGCCTCCAGATGTGCTTCGGAAGATACTACTAGTCTTCCAGGGACCGATCAAAGCGTAGACAGTTTGAGACATTACTCCCATGGAGATAAGTCCGCATTGGGCTTATTGTGTCCAATGCCGATGCAATTTTTGTGTTTCATCAATACTCTGAAGGTCCACAGATTACAGAATGCTTCCAGATGTTCTTCGGAAACTACTACTACTCTTCCAGTGTACGATCAAATCGTAGACAGTTTAAGACATTACTCCCATGGAGAAAAGTCTGCATGGTGCTTATGATGTTCTATACCGATGCAATTTCTGTGTTTCATCAACACTCTGAAGGTCCACAGATTACAGAATGCCTCCAGATGTGCTTCGGAAACTACTACTAGTCTTCCAGTGTACAATCAATGCGTAGACCATTTAAGACATTACTCCCATGGAGAAAAGTCCGCATGGTGCTTATTGTGTTCAATGCCGATGCAGTTTTTGTGTTTCATCAACAGTCTGAACGTCAACAGTTTACAAAATGCCTCCAGATGTGCTTCGGAAACTACTTCTAATCTTCCAGGGAACGATCAAAGCGTAGACAGTTTGAGACATTACTCCCACGGAGAAAAGTTCGCATGGTGCTTATTGTGTTCAATGACGATGCAATGTTTGTGTTTCATCAACACTCTGAAGGTCCACAGATTACAGAATGCATCCAGATGTGCTTCGGAAACTATTACTAGTCTTCCAGGGAACGATCAAAGCGTAGACAATTTAAGATATTACTCCCATGGAGAAAAGTCTGCATGGTGCTTATTGTGTTCAATGCCGATGCAATTTCTGTGTATCATCAACACTCTGAAGGTCCACAGAATACAGAATGCATCAAGATGGGCTTCAGAAACTACTACTAGTCTTCCAGGAACCGATTAAAGCGTAGGCAGTTTAAGACATTACTCCCATGGAGAAAAGTCCGCATGGTGCTTATTGTGTTCAATGTCATTGAATTTTTGTGTTTCATCAACACTCTGAAGGTCCACAGGTTACAGAATGCATCCAGATGTGCTTCGGAAACTACTACTAGTCTTCCAGTGTACAATCAATGCGTAGACCATTTAAGACATTACTCCCATGGAGAAAAGTCCGCATGGTGCTTATTGTGATCAATGCCGATGCAGTTTTTGTGTTTCATCAACAGTCTGAACGTCTACAGTTTACAAAATGCCTCCAGATGTGCTTCGGAAACTACTTCTAATCTTCCAGGGAACGATCAAAGCGTAGACAGTTTGAGACATTACTCCCACGGAGAAAAGTTCGCATGGTGCTTATTGTGTTCAATGACGATGCAATGTTTGTGTTTCATCAACACTCTGAAGGTCCACAGATTACAGAATGCATCCAGATGTGCTTCGGAAACTATTACTAGTCTTCCAGGGAATGATCAAAGCGTAGACAATTTAAGATATTACTCCCATGGAGAAAAGTCCGCATGGTGCTTATTGTGTTCAATGCCGATGAATTTTTGTGTTTCATCAACACTCTGAAGGTCCACAGGTTACAGAATTCATCCAGATGTGCTTCGGAAACTACTACTAGTCTTCCAGGGAACGATCAAAGTGTAGACAGTTTAAGATATTACTCCCATGGAGAAAAGTCCCATGGTGCTTAATGTGTTCAATGCCGAAGCAATATCTGTGTTTCATCAACTCTCTGAAGGCCCACAGATTACAGAATGCCTCCAGATGTGCTTCGGAAACTACTACTAGTCTGCCAGGGAACGATAAAAGAGTAGACAGCTTAAGAATTTACACCCATGGAGAAAAGTCCGCATGGTGCTTATTGTGTTCAATGCCGATGCAATTTCTGTGTTTCATCAACACTCGGAAGGTCCACTGATTACAAAATGCCTCCAGATGTGCTTCGGAAACTACTACTTGTCTTCCTGTGTACAATCTAGCCGTAGACCGTTTAAGACATTACTCCCATGGAGAAAAGTCCGCATTGTGCTTATTGTGTTCAATGCCGATGCAGTTTTTGTGTTTGATCAACACTCTGAACGTCCACAGATTGCAGAATGCCTCCAGATGTGCTTCGGAAGATACTACTAGTCTTCCAGGGACCGATCAAAGCGTAGACAGTTTGAGACATTACTCCCATGGAGATAAGTCCGCATTGGGCTTATTGTGTCCAATGCCGATGCAATTTTTGTGTTTCATCAATACTCTGAAGGTCCACAGATTACAGAATGCTTCCAGATGTTCTTCGGAAACTACTACTACTCTTCCAGTGTACGATCAAATCGTAGACAGTTTAAGACATTACTCCCATGGAGAAAAGTCTGCATGGTGCTTATGATGTTCTATACCGATGCAATTTCTGTGTTTCATCAACACTCTGAAGGTCCACAGATTACAGAATGCCTCCAGATGTGCTTCGGAAACTACTACTAGTCTTCCAGTGTACAATCAATGCGTAGACCATTTAAGACATTACTCCCATGGAGAAAAGTCCGCATGGTGCTTATTGTGTTCAATGCCGATGCAGTTTTTGTGTTTCATCAACAGTCTGAACGTCAACAGTTTACAAAATGCCTCCAGATGTGCTTCGGAAACTACTTCTAATCTTCCAGGGAACGATCAAAGCGTAGACAGTTTGAGACATTACTCCCACGGAGAAAAGTTCGCATGGTGCTTATTGTGTTCAATGACGATGCAATGTTTGTGTTTCATCAACACTCTGAAGGTCCACAGATTACTGAATGCATCCAGATGTGCTTCGGAAACTATTACTAGTCTTCCAGGGAACGATCAAAGCGTAGACAATTTAAGATATTACTCCCATGGAGAAAAGTCTGCATGGTGCTTATTGTGTTCAATGCCGATGCAATTTCTGTGTATCATCAACACTCTGAAGGTCCACAGAATACAGAATGCATCAAGATGGGCTTCAGAAACTACTACTAGTCTTCCAGGAACCGATTAAAGCGTAGGCAGTTTAAGACATTACTCCCATGGAGAAAAGTCCGCATGGTGCTTATTGTGTTCAATGTCATTGAATTTTTGTGTTTCATCAACACTCTGAAGGTCCACAGGTTACAGAATGCATCCAGATGTGCTTCGGAAACTACTACTAGTCTTCCAGTGTACAATCAATGCGTAGACCATTTAAGACATTACTCCCATGGAGAAAAGTCCGCATGGTGCTTATTGTGATCAATGCCGATGCAGTTTTTGTGTTTCATCAACAGTCTGAACGTCTACAGTTTACAAAATGCCTCCAGATGTGCTTCGGAAACTACTTCTAATCTTCCAGGGAACGATCAAAGCGTAGACAGTGTGAGACATTACTCCCACGGAGAAAAGTTCGCATGGTGCTTATTGTGTTCAATGACGATGCAATGTTTGTGTTTCATCAACACTCTGAAGGTCCACAGATTACAGAATGCATCCAGATGTGCTTCGGAAACTATTACTAGTCTTCCAGGGAATGATCAAAGCGTAGACAATTTAAGATATTACTCCCATGGAGAAAAGTCCGCATGGTGCTTATTGTGTTCAATGCCGATGAATTTTTGTGTTTCATCAACACTCTGAAGGTCCACAGGTTACAGAATTCATCCAGATGTGCTTCGGAAACTACTACTAGTCTTCCAGGGAACGATCAAAGTGTAGACAGTTTAAGATATTACTCCCATGGAGAAAAGTCCCATGGTGCTTAATGTGTTCAATGCCGAAGCAATATCTGTGTTTCATCAACTCTCTGAAGGCCCACAGATTACAGAATGCCTCCAGATGTGCTTCGGAAACTACTACTAGTCTGCCAGGGAACGATAAAAGAGTAGACAGCTTAAGAATTTACACCCATGGAGAAAAGTCCGCATGGTGCTTATTGTGTTCAATGCCGATGCAATTTCTGTGTTTCATCAACACTCGGAAGGTCCACTGATTACAAAATGCCTCCAGATGTGCTTCGGAAACTACTACTAGTCTTCCAGGGAAAGATCAAAGCGTAGACAGTTTAAGACATTACTCCCATGGAGAAAAGTCCGCATGGTGCTTATTGTGTTCAATGCCGATGCAATTTCTGTGTTTCATCCTCACTCTGAAGGTCCACAGATTACAGATTGCCTCCAGATGTGCTTCAGAAACTACTACTAGTCTTCCAGTGAACGATCAAGGCGTAGACAGTTTAAGACATTACTCCCATGGAGAAAAGTCCGCATGGTGCTTATTGTGTTCAATGCCGATTCAATTTCTGTGTTTCATCAACAATCTGAGGGTCCACAGATTACAGAATGCCTCCAGATATGCTTCGGAAACTACTACTAGCCTTCGAGTGTACGATCAAAGAATAGACAGTATAATTCATTACTCCCATGGAGAAAAGTCCGCATAGTGCTTATTGTGTACAATGCTGATGTAATTTTTGTGTTTCATCAACACTCTGACGGTCCACAGACTACAGAATGCCTCCAGATGTGCTTCGGAAACTACTACTACTCTTCTAGGGAACGGTCAAAGCGTAGACAGTTTGAGACATTACTCCCATGGAGAAAAGTCCACATGGTGCTTATTGTGTTCAAAGCCGATGCAATTTTTGTGTTTCATCAACACCCTGTTTGTCCACAGATTACAGAATGCATCCAGATGTGCATTGGAGACTACTACTAGTCTTCAAGTGAACGATCAAAGCGTGGACACTTTAAGACACTACTCCCATGGAGAAAAGTCCTCATGGTGCTTATTGATTTCAATGCCGATGCAAATTTTGTGTTTCATCAACACTCTGAAGGTCCACAGATTACAGAATACATCCAGATGTGCTTCGGAAACTACTAGTAGTCTTCTAGTATACGATCAAAGCTTAGACAGTTTAAGACATTACTCCCATGGAGAAAAGTCGTCATGGTGCATATTGTGTTCAATGCCGATGCAATTTTTTGTATTTCATCAACACTCTGAAGGTCCACAGATTACAGAATACATCCAGATGTGCTTCGGTAACTACTGCTAGTCTTCCAGTGTAGGATCAAAACGTAGACAGTTTAAGACATTAGTCCCATGGAGAGAAGTCCGCATGGTGCTTATTGTGTTCAAAGCCGATGCAATTTCTGTGTTTCATCAACACTCTGAAGGTCCAGAGATTACAGAATGCCTCCAGATGTGCTTCGGAAACTACTACTAGTCTTCCAGTGAACGATCAAAGCGTAGACAGTTTAAGACATTACTATCATGGAGAAAAGTCCGCATGGTGCTTAATGTGTTCAATGCCGATTCAATTCCTGGGTTTCATGAACACTCTGAAGGTCTGCAGATTAAAGAATGCCTCCAGAAGTGCTTCGGAAACTACTACTAGTCTTCCAGTGAACGATCAAAGCGTTGACGCTTTAAGACATTACTCCTATGGAGAAAATTCCGCATGGTGCTTATTGTGTTCAATGCCGATGCAATTTTTGTATTTCATCAACACTCTGAAGGTCCACAGATACAGAATGCATCCAGAGGTGCTTCGGAAACTACTACTAGTCTTCCAGTGTACGATCAAAGCGTAGACAGTTTAAGACACTACTCCCATATAGAAAAGGTCGCATGGTGCTTATTGTGTTCAATGCCGATGCAATTTTTGTGTTTCATCAACACTCTGAAGGTCCACAGATTACAGAATGCCTCCAGATGTGCTTCGGAAACTACTTCTAGTCTTCCAGGGAACAATCAAAGCGTAGACAGTTTGAGACATTACTCCCATGGAGAAAATTCCACATGGTTCTTTTTGTGTTCAAAGCTGATGCAATTTTTGTGTTTCATCAACACACTGATATTCCACAGATTACATAATGCATCCAGATGTGAATTGGAAACTACTAGTAGTCTTCCAGTGAACGATCAAATCGTAGACAGTTTAAGACACTACTCACCATGGAGAAAAGTCCGCATGGTGCTTATTGTTTTCAGTGCCGATGCAATTTTTGTGTTTCATCAACACTCAGAAGGTCCACAGATTACAGAATGCCTCCAGATGTGCTTCGGAAACTACTGCTAGTCTTCCAGTGTACGATCAAAGCGTAGACAGTATTAGACATAACTCCGATGGAGAAAAGTCCGCATGGTGCTTATTGTGTTCAATGCCGATTCAATATCTGTGTTTCATCAACACTCTGAAGGTACACAGATTACAGAATGCATCCAGATGTGCATCGGAAACTACTACTTGTCTTCCAGCGAACGATCAAAGCGTAGACAGTTTAAGCCTATTACTCCCATGGAGAAAAGTCCGCATTGTGCTTATTGTGTTCAATGCCGATGCAATCTCTGTGTTTCATCAACACTCTGAAAGTCCTTAGATTTCAGAATGCATCCAGATGTGCTTCAGAAACTACTACTAGTCTTCCAGGAAAATATCAAAGCGTAGGCAGTTTAAGACATTACTCCCATGGAGAAAAGTCCGCATGGTGATTAATGTGTTCAATGCCGATGCAATTTCTGTGTTTCATCAACACTCTGAAGGTCCACAAATTACAGAAGGCCTCCAGATGTGCTTCGGAAACTTCTGCTAGTCTTCCAGTGAACGATCACAGCGTAGACAGTTTAAGACATTACTCTCATGGAGAAAAGTCCTCATGGTGCTTATTGTTTTGAATGCCGATGCAATTTTTGTGTTTCATCAACACTCTGAAGGTCCAGAGATTACAGAATGCCTCCAGATGTGCTTCGTAAACTACTACTAGTCTTCCTGTGTACAATCTAGCCGTAGACCGTTTAAGACATTACTCCCATGGAGAAAAGTCCGCATGGTGCTTATTGTGTTCAATGCCGATGCAGTTTTTGTGTTTGATCAACACTCTGAACGTCCACAGATTGCAGAATGCCTCCAGATGTGCTTCGGAACCTACTACTAGTCTTCCAGGGACCGATCAAAGCGTAGACAGTTTGAGACATTACTCCCATGGAGATAAGTCCGCATTGGGCTTATTGTGTTCAATGCCGATGCAAATTTTGTGTTTCATCAATACTCTGAAGGTCCACAGATTACAGAATGCTTCCAGATGTTCTTCGGAAACTACTACTACTCTTCCAGTGTACGATCAAATCGTAGACAGTTTAAGACATTACTCCTATGGAGAAAAGTCTGCATGGTGCTTATGATGTTCTATACCGATGCAATTTCTGTGTTTCATCAACATTCTGAAGGTCCTCAGATTACAGAATGCCTCCAGATGTGCTTCGGAAACTACTACTAGTCTTCCAGTGTACAATCAATGCGTAGACCATTTAAGACATTACTCCCATGGAGAAAAGTCCGCATGGTGCTTATTGTGTTCAATGCCGATGCAGTTTTTGTGTTTCATCAACAGTCTGAACGTCCACAGTTTACAAAATGCCTCCAGATGTGCTTCGGAAACTACTTCTAATCTTCCAGGGAACGATCAAAGCGTAGACAGTTTGAGACATTACTCCCACGGAGAAAAGTTCGCATGGTGCTTATTGTGTTCAATGACGATGCAATGTTTTTGTTTCATCAACACTCTGAAGGTCCACAGATTACAGAATGCATCCAGATGTGCTTCAGAAACTATTACTAGTCTTCCAGGGAACGATCAAAGCGTAGACAATTTAAGATATTACTCCCATGGAGAAAAGTCTGCATGGTGCTTATTGTGTTCAATGCCGATGCAATTTCTGTGTTTCATCAACACTCTGAAGGTCCACAGAATACAGAATGCATCCAGATGGGCTTCAGAAACTACTACTAGTCTTCCAGGAAACGATTAAAGCGTAGGCAGTTTAAGACATTACTCCCATGGAGAAAAGTCCGCATGGTGCTTATTGTGTTCAATGCCGATTCAATTTCTGTGTTTCATCAACACTCGGAAGGTCCACTGATTACAAAATGCCTCCAGATGTGCTTCGGAAACTACTACTAGTCTTCCAGGGAAAGATCAAAGCGTAGACAGTTTAAGACATTACTCCCATGGAGAAAAGTCCGCATGGTGCTTATTGTGTTCAATGCCGATGCAATTTCTGTGTTTCATCCTCACTCTGAAGGTCCACAGATTACAGATTGCTTCCAGATTTGCTTCAGAAACTACTACTAGTCTTCCAGTGAACGATCAAGGCGTAGACAGTTTAAGACATTACTCCCATGGAGAAAAGTCCGCATGGTGCTTATTGTGTTCAATGCCGATTCAATTTCTGTGTTTCATCAACAATCTGAAGGTCCACAGATTACAGAATGCCTCCAGATATGCTTCGGAAACTACTACTAGCCTTCGAGTGTACGATCAAAGTGTAGACAGTATAATTCATTACTCCCATGGAGAAAAGTCAGCATAGTGCTTATTGTGTTCAATGCTGATGTAATTTTTTTTGTTTCATCAACACTCTGAAGGTCCACAGACTACAGAATGCCTCCAGATGTGCTTCGGAAACTACTACTACTCTTCCAGGGAACGGTCAAAGCGTAGACAGTTTGAGACATTACTCCCATGGAGAAAAGTCCACATGGTGCTTATTGTGTTCAAAGCCGATGCAATTTTTGTGTTTCATCAACACTCTGAAGGCCCACAGATGTGCTTCAGAAACTACTAGTAGTCTTCTAGTATACGATCAAACCTTAGACAGTTTAAGACATTACTCCCATGGAGAAAAGTCGGCATGGTGCATATTGTGTTCAATGCCGATGCAATTTTTTGTATTTCATCAACACTCTGAAGGTCCACAGATTACAGAATACATCCAGATGTGCTTCGGTAACTACTGCTAGTCTTCCAGTGTACGATCAAAACGTAGACAGTTTAAGACATTAGTCCCATGGAGAGAAGTCCGCATGGTGCTTATTGTGTTCAAAGCCGATGCAATTTCTGTGTTTCATCAACACTCTGAAGGTCCAGAGATTACAGAATGCCTCCAGATGTGCTTCGGAAACTACTACTAGTCTTCCAGTGAACGATCAAAGCGTAGACAGTTTAAGACATTACTATCATGGAGAAAAGTCCGCATGGTGCTTATTGTGTTCAATGCGGATGCAATTTTTGTGTTTCATCAACACACTGATATTCCACAGATTACAGAATGCATCCAGATGTGAATTGGAAACTACTACTAGTCTTCCAGTGAACGATCAAATCGTAGACAGTTTAAGACACTACTCACCATGGAGAAAAGTCCGCATGGTGCTTATTGTTTTCAGTGCCGATGCAATTTTTGTGTTTCATCAACACTCAGAAGGTCTACAGATTACAGAATTCCTCCAGATGTGCTTCGGAAACTACTGCTAGTCTTCCAGTGTACGATCAAAGCGTAGACAGTATAAGACTTTACTCCCATGGAGAAAAGTCCGCATGGTGCTTATTGTGTTCAATGCCGATTCAATATCTGTGTTTCATCAACACTCTGAAGGTCCACAGATTACAGAATGCATCCAGATGTGCATCGGAAACTACTACTTGTCTTCCAGTGAACGATCAAAGCGTAGACAGTTTAAGACTATTACTCTCATGGAGAAAAGTCCGCATGGTGCTTATTGTGTTCAATGCCGATGCAATTTCTGTGTTTCATCAACACTCTGAAAGTCCTTAGATTTTAGAATGCATCCAGATGTGCTTCGGAAACTACTACTAGTCAAAGCGTAGACAGTTTAACACACTACTCCCATGGAGAAACGTTCGCATGGTGCTAATTGTGTTCAATGCCGATGCAATATCTGTGTTTCATTAACACTCTGAAGGTCCACAGAGTACAGAATGCATCCATATGTGCTTCAGAAACTACTACTAGTCTTCCAGGAAAATATCAAAGCGTAGGCAGTTTAAGACATTACTCCCATGGAGAAAAGTCCGCATGGTGCTTAATGTGTTCAATGCCGATGCAATTTCTGTGTTTCATCAACACTCTGAAGGTCCACAAATTACAGAAGGACTCCAGATGTGCTTCGGAAACTACTGCTAGTCTTCCAGTGAACGATCACAGCGTAGACAGTTTAAGACATTACTCTCATGGAGAAAAGTCCTCATGGTGCTTATTGTTTTGAATGCCGATGCAATTTTTGTGTTTCATCAACACTCTGAAGGTCCAGAGATTACAGAATGCCCCCAGATGTGCTTCGTAAACTACTACTAGTCTTCCTGTGTACAATCTAGCCGTAGACCGTTTAAGACATTACTCCCATGGAGAAAAGTCCGCATGGTGCTTATTGTGTTCAATGCCGATGCAGTTTTTGTGTTTGATCAACACTCTGAACGTCCACAGATTGCAGAATGCTTCCAGATGTGCTTCGGAAGCTACTACTAATCTCCCAGGGACCGATCAAAGTGTAGACAGTTTGAGACATTACTCCCATGGAGATAAGTCCGCATGGGCTTATAGTGTTCAATGCCGATGCAATTTTTGTGTTTCATCAATACTCTGAAGGTCCACAGATTACAGAATGCTTCCAGATGTTCTTCGGAAACTACTACTACTCTTCCAGTGTACGATCAAATCGTAGACAGTTTAAGACATTACTCCCATGGAGAAAAGTCTGCATGGTGCTTATGATGTTCTATACCGATGCAATTTCTGTGTTTCATCAACACTCTGAAGGTCCACAGATTACAGAATGCCTCCAGATGTGCTTCGGAAACTACTTCTAGTCTTCCAGTGTACAATCTATGCGTAGACCGTTTAAGACATTACTCCAATGGAGAAAAGTCCGCATGGTGCTTATTGTGTTCAATGCCGATGCAGTTTTTGTGTTTCATCAACAGTCTGAACGTCCACAGTTTACAAAATGCCTCCAGATGTGCTTCGGAAACTACTTCTAATCTTCCAGGGAACGATCAAAGCGTAGACAGTTTGAGACATTACTCCCACGGAGAAAAGTTCGCATGGTGCTTATTGTGTTCAATGACGATTCAATTTCTGTGTTTCATCAACACTCTGAAGGTCCACAGATAACAGAATGCCTCCAGATGTGCTTCGGAAACTACTACTAGTCTTCCAGTGAACGATCAAAGCGTAGACAGTTTAAGACATTACTATCATGGAGAAAAGTCCGCATGGTGCTTATTGTGTTCAATGCCGATTCAATTCCTGTGTTTCATGAACACACTGAAGGTCAGCAGATTAAAGAATGCCTCCAGAAGTGCTTCTTAAACTACTACTAGTCTTCCAGTGAACGATCAAAGCGTTGACGCTTTAAGACATTACTCCCATGGAGAAAATTTCGCATGGTGCTTATTGTGTTCAATGCGGATGCAATTTTTGTGTTTCATCAACACTCTGAAGGTCCACAGATTACAGAATGCATCCGGATGTGCTTCAGAAACTACTACTAGTCTTCCAGTGTACGATCAAAGCGTAGACTGTTTAAGACATTAAACCCATGGAGAAAAGTCCACATTGTGCTTATTGTGTTCAATGCCGATGCAATTTTTGTGTTTCATCAATACTCTGAAGGTCCATAGATTATAGAATGCTTCTAGATGTGGTTCGGAAATTACTACTAGTCTTCCAGTGTACAATCAAATCGTAGACAGTTTATGACATTACTAACATGGAGAAATGTCCGCATGGTGCTTATTGTGTTCAATGCCGATGCAATTTTTGTGTTTCATCAACACTCTGAAGGTCCACAGATACAGAATGCATCCAGATGTTCTTCGGAAACTACTACTAGTCGGCCACTGAACGATCAATGTGTAGACAGTTTAAGACATTACTCCCATGGAGAAAAGTCCCATGGCGTTTATTGTGTTCAATGCCGATGCAATATCTGTGTTTCATCAACACTCTGAAGGTCCACAGATTACAGAATGCCTCCAGATGTGCATCGGAAACTACTACTAGTCTTCCAGGGAACGATCAAACCGTAGACAGCTTAAGACATTACTCCCATGGAGAAAAATCCGCATGGTTCTAATTGTGTTCAATGCCGATGCAATTTCTGTGTTTCATCAACTCTCTGAAGGTCCACAGATTACAGAATGCCTCCAGATGTGATTCGGAAACCACTACTAGTCTTCCAGTGTACGTTCAAAGCGTAGACAGTTTAAGACACTACTCCCATGGAGAAAAGTTCGCATGGTGCTTATTGTGTTCAATGCCGATGCAATTTTTGTGTTTCATCAACACTCTGAAGGTCCACAGATTACAGAATGCCTCCATATGTGCTTCGGAAACTACTTCTAGTCTTCCAGTGAACGATCAAAGCGTAGACAGTATGAGACATTACTCCCATGGAGGAAAGTCCACATGGTTCTTATTGTGTTCAAAGCTGATGCAATTTTTGTGTTTCATCAACACACTGATATTCCACAGATTACAGAATGCATCCAGATGTGAATTGGAAACTACTACTAGTCTTCCAGTGAACGATCAAATCGTAGACAGTTTAAGACACTACTCACCATGGAGAAAAGTCCGCATGGTGCTTATTGTGTTCAATGCCGATTCAATTTCTGTGTTTCATCAACAATCTGAAGGTCCACAGATTACAGAATGCCTCCAGATATGCTTCGGAAACTACTACTAGCCTTCGAGTGTACGATCAAAGAGTAGACAGTATAAGTCATTACTCCCATGGAGAAAAGTCCGCATGGTGCTTATTGTGTTCAATGCCGATTCAATATCTGTGTTTCATCAACACTCTGATGGTACACAGATTACAGAATGCATTTAGATGTGCATCGGAAACTACTACTTGTCTTCCAGTGAACGATCAAAGCGTAGACAGTTTAAGACTCTTACTCGCATGGAGAATAGTCAGCATGGTGCTTATTGTGTTCAATGCCGATGCAATTTCTGTGTTTCATCAACACTCTGAAAGTCCTTAGATTTCAGAATGCATCCAGATGTGCTTCGGAAACTACTACTAGTCTTCCAGGGAACGATCAAAGCGTAGACAGTTTAACACACTACTCCCATGGAGAAACGTTCGCATGGGGCTTATTGTGTTCAATGCCGATGCAATATCTGTGTTTCATCAACACTCTGAAGGTCCACAGAGTACAGAATGCATCCAGATGTGCTTCAGAAACTACTACTAGTCTTCCAAGAAAATATCAAAGCGTAGGCAGTTTAAGACATTACTCCCATGGAGAAATGTCCGCATGGTGCTTATTGTGTTCAATGCCGATGCAATTTCTGTGTTTCATCAACAGTCTGAAGGTCCACAGATTACAGAATGCTTTCAGATGTTCTTTGGAAACTGCTACTACTCTTCCAGTGTACGATCAAATCGTAGACAGTTTAAGACATTACTCCCATGGAGAAAAGTCTGCATGGTGCTTATGATGTTCTATACCGATGCAATTTCTGTGTTTCATCAACACTCTGAAGGTCCACAGATTACAGAATGCCTCCAGATGTGCTTCGGAAACTACTACTAGTCTTCCAGTGTACAATCAATGCGTAGACCGTTTAAGACATTACTCCCATGGAGAAAAGTCCGCATGGTGTTTATTGTGTTCAATGCCGATGCAGTTTTTGTGTTTCATCAACAGTCTGAACGTCCACAGTTTACAAAATGCCTCCAGATGTGCTTCGGAAACTACTTCTAATCTTCCAGGGAACGATCAAAGCGTAGACAGTTTGAGACATTACTCCCATGGAGAAAAGTTCGAATGGTGCTTATTGTGTTCAATGACGATGCAATGTTAGTGTTTCATCAACACTCTGAAGGTCCACAGATTACAGAATGCATCCAGATGTGCTTCGGAAACTATTACTAGTCTTCCAGGGCACGATCAAAACGTAGACAATTTAAGATATTACTCCCATGGAGAAAAGTCTGCATGGTGCTTATTGTGTTCAATGCCGATGCAATTTCTGTGTTTCATCAACACTCTGAAGGTCCACAGAATACAGAATGCATCCAGATGGGCTTCAGAAACTACTACTAGTCTTCCAGGAAACGATTAAAGCGTAGGCAGTTTAAGACATTACTCCCATGGAGAAAAGTCCGCATGGTGCTTATTGTGTTCAATGCCGATGAATTTTTGTGTTTCATCAACACTCTGAAGGTCCACAGATTACAGAATGCATCCAGATGTGCTTCGGAAACTACTACTAGTCTTCCAGGGAACGATCAAAGTGTAGACAGTTTAAGATATTACTCCCATGGAGAAAAGTCCCATGGTGCTTATTGTGTTCAATGCCGAAGCAATTTCTGTGTTTCATCAACTCTCTGAAGGTCCACAGATTACAGAATGCCTCCAGATGTGCTTCGGAAACTACTACTACTCTTCCAGGGAACGGTCAAAGCCTAGATAGTTTGAGACATTACTCCCATGTAGAAAAGTCCACATGGTGCTTATTGTGTTCAAAGCCGATGCAATTTTTGTGTTTCATCAACACCCTGATTGTCCACAGATTACAGAATGCATCCAGATGTGCATTGGAAACTACTACTAGTCTCTCAGTGAACGATCAAAGCGGAGACAGTTTAAGAAACTACTCCCATGGAGAAAAGTCCGCATGGTGCTTATTGTTTTCAATGCCGATGCAATTTTTGTGTTTCATCAACACTCTGAAGGTCCACAGATTACAGAATGCTTCCGGACGTGCTTCGGAAACTACTACTAGTCTTCCAGTGTACGATCAAAGCGTAGACAGTATAAGACGTTACTCCCATGGAGAAAAGTCCGCATGGTGCTCATTGTGTTCAAAGCCGATGCAATTTTTGTGTTTCATCAACACCCTGATTGTCCACAGATTGCAGAATGCATCAAGATGTGCATCGGAAACTACTACTAGTCTTCCAGTGAACGATCAATTCGTAGACAGTTTAAGACACTACTCCCATGGAGAAAAGTCCTCATGGTGCTTATTGTTTTGAATGCCGATGCAATTTTTGTGTTTCATCAACACTCTGAAGGTCCACAGATTACAGAATGCATCCAGATGTGCTTCGGAAACTATCACTAGTCTTCCAGGGAACGATCAAAGCGTAGACAGTTTAAGACATTACTCCCATGGAGAAAAGTCCGAATGGTGCTTATTGTGTTCAATGCCGATGCAATTTCTGTGTTTCATCCTCACTCTGAAGGTCCACATATTACAGATTGCCTCCAGATGTGCTTCAGAAACTACTACTAGTCTTCCAGTGTACGATCAAAGCGTAGACAGTATAAGACATTACTCCCATGGAGAAAAGTCCGCATGGTGCTTATTGTGTTCAATTCCGATTCAATTTCTGTGTTTCATCAATACTCTGATGGTCCACAGATTACAGAATGCATCCAGATGTGCAACGGAAACTAATACTAGTCTTCCAATGTATGATCAAAGCGTAGACAGTTTAAGACTATTACTCCCATGGAGAAAAGTCCGCATGGTGCTCATTGTGTTCAAAGCCGATGCAATTTTTGTGTTTCATCAATACCCTGATTGTCCACAGATTGCAGAATGCATCTAGATGTGCATCGGAAACTACTACTAGTCTTCCAGTGAACGATCAAATCGTAGACAGTTTAAGACACTACTCCCATTGAGAAAAGTCCTCATGGTGCTTATTGTTTTGAATGCCGATGCAATTTTTGTGTTTCATCAACACTCTGAAGGTCCAAAGATTACAGAATCCCTCCAGATGTGCTTCAGAAACTACTACTAGTCTTCCAGTGTACGATCAAAGCGTAGACAGTTTAAGACATTACTCCCATGGAGAAAAGTCGGTATTGTTCTTATTGTGTTCAATGCCGATGCAATTTCTGTGTTTCATCAACACTCTGAAGGTCCACAGATTACACAATGCCTCCAGATGTGCTTCGGAAACTGCTACTAGTCTTCCAGTGAACGATCAAAGCGTAGACAATTTAAGACATTACTCCCACGGAGAAAAGTCGGCATGGTGCTTATTGTGTTCAATGCCGATGCAATTTTTTTGTTTCATCAATACTCTGAAGGTCCACAGATTACAGTATGCATCCAGATGTGCATCGGAAACTAATACTAGTCTTCCAGTGTACGATCAAAGCGTAGACAGTTTAAGACTATTACTCCCATGGAGAAAAGTCCGCATGGTGCTCATTGTGTTCAAAGCCGATGCAATTTTTGTGTTTCATCAACACCCTGATTGTCCACAGATTGCAGAATGCATCAAGATGTGCATCGGAAACTACTACTAGTCTTCCAGTGAACGATCAAATCGTAGACAGTTTAAGACACTACTCCCATGGAGAAAAGTCCTCATGGTGCTTATTGTTATGAATGCCGATGCAATTTTTGTGTTTCATCAACACTCTGAAGGTCCACAGATTACAGAATCCCTCCAGATGTGCTTCAGAAACTACTACTAGTCTTCCAGTGTACGATCAAAGCGTAGACAGTTTAAGACATTACTCCCATGGAGAAAAGTCGGTATTGTTCTTATTGTGTTCAATGCCGATGCAATTTTTGTGTTTCATCAACACTCTGAAGGTCCACAGATTACAGATTACATCCAGATGTGCTTCGTAAACTACTAATAGTCTTCCAATATACGATCAAAGCGTAGACAGTTTAAGACATTACTCCCATGGAGAAAAGTCGGCATAGTGCTTATTGTGTTCAATGCCGATGCAATTTTTGTATTTCATCGACACTCTGAAGGTCCACAGATTACAGAATACATCCAGATGTGCTTCTGAAACTACTGCTAGTCTTCCAGTGTACGATCAAGTCGTAGACAGTTTAAGACATTACTCCCATGGAGAAAAGTCAGCATGGTGCTTATTGTGTTCAATGCCGATGCAATTTTTGTGTTTCATCAACACTCTGAAGGTCTACAGGCTATAGAATGCATCAGGATATGCTTCGGATACTACTACTACTCTTCCAGGGAACGATCAAAGCGTAGGCAGTTTAAGACATTACTCCCATGGAGAAAAGTCCGCATGGTGCTTGTTGGGTTCAATGCCGATGAATTTTGGTGTTTCATCAACACTCTGAAGGTCCACAGATTACAGAATGCATCCAGATGTGCTTCGGAAACTACTACTAGTCTTCCACTGAACGATCAAAGTGTAGACAGTTTAAGACATTACTCCCGTGGAGAAAAGCCCATGGTGCTTATTGTGTCCAATGCGGATGCAATTTCTGTGTTTCATCAACACTCTGAAGGTCCACAGATTACAGAATGCCTCCAGATGTGCTTCGGAAACTACTACTACTTTTCCAGGGAACGATCAAAGCGTAGACAGTTTGAGACATTACTCCCATGGAGATAATCGCGCATGGTGCTTATTGTGTTCAAAGCCTATGCAATTTTTGTGTTTCATCAACACTCTGAAGGTCCACAGGTTACAGAATGCATCCTGATGTGAATTGGAAACTACTACTAGTCTTCCATTGAACGAACAAAGCGTACACAGTCTAAGACACTACTCCCATGGAGAAAAGTCCGCATGGTGCTTATTGTTTTCAATGCCGATGCAATTTTTGTGTTTCATCAACACTCTGAAGGTCCACAGATTACAGGATGCATCCAGATGTGCATCGGAAACTACTACTAGTCTTCCAGTGAACGATCAAATCGTAGACAGTTTAAGACTATTACTCTCATGGAGAAAAGTCCGCATGATGCTTATTGTGTTCAATGCCGATGCAATTTCTGTGTTTCATCAACACTCTGAAGGTCCACAGATTACACAATGCCTCCAGATGTGCTTCGGAAACTGCTACTAGTCTTCCAGTGAACGATCAAAGCGTAGACAATTTAAGACATTACTCCCACGGAGAAAAGTCGGCATGGTGCTTATTGTGTTCAATGCCGATGCAATTTTTTTGTTTCATCAATACTCTGAAGGTCCACAGATTACAGTATGCATCCAGATGTGCATCGGAAACTAATACTAGTCTTCCAGTGTACGATCAAAGCGTAGACAGTTTAAGACTATTACTCCCATGGAGAAAAGTCCGCATGGTGCTCATTGTGTTCAAAGCCGATGCAATTTTTGTGTTTCATCAACACCCTGATTGTCCACAGATTGCAGAATGCATCAAGATGTGCATCGGAAACTACTACTAGTCTTCCAGTGAACGATCAAATCGTAGACAGTTTAAGACACTACTCCCATGGAGAAAAGTCCTCATGGTGCTTATTGTTATGAATGCCGATGCAATTTTTGTGTTTCATCAACACTCTGAAGGTCCACAGATTACAGAATCCCTCCAGATGTGCTTCAGAAACTACTACTAGTCTTCCAGTGTACGATCAAAGCGTAGACAGTTTAAGACATTACTCCCATGGAGAAAAGTCGGTATTGTTCTTATTGTGTTCAATGCCGATGCAATTTTTGTGTTTCATCAACACTCTGAAGGTCCACACATTACAGAATACATCCAGACGTGCTTCGTAAACTACTAATAGTCTTCCAGTATACGATCAGAGCGTAGACAGTTTAAGACATTACTCCCATGGAGAAAAGTCGGCATGGTGCTTATTGTGTTCAATGCCCAATCAATTTTTGTATTTCATCAACGCTCTGAAGGTCCACAGATTACAGAATACATCCAGATGTGCTTCGGAAACTACTGCTAGTCTTCCAGTGTACGATGAAATCGTAGACAGTTTAAGACATTACTTCCACGGAGAAAAGTCCGCATGGTGCTTATTGTGTTCAATGTCGATGCAATTTTTGTGTTTCATCAACACTCTGAGGGTCTACAGATTATAGAATGCATCCAGATATGCTTCGGAAACTACTACAACTACTACTAGTCTTCCAGGGAACGATCAAAGCGTAGGCAGTTTAAGACATTACTCCCATGGAGAAAAGTCCGCATGGTGCTTAATGTGTTCAATGCCGATGAATTTTTGTGTTTCATCAACACTCTGAAGGTCCACAGATTACAGAATGCATCCAGATGTGCTTCGGAAACTACTACTAGTCTTCCACTGAACGAACAAAGGGTAGACAGTTTAAGACATTACTCCCATGGAGAAAAGTCCCATGGTGCTTATTGTGTCCAATGCCGATGCAATTTCTGTGTTTCATCAACACTCTGAAGGTCCACAGATTACAGAATGCCTCCAGATGTGCATCGGACACTACTACTAGTCTTCCAGTGTACGATCAAAGCGTAGACAGTTTAAGACACTACTCCCATGGAGATAAGTTCGCATGGTGCTTATTGTGTTCAATGCCGATGCAATTTTTGTGTTTCATCAACACTCTGAAGGTCCACAGATTACAGAATGCCTCCAGATGTGCTTCGGAAACTACTACTACTCTTCCAGGGAACGATCAAAGCGTGGACAGTTTGAAACATTACTCCCATGGAGACAATCCCGCATGGTGCTTATTGTGTTCAAAGCCGATGCAATTTTTGTGTTTCATCAACACTCTGAAGGTCCACAGATTACAGAATGCATCCTGATGTGAATTGGAAACTACTACTAGTCTTCCAGTGAACGATCGAAGCGTAGACAGTTTAAGACACTACTCCCATGGAGAAAAGTCCGCATGGTGCTAATTGTTTTCAATGCCGATGCAATTTTTGTGTTTCATCAACACTCAGAGGGTCCACAGATTACTGAAAGCCTCCAGATGTGCTTCGGAAACTACTGCTAGTCTTCCAGTGTACGATCAAAGCGTAGACAGTATAAGACATTACTCCCATGGAGAAAAGTCCGCATGGTGCTTATTGTGTTCAATGCCGAATCAATTTCTGTGTTTCATCAACACTCTGAAGGTCCACAGATTACAGAATGCCTCCAGATGTGCTTCGGAAACTACTACTACTTTTCCAGGGAACGATCAAAGCGTAGACAGTTTGAGACATTACTCCCATGGAGACAATCCCGCATGGTGCTTATTGTGTTCAAAGCCTATGCAATTTTTGTGTTTCATCAACACTCTGAAGGTCCACAGGTTACAGAATGCATCCTGATGTGAATTGGAAACTACTACTAGTCTTCCAGTGAACGATCAAAGCGTACACAGTCTAGGACACTACTCCCATGGAGAAAAGTCCGCATGGTGCTTATTGTTTTCAATGCCGATGCAATCTTTGTGTTTCATCAACACTCAGAAGGTCCACAGATTACAGAAAGCCTCCAGATGTGCTTCGGAAACTACTGCTAATCTTCCAGTGTACGATCAAAGCGTAGACAGTATAAGATATTACTCCCATGGAGAAAAGTCCACATGGTGATTATTGTGTTCAATGCCGACTCAATTTCTGTGTTTCATCAACACTCTGAAGGTCCACAGATTACAGGATGCATCCAGATGTGCATCGGAAACTACTACTAGTCTTCCAGTGAACGATCAAATCGTAGACAGTTTAAGACTATTACTCTCATGGAGAAAAGTCCGCATGATGCTTATTGTGTTCAATGCCGATGCAATTTCTGTGTTTCATCAACACTCTGAAGGTCCACAGATTACACAATGCCTCCAGATGTGCTTCGGAAACTGCTACTAGTCTTCCAGTGAACGATCAAAGCGTAGACAATTTCAGACATTACTCCCATGGAGAAAAGTCGGCATGGTGCTTATTGTGTTCAATGCCGATGCAATTTTTGTGTTTCATCAATAATCTGAAGGTCCACAGATTACAGAATGCATCCAGATGTGCATCGGAAACTAATACTAGTCTTCCAGTGTACGATCAAAGCGTAGACAGTTTAAGACTATTACTCCCATGGAGAAAAGTCCGCATGGTGCTCATTGTGTTCAAAGCCGATGCAATTTTTGTGTTTCATCAACACCCTGATTGTCCACAGATTGCAGAATGCATCAAGATGTGCATCGGAAACTACTACTAGTCTTCCAGTGAACGATCAAATCGTAGACAGTTTAAGACGCTACTCCCATGGAGAAAAGTCCTCATGGTGCTTATTGTTATGAATGCCGATGCAATTTTTGTGATTCATCAACACTCTGAAGGTCCACAGATTACAGAATCCCTCCAGATGTGCTTCAGAAACTACTACTAGTCTTCCAGTGTACGATCAAAGCGTAGACAGTTTAAGACATTACTCCCATGGAGAAAAGTCGGTATTGTTCTTATTGTGTTCAATGCCGATGCAATTTTTGTGTTTCATCAACACTCTGAAGGTCCACAGATTACAGAATACATCCAGATGTGCTTCGTAAACTACTAATAGTCTTCCAGTATACGATCAAAGCGTAGACAGTTTAAGACATTACTCCCATGGAGAAAAGTCGGCATGGTGCTTATTGTGTTCAATGCCGATGCAATTTTTGTATTTCATCAACGCTCTGAAGGTCCACAGATTACAGAATACATCCAGATGTGCTTCGGAAACTACTGCTAGTCTTCCAGTGTACGATGAAATCGTAGACAGTTTAAGACATTACTTCCACGGAGAAAAGTCCGCATGGTGCTTATTGTGTTCAATGTCGATCCAATTTTTGTGTTTCATCAACACTCTGAAGGTCTACAGATTATAGAATGCATCCAGATGTGCTTCGGAAACTACTACTAGTCTTCCACTGAACGATCAAAGGGTAGACAGTTTAAGACATTACTCCCATGGAGAAAAGTCGGCATGGTGCTTATTGTGTCCAATGCCGATGCAATTTCTGTGTTTCATCAACACTCTGAAGGTCCACAGATTACAGAATGCCTCCAGATGTGCATCGGAAACTACTACTAGTCTTCCACTGTACGATCAAAGCGTAGACAGTTTAAGACACTACTCCCATGGAGATAAGTTCGCATGGTGCTTATTGTGTTCAATGCCGATGCAATTTTTGTGTTTCATCAACACTCTGAAGGTCCACAGATTACAGAATGCCTCCAGATGTGCTTCGGAAACTACTACTACTCTTCCAGTGAACGATCAAAGCGTAGACAGTTTGAGACATTACTCCCATGGAGACAATCCCGCATGGTGCTTATTGTGTTCAAAGCCGATTCAATTTTTGTGTTTCATCAACACTCTGAAGGTCCACAGATTACAGAATGCATCCTGATGTGAATTGGAAACTACTACTAGTCTTCCAGTGAACGATCAAAGCGTAGACAGTTTAAGACACTACTCCCATGGAGAAATGTCGGTATGGTGCTTATTGTGTTCAATGCCGATGCAATTTTTGTATTTCATCACCACTCTGAAGGTCCACAGATTACAGAATACATCCAGATGTGCTTCGGAAACTACTGCTAGTCTTCCAGTGTACGATCAAATCGTAGACAGTTTAAGACATTGCTCCCATGGAGAAAAGTCCGCATGGTGCTTATTGTGTTAAATGCCGATGCAATTTTTGTGTTTCATCAACACTCTGAAGGTCTAAAGATTACAGAATGCATCCAGATATGCTTCGGAAACTACTACTAGTCTTCCAGGGAACGATCAAATCGTAGACAGTTTAAGACACTACTCCCATGGAGAAAAGTCCTCATGGTGCTTATTGTTATGAATGCCGATGCAATTTTTGTGTTTCATCAACACTCTGAAGGTCCACAGATTACAGAATCCCTTCAGATGTGCTTCAGAAACTACTACTAGTCTTCCAGTGTACGATCAAAGCGTAGACAGTTTAAGACATTACTCCCATGGAGAAAAGTCGGTATTGTTCTTATTGTGTTCAATGCCGATGCAATTTTTGTGTTTCATCAACACTCTGAAGGTCCACAGATTACAGAATACATCCAGATGTGCTTCGTAAACTACTAATAGTCTTCCAGTATACGATCAAAGCGTAGACAGTTTAAGACATTACTTCCATGGAGAAAAGTCGGCATGGTGCTTATTGTGTTCAATGCCGATGCAATTTTTGTATTTCATCAACGCTCTGAAGGTCCACAGATTACAGAATACATCCAGATGTGCTTCGGAAACTACTACTAGTCTTCCAGTGTACGATCAAAGCGTAGACAGTTTAAGACAATACTCCCATGGAGAAAAGTCGGTATTGTTCTTATTGTGTTCAATGCCGATGCAATTTTTGTGTTTCATCAACACTCTGAAGGTCTACAGATTATAGAATGCATCCAGATGTGCTTCGGAAACTACTACTAGTCTTCCACTGAACGATCAAATGGTAGACAGTTTAAGACATTACTCCCATGGAGAAAAGTCGGCATGGTGCTTATTGTGTCCAATGCCGATGCAATTTCTGTGTTTCATCAACACTCTGAAGGTCCACAGATAACAGAATGCCTCCAGATGTGCATCGGAAACTACTACTAGTCTTCCAGTATACGATCAAAGCGTAGACAGTTTAAGACACTACTCCCATGGAGATAAGTTCGCATGGTGCTTATTGTGTTCAATGCCGATGCAATTTTTGTGTTTCATCAACACTCTGAAGGTCTACAGATTATAGAATGCATCCAGATGTGCTTCGGAAACTACTACTAGTCTTCCACTGAACGATCAAAGGGTAGACAGTTTAAGACATTACTCCCATGGAGAAAAGTCGGCATGGTGCTTATTGTGTCCAATGCCGATGCAATTTCTGTGTTTCATCAACACTCTGAAGGTCCACAGATTACAGAATGCCTCCAGATGTGCATCGGAAACTACTACTAGTCTTCCAGTGTACGATCAAAGCGTAGACAGTTTAAGACACTACTCCCATGGATATAAGTTCGCATGGTGCTCATTGTGTTCAAAGCCGATGCAATTTTTGTGTTTCATCAACACCCTGATTGTCCACAGATTGCAGAATGCATCAAGATGTGCATCGGAAACTACTACTGGTCTTCCAGTGAACGATCAAATCGTAGACAGTTTAAGACACTACTCCCATGGAGAAAAGTCCTCATGGTGCTTATTGTTATGAATGCCGATGCAATTTTTGTGTTTCATCAACACTCTGAAGGTCCACAGATTACAGAATCCCTCCAGTTGTGCTTCAGAAACTACTACTAGTCTTCCAGTGTACGATCAAAGCGTAGACAGTTTAAGACATTACTCCCATGGAGAAAAGTCGGTATTGTTCTTATTGTGTTCAATGCCGATGCAATTTTTGTATTTCATCAACGCTCTGAAGGTCCACAGATTACAGAATACATCCAGATGTGCTTCGGAAACTACTGCTAGTCTTCCAGTGTACGATGAAATCGTAGACAGTTTAAGACATTACTTCCACGGAGAAAAGTCCGCATGGTGCTTATTGTGTTCAATGTCGATGCAATTTTTGTGTTTCATCAACACTCTGAAGGTCTACAGATTATAGAATGCATCCAGATTTGCTTCGGAAACTACTACAACTACTACTAGTCTTCCAGGGAACGATCAAAGCGTAGGCAGTTTAAGACATTACTCCCATGGAGAAAAGTCCGCATGGTGCTTAATGTGTTCAATGCCGATGAATTTTTGTGTTTCATCAACACTCTGAAGGTCCACAGATTACAGAATGCATCCAGATGTGCTTCGGAAACTACTACTAGTCTTCCACTGAACGAACAAAGGGTAGACAGTTTAAGACATTACTCCCATGGAGAAAAGTCCCATGGTGCTTATTGTGTCCAATGCCGATGCAATTTCTGTGTTTCATCAACACTCTGAAGGTCCACAGATTACAGAATGCCTCCAGATGTGCATCGGACACTACTACTAGTCTTCCAGTGTACGATCAAAGCGTAGACAGTTTAAGACACTACTCCCATGGAGATAAGTTCGCATGGTGCTTATTGTGTTCAATGCCGATGCAATTTTTGTGTTTCATCAACACTCTGAAGGTCCACAGATTACAGAATGCCTCCAGATGTGCTTCGGAAACTACTACTACTCTTCCAGGGAACGATCAAAGCGTGGACAGTTTGAGACATTACTCCCATGGAGACAATCCCGCATGGTGCTTATTGTGTTCAAAGCCGATGCAATTTTTGTGTTTCATCAACACTCTGAAGGTCCACAGATTACAGAATGCATCCTGATGTGAATTGGAAACTACTACTAGTCTTCCAGTGAACGATCGAAGCGTAGACAGTTTAAGACACTACTCCCATGGAGAAAAGTCCGCATGGTGCTAATTGTTTTCAATGCCGATGCAATTTTTGTGTTTCATCAACACTCAGAGGGTCCACAGATTACAGAAAGCCTCCAGATGTGCTTCGGAAACTACTGCTAGTCTTCCAGTGTACGATCAAAGCGTAGACAGTATAAGACATTACTCCCATGGAGAAAAGTCCGCATGGTGCTTATTGTGTTCAATGCCGAATCAATTTCTGTGTTTCATCAACACTCTGAAGGTCCACAGATTACAGAATGCCTCCAGATGTGCTTCGGAAACTACTACTACTTTTCCAGGGAACGATCAAAGCGTAGACAGTTTGAGACATTACTCCCATGGAGACAATCCCGCATGGTGCTTATTGTGTTCAAAGCCTATGCAATTTTTGTGTTTCATCAACACTCTGAAGGTCCACAGGTTACAGAATGCATCCTGATGTGAATTGGAAACTACTACTAGTCTTCCAGTGAACGATCAAAGCGTACACAGTCTAAGACACTACTCCCATGGAGAAAAGTCCGCATGGTGCTTATTGTTTTCAATGCCGATGCAATCTTTGTGTTTCATCAACACTCAGAGGGTCCACAGATTACAGAAAGCCTCCAGATGTGCTTCGGAAACTACTGCTAATCTTCCAGTGTACGATCAAAGCGTAGACAGTATAAGATATTACTCCCATGGAGAAAAGTCCACATGGTGATTTTTGTGTTCAATGCCGACTCAATTTCTGTGTTTCATCAACACTCTGAAGGTCCACAGATTACAGGATGCATCCAGATGTGCATCGGAAACTACTACTAGTCTTCCAGTGAACGATCAAATCGTAGACAGTTTAAGACTATTACTCTCATGGAGAAAAGTCCGCATGATGCTTATTGTGTTCAATGCCGATGCAATTTCTGTGTTTCATCAACACTCTGAAGGTCCACAGATTACACAATGCCTCCAGATGTGCTTCGGAAACTGCTACTAGTCTTCCAGTGAACGATCAAAGCGTAGACAATTTAAGACATTACTCCCATGGAGAAAAGTCGGCATGGTGCTTATTGTGTTCAATGCCGATGCAATTTTTGTGTTTCATCAATAATCTGAAGGTCCACAGATTACAGAATGCATCCAGATGTGCATCGGAAACTAATACTAGTCTTCCACTGTACGATCAAAGCGTAGACAGTTTAAGACTATTACTCCCATGGAGAAAAGTCCGCATGGTGCTCATTGTGTTCAAAGCCGATGCAATTTTTGTGTTTCATCAACACCCTGATTGTCCACAGATTGCAGAATGCATCAAGATGTGCATCGGAAACTACTACTAGTCTTCCAGTGAACGATCAAATCGTAGACAGTTTAAGACGCTACTCCCATGGAGAAAAGTCCTCATGGTGCTTATTGTTATGAATGCCGATGCAATTTTTGTGATTCATCAACACTCTGAAGGTCCACAGATTACAGAATCCCTCCAGATGTGCTTCAGAAACTACTACTAGTCTTCCAGTGTACGATCAAAGCGTAGACAGTTTAAGACATTACTCCCATGGAGAAAAGTCGGTATTGTTCTTATTGTGTTCAATGCCGATGCAATTTTTGTGTTTCATCAACACTCTGAAGGTCCACAGATTACAGAATACATCCAGATGTGCTTCGTAAACTACTAATAGTCTTCCAGTATACGATCAAAGCGTAGACAGTTTAAGACATTACTCCCATGGAGAAAAGTCGGCATGGTGCTTATTGTGTTCAATGCCGATGCAATTTTTTTTGTATTTCATCAACGCTCTGAAGGTCCACAGATTACAGAATACATCCAGATGTGCTTCGGAAACTACTGCTAGTCTTCCAGTGTACGATGAAATCGTAGACAGTTTAAGACATTACTTCCACGGAGAAAAGTCCGCATGGTGCTTATTGTGTTCAATGTCGATCCAATTTTTGTGTTTCATCAACACTCTGAAGGTCTACAGATTATAGAATGCATCCAGATGTGCTTCGGAAACTACTACTAGTCTTCCACTGAACGATCAAAGGGTAGACAGTTTAAGACATTACTCCCATGGAGAAAAGTCGGCATGGTGCTTATTGTGTCCAATGCCGATGCAATTTCTGTGTTTCATCAACACTCTGAAGGTCCACAGATTACAGAATGCCTCCAGATGTGCATTGGAAACTACTACTAGTCTTCCACTGTACGATCAAAGCGTAGACAGTTTAAGACACTACTCCCATGGAGATAAGTTCGCATGGTGCTTATTGTGTTCAATGCCGATGCAATTTTTGTGTTTCATCAACACTCTGAAGGTCCACAGATTACAGAATGCCTCCAGATGTGCTTCGGAAACTACTACTACTCTTCCAGTGAACGATCAAAGCGTAGACAGTTTGAGACATTACTCCCATGGAGACAATCCCGCATGGTGCTTATTGTGTTCAAAGCCGATGCAATTTTTGTGTTTCATCAACACTCTGAAGGTCCACAGATTACAGAATGCATCCTGATGTGAATTGGAAACTACTACTAGTCTTCCAGTGAACGATCAAAGCGTAGACAGTTTAAGACACTACTCCCATGGAGAAATGTCGGTATGGTGCTTATTGTGTTCAATGCCGATGCAATTTTTGTATTTCATCACCACTCTGAAGGTCCACAGATTACAGAATACATCCAGATGTGCTTCGGAAACTACTGCTAGTCTTCCAGTGTACGATCAAATCGTAGACAGTTTAAGACATTGCTCCCATGGAGAAAAGTCCGCATGGTGCTTATTGTGTTAAATGCCGATGCAATTTTTGTGTTTCATCAACACTCTGAAGGTCTAAAGATTACAGAATGCATCCAGATATGCTTCGGAAACTACTACTAGTCTTCCAGGGAACGATCAAATCGTAGACAGTTTAAGACACTACTCCCATGGAGAAAAGTCCTCATGGTGCTTATTGTTATGAATGCCGATGCAATTTTTGTGTTTCATCAACACTCTGAAGGTCCACAGATTACAGAATCCCTCCAGATGTGCTTCAGAAACTACTACTAGTCTTCCAGTGTACGATCAAAGCGTAGACAGTTTAAGACATTACTCCCATGGAGAAAAGTCGGTATTGTTCTTATTGTGTTCAATGCCGATGCAATTTTTGTGTTTCATCAACACTCTGAAGGTCCACAGATTACAGAATACATCCAGATGTGCTTCGTAAACTACTAATAGTCTTCCAGTATACGATCAAAGCGTAGACAGTTTAAGACATTACTTCCATGGAGAAAAGTCGGCATGGTGCTTATTGTGTTCAATGCCGATGCAATTTTTGTATTTCATCAACGCTCTGAAGGTCCACAGATTACAGAATACATCCAGATGTGCTTCGGAAACTACTACTAGTCTTCCAGTGTACGATCAAAGCGTAGACAGTTTAAGACAATACTCCCATGGAGAAAAGTCGGTATTGTTCTTATTGTGTTCAATGCCGATGCAATTTTTGTGTTTCATCAACACTCTGAAGGTCTACAGATTATAGAATGCATCCAGATGTGCTTCGGAAACTACTACTAGTCTTCCACTGAACGATCAAAGGGTAGACAGTTTAAGACATTACTCCCATGGAGAAAAGTCGGCATGGTGCTTATTGTGTCCAATGCCGATGCAATTTCTGTGTTTCATCAACACTCTGAAGGTCCACAGATAACAGAATGCCTCCAGATGTGCATCGGAAACTACTACTAGTCTTCCAGTATACGATCAAAGCGTAGACAGTTTAAGACACTACTCCCATGGAGATAAGTTCGCATGGTGCTTATTGTGTTCAATGCCGATGCAATTTTTGTGTTTCATCAACACTCTGAAGGTCTACAGATTATAGAATGCATCCAGATGTGCTTCGGAAACTACTACTAGTCTTCCACTGAACGATCAAAGGGTAGACAGTTTAAGACATTACTCCCATGGAGAAAAGTCGGCATGGTGTTTATTGTGTCCAATGCCGATGCAATTTCTGTGTTTCATCAACACTCTGAAGATCCACAGATTACAGAATGCCTCCAGATGTGCATCGGAAACTACTACTAGTCTTCCAGTGTACGATCAAAGCGTAGACAGTTTAAGACACTACTCCCATGGAGATAAGTTCGCATGGTGCTCATTGTGTTCAAAGCCGATGCAATTTTTGTGTTTCATCAACACCCTGATTGTCCACAGATTGCAGAATGCATCAAGATGTGCATCGGAAACTACTACTGGTCTTCCAGTGAACGATCAAATCGTAGACAGTTTAAGACACTACTCCCATGGAGAAAAGTCCTCATGGTGCTTATTGTTATGAATGCCGATGCAATTTTTGTGTTTCATCAACACTCTGAAGGTCCACAGATTACAGAATCCCTCCAGATGTGCTTCAGAAACTACTACTAGTCTTCCAGTGTACGATCAAAGCGTAGACAGTTTAAGACATTACTCCCATGGAGAAAAGTCGGTATTGTTCTTATTGTGTTCAATGCCGATGCAATTTTTGTGTTTCATCAACACTCTGAAGGTCCACACATTACAGAATACATCCAGATGTGCTTCGTAAACTACTAATAGTCTTCCAGTATACGATCAGAGCGTAGACAGTTTAAGACATTACTCCCATGGAGAAAAGTCGGCATGGTGCTTATTGTGTTCAATGCCGATGCAATTTTTGTATTTCATCAACGCTCTGAAGGTCCACAGATTACAGAATACATCCAGATGTGCTTCGGAAACTACTGCTAGTCTTCCAGTGTACGATGAAATCGTAGACAGTTTAAGACATTACTTCCACGGAGAAAAGTCCGCATGGTGCTTATTATGTTCAATGTCGATGCAATTTTTGTGTTTCATCAACACTCTGAAGGTCTACAGATTATAGAATGCATCCAGATATGCTTCGGAAACTACTACAACTACTACTAGTCTTCCAGGGAACGATCAAAGCGTAGGCAGTTTAAGACATTACTCCCATGGAGAAAAGTCCGCATGGTGCTTAATGTGTTCAATGCCGATGAATTTTTGTGTTTCATCAACACTCTGAAGGTCCACAGATTACAGAATGCATCCAGATGTGCTTCGGAAACTACTACTAGTCTTCCACTGAACGAACAAAGGGTAGACAGTTTAAGACATTACTCCCATGGAGAAAAGTCCCATGGTGCTTATTGTGTCCAATGCCGATGCAATTTCTGTGTTTCATCAACACTCTGAAGGTCCACAGATTACAGAATGCCTCCAGATGTGCATCGGACACTACTACTAGTCTTCCAGTGTACGATCAAAGCGTAGACAGTTTAAGACACTACTCCCATGGAGATAAGTTCGCATGGTGCTTATTGTGTTCAATGCCGATGCAATTTTTGTGTTTCATCAACACTCTGAAGGTCCACAGATTACAGAATGCCTCCAGATGTGCTTCGGAAACTACTACTACTCTTCCAGGGAACGATCAAAGCGTGGACAGTTTGAGACATTACTCCCATGGAGACAATCCCGCATGGTGCTTATTGTGTTCAAAGCCGATGCAATTTTTGTGTTTCATCAACACTCTGAAGGTCCACAGATTACAGAATGCATCCTGATGTGAATTGGAAACTACTACTAGTCTTCCAGTGAACGATCGAAGCGTAGACAGTTTAAGACACTACTCCCATGGAGAAAAGTCCGCATGGTGCTAATTGTTTTCAATGCCGATGCAATTTTTGTGTTTCATCAACACTCAGAGGGTCCACAGATTACAGAAAGCCTCCAGATGTGCTTCGGAAACTACTGCTAGTCTTCCAGTGTACGATCAAAGCGTAGACAGTATAAGACATTACTCCCATGGAGAAAAGTCCGCATGGTGCTTATTGTGTTCAATGCCGAATCAATTTCTGTGTTTCATCAACACTTTGAAGGTCCACAGATTACAGAATGCCTCCAGATGTACTTCGGAAACTACTACTACTTTTCCAGGGAACGATCAAAGCGTAGACAGTTTGAGACATTACTCCCATGGAGACAATCCCGCATGGTGCTTATTGTGTTCAAAGCCTATGCAATTTTTGTGTTTCATCAACACTCTGAAGGTCCACAGGTTACAGAATGCATCCTGATGTGAATTGGAAACTACTACTAGTCTTCCAGTGAACGATCAAAGCGTACACAGTCTAAGACACTACTCCCATGGAGAAAAGTCCGCATGGTGCTTATTGTTTTCAATGCCGATGCAATCTTTGTGTTTCATCAACACTCAGAAGGTCCACAGATTACAGACAGCCTCCAGATGTGCTTCGGAAACTACTGCTAATCTTCCAGTGTACGATCAAAGCGTAGACAGTATAAGATATTACTCCCATGGAGAAAAGTCCACATGGTGATTATTGTGTTCAATGCCGACTCAATTTCTGTGTTTCATCAACACTCTGAAGGTCCACAGATTACAGGATGCATCCAGATGTGCATCGGAAACTACTACTAGTCTTCCAGTGAACGATCAAATCGTAGACAGTTTAAGACTATTACTCTCATGGAGAAAAGTCCGCATGATGCTTATTGTGTTCAATGCCGATGCAATTTCTGTGTTTCATCAACACTCTGAAGGTCCACAGATTACACAATGCCTCCAGATGTGCTTCGGAAACTGCTACTAGTCTTCCAGTGAACGATCAAAGCGTAGACAATTTAAGACATTACTCCCATGGAGAAAAGTCGGCATGGTGCTTATTGTGTTCAATGCCGATGCAATTTTTGTGTTTCATCAATAATCTAAAGGTCCACAGATTACAGAATGCATCCAGATGTGCATCGGAAACTAATACTAGTCTTCCAGTGTACGATCAAAGCGTAGACAGTTTAAGACTATTACTCCCATGGAGAAAAGTCCGCATGGTGCTCATTGTGTTCAAAGCCGATGCAATTTTTGTGTTTCATCAACACCCTGATTGTCCACAGATTGCAGAATGCATCAAGATGTGCATCGGAAACTACTACTAGTCTTCCAGTGAACGATCAAATCGTAGACAGTTTAAGACGCTACTCCCATGGAGAAAAGTCCTCATGGTGCTTATTGTTATGAATGCCGATGCAATTTTTGTGATTCATCAACACTCTGAAGGTCCACAGATTACGGAATCCCTCCAGATGTGCTTCAGAAACTACTACTAGTCTTCCAGTGTACGATCAAAGCGTAGACAGTTTAAGACATTACTCCCATGGAGAAAAGTCGGTATTGTTCTTATTGTGTTCAATGCCGATGCAATTTTTGTGTTTCATCAACACTCTGAAGGTCCACAGATTACAGAATACATCCAGATGTGCTTCGTAAACTACTAATAGTCTTCCAGTATACGATCAAAGCGTAGACAGTTTAAGACATTACTCCCATGGAGAAAAGTCGGCATGGTGCTTATTGTGTTCAATGCCGATGCAATTTTTGTATTTCATCAACGCTCTGAAGGTCCACAGATTACAGAATACATCCAGATGTGCTTCGGAAACTACTGCTAGTCTTCCAGTGTACGATGAAATCGTAGACAGTTTAAGACATTACTTCCACGGAGAAAAGTCCGCATGGTGCTTATTGTGTTCAATGTCGATCCAATTTTTGTGTTTCATCAACACTCTGAAGGTCTACAGATTATAGAATGCATCCAGATGTGCTTCGGAAACTACTACTAGTCTTCCACTGAACGATCAAAGGGTAGACAGTTTAAGACATTACTCCCATGGAGAAAAGTCGGCATGGTGCTTATTGTGTCCAATGCCGATGCAATTTCTGTGTTTCATCAACACTCTGAAGGTCCACAGATTACAGAATGCCTCCAGATGTGCATCGGAAACTACTACTAGTCTTCCACTGTACGATCAAAGCGTAGACAGTTTAAGACACTACTCCCATGGAGATAAGTTCGCATGGTGCTTATTGTGTTCAATGCCGATGCAATTTTTGTGTTTCATCAACACTCTGAAGGTCCACAGATTACAGAATGCCTCCAGATGTGCTTCGGAAACTACTACTACTCTTCCAGTGAACGATCAAAGCGTAGACAGTTTGAGACATTACTCCCATGGAGACAATCCCGCATGGTGCTTATTGTGTTCAAAGCCGATGCAATTTTTGTGTTTCATCAACACTCTGAAGGTCCACAGATTACAGAATGCATCCTGATGTGAATTGGAAACTACTACTAGTCTTCCAGTGAACGATCAAAGCGTAGACAGTTTAAGACACTACTCCCATGGAGAAATGTCGGTATGGTGCTTATTGTGTTCAATGCCGATGCAATTTTTGTATTTCATCACCACTCTGAAGGTCCACAGATTACAGAATACATCCAGATGTGCTTCGGAAACTACTGCTAGTCTTCCAGTGTACGATCAAATCGTAGACAGTTTAAGACATTGCTCCCATGGAGAAAAGTCCGCATGGTGCTTATTGTGTTAAATGCCGATGCAATTTTTGTGTTTCATCAACACTCTGAAGGTCTAAAGATTACAGAATGCATCCAGATATGCTTCGGAAACTACTACTAGTCTTCCAGGGAACGATCAAATCGTAGACAGTTTAAGACACTACTCCCATGGAGAAAAGTCCTCATGGTGCTTATTGTTATGAATGCCGATGCAATTTTTGTGTTTCATCAACACTCTGAAGGTCCACAGATTACAGAATCCCTCCAGATGTGCTTCAGAAACTACTACTAGTCTTCCAGTGTACGATCAAAGCGTAGACAGTTTAAGACATTACTCCCATGGAGAAAAGTCGGTATTGTTCTTATTGTGTTCAATGCCGATGCAATTTTTGTGTTTCATCAACACTCTGAAGGTCCACAGATTACAGAATACATCCAGATGTGCTTCGTAAACTACTAATAGTCTTCCAGTATACGATCAAAGCGTAGACAGTTTAAGACATTACTTCCATGGAGAAAAGTCGGCATGGTGCTTATTGTGTTCAATGCCGATGCAATTTTTGTATTTCATCAACGCTCTGAAGGTCCACAGATTACAGAATACATCCAGATGTGCTTCGGAAACTACTACTAGTCTTCCAGTGTACGATCAAAGCGTAGACAGTTTAAGACAATACTCCCATGGAGAAAAGTCGGTATTGTTCTTATTGTGTTCAATGCCGATGCAATTTTTGTGTTTCATCAACACTCTGAAGGTCTACAGATTATAGAATGCATCCAGATGTGCTTCGGAAACTACTACTAGTCTTCCACTGAACGAACAAAGGGTAGACAGTTTAAGACATTACTCCCATGGAGAAAAGTCCCATGGTGCTTATTGTGTCCAATGCCGATGCAATTTCTGTGTTTCATCAACACTCTGAAGGTCCACAGATTACAGAATGCCTCCAGATGTGCATCGGACACTACTACTAGTCTTCCAGTGTACGATCAAAGCGTAGACAGTTTAAGACACTACTCCCATGGAGATAAGTTCGCATGGTGCTTATTGTGTTCAATGCCGATGCAATTTTTGTGTTTCATCAACACTCTGAAGGTCCACAGATTACAGAATGCCTCCAGATGTGCTTCGGAAACTACTACTACTCTTCCAGGGAACGATCAAAGCGTGGACAGTTTGAGACATTACTCCCATGGAGACAATCCCGCATGGTGCTTATTGTGTTCAAAGCCGATGCAATTTTTGTGTTTCATCAACACTCTGAAGGTCCACAGATTACAGAATGCATCCTGATGTGAATTGGAAACTACTACTAGTCTTCCAGTGAACGATCGAAGCGTAGACAGTTTAAGACACTACTCCCATGGAGAAAAGTCCGCATGGTGCTAATTGTTTTCAATGCCGATGCAATTTTTGTGTTTCATCAACACTCAGAGGGTCCACAGATTACAGAAAGCCTCCAGATGTGCTTCGGAAACTACTGCTAGTCTTCCAGTGTACGATCAAAGCGTAGACAGTATAAGACATTACTCCCATGGAGAAAAGTCCGCATGGTGCTTATTGTGTTCAATGCCGAATCAATTTCTGTGTTTCATCAACACTTTGAAGGTCCACAGATTACAGAATGCCTCCAGATGTGCTTCGGAAACTACTACTACTTTTCCAGGGAACGATCAAAGCGTAGACAGTTTGAGACATTACTCCCATGGAGACAATCCCGCATGGTGCTTATTGTGTTCAAAGCCTATGCAATTTTTGTGTTTCATCAACACTCTGAAGGTCCACAGGTTACAGAATGCATCCTGATGTGAATTGGAAACTACTACTAGTCTTCCAGTGAACGATCAAAGCGTACACAGTCTAAGACACTACTCCCATGGAGAAAAGTCCGCATGGTGCTTATTGTTTTCAATGCCGATGCAATCTTTGTGTTTCATCAACACTCAGAAGGTCCACAGATTACAGACAGCCTCCAGATGTGCTTCGGAAACTACTGCTAATCTTCCAGTGTACGATCAAAGCGTAGACAGTATAAGATATTACTCCCATGGAGAAAAGTCCACATGGTGATTATTGTGTTCAATGCCGACTCAATTTCTGTGTTTCATCAACACTCTGAAGGTCCACAGATTACAGGATGCATCCAGATGTGCATCGGAAACTACTACTAGTCTTCCAGTGAACGATCAAATCGTAGACAGTTTAAGACTATTACTCTCATGGAGAAAAGTCCGCATGATGCTTATTGTGTTCAATGCCGATGCAATTTCTGTGTTTCATCAACACTCTGAAGGTCCACAGATTACACAATGCCTCCAGATGTGCTTCGGAAACTGCTACTAGTCTTCCAGTGAACGATCAAAGCGTAGACAATTTAAGACATTACTCCCATGGAGAAAAGTCGGCATGGTGCTTATTGTGTCCAATGCCGATGCAATTTCTGTGTTTCATCAACACTCTGAAGGTCCACAGATTACGGAATCCCTCCAGATGTGCTTCAGAAACTACTACTAGTCTTCCAGTGTACGATCAAAGCGTAGACAGTTTAAGACATTACTCCCATGGAGAAAAGTCGGTATTGTTCTTATTGTGTTCAATACCGATGCAATTTTTGTGTTTCATCAACACTCTGAAGGTCCACAGATTACAGAATACATCCAGATGTGCTTCGTAAACTACTAATAGTCTTCCAGTATACGATCAAAGCGTAGACAGTTTAAGACATTACTCCCATGGAGAAAAGTCGGCATGGTGCTTATTGTGTTCAATGCCGATGCAATTTTTGTATTTCATCAACGCTCTGAAGGTCCACAGATTACAGAATACATCCAGATGTGCTTCGGAAACTACTGCTAGTCTTCCAGTGTACGATGAAATCGTAGACAGTTTAAGACATTACTTCCACGGAGAAAAGTCCGCATGGTGCTTATTGTGTTCAATGTCGATCCAATTTTTGTGTTTCATCAACACTCTGAAGGTCTACAGATTATAGAATGCATCCAGATGTGCTTCGGAAACTACTACTAGTCTTCCACTGAACGATCAAAGGGTAGACAGTTTAAGACATTACTCCCATGGAGAAAAGTCGGCATGGTGCTTATTGTGTCCAATGCCGATGCAATTTCTGTGTTTCATCAACACTCTGAAGGTCCACAGATTACAGAATGCCTCCAGATGTGCATCGGAAACTACTACTAGTCTTCCACTGTACGATCAAAGCGTAGACAGTTTAAGACACTACTCCCATGGAGATAAGTTCGCATGGTGCTTATTGTGTTCAATGCCGATGCAATTTTTGTGTTTCATCAACACTCTGAAGGTCCACAGATTACAGAATGCCTCCAGATGTGCTTCGGAAACTACTACTACTCTTCCAGTGAACGATCAAAGCGTAGACAGTTTGAGACATTACTCCCATGGAGACAATCCCGCATGGTGCTTATTGTGTTCAAAGCCGATGCAATTTTTGTGTTTCATCAACACTCTGAAGGTCCACAGATTACAGAATGCATCCTGATGTGAATTGGAAACTACTACTAGTCTTCCAGTGAACGATCAAAGCGTAGACAGTTTAAGACACTACTCCCATGGAGAAATGTCGGTATGGTGCTTATTGTGTTCAATGCCGATGCAATTTTTGTATTTCATCACCACTCTGAAGGTCCACAGATTACAGAATACATCCAGATGTGCTTCGGAAACTACTGCTAGTCTTCCAGTGTACGATCAAATCGTAGACAGTTTAAGACATTGCTCCCATGGAGAAAAGTCCGCATGGTGCTTATTGTGTTAAATGCCGATGAAATTTTTGTGTTTCATCAACACTCTGAAGGTCTAAAGATTACAGAATGCATCCAGATATGCTTCGGAAACTACTACTAGTCTTCCAGGGAACGATCAAATCGTAGACAGTTTAAGACACTACTCCCATGGAGAAAAGTCCTCATGGTGCTTATTGTTATGAATGCCGATGCAATTTTTGTGTTTCATCAACACTCTGAAGGTCCACAGATTACAGAATCCCTCCAGATGTGCTTCAGAAACTACTACTAGTCTTCCAGTGTACGATCAAAGCGTAGACAGTTTAAGACATTACTCCCATGGAGAAAAGTCGGTATTGTTCTTATTGTGTTCAATGCCGATGCAATTTTTGTGTTTCATCAACACTCTGAAGGTCCACAGATTACAGAATACATCCAGATGTGCTTCGTAAACTACTAATAGTCTTCCAGTATACGATCAAAGCGTAGACAGTTTAAGACATTACTTCCATGGAGAAAAGTCGGCATGGTGCTTATTGTGTTCAATGCCGATGCAATTTTTGTATTTCATCAACGCTCTGAAGGTCCACAGATTACAGAATACATCCAGATGTGCTTCGGAAACTACTACTAGTCTTCCAGTGTACGATCAAAGCGTAGACAGTTTAAGACAATACTCCCATGGAGAAAAGTCGGTATTGTTCTTATTGTGTTCAATGCCGATGCAATTTTTGTGTTTCATCAACACTCTGAAGGTCTACAGATTATAGAATGCATCCAGATGTGCTTCGGAAACTACTACTAGTCTTCCACTGAACGATCAAAGGGTAGACAGTTTAAGACATTACTCCCATGGAGAAAAGTCGGCATGGTGCTTATTGTGTTCAATGCCGATGCAATTTCTGTGTTTCATCAACACTCTGAAGGTCCACAGATAACAGAATGCCTCCAGATGTGCATCGGAAACTACTACTAGTCTTCCAGTATACGATCAAAGCGTAGACAGTTTAAGACACTACTCCCATGGAGATAAGTTCGCATGGTGCTTATTGTGTTCAATGCCGATGCAATTTTTGTGTTTCATCAACACTCTGAAGGTCTACAGATTATAGAATGAATCCAGATGTGCTTCGGAAACTACTACTAGTCTTCCACTGAACGATCAAAGGGTAGACAGTTTAAGACATTACTCCCATGGAGAAAAGTCGGCATGGTGCTTATTGTGTCCAATGCCGATGCAATTTCTGTGTTTCATCAACACTCTGAAGGTCCACAGATTACAGAATGCATCCAGATGTGCATCGGAAACTACTACTAGTCTTCCAGTGTACGATCAAAGCGTAGACAGTTTAAGACACTACTCCCATGGAGATAAGTTCGCATGGTGCTTATTGTGTTCAATGCCGATGCAATTTTTGTGTTTCATCAACACTCTGAAGGTCCACAGATTACAGAATGCCTCCAGATGTGCTTCGGAAACTACTACTACTCTTCCAGGGAACGATCAAAGCGTAGACAGTTTGTGACATTACTCCCATGGAGACAATCCCGCATGGTGCTTATTGTGTTCAAAGCCGATGCAATTTTTGTGTTTCATCAACACTCTGAAGGTCCACAGATTACAGAATGCTTCCTGATGTGAATTGGAAACTACTACTAGTCTTCCAGTGAACGATCAAAGCGTAGACAGTTTAAGACACTACTCCCATGGAGAAAAGTCGGTATGGTGCTTATTGTGTTCAATGCCGATGCAATTTTTGTATTTCATCACCACTCTGAAGGTCCACAGATTACAGAATACATCCAGATGTGCTTCGGAAACTACTGCTAGTCTTCCAGTGTACGATCAAATCGTAGACAGTTTAAGACATTGCTCCCATGGAGAAAAGTCCGCATGGTGCTTATTGTGTTAAATGCCGATGCAATTTTTGTGTTTCATCAACACTCTGAAGGTCTAAACATTACAGAATGCATCCAGATATGCTTCGGAAACTACTACTAGTCTTCCAGGGAACGATCAAATCGTAGACAGTTTAAGACACTACTCCCATGGAGAAAAGTCCTCATGGTGCTTATTGTTATGAATGCCGATGCAATTTTTGTGTTTCATCAACACTCTGAAGGTCCACAGATTACACAATGCCTCCAGATGTGCTTCAGAAACTACTACTAGTCTTCCAGTGTATGATCAAAGCGTAGACAGTTTAAGACATTACTCCCATGGAGAAAAGTCGGTATTGTTCTTATTGTGTTCAATGCCGATGCAATTTTTGTGTTTAATCAACACTCTGAAGGTCCACAGATTACAGAATACATCCAGATGTGCTTCGTAAACTACTAACAGTCTTCCAGTATACGATCAAAGCGTAGACAGTTTAAGACATTACTCCCATGGAGAAAAGGCCACATGGTGATTATTGTGTTCAATGCCGACTCAATTTCTGTGTTTCATCAACACTCTAAAGGTCCACAGATTACAGGATGCATCCAGATGTGCATCGGAAACTACTACTAGTCTTCCAGTGAACGATCAAATCGTAGACAGTTTAAGACTATTACTCTCATGGAGAAAAGTCCGCATGATGCTTATTGTGTTCAATGCCGATGCAATTTCTGTGTTTCATCAACACTCTGAAGGTCCACAGATTACACAATGCCTCCAGATGTGCTTCGGAAACTGCTACTAGTCTTCCAGTGAACGATCAAAGCGTAGACAATTTAAGACATTACTCCCATGGAGAAAAGTCGGCATGGTGCTTATTGTGTTCAATGCCGATGCAATTTTTGTGTTTCATCAATAATCTGAAGGTCCACAGATTACAGAATGCATCCAGATGTGCATCGGAAACTAATACTAGTCTTCCAGTGTACGATCAAAGCGTAGACAGTTTAAGACTATTACTCCCATGGAGAAAAGTCCGCATGGTGCTCATTGTGTTCAAAGCCGATGCAATTTTTGTGTTTCATCAACACCCTGATTGTCCACAGATTGCAGAATGCATCAAGATGTGCATCGGAAACTACTACTAGTCTTCCAGTGAACGATCAAATCGTAGACAGTTTAAGACGCTACTCCCATGGAGAAAAGTCCTCATGGTGCTTATTGTTATGAATGCCGATGCAATTTTTGTGATTCATCAACACTCTGAAGGTCCACAGATTACAGAATCCCTCCAGATGTGCTTCAGAAACTACTACTAGTCTTCCAGTGTACGATCAAAGCGTAGACAGTTTAAGACATTACTCCCATGGAGAAAAGTCGGTATTGTTCTTATTGTGATCAATGCCGATGCAATTTTTGTGTTTCATCAACACTCGGAAGGTCCACAGATTACAGAATACATCCAGATGTGCTTCGTAAACTACTAATAGTCTTCCCGTATACGATCAAAGCGTAGACAGTTTAAGACATTACTCCCATGGAGAAAAGTCGGCATGGTGCTTATTGTGTTCAATGCCGATGCAATTTTTGTATTTCATCAACGCTCTGAAGGTCCACAGATTACAGAATACATCCAGATGTGCTTCGGAAACTACTGCTAGTCTTCCAGTGTACGATGAAATCGTAGACAGTTTAAGACATTACTTCCACGGAGAAAAGTCCGCATAGTGCTTATTGTGTTCAATGTCGATCCAATTTTTGTGTTTCATCAACACTCTGAAGGTCTACAGATTATAGAATGCATCCAGATGTGCTTCGGAAACTACTACTAGTCTTCCACTGAACGATCAAAGGGTAGACAGTTTAAGACATTACTCCCATGGAGAAAAGTCGGCATGGTGCTTATTGTGTCCAATGCCGATGCAATTTCTGTGTTTCATCAACACTCTGAAGGTCCACAGATTACAGAATGCCTCCAGATGTGCATCGGAAACTACTACTAGTCTTCCAGTGTACGATCAAAGCGTAGACAGTTTAAGACACTACTCCCATGGAGATAAGTTCGCATGGTGCTTATTGTGTTCAATGCCGATGCAATTTTTGTGTTTCATCAACACTCTGAAGGTCCACAGATTACAGAATGCCTCCAGATGTGCTTCGGAAACTACTACTACTCTTCCAGGGAACGATCAAAGCGTAGACAGTTTGAGACATTACTCCCATGGAGACAATCCCGCATGGTGCTTATTGTGTTCAAAGCCGATGCAATTTTTGTGTTTCATCAACACTCTGAAGGTCCACAGATTACAGAATGCATCCTGATGTGAATTGGAAACTACTACTAGTCTTCCAGTGAACGATCAAAGCGTAGACAGTTTAAGACACTACTCCCATGGAGAAAAGTCGGTATGGTGCTTATTGTGTTCAATGCCGATGCAATTTTTGTATTTCATCACCACTCTGAAGGTCCACAGATTACAGAATACATCCAGATGTGCTTCGGAAACTACTGCTAGTCTTCCAGTGTACGATCAAATCGTAGACAGTTTAAGACATTGCTCCCATGGAGAAAAGTCCGCATGGTGCTTATTGTGTTAAATGCCGATGCAATTTTTGTGTTTCATCAACACTCTGAAGGTCTAAACATTACAGAATGCATCCAGATATGCTTCGGAAACTACTACTAGTCTTCCAGGGAACGATCAAATCGTAGACAGTTTAAGACACTACTCCCATGGAGAAAAGTCCTCATGGTGCTTATTGTTATGAATGCCGATGCAATTTTTGTGTTTCATCAACACTCTGAAGGTCCACAGATTACAGAATCCCTCCAGATGTGCTTCAGAAACTACTACTAGACTTCCAGTGTATGATCAAAGCGTAGACAGTTTAAGACATTACTCCCATGGAGAAAAGTCGGTATTGTTCTTATTGTGTTCAATGCCGATGCAATTTTTGTGTTTCATCAACACTCTGAAGGTCCACAGATTACAGAATACATCCAGATGTGCTTCGTAAACTACTAATAGTCTTCCAGTATACGATCAAAGCGTAGACAGTTTAAGACATTACTCCCATGGAGAAAAGGCCACATGGTGATTATTGTGTTCAATGCCGACTCAATTTCTGTGTTTCATCAACACTCTAAAGGTCCACAGATTACAGGATGCATTCAGATGTGCATCGGAAACTACTACTAGTCTTCCAGTGAACGATCAAATCGTAGACAGTTTAAGACTATTACTCTCATGGAGAAAAGTCCGCATGATGCTTATTGTGTTCAATGCCGATGCAATTTCTGTGTTCCATCAACACTCTGAAGGTCCACAGATTACACAATGCCTCCAGATGTGCTTCGGAAACTGCTACTAGTCTTCCAGTGAACGATCAAAGCGTAGACAATTTAAGACATTACTCCCATGGAGAAAAGTCGGCATGGTGCTTATTGTGTTCAATGCCGATGCAATTTTTGTGTTTCATCAATAATCTGAAGGTCCACAGATTACAGAATGCATCCAGATGTGCATCGGAAACTAATACTAGTCTTCCAGTGTACGATCAAAGCGTAGACAGTTTAAGACTATTACTCCCATGGAGAAAAGTCCGCATGGTGCTCATTGTGTTCAAAGCCGATGCAATTTTTGTGTTTCATCAACACCCTGATTGTCCACAGATTGCAGAATGCATCAAGATGTGCATCGGAAACTACTACTAGTCTTCCAGTGAACGATCAAATCGTAGACAGTTTAAGACGCTACTCCCATGGAGAAAAGTCCTCATGGTGCTTATTGTTATTAATGCCGATGCAATTTTTGTGATTCATCAACACTCTGAAGGTCCACAGATTACAGAATCCGTCCAGATGTGCTTCAGAAACTACTACTAGTCTTCCAGTGTACGATCAAAGCGTAGACAGTTTAAGACATTACTCCCATGGAGAAAAGTCGGTATTGTTCTTATTGTGATCAATGCCGATGCAATTTTTGTGTTTCATCAACACTCGGAAGGTCCACAGATTACAGAATACATCCAGATGTTCTTCGTAAACTACTAATAGTCTTCCAGTATACGATCAAAGCGTAGACAGTTTAAGACATTACTCCCATGGAGAAAAGTCAGCATGGTGCTTATTGTGTTCAATGCCGATGCAATTTTTGTATTTCATCAACGCTCTGAAGGTCCACAGATTACAGAATACATCCAGATGTGCTTCGGAAACTACTGCTAGTCTTCCAGTGTACGATGAAATCGTAGACAGTTTAAGACATTACTTCCACGGAGAAAAGTCCGCATAGTGCTTATTGTGTTCAATGTCGATCCAATTTTTGTGTTTCATCAACACTCTGAAGGTCTACAGATTATAGAATGCATCCAGATGTGGTTCGGAAACTACTACTAGTCTTCCACTGAACGATCAAAGGGTAGACAGTTTAAGACATTACTCCCATGGAGAAAAGTCGGCATGGTGCTTATTGTGTCCAATACCGATGCAATTTCTGTGTTTCATCAACACTCTGAAGGTCCACAGATTACAGAATGCCTCCAGATGTGCATCGGAAACTACTACTAGTCTTCCAGTGTACGATCAAAGCGTAGACAGTTTAAGACACTACTCCCATGGAGATAAGTTCGCATGGTGCTTATTGTGTTCAATGCCGATGCAATTTTTGTGTTTCATCAACACTCTGAAGGTCCACAGATTACAGAATGCCTCCAGATGTGCTTCGGAAACTACTACTACTCTTCCAGGGAACGATCAAAGCGTAGACAGTTTGAGACATTACTCCCATGGAGACAATCCCGCATGGTGCTTATTGTGTTCAAAGCCGATGCAATTTTTGTGTTTCATCAACACTCTGAAGGTCCACAGATTACAGAATGCATCCTGATGTGAATTGGAAACTACTACTAGTCTTCCAGTGAACGATCAAAGCGTAGACAGTTTAAGACACTACTCCCATGGAGAAAAGTCGGTATGGTGCTTATTGTGTTCAATGCCGATGCAATTTTTGTATTTCATCACCACTCTGAAGGTCCACAGATTACAGAATACATCCAGATGTGCTTCGGAAACTACTGCTAGTCCTCCAGTGTACGATCAAATCGTAGACAGTTTAAGACATTGCTCCCATGGAGAAAAGTCCGCAAGGTGCTTATTGTGTTAAATGCCGATGCAATTTTTGTGTTTCATCAACACTCTGAAGGTCTAAACATTACAGAATGCATCCAGATATGCTTCGGAAACTACTACTAGTCTTCCAGGGAACGATCAAATCGTAGACAGTTTAAGACACTACTCCCATGGAGAAAAGTCCTCATGGTTCTTATTGTTATGAATGCCGATGCAATTTTTGTGTTTCATCAACACTCTGAAGGTCCACAGATTACAGAATCCCTCCAGATGTGCTTCAGAAACTACTACTAGTCTTCCAGTGTATGATCAAAGCGTAGACAGTTTAAGACCTTACTCCCATGGAGAAAAGTCGGTATTGTTCTTATTGTGTTCAATGCCGATGAATTTTTGTGTTTCATCAACACTCTGAAGGTCCACAGATTACAGAATACATCCAGATGTGCTTCGTAAACTACTAATAGTCTTCCAGTATACGATCAAAGCGTAGACAGTTTAAGACATTACTCCCATGGAGAAAAGGCCACATGGTGATTATTGTGTTCAATGCCGACTCAATTTCTGTGTTTCATCAACACACTAAAGGTCCACAGATTACAGGATGCATCCAGATGTGCATCGGAAACTACTACTAGTCTTCCAGTGAACGATCAAATCGTAGACAGTTTAAGACTATTACTCTCATGGAGAAAAGTCCGCATGATGCTTATTGTGTTCAATGCCGATGCAATTTCTGTGTTTCATCAACACTCTGAAGGTCCACAGATTACACAATGCCTCCAGATGTGCTTCGGAAACTGCTACTAGTCTTCCAGTGAACGATCAAAGCGTAGACAATTTAAGACATTACTCCCATGGAGAAAAGTCGGCATGGTGCTTATTGTGTTCAATGCCGATGCAATTTTTGTGTTTCATCAATAATCTGAAGGTCCACAGATTACAGAATGCATCCAGATGTGCATCGGAAACTAATACTAGTCTTCCAGCGTACGATCAAAGCGTAGACAGTTTACGACTATTACTCCCATGGAGAAAAGTCCGCATGGTGCTCATTGTGTTCAAAGCCGATGCAATTTTTGTGTTTCATCAACACCCTGATTGTCCACAGATTGCAGAATGCATCAAGATGTGCATCGGAAACTACTACTAGTCTTCCAGTGAACGATCAAATCGTAGACAGTTTAAGACGCTACTCCCATGGAGAAAAGTCCTCATGGTGCTTATTGTTATGAATGCCGATGCAATTTTTGTGATTCATCAACACTCTGAAGGTCCACAGATTACAGAATCCCTCCAGATGTGCTTCAGAAACTACTACTAGTCTTCCAGTGTACGATCAAAGCGTAGACAGTTAAAGACATTACTCCCATGGAGAAAAGTCGGTATTGTTCTTATTGTGTTCAATGCCGATGCAATTTTTGTGTTTCATCAACACTCTGAAGGTCCACAGATTACAGAATACATCCAGATGTGCTTCGTAAACTACTAATAGTCTTCCAGTATACGATCAAAGCGTAGACAGTTTAAGACATTACTCCCATGGAGAAAAGTCGGCATGGTGCTTATTGTGTTCAATGCCGATGCAATTTTTGTATTTCATCAACGCTCTGAAGGTCCACAGATTACAGAATACATCCAGATGTGCTTCGGAAACTACTGCTAGTCTTCCAGTGTACGATGAAATCGTAGACAGTTTAAGACATTACTTCCACGGAGAAAAGTCCGCATGGTGCTTATTGTGTTCAATGTCGATAAAATTTTTGTGTTTCATCAACACTCTGAAGGTCTACAGATTATAGAATGCATCCAGATGTGCTTCGGAAACTACTACTAGTCTTCCACTGAACGATCAAAGGGTAGACAGTTTAAGACATTACTCCCATGGAGAAAAGTCGGCATGGTGCTTATTGTGCCCAATGCCGATGCAATTTCTGTGTTTCATCAACACTCTGAAGGTCCACAGATTACAGAATGCCTCCAGATGTGCATCGGAAACTACTACTAGTCTTCCAGTGTACGATCAAAGCGTAGACAGTTTAAGACACTACTCCCATGGAGATAAGTTCGCATGGTGCTTATTGTGTTCAATGCCGATGCAATTTTTGTGTTTCATCAACACTCTGAAGGTCCACAGATTACAGAATGCCTCCAGATGTGCTTCGGAAACTACTACTACTCTTCCAGGGAACGATCAAAGCATAGACAGTTTGAGACATTACTCCCATGGAGACAATCCCGCATGGTGCTTATTGTGTTCAAAGCCGATGCAATTTTTGTGTTTCATCAACACTCTGAAGGTCCACAGATTACAGAATGCATCCTGATGTGAATTGGAAACTACTACTAGTCTTCCAGTGAACGATCAAAGCGTAGACAGTTTAAGACACTACTCCCATGGAGAAAAGTCGGTATGGTGCTTATTGTGTTCAATGCCGATGCAATTTTTGTATTTCATCACCACTCTGAAGGTCCACAGATTACAGAATACATCCAGATGTGCTTCGGAAACTACTGCTAGTCTTCCAGTGTACGATCAAATCGTAGACAGTTTAAGACATTGCTCCCATGGAGAAAAGTCCGCATGGTGCTTATTGTGTTAAATGCCGATACAATTTTTGTGTTTCATCAACACTCTGAAGGTCTAAACATTACAGAATGCATCCAGATATGCTTCGGAAACTACTACTAGTCTTCCAGGGAACGATCAAATCGTAGACAGTTTAAGACACTACTCCCATGGAGAAAAGTCCTCATGGTGCTTATTGTTATGAATGCCGATGCAATTTTTGTGTTTCATCAACACTCTGAAGGTCCACAGATTACAGAATCCCTCCAGATGTGCTTCAGAAACTACTACTAGTCTTCCAGTGTACGATCAAAGCGTAGACAGTTTAAGACATTACTCCCATGGAGAAAAGTCGGTATTGTTCCTATTGTGTTCAATGCCGATGCAATTTTTGTGTTTCATCAACACTCTGAAGGTCCACAGATTACAGAATACATCCAGATGTGCTTCGTAAACTACTAATAGTCTTCCAGTATACGATCAAAGCGTAGACAGTTTAAGACATTACTCCCATGGAGAAAAGTCGGCATGGTGCTTATTGTGTTCAATGCCGATGCAATTTTTGTATTTCATCAACGCTCTGAAGGTCCACAGATTACAGAATACCTCCAGATGTGCTTCGGAAACTACTGCTAGTCTTCCAGTGTACGATGAAATCGTAGACAGTTTAAGACATTACTTCCACGGAGAAAAGTCCGCATGGTGCTTATTGTGTTCAATGTCGATGCAATTTTTGTGTTTCATCAACACTCTGAAGGTCTACAGATTATAGAATGCATCCAGATATGCTTCGGAAACTACTACAACTACTACTAGTCTTCCAGGGAACGATCAAAGCGTAGGCAGTTTAAGACATTACTCCCATGGAGAAAAGTCCGCATGGTGCTTAATGTGTTCAATGCCGATGAATTTTTGTGTTTCATCAACACTCTGAAGGTCCACAGATTACAGAATGCATCCAGATGTGCTTCGGAAACTACTACTAGTCTTCCACTGAACGAACAAAGGGTAGACAGTTTAAGACATTACTCCCATGGAGAAAAGTCCCATGGTGCTTATTGTGTCCAATGCCGATGCAATTTCTGTGTTTCATCAACACTCTGAAGGTCCACAGATTACAGAATGCCTCCAGATGTGCATCGGACACTACTACTAGTCTTCCAGTGTACGATCAAAGCGTAGACAGTTTAAGACACTACTCCCATGGAGATAAGTTCGCATGGTGCTTATTGTGTTCAATGCCGATGCAATTTTTGTGTTTCATCAACACTCTGAAGGTCCACAGATTACAGAATGCCTCCAGATGTGCTTCGGAAACTACTACTACTCTTCCAGGGAACGATCAAAGCGTGGACAGTTTGAGACATTACTCCCATGGAGACAATCCCGCATGGTGCTTATTGTGTTCAAAGCCGATGCAATTTTTGTGTTTCATCAACACTCTGAAGGTCCACAGATTACAGAATGCATCCTGATGTGAATTGGAAACTACTACTAGTCTTCCAGTGAACGATCAAAGCGTAGACAGTTTAAGACACTACTCCCATGGAGAAAAGTCCGCATGGTGCTTATTGTTTTCAATGCCGATGCAATTTTTGTGTTTCATCAACACTCAGAGGGTCCACAGATTACAGAAAGCCTCCAGATGTGCTTCGGAAACTACTGCTAGTCTTCCAGTGTACGATCAAAGCGTAGACAGTATAAGACATTACTCCCATGGAGAAAAGTCCGCATGGTGCTTATTGTGTTCAATGCCGATGCAATTTCTGTGTTTCATCAACACTCTGAAGGTCCACAGATTACAGAATGCCTCCAGATGTGCTTCGGAAACTACTACTACTTTTCCAGGGAACGATCAAAGCGTAGACAGATTGAGACATTACTCCCATGGAGACAATCCCGCATGGTGCTTATTGTGTTCAAAGCCTATGCAATTTTTGTGTTTCATCAACACTCTGAAGGTCCACAGGTTACAGAATGCATCCTGATGTGAATTGGAAACTACTACTAGTCTTCCAGTGAACGATCAAAGCGTACACAGTCTAAGACACTACTCCCATGGAGAAAAGTCCGCATGGTGCTTATTGTTTTCAATGCCGATGCAATCTTTGTGTTTCATCAACACTCAGAAGGTCCACAGATTACAGAAAGCCTCCAGATGTGCTTCGGAAACTACTGCTAGTCTTCCAGTGTACGATCAAAGCGTAGACAGTATAAGATATTACTCCCATGGAGAAAAGTCCACATGGTGATTATTGTGTTCAATGCCGACTCAATTTCTGTGTTTCATCAACACTCTGAAGGTCCACAGATTACAGGATGCATCCAGATGTGCATCGGAAACTACTACTAGTCTTCCAGTGAACGATCAAATCGTAGACAGTTTAAGACTATTACTCTCATGGAGAAAAGTCCGCATGATGCTTATTGTGTTCAATGCCGATGCAATTTCTGTGTTTCATCAACACTCTGAAGGTCCACAGATTACACAATGCCTCCAGATGTGCTTCGGAAACTGCTACTAGTCTTCCAGTGAACGATCAAAGCGTAGACAATTTAAGACATTACTCCCATGGAGAAAAGTCGGCATGGTGCTTATTGTGTTCAATGCCGATGCAATTTTTGTGTTTCATCAATAATCTGAAGGTCCACAGATTACAGAATGCATCCAGATGTGCATCGGAAACTAATACTAGTCTTCCAGTGTACGATCAAAGCGTAGACAGTTTAAGACTGTTACTCCCATGGAGAAAAGTCCGCATGGTGCTCATTGTGTTCAAAGCCGATGCAATTTTTGTGTTTCATCAACACCCTGATTGTCCACAGATTGCAGAATGCATCAAGATGTGCATCGGAAACTACTACTAGTCTTCCAGTGAACGATCACATCGTAGACAGTTTAAGACGCTACTCCCATGGAGAAAAGTCCTCATGGTGCTTATTGTTAGAATGCCGATGCAATTTTTGTGATTCATCAACACTCTGAAGGTCCACAGATTACAGAATACATCCAGATGTGCTTCGGAAACTACTGCTAGTCTTCCAGTGTACGATGAAATCGTAGACAGTTTAAGACATTACTTCCACGGAGAAAAGTCCGCATGGTGCTTATTGTGTTCAATGTCGATGCAATTTTTGTGTTTCATCAACACTCTGAAGGTCTACAGATTATAGAATGCATCCAGATGTGCTTCGGAAACTACTACTAGTCTTCCACTGAACGATCAAAGGGTAGACAGTTTAAGACATTACTCCCATGGAGAAAAGTCCCATGGTGCTTATTGTGTCCAATGCCGATGCAATTTCTGTTTTTCATCAACACTCTGAAGGTCCACAGATTACAGAATGCCTCCAGATGTGCATCGGAAACTACTACTAGTCTTCCAGTGTACGATCAAAGCGTAGACAGTTTAAGACACTACTCCCATGGAGATAAGTTCGCATGGTGCTTATTGTGTTCAATGCCGATGCAATTTTTGTGTTTCATCAACACTCTGAAGGTCCACAGATTACAGAATGCCTCCAGATGTGCTTCGGAAACTACTACTACTCTTCCAGGGAACGATCAAAGCGTAGACAGTTTGAGACATTACTCCCATGGAGACAATCCCGCATGGTGCTTATTGTGTTCAAAGCCGATGCAATTTTTGTGTTTCATCAACACTCTGAAGGTCCACAGATTACAGAATGCATCCTGATGTGAATTGGAAACTACTACTAGTCTTCCAGTGAACGATCAAAGCGTAGACAGTTTAAGACACTACTCCCATGGAGAAAAGTCGGTATGGTGCTTATTGTGTTCAATGCCGATGCAATTTTTGTATTTCATCACCACTCTGAAGGTCCACAGATTACAGAATACATCCAAATGTGCTTCGGAAACTACTGCTAGTCTTCCAGTGTACGACCAAATCGTAGACAGTTTAAGACATTGCTCCCATGGAGAAAAGTCCGCATGGTGCTTATTGTGTTAAATGCCGATGCAATTTTTGTGTTTCATCAACACTCTGAAGGTCTAAAGATTACAGAATGCATCCAGATATGCTTCGGAAACTACTACTAGTCTTCCAGGGAACGATCAAAGCGTAGACAGTTTAAGACACTACTCCCATGGAGAAAAGTCCTCATGGTGCTTATTGTTATGAATGCCGATGCAATTTTTGTGTTTCATCAACACTCTGAAGGTCCACAGATTACAGAATCCCTCCAGATGTGCTTCAGAAACTACTACTAGTCTTCCAGTGTACGATCAAAGCGTAGACAGTTTAAGACATTACTCCCATGGAGAAAAGTCGGTATTGTTCTTATTGTGTTCAATGCCGATGCAATTTTTGTGTTTCATCAACACTCTGAAGGTCCACAGATTACAGAATACATCCAGATGTGCTTCGTAAACTACTAATAGTCTTCCAGTATACGATCAAAGCGTAGACAGTTTAAGACATTACTCCCATGGAGAAAAGTCGGCATGGTGCTTATTGTGTTCAATGCCGATGCAATTTTTGTATTTCATCAACGCTCTGAAGGTCCACAGATTACAGAATACATCCAGATGTGCTTCGGAAACTACTGCTAGACTTCCAGTGTACGATGAAATCGTAGACAGTTTAAGACATTACTTCCACGGAGAAAAGTCCGCATGGTGCTTATTGTGTTCAATGTCGATGCAATTTTTGTGTTTCATCAACACTCTGAAGGTCTACAGATTATAGAATGCATCCAGATATGCTTCGGAAACTACTACAACTACTACTAGTCTTCCAGGGAACGATCAAAGCGTAGGCAGTTTAAGACATTACTCCCATGGAGAAAAGTCCGCATGGTGCTTAATGTGTTCAATGCCGATGAATTTTTGTGTTTCATCAACACTCTGAAGGTCCACAGATTACAGAATGCATCCAGATGTGCTTCGGAAACTACTACTAGTCTTCCACTGAACGAACAAAGGGTAGACAGTTTAAGACATTACTCCCATGGAGAAAAGTCCCATGGTGCTTATTGTGTCCAATGCCGATGCAATTTCTGTGTTTCATCAACACTCTGAAGGTCCACAGATTACAGAATGCCTCCAGATGTGCATCGGACACTACTACTAGTCTTCCAGTGAACGATCAAAGCGTACACAGTCTAAGACACTACTCCCATGGAGAAAAGTCCGCATGGTGCTTATTGTTTTCAATGCCGATGCAATCTTTATGTTTCATCAACACTCAGAAGGTCCACAGATTACAGAAAGCCTCCAGATGTGCTTCGGAAACTACTGCTAGTCTTCCAGTGTACGATCAAAGCGTAGACAGTATAAGATATTACTCCCATGGAGAAAAGTCCACATGGTGATTATTGTGTTCAATGCCGACTCAATTTCTGTGTTTCATCAACACTCTGAAGGTCCACAGATTACAGGATGCATCCAGATGTGCATCGGAAACTACTACTAGTCTTCCAGTGAACGATCAAATCGTAGACAGTTTAAGACTATTACTCTCATGGAGAAAAGTCCGCATGATGCTTATTGTGCTCAATGCCGATGCAATTTCTGTGTTTCATCAACACTCTGAAGGTCCACAGATTACACAATGCCTCCAGATGTGCTTCGGAAACTGCTACTAGTCTTCCAGTGAACGATCAAAGCGTAGACAATTTAAGACATTACTCCCATGGAGAAAAGTCGGCATGGTGCTTATTGTGTTCAATGCCGATGCAATTTTTGTGTTTCATCAATAATCTGAAGGTCCACAGATTACAGAATGCATCCAGATGTGCATCGGAAACTAATACTAGTCTTCCAGTGTACGATCAAAGCGTAGACAGTTTAAGACTATTACTCCCATGGAGAAAAGTCCGCATGGTGCTCATTGTGTTCAAAGCCGATGCAATTTTTGTGTTTCATCAACACCCTGATTGTCCACAGATTGCAGAATGCATCAAGATGTGCATCGGAAACTACTACTAGTCTTCCAGTGAACGATCAAATCGTAGACAGTGTAAGACGCTACTCCCATGGAGAAAAGTCCTCATGGTGCTTATTGTTATGAATGCCGATGCAATTTTTGTGATTCATCAACACTCTGATGGTCCACACATTACAGAATCCCTCCAGATGTGCTTCAGAAACTACTACTAGTCTTCCAGTGTACGATCAAAGCGTAGACAGTTTAAGACATTACTCCCATGGAGAAAAGTCGGTATTGTTCTTATTGTGTTCAATGCCGATGCAATTTTTGTATTTCATCAACGCTCTGAAGGTCCACAGATTACAGAATACATCCAGATGTGCTTCGGAAACTACTGCTAGTCTTCCAGTGTACGATGAAATCGTAGACAGTTTAAGACATTACGTCCACGGAGAAAAGTCCGCATGGTGCTTATTGTGTTCAATGTCGATGCAATTTTTGTGTTTCATCAACACTCTGAAGGTCTACAGATTATAGAATGCATCCAGATGTGCTTCGGAAACTACTACTAGTCTTCCACTGAACGATCAAAGGGTAGACAGTTTAAGACATTACTCCCATGGAGAAAAGTCCCATGGTGCTTATTGTGTCCAATGCCGATGCAATTTCTGTGTTTCATCAACACTCTGAAGGTCCACAGATTACAGAATGCCTCCAGATGTGCATCGGAAACTACTACTAGTCTTCCAGTGTACGATCAAAGCGTAGACAGTTTAAGACACTACTCCCATGGAGATAAGTTCGCATGGTGCTTATTGTGTTCAACGCCGATGCAATTTTTGTGTTTCATCAACACTCTGAAGGTCCACAGATTACAGAATGCCTCCAGATGTGCTTCGGAAACTACTACTACTCTTCCAGGGAACGATCAAAGCGTAGACAGTTTGAGACATTACTCCCATGGAGACAATCCCGCATGGTGCTTATTGTGTTCAAAGCCGATGCAATTTTTGTGTTTCATCAACACTCTGAAGGTCCACAGATTACAGAATGCATCCTGATGTGAATTGGAAACTACTACTAGTCTTCCAGTGAACGATCAAAGCGTAGACAGTTTAAGACACTACTCCCATGGAGAAAAGTCGGTATGGTGCTTATTGTGTTCAATGCCGATGCAATTTTTGTATTTCATCACCACTCTGAAGGTCCACAAATTACAGAATACATCCAAATGTGCTTCGGAAACTACTGCTAGTCTTCCAGTGTACGACCAAATCGTAGACAGTTTAAGACATTGCTCCCATGGAGAAAAGTCCGCGTGGTGCTTATTGTGTTAAATGGCGATGCAATTTTTGTGTTTCATCAACACTCTGAAGGTCTAAAGATTACAGAATGCATCCAGATATGCTTCGGAAACTACTACTAGTCTTCCAGGGAACGATCAAAGCGTAGGCATTTGAAGACATTACTCCCATGGAGAAAATTCCGCATGGTGCTTATTGTGTTCAATGCCGATGAATTTTTGTGTTTCATCAACACTCTGAAGGTCCACAGATTACAGAATGCATCCAGATGTGCTTCGGAAACTACTACTAGTCTTCCACTGAACGATCAAAGTGTAGACAGTTTAAGACATTACTCCCATGGAGAAAAGTCCCATGGTGCTTATTGTGTTCAATGCCGATGCAATTTCTGTGTTTCATCAACACTCTGAAGGTCCACAGATTACAGAATGCTTCCAGATGTGCTTCGGAAACTACTACTAGTCTTCCAGTGTACAATCAAAGCGTAGACAGTTTAAGACACTATTCCCATGGAGAAAAGTTCGCATGGTGCTTACTGTGTTCAATGCCGATGCAATTTTTGTGTTTCATCAACACTCTGAACGTCCACAGATTACAAAATGCCTCCAGATGTGCTTCGGAAACTGCTTCTAATCTTCCAGGGAACGATCAAAGCGTAGACAGTTTGAGACATTACTCCCATGGAGAAAAGTCCACATGGTGCTTATTGTGTTCAAAGCCGATGCAATTTTTGTGTTTCATCAACACCCTGATTGTCCACAGATTACAGAATGTATCCAGATGTGCATTCGAAACTACTACTAGTCTTCCAATGAACGATCAAAGCGGAGACACTTTAAGAAACTACTCCCATAGAGAAATGTCCGCATGGTGCTTATTGTTTTCAATGCCGATGCAATTCCTGTGTTTCATCAACACTCTGAAGGTCCACAGATTACAGAATGCTTCCGGATGTGCTTCGGAAACTACTACTAGTCTTCCAGTGTACGATCAAAGCGTAGACAGCATAAGACATTACTCCCATGGAGAAAAGTCCGCATGGTGCTTATTGTGTTCAATTCCGATTCAATTTCTGTGTTTCATCAATACTCTGATGGTCCACAGATTACAGAATGCATCCAGATGTGCAACGGAAACTAATACTAGTCTTCCAATGTATGATCAAAGCGTAGTCAGTTTAAGACTATTACTCCCATGGAGAAAAGTCCGCATGGTGCTCATTGTGTTCAAAGCCGATGCAATTTTTGTGTTTCATCAACACCCTGATTGTCCACAGATTGCAGAATGCATCAAGATGTGCATCGGAAACTACTACTAGTCTTCCAGTGAACGATCAAATCGTAGACAGTTTAAGACACCACTCCCATTGAGAAAAGTCCTCATGGTGCTTATTGTTTTGAATGCCGTTGCAATTTTTGTGTTTCATCAACACTCTGAAGGTCCACAGATTACAGAATCCCTCCAGATGTGCTTCAGAAACTACTACTAGTCTTCCAGTGTACGATCAAAGCGTAGACAGTTTAAGACATTACTCCCATGGAGAAAAGTCGGTATTGTTCTTATTGTGTTCAATGCCGATGCAATTTTTGTGTTTCATCAACACTCTGAAGGTCCACAGATTACAGATTACATCCAGATGTGCTTCGTAAACTACTAATAGTCTTCCAGTATACGATCAAAGCGTAGACAGTTTAAGACATTACTCCCATGGAGAAAAGTCGGCATAGTGCTTATTGTGTTCAATGCCGATGCAATTTTTGTATTTCATCGACACTCTGAAGGTCCACAGATTACAGAATACATCCAGATGTGCTTCGGAAACTACTGCTAGTCTTCCAGTGTACGATCAAATCGTAGACAGTTTAAGACATTACTCCCATGGAGAAAAGTTAGCATGGTGCTTATTGTGTTCAATGCCGATGCAATTTTTGTGTTTCATCAACACTCTGAAGGTCTACACGCTATAGAATGCATCAGGATATGCTTCGGACACTACTACTACTCTTCCAGGGAACGATCAAAGCGTAGGCAGTTTAAGACATTACTCCCATGGAGAAAAGTCCGCATGGTGCTTGTTGTGTTCAATGCCGATGAATTTTGGTGTTTCATCAACACTCTGAAGGACCACAGATTACAGAATGCATCCAGATGTGCTTCGGAAACTACTACTAGTCTTCCACTGAACGATCAAAGAGTAGACAGTTTAAGACATTACTCCCGTGGAGAAAAGTCCCATGGTGCTTATTGTGTCCAATGCGGATGCAATTTCTGTGTTTCATCAACACTCTGAAGGTCCACAGATTACAGAATGCCTCCAGATGTGCTTCGGAAACTACTACTACTTTTCCAGGGAACGATCAAAGCGTAGACAGTTTGAGACATTACTCCCATGGAGACAATCCCGCATGGTGCTTATTGTGTTCAAAGCCTATGCAATTTTTGTGTTTCATCAACACTCTGAAGGTCCACAGGTTACAGAATGCATCCTGATGTGAATTGGAAACTACTACTAGTCTTCCAGTGAACGATCAAAGCGTACACAGTCTAAGACACTACTCCCATGGAGAAAAGTCCGCATGGTGCTTATTGTTTTCAATGCCGATGCAATTTTTGTCTTTCATCAACACTCAGAAGGTCCACAGATTACAGAATGCATCCAGATGTGCATCGGAAACTAATACTAGTCTTCCAGTGTACGATCAAAGCGTAGACAGTTTAAGACTATTACTCCCATGGAGAAAAGTCCGCATGGTGCTCATTGTGTTCAAAGCCGATGCAATTTTTGTGTTTCATCAACACCCTGATTGTCCACAGATTGCAGAATGCATCAAGATGTGCATCGGAAACTACTACTAGTCTTCCAGTGAACGATCAAATCGTAGACAGTTTAAGACACTACTCCCATGGAGAAAAGTCCTCATGGTGCTTATTGTTATGAATGCCGATGCAATTTTTGTGTTTCATCAACACTCTGAAGGTCCACAGATTACAGAATCCCTCCAGATGTGCTTCAGAAACTACTACTAGTCTTCCAGTGTACGATCAAAGCGTAGACAGTTTAAGACATTACTCCCATGGAGAAAAGTCGGTATTGTTCTTATTGTGTTCAATGCCGATGCAATTTTTGTGTTTCATCAACACTCTGAAGGTCCACAGATTACAGAATACATCCAGATGTGCTTCGTAAACTACTGCTAGTCTTCCAGTGTACGATTAAATCGTAGACAGTTTAAGACATTACTTCCACGGAGAAAAGTCCGCATGGTGCTTATTGTGTTCAATGTCGATGCAATTTTTGTGTTTCATCAACACTCTGAAGGTCTACAGATTATAGAATGCATCCAGATATGCTTCGGAAACTACTACAACTACTACTAGTCTTCCAGGGAACGATCAAAGCGTAGGCAGTTTAAGACATTACTCCCATGGAGAAAAGTCCGCATGGTGCTTAATGTGTTCAATGCCGATGAATTTTTGTGTTTCATCAACACTCTGAAGGTCCACAGATTACAGGATGCATCCAGATGTGCTTCGGAAACTACTACTAGTCTTCCACTGAACGAACAAAGGGTAGACAGTTTAAGACATTACTCCCATGGAGAAAAGTCCCATGGTGCTTATTGTGTTTAATGCCGATGCAATTTCTGTGTTTCATCAACACTCTGAAGGTCCACAGATTACAGAATGCCTCCAGATGTGCATCGGACACTACTACTAGTCTTCCAGTGTACGATCAAAGCGTAGACAGTTTAAGACACTACTCCCATGGAGATAAGTTCGCATGGTGCTTATTGTGTTCAATGCCGATGCAATTTTTGTGTTTCATCAACACTCTGAAGGTCCCCAGATTACAGAATGCCTCCAGATGTGCTTCGGAAACTACTACTACTCTTCCAGGGAACGATCAAAGCGTGGACAGTTTGAGACATTACTCCCATGGAGACAATCCCGCATGGTGCTTATTGTGTTCAAAGCCGATGCAATTTTTGTGTTTCATCAACACTCTGAAGGTCCACAGATTACAGAATGCATCCTGATGTGAATTGGAAACTACTACTAGTCTTCCAGTGAACGATCAAAGCGTAGACAGTTTAAGACACTACTCCCATGGAGAAAAGTCCGCATGGTGCTTATTGTTTTCAATGCCGATGCAATTTTTGTGTTTCATCAACACTCAGAGGGTCCACAGATTACAGAAAGCCTCCAGATGTGCTTCGGAAACTACTGCTAGTCTTCCAGTGTACGATCAAAGCGTAGACAGTATAAGACATTACTCCCATGGAGAAAAGTCCGCATGGTGCTTATTGTGTTCAATGCCGATGCAATTTCTGTGTTTCATCAACACTCTGAAGGTCCACAGATTACAGAATGCCTCCAGATGTGCTTCAGAAACTACTACTACTTTTCCAGTGAACGATCAAAGCGTAGACAGTTTGAGACATTACTCCCATGGAGACAATCCCGCATGGTGCTTATTGTGTTCAAAGCCTATGCAATTTTTGTGTTTCATCAACACTCTGAAGGTCCACAGGTTACAGAATGCATCCTGATGTGAATTGGAAACTACTACTAGTCTTCCAGTGAACGATCAAAGCGTACACAGTCTAAGACACTACTCCCATGGAGAAAAGTCCGCATGGTGCTTATTGTTTTCAATGCCGATGCAATCTTTGTGTTTCATCAACACTCAGAAGGTCCACAGATTACAGAAAGCCTCCCGATGTGCTTCGGAAACTACTGCTAGTCTTCCAGTGTACGATCAAAGCGTAGACAGTATAAGATATTACTCCCATGGAGAAAAGTCCACATGGTGATTATTGTGTTCAATGCCAACTCAATTTCTGTGTTTCATCAACACTCTGAAGGTCCACAGATTACAGGATGCATCCAGATGTGCATCGGAAACTACTACTAGTCTTCCAGTGAACGATCAAATCGTAGACAGTTTAAGACTATTACTCTCATGGAGAAAAGTCCGCATGATGCTTATTGTGTTCAATGCCGATGCAATTTTTGTGTTTCATCAACACTCTGAAGGTCCACAGATTACACAATGCCTCCAGATGTGCTTCGGAAACTGCTACTAGTCTTCCAGTGAACGATCAAAGCGTAGACAATTTAAGACGTTACTCCCATGGAGAAAAGTCGGCATGGTGCTTATTGTGTTCAATGCCGATGCAATTTTTGTGTTTCATCAATAATCTGAAGGTCCACAGATTACAGAATGCATCCAGATGTGCATCGGAAACTAATACTAGTCTTCCAGTGTACGATCAAAGCGTAGACAGTTTAAGACTATTACTCCCATGGAGAAAAGTCCGCATGGTGCTCATTGTGTTCAAAGCCGATGCAATTTTTGTGTTTCATCAACACCCTGATTGTCCACAGATTGCAGAATGCATCAAGATGTGCATCGGAAACTACTACTAGTCTTCCAGTGAACGATCAAATCGTAGACTGTTTAAGACGCTACTCCCATGGAGAAAAGTCCTCATGGTGCTTATTGTTATGAATGCCGATGCAATTTTTGTGATTCATCAACACTCTGAAGGTCCACAGATTACAGAATCCCTCCAGATGTGCTTCAGAAACTACTACTAGTCTTCCAGTGTACGATCAAAGCGTAGACAGTTTAAGACATTACTCCCATGGAGAAAAGTCGGTATTGTTCTTATTGTGTTCAATGCCGATGCAATTTTTGTGTTTCATCAACACTCTGAAGGTCCACAGATTACAGAATACATCCAGATGTGCTTCGTAAACTACTAATAGTCTTCCAGTATACGATCAAAGCGTAGACAGTTTAAGACATTACTCCCATGGAGAAAAGTCGGCATGGTGCTTATTGTGTTCAATGACGATGCAATTTTTGTATTTCATCAACGCTCTGAAGGTCCACAGTTTACAGAATACATCCAGATGTGCTTCGGAAACTACTGCTAGTCTTCCAGTGTACGATGAGATCGTAGACAGTTTAAGACATTACTTCCACGGAGAAAAGTCCGCATGGTGCTTATTGTGTTCAATGTCGATGCAATTTTTGTGTTTCATCAACACTCTGAAGGTCTACAGATTATAGAATGCATCCAGATGTGCTTCGGAAACTACTACTAGTCTTCCACTGAACGATCAAAGGGTAGACAGTTTAAGACATTACTCAAATGGAGAAAAGCCCCATGGTGCTTATTGTGTCCAATGCCGATGCAATTTCTGTGTTTCATCAACACTCTGAAGGTCCACAGATTACAGAATGCCTCCAGATGTGCATCGGAAACTACTACTAGTCCTCCAGTGTACGATCAAAGCGTAGACAGTTTAAGACACTACTCCCATGGAGATAAGTTCGCATGGTGCTTATTGTGTTCAATGCCGATGCAATTTTTGTGTTTCATCAACACTCTGAAGGCCCACAGATTACAGAATGCATCCAGATGTGCTTCGGAAACTACTACTAGTCTTCCACTGAACGATCAAAGTGTAGACAGTTTAACACATTACTCCCATGGAGAAAAGTCCCATGGTGCTTATTGTGTTCAAAGCCTATGCAATTTTTGTGTTTCATCAACACTCTGAAGGTCCACAGGTTACAGAATGCTTCCAGATGTGCTTCGGAAACTACTACTAGTCTTCCAGTGTGCAATCAAAGCGTAGACTGTTTAAGACACTATTCCCATGGAGAAAAGTTCGCATGGTGCTTATTGTGTTCAATGCCGATGCAATTTTTGTGTTTCATCAACACTCAGAAGGTCCACAGATTACAGAAAGCCTCCAGATGTGCTTCGAAAACTACTGCTAGTCTTCCAGTGTACGATCAAAGCGAAGACAGTATAAGACATTACTCCCATGGAGAAAAGTCCGCATGGTGTTTATTGTGTTCAATGCCGATTCAATTTCTGTGTTTCATCAACACTCTGAAGGTCCACAGATTACAGGATGCATCCAGATGTGCATCGGAAACTACTACTAGTCTTCCAGTGAACGATCAAAGCGTAGACAGTTTAAGACTATTACTCTCATGGAGAAAAGTCCGCATGGTGCTTCTTGTGTCCAATGCCGATGCAATTTCTGTGTTTCATCAACACTCTGAAGGTCCACAGATTACAGAATGCCTCCAAATATGCTTCGGAAACTACTACTAGTCTTCCAGTGAACGATCACAGCGTAGACAGTTTAAGACATTACTCCCATGGAGAAAAGTCTGCATTGTGCTTATTGTGTTCAATGCCGATGCAATAACTGTGTTTCATCAACACTCTGAAGGTTCACAGAATACAGAATGCATCCAGATGGGCTTCAGAAACTACTACAAGTCTTCCAGGAAACGATCAAGGCGTAGGCAGTTTAAGACATTACTCCCATGGAGAAAAGTCCGCATGGTGCCTATTGTGTTCAATGCCGATTCAATTTCTGTGTTTCATCAACACTCTGAAGGTCCACTGATTACAAAATGCCTCCAGATGTGCTTCGGAAACTACTACAAGTCTTCGAGGGTACGATCAAACAGTAGACAGTTTAAGACACTACTCCCATGGAGAAAAGTCTTCATGGTGCTTATTGATTTCAATGCCGATGCAATTTTTGTGTTTCATCAACACTCTGAAGGTCCACATATTACAGAATGCATCCAGATGTGCTACGGAAACTACTACTAGTCTTCCACTGAACGATCAAAGTGTAGACAGTTTAAGACATTACTCCCATGGAGAAAAGTCCGCATGGTGCTTGTTGTGTTCAATGCCGATGAATTTTGGTGTTTCATCAACACTCTGAAGGTCCACAGATTACAGAATGCATCCAGATGTGCTTCGGAAACTACTACTAGTCTTCCACTGAACGATCAAAGTGTAGACAGTTTAAGACATTACTCCCGTGGAGAAAAGTCCCATGGTGCTTATTGTGTCCAATGCGGATGCAATTTCTGTGTTTCATCAACACTCTGAAGGTCCACAGATTACAGAATGCCTCCAGATGTGCTTCGGAAACTACTACTACTTTTCCAGGGAACGATCAAAGCGTAGACAGTTTGAGACATTACTCCCATGGAGACAATCCCGCATGGTGCTTATTGTGTTCAAAGCCTATGCAATTTTTGTGTTTCATCAACACTCTGAAGGTCCACAGGTTACAGAATGCATCCTGATGTGAATTGGAAACTACTACTAGTCTTCCAGTGAACGATCAAAGCGTACACAGTCTAAGACACTACTCCCATGGAGAAAAGTCCGCATGGTGCTTATTGTTTTCAATGCCGATGCAATTTTTGTGTTTCATCAACACTCAGAATGTCCACAGATTACAGAAAGCCTCCAGATGTGCTTCGGAAACTACTGCTAGTCTTCCAGTGTACGATCAAAGCGTAGACAGTATAAGATATTACTCCCATGGAGAAAAGTCCGCATGGTGCTTATTGTGTTCAATGCCGACTCAATTTCTGTGTTTCATCAACACTCTGAAGGTCCACAGATTACAGGATGCATCCAGATGTGCATCGGAAACTACTACTAGTCTTCCAGTGAACGATCAAATCGTAGACATTTTAAGACTATTACTCTCATGGAGAAAAGTCCGCATGATGCTTATTGTGTTCAATGCCGATGCAATTTTTGTGTTTCATCAATACTCTGAAGGTCCACAGATTACAGAATGCATCCAGATGTGCATCGGAAACTAATACTAGTCTTCCAGTGTACGATCAAAGCGTAGACAGTTTAAGACTATTACTACCATGGAGAAAAGTCCGCATGGTGCTCATTGTGTTCAAAGCCGATGCAATTTTTGTGTTTCATCAACACCCTGATTGTCCACAGATTGCAGAATGCATCAAGATGTGCATCGGAAACTACTACTAGTCTTCCAGTGAACGATCAAATCGTAGACAGTTTAAGACACTACTCCCATGGAGAAGAGTCCTCATGGTGCTTATTGTTATGAATGCCGATGCAATTTTTGTGTTTCATCAACACTCTGAAGGTCCACAGATTACAGAATCCCTCCAGATGTGCTTCAGAAACTACTACTAGTCTTCCAGTGTACGATCAAAGCGTAGACAGTTTAAGACATTACTCCCATGGAGAAAAGTCGGTATTGTTCTTATTGTGTTCAATGCCGATGCAATTTTTGTGTTTCATCAACACTCTGAAGGTCCACAGATTACAGAATACATCCAGATGTGCTTCGTAAACTACTAATTGTCTTCCAGTATACGATCAAAGCGTAGACAGTTTAAGACATTACTCCCATGGAGAAATGTCGGCATGGTGCTTATTGTGTTCAATGCCGATGCAATTTTTGTATTTCATCAACGCTCTGAAGGTCCACAGATTACAGAATACATCCAGATGTGCTTCGGAAACTACTGCTAGTCTTCCAGTGTACGATGAAATCGTAGACAGTTTAAGACATTACTTCCACGGAGAAAAGTCCGCATGGTGCTTATTGTGTTCAATGTCGATGCAATTTTTGTGTTTCATCAACACTCTGAAGGTCTACAGATTATAGAATGCATCCAGATATGCTTCGGAAACTACTACTAGTCTTCCACTGAACGAACAAAGGGTAGACAGTTTAAGACATTACTCCCATGGAGAAAAGTCCCATGGTGCTTATTGTGTCCAATGCCGATGCAATTTCTGTGTTTCATCAACACTCTGAAGGTCCACAGATTACAGAATGCCTCCAGATGTGCATCTTAATTTACTACTAGTCTTCCAGTGTACGATCAAAGCGTAGACAGTTTAAGACACTACTCCCATGGAGATAAGTTCGCATGGTGCTTATTGTGTTCAATGCCGATGCAATTTTTGTGTTTCATCAACACTCTGAAGGTCCACAGATTACAGAATGCCTCCAGATGTGCTTCGGAAACTACTACTACTCTTCCAGGGAACGATCAAAGCGTAGACAGTTTGAGACATTACTCCCATGGAGACAATCCCGCATGGTGCTTATTGTGTTCAAAGCCGATGCAATTTTTGTGTTTAATCAACACTCTGAAGGTCCACAGATTACAGAATGCATCCTGATGTGAATTGGAAACTACTACTAGTCTTCCAGTGAACGATCAAAGCGTAGACAGTTTAAGACACTACTCCCATGGAGAAAATTCCGCATGGTGCTTATTGTTTTCAATGCCGATGCAATTTTTGTGTTTCATCAACACTCAGAGGGTCCACAGATTACAGAAAGCCTCCAGATGTGCTTCGGAAACTACTGCTAGTCTTCCAGTGTACGATCAAAGCGTAGACAGTATAAGACATTACTCCCATGGAGAAAAGTCCGCATGGTGCTTATTGTGTTCAATGCCGATGCAATTTCTGTGTTTCATCAACACTCTGAAGGTCCACAGATTACAGAATGCCTCCAGATGTGCTTCGGAAACTACTACTACTTTTCCAGGGAACGATCAAAGCGTAGACAGTTTGAGACATTACTCCCATGGAGACAATCCCGCATGGTGCTTATTGTGTTCAAAGCCTATGCAATTTTTGTGTTTCATCAACACTCTGAAGGTCCACAGGTTACAGAATGCATCCTGATGTGAATTGGAAACTACTACTAGTCTTCCAGTGAAGCGTACACAATCTAAGACACTACTCCCATGGAGAAAAGTCCGCATGGTGCTTATTGTTTTCAATGCCGATGCAATCTTTGTGTTTCATCAACACTCTGAAGGTCCACAGATTACAGAATACATCCAGATGTGCTTCGTAAACTACTAATTGTCTTCCAGTATACGATCAAATCGTAGACAGTTTAAGACTATTACTCTCATGGAGAAAAGTCCGCATGATGCTTATTGTGCTCAATGCCGATGCAATTTCTGTGTTTCATCAACACTCTGAAGGTCCACAGATTACACAATGCCTCCAGATGTGCTTCGGAAACTGCTACTAGTCTTCCAGTGAACGATCAAAGCGTAGACAATTTAAGACATTACTCCCATGGAGAAAAGTCGGCATGGTGCTTATTGTGTTCAATGCCGATGCAATGTTTGTATTTCATCAACGCTCTGAAGGTCCACAGATTACAGAATACATCCAGATGTGCTTCGGAAACTACTGCTAGTCTTCCAGTGTACGATGAAATCGTAGACAGTTTAAGACATTACTTCCACGGAGAAAAGTCCGCATGGTGCTTATTGTGTTCAATGTCGATGCAAATTTTGTGTTTCATCAACACTCTGAAGGTCTACAGATTATAGAATGCATCCAGATATGCTTCGGAAACTTACTACAACTACTACTAGTCTTCCAGGGAACGATCAAAGCGTAGACAGTTTAAGACATTACTCCCATGGAGAAAAGTACGCATGGTGCTTAATGTGTTTAATGCCGATGAATTTTTGTGTTTCATCAACACTCTGAAGGTCCACAGATTACAGAATGCATCCAGATGTGCTTCGGAAACTACTACTACTCTTCCAGGGAACGATCAAAGCGTAGACAGTTTGAGACATTACTGCCATGGAGACAATCCCGCATGGTGCTTATTGTGTTCAAAGCCGATGCAATTTTTGTGTTTCATCAACACTCTGAAGGTCCACAGATTACAGAATGCATCCTGATGTGAATTGGAAACTACTACTAGTCTTCCAGTGAACGATCAAAGCGTAGACAGTTTAAGACACTACTCCCATGGAGAAAAGTCGGTATGGTGCTTATTGTGTTCAATGCCGATGCAATTTTTGTATTTCATCACCACTCTGAAGGTCCACAGATTACAGAATACATCCAGATGTGCTTCGGAAACTACTGCTAGTCTTCCAGTGTACGATCAAATCGTAGACAGTTTAAGACATTGCTCCCATGGAGAAAAGTCCGCATGGTGCTTATTGTGTTAAATGCCGATGCAATTTTTGTGTTTCATCAACACTCTGAAGGTCTAAAGATTACAGAATGCATCCAGATATGCTTCGGAAACTACTACTAGTCTTCCAGGGAACGATCAAAGCGTAGGCATTTGAAGACATTACTCCCATGGAGAAAATTCCGCATGGTGCTTATTGTGTTCAATGCCGATGAATTTTTGTGTTTCATCAACACTCTGAAGGTCCACAGATTACAGGATGCATCCAGATGTGCATCGGAAACTACTACTAGTCTTCCAGTGAACGATCAAAGCGTAGACAGTTTAAGACTATTACTCTCATGGAGAAAAGTCCGCATGGTGCTTCTTGTGTCCAATGCCGATGCAATTTCTGTGTTTCATCAACACTCTGAAGGTCCACAGATTACAGAATGCCTCCAAATGTGCTTCGGAAACTACTACTAGTCTTCCAGTGAACGATCACAGCGTAGACAGTTTAAGACATTACTCTCATGGAGAAAAGTCCGCATGGTGCTTATTATGTTCTATGCCGGTGAAATTTCTGTGTTTCATCAACACTCTGAAGGTCCACAGATTACAGAATGCCTCCAGATGTGCTTCGGAAACTACTACTAGTCTTCCAGTGTACAATTAAAATCGTAGACCGTTTAAGACATTACTCCGATGGAGAAAAGTCCGCATGGTGCTTATTGTGTACAATGCCGATGCAATTTTTGTGTTTCATCAACACTCTGAACGTCCACAGATTACAAAATGCCTCCAGATGTGCTTCGGAAACTGCTTCTAATCTTCCAGGGAACGATCAAATCGAAGACAGTTTGAGACATAACTCCCATGGAGAAAAGTCCGCATGGTGCTTATTGTGTTCAATGCAGATGCAATTTTTGTGTTTCATCAACACTCTGAAGGTCCACAGATTACCGAATGCATCCAGATGTGCTTCGGAAACTACTACTAGTCTTAAAGGGAACGATCAAAACGTAGACAATTTAAGACATTACTCCCATGGAGAAAAGTTCGCATGGTGCTTATTGTGTTCAATGCCGATGCAATTTTTGTGTTTCATCAACACTCTGAAGGTCCACAGATTACAGAATGCATCCAGATGTGCTTCAGAAACTACTACTAGTCTTCCAGTGTACGATCAAATCGTAGACAGATTAAGACATTACTCCCATGGAGAAAAGTCGGCATGGTGCTTATTGTGTTCAATGCCGATGAATTTTTGTGTTCCATCAACACTCTGAAGGTCCACATATTACAGAATGCATCCAGATGTGCTACGGAAACTATTACTAGTCTTCCACTGAACGATCAAAGTGTAAACAGTTTAAGACATTACTCCCATGGAGAAAAGTCCCATGGTTGCCTCCAGATGTGCTTCGGAAACTACTTCTAGTCTTCCAGGGAACGATCAAAGCGTAGACAGTTTGAGACATTACTCCCATGGAGAAAAGTACACATGGGGCTTATTGTGTTCAAAGCTGATGCCATTTATGTGTTTCATCAACACACTGATATTCCACAGATTACAGAATGCATCCAGATGTGAATTGGAAACTACTACTAGTCTTCCAGTGATCGATCAAAGCGTAGACAATTTAAGACATTACTCCCATGGAGAAAAGTCCGCATGGTGCTTATTGTGTTCTATGCCGATGCAATATCTGTGTTTCATCAACACTCTGAAGGTCCACAGAATACAGAATGCATCCAGATGTCCTTCAGAAACTACTACTAGTCTTCCAGGAAACGATCAAAACGTAGGCAGTTTAAGACATTACTCCCATGGAGAAAAGTCTGCATGGTGTTTATTGTGTTCAATGCCGATGCAATTTCTGTGTTTCATCAACACTCTGAAGGTCCACAAATTACAGAAGGCCTCCAGATGTGCTTTGGAAAGTACTGCTAGTCTTCCAGTGAACGATCACAGCGCAGACACTTTAAGACATTACTCTCATGGAGAAAAGTCCGCATGGTTCCTATTGTGTTCAATGCCGATTCAATTTCTGGGTTTCATCAACACTCTAAAGGTCCACAGATAACAGAATGATTCCAGATGTGCTTCGGAAACTACTTCTAATCTTCCAGGGAACGATCAAAGCGTCGACAGTTTGAGACATTACTCCCATGGAGAAAAGTCCGCATGGTGCTTATTGTGTTCAATGCCGATGCAATTTTTGTGTTTCATCAACACTCTGAAGGTCCACAGATTACAGAATGCATCCAGATGTGCTTCGGAAGCTACTACTGGTCTTCCAGGGAACGATCAAAACGTAGACATTTTAAGACATTACTCCATTGGAGAAAAGTCTGCATGGTGCTTATTGTGTTCAATGCCGATGCAATTTCTGTGTTTCATCAACACTCTGAAGGTCCACAAATTACAGAAGTCCTCCAGATGTGCTTCGGAAACTACTGCTAGTCTTCCAGTGAACGATCAAAGCGTAGACAGTTTAAGACATTACTCTCATGGAGAAAAGTCCGCATGGTGCCTATTGTGTTCAATGCCGATTCAATTTCTGTGTTTCATCAACACTCTGAAGGTCCACTGATTACAAAATGCCTCCAGATGTGCTTCGGAAACTACTACTAGTCTTCCAGATAACGATCAAAGCGTAAACAGTTTAAGACATTACTCCCATGGAGAAACGTCCGCATGGTGCTTATTGTGTTCAATGCCGATGCAATTTTTGTGTTTCATCAAAACTCTGAAGATCCACAGATAACAGGATGATTCCAGATGTGCTTCGGAAACTACTACTAGTCTTCCAGTGTACGATCAAAGCGTAGACAGTTTAAGACATTACTCCCATGGAGAAAAGTCTACATGGTGCTTATTATGTTCTATGCCGATGCAATTTCTGTGTTTCGTCAACACTCTGAAGGTCAACAGATTGCAGAATGCCTCCAGATGTGCTTCGGAAACTACTACTAGTCTTCCAGTGTACAATCAAAGCGTAGACCGTTTAAGACATTACTCCCATGGAGAAAAGTCCGCATGGCGCTTATTGTGTTCAATGCCGATGCAGTTTTTGTGTTACATCAACACTCTGAACGTCCACAGATTACAAAATGACTCCAGATGTGCTTCGGAAACTACTTCTAATCTTCCAGGGAACGATCAAAGCGTAGACAGTTTGAGACATTACTCCCATGGAGAAAAGTCCGCATGGTGCTTATTGTGTTCAATGCCGATGCAATTTTTGAGTTTCATCAACACTGTGAAGGTCCATAGGTTACAGAATGCATCCAGATGTGCTTCAGAAACTACTACTAGTCTTCCAGAGAACGATCAAAGCGTAGACAGTTTAAGACATTTTTCCCATGGAGAAAAGTCTGCATGGTGCTTATTGTGTTCAATGCCGATGCAATTTCTGTGTTTCATCAACACTCTGATGTTCCACAGAATACAGAATGAATCCAGATGGGCTTCAGAAACTACTACAAGTCTTCCAGGAAACGATCAAAGCGTAGGCAGTTTAAGACATTACTCCCATGGAGAAAAGTACGCAAGGTGCTTATTGTGTTCAATGCCGATGAATTTTTGTGTTTCGTCAACACTCTGATGGTCCACAGATTACAGAATGCATCCAGATGTGCTTCAGAAACTACTACTAGTCTTCCAGAGAACGATCAAAGCGTAGACAGTTTAAGACATTTTTCCCATGGAGAAAAGTCCCATGGTGCTTATTGGGTTCAATGCCGAAGCAATTTCTGTGTTTCATCAACACTCTGAAGGTCCACAGATTACAGAATGTCTCCGGATGTGCTTCGGAAACTACTACTAGTCTTCCAGGGAACGATCAAAGCGTAGACAGCTTAAGACATTACACACATGGAGAAAAGTCCGCATGGTGCTTATTGTGTTCAATGCCGATGCAATTTCTGTGTTTCATCAACACTCTGAAGGTCCACTGATTACAAAATGCCTCCAGATGTGCTTCGGAAACTACTACTAGTCTTCCAGGGAACGATCAAAGCGTAGACAGTTTAAGACATTACTCCCATGGAGAAACGTCCGCATGGTGCTTATTGTGTTCAATGCCGATGCAATTTTTTTGTTTCATCAAAACTCTGAAGGTCCACAGATTACAGAATGCATCCAGATGTGCTTCACAATCTACTACTAGTCTTCCAGGGAACGATCAAACCGTAGACAGTTTGAGACATTACTCCCATGGAGAAAAGTCCGCATGGTTCTTATTGTGTTCAAAGCCGATGCAATTTTTGTGTTTCATCAACACTCTGAAGGTCCACAGATTACCGAATGCATCCAGATGTGCTTCGGAAACTACTACAAGTCTTCCAGGGAACGATCAAAGCGTAGACAGTTTAAGACATTACTCCCATGGAGAAAAGTCCGCGTGGTGCTTATTGTGTTCAATGCCGATGCAATTTCTGTGTTTCATCAACACTCTGAAGGTCCACAGATTACAGGATGCATCCAGATGTGCATCGGAAACTACTACTAGTCTTCCAGTGAACGATCAAAGCGTAGACAGTTTAAGACTATTACTCTCATGGAGAAAAGTCCGCATGGTGCTTCTTGTGTCCAATGCCGATGCAATTTCTGTGTTTCATCAACACTCTGAAGGTCCACAGATTACAGAATGCCTCCAAATGTGCTTCGGAAACTACTACTAGTCTTCCAGTGAACGATCACAGCGTAGACAGTTTAAGACATTACTCTCATGGAGAAAAGTCCGCATGGTGCCTATTGTGTTCAATGCCGATTCAATTTCTGGTTTCATCAACACTCTGAAGGTCCACAGATTACAGGATGCATCCAGATGTGCATCGGAAACTACTACTAGTCTTCCAGTGAACGATCAAAGCGTAGACAGTTTAAGACTATTACTCTCATGGAGAAAAGTCCGCATGGTGCTTCTTGTGTCCAATGCCGATGCAATTTCTGTGTTTCATCAACACTCTGAAGGTCCACAGATTACAGAATGCCTCCAAATGTGCTTCGGAAACTACTACTAGTCTTCCAGTGTACAATCAAAGCGTAGACAGTTTAAGACACTATTCCCATGGAGAAAAGTTCGCATGGTGCTTATTGTGTTCAATGCCGATGCAATTTTTGTGTTTCATCAACACTCAGAAGGTCCACAGATTACAGAAAGCCTCCAGATGTGCTTCGAAAACTACTGCTAGTCTTCCAGTGTACGATCAAAGCGAAGACAGTATAAGACATTACTCCCATGGAGAAAAGTCCGCATGGTGCTTATTGTGTTCAATGCCGATTCAATTTCTGTGTTTCATCAACACTCTGAAGGTCCACAGATTACAGGATGCATCCAGATGTGCATCGGAAACTACTACTAGTCTTCCAGTGAACGATCAAAGCGTAGACAGTTTAAGACTATTACTCTCATGGAGAAAAGTCCGCATGGTGCTTCTTGTGTCCAATGCCGATGCAATTTCTGTGTTTCATCAACACTCTGAAGGTCCACAGATTACAGAATGCCTCCAAATGTGCTTCGGAAACTACTACTAGTCTTCCAGTGAACGATCACAGCGTAGACAGTTCAAGACATTACTCTCATGGAGAAAAGTCCGCATGGTGCCTATTGTGTTCAATGCCGATTCAATTTCTGGTTTCATCAACACTCTGAGGGTCCACAGATAACAGAATGATTCCAGATGTGCTTCGGAAACTACTTCTAATCTTCCAGGGAACGATCAAAGCGTCGACAGTTTGAGACATTACTCCCATGGAGAAAAGTCCGCATGGTGCTTATTGTGTTCAATGCTGATGCAATTTTTGTGTTTCATCAACACTCTGAAGGTCCACAGATTACAGAATGCATCCAGATGTGCTTCGGAAGCTACTACTGGTCTTCCAGGGAACGATCAAAACGTAGACAATTTAAGACATTACTCCATTGGAGAAAAGTCTGCATGGTGCTTATTGTGTTCAATGCCGATGCAATTTCTGTGTTTCATCAACACTCTGAAGGTCCACAAATTACAGAAGTCCTCCAGATGTGCTTCGGAAACTACTGCTAGTCTTCCAGTGAACGATCAAAGCGTAGACAGTTTAAGACATTACTCTCATGGAGAAAAGTCCGCATGGTGCCTATTGTGTTCAATGCCGATTCAATTTCTGTGTTTCATCAACACTCTGAAGGTCCACTGATTACAAAATGCCTCCAGATGTGCTTCGGAAACTACTACTAGTCTTCCAGATAACGATCAAAGCGTAAACAGGTTAAGACATTACTCCCATGGAGAAACGTCCGCATGGTGCTTATTGTGTTCAATGCCGATGCAATTTTTGTGTTTCATCAAAACTCTGAAGGTCCACAGATAACAGGATGATTCCAGATGTGCTTCGGAAACTACTACTAGTCTTCCAGTGTACGATCAAAGCGTAGACAGTTTAAGACATTACTCCCATGGAGAAAAGTCTACATGGTGCTTATTATGTTCTATGCCGATGCAATTTCTGTGTTTCGTCAACACTCTGAAGGTCAGCAGATTGCAGAATGCCTCCAGATGTGCTTCGGAAACTACTACTAGTCTTCCAGTGTACAATCAAAGCGTAGACCGTTTAAGACATTACTCCCATGGAGAAAAGTCCGCATGGCGCTTATTGTGTTCAATGCCGATGCAGTTTTTGTGTTTCATCAACACTCTGAACGTCCACAGATTACAAAATGACTCCAGATGTGCTTCGGAAACTACTTCTAATCTTCCAGGGAACGATCAAAGCGTAGACAGTTTGAGTCATTACTCCCATGGAGAAAAGTCCGCATGGTGCTTATTGTGTTCAATGCCGATGCAATTTTTGAGTTTCATCAACACTGTGAAGGTCCATAGGTTACAGAATGCATCCAGATGTGCTTCGGAAACAACTACTAGTCTTCCAGGGAACGATCAAATCGTAGACAATTTAAGACATTACTCCCATGGAGAAAAGTCTGCATGGTGCTTATTGTGTTCAATGCCGATGCAATTTCTGTGTTTCATCAACACTCTGAAGTTCCACAGAATACAGAATGAATCCAGATGGGCTTCAGAAACTACTACAAGTCTTCCAGGAAACGATCAAAGCGTAGGCAGTTTAAGACATTACTCCCATGGAGAAAAGTACGCAAGGTGCTTATTGTGTTCAATGCCGATGAATTTTTGTGTGTCGTCAACACTCTGAAGGTCCACAGATTACAGAATGCATCCAGATGTGCTTCAGAAACTACTACTAGTCTTCCAGAGAACGATCAAAGCGTAGACAGTTTAAGACATTTTTCCCATGGAGAAAAGTCCCATGGTGCTTATTGGGTTCAATGCCGAAGCAATTTCTGTGTTTCATCAACACTCTGAAGGTCCACAGATTACAGAATGTCTCCGGATGTGCTTCGGAAACTACTACTAGTCTTCCAGGGAACGATCAAAGCGTAGACAGCTTAAGACATTACACACATGGAGAAAAGTCCGCATGGTGCTTATTGTGTTCAATGCCGATGCAATTTCTGTGTTTCATCAACACTCTGAAGGTACACTGATTACAAAATGCCTCCAGATGTGCTTCGGAAACTACTACTAGTCTTCCAGGGAACGATCAAAGCGTAGACAGTTTAAGACATTACTCCCATGGAGAAACGTCCGCATGGTGCTTATTGTGTTCAATGCCGATGCAATTTTTTTGTTTCATCAAAACTCTGAAGGTCCACAGATTACAGAATGCATCCAGATGTGCTTCACAATCTACTACTAGTCTTCCAGGGAACGATCAAACCGTAGACAGTTTAAGACATTACTCCCATGGAGAAAAGTCCGCATGGTTCTTATTGTGTTCAAAGCCGATGCAATTTTTGTGTTTCATCAACACTCTGAAGGTCCACAGATTACCGAATGCATCCAGATGTGCTTCGGAAACTACTACAAGTCTTCCAGGGAACGAGCAAAGCGTAGACAGTTTAAGACATTACTCCCATGGAGAAAAGTCCGCATGGTGCTTATTGTGTTCAATGCCGATGCAATTTCTGTGTTTCATCAACACTCTGAAGGTCCACAGATTACAGAATGCCTCCAGATGTGCTTCGGAAACTACTACTAGTCTTCGAGTGTACGATCAAAGAGCAGACAGTATAAGACATTACTCCCATGGAGAAAAGTCCGCATGGTGCTTATTGTGTTCAATGCTGATGTAATTTTTGTGTTTCATCAACACTCTGAAGGTCCACAGACTACAGAATGCCTCCAGATGTGCTTCGGAAACTACTACTAGTCTTCCAGTGTACAATCAAAGCGTAGACAGTTTAAGACACTATTCCCATGGAGAAAAGTTCGCATGGTGCTTATTGTGTTCAATGCCGATGCAATTTTTGTGTTTCATCAACACTCAGAAGGTCCACAGATTACAGAAAGCCTCCAGATGTGCTTCGAAAACTACTGCTAGTCTTCCAGTGTACGATCAAAGCGAAGACAGTATAAGACATTACTCCCATGGAAAAAGTCCGCATGGTGCTTATTGTGTTCAATGCCGATTCAATTTCTGTGTTTCATCAACACTCTGAAGGTCCACAGATTACAGGATGCATCCAGATGTGCATCGGAAACTACTACTAGTCTTCCAGTGAACGATCAAAGCGTAGACAGTTTAAGACTATTACTCTCATGGAGAAAAGTCCGCATGGTGCTTCTTGTGTCCAATGCCGATGCAATTTCTGTGTTTCATCAACACTCTGAAGGTACACAGATTACAGAATGCCTCCAAATGTTCTTCGGAAACTACTACTAGTCTTCCAGTGAACGATCACAGCGTAGACAGTTTAAGACATTACTCTCATGGAGAAAAGTCCGCATGGTGCCTATTGTGTTCAATGCCGATTCAATTTCTGGTTTCATCAACACTCTGAAGGTCCACAGATAACAGAATGATTCCAGATGCGCTTCGGAAACTACTACTAGTCTTCCAGTGTACGATCAAAGCGTAGACAGTTTAAGACATTAGTCCCATGGAGAAAAGTCTGCATGGTGCTTATTATGTTCTATGCCGATGAAATTTCTGTGTTTCATCAACACTCTGAAGGTCCACAGATTACCGAATGCATCCAGATGTGCTTCGGAAACTACTACTAGTCTTAAAGGGAACGATCAAAACGTAGACAATTTAAGACATTACTCCCATGGAGAAAAGTCTGCATTGTGCTTATTGTGTTCAATGCCGATGCAATAACTGTGTTTCATCAACACTCTGAAGGTTCACAGAATACAGAATGCATCCAGATGGGCTTCAGAAACTACTACAAGTCTTCCAGGAAACGATCAAGGCGTAGGCAGTTTAAGACATTACTCCCATGGAGAAAAGTCCGCATGGTGCCTATTGTGTTCAATGCCGATTCAATTTCTGTGTTTCATCAACACTCTGAAGGTTCACTGATTACAAAATGCCTCATGTGCTTCGGAAACTACTACAAGTCTTCGAGGGTACGATCAAACAGTAGACAGTTTAAGACACTACTCCCATGGAGAAAAGTCTTCATGGTGCTTATTGATTTCAAAGCCTATGCAATTTTTGTGTTTCATCAACACTCTGAAGGTCCACAGGTTACAGAATGCATCCTGATGTGAATTGGAAACTACTACTAGTCTTCCAGTGAACGATCAAAGCGTACACAGTCTAAGACACTACTCCCATGGAGAAAAGTCCGCATGGTGCTTATTGTTTTCAATGCCGCTGCAATTTTTGTGTTTCATCAACACTCAGAATGTCCACAGATTACAGAAAGCCTCCAGATGTGCTTCGGAAACTACTGCTAGTCTTCCAGTGTACGATCAAAGCGTAGACAGTATAAGATATTACTCCCATGGAGAAAAGTCCGCATGGTGCTTATTGTGTTCAATGCCGACTCAATTTCTGTGTTTCATCAACACTCTGAAGGTCCACAGATTACAGGATGCATCCAGATGTGCATCGGAAACTACTACTAGTCTTCCAGTGAACGATCAAATCGTAGACAGTTTAAGACTATTACTCTCATGGAGAAAAGTCCGCATGATGCTTATTGTGTTCAATGCCGATGCAATTTCTGTGTTTCATCAACACTCTGAAGGTCCACAGATTACACAATGCCTCCAGATGTGCTTCGGAAACTGCTACTAGTCTTCCAGTGAACGATCAAAGCGTAGACAATTTAAGACATTACTCCCATGGAGAAAAGTCGGCATGGTGCTTATTGTGTTCAATGCCGATGCAATTTTTGTGTTTCATCAATACTCTGAAGGTCCACTGATTACAAAATGCCTCCAGATGTGCTTCGGAAACTACTACTAGTCTTCCAGGGAACGATCAAAGCGTAGACAGTTTAAGACATTACTCCCATGGAGAAACGTCCGCATGGTGCTTATTGTGTTCAATGCCGATGCAATTTTTTTGTTTCATCAAAACTCCGAAGGTCCACAGATTACAGAATGCATCCAGATGTGCTTCACAATCTACTACTAGTCTTCCAGAGAACGATCAAACCGTAGACAGTTTGAGACATTACTCTCATGGAGAAAAGTCCGCATGGTTCTTATTGTGTTCAAAGCCGATGCAATTTTTGTGTTTCATCAACACTCTGAAGGTCCACAGATTACACAATGCCTCCAGATGTGCATCGGAAACTGCTACTAGTCTTCCAGTGAACGATCAAAGCGTAGACAATTTAAGACATTACTCCCATGGAGAAAAGTCGGCATGGTGCTTATTGTGTTCAATGCCGATGCAATTTTTGTGTTTCATCAATACTCTGAAGGTCCACTGATTACAAAATGCCTCCAGATGTGCTTCGGAAACTACTACTAGTCTTCCAGTGAACGATCACAGCGTAGACAGTTTAAGACATTACTCTCATGGAGAAAAGTCCGCATGGTGCCTATTGTGTTCAATGCCGATTCAATTTCTGGTTTCATCAACACTCTGAAGGTCCACAGATAACAGAATGATTCCAGATGCGCTTCGGAAACTACTACTAGTCTTCCAGTGTACGATCAAAGCGTAGACAGTTTAAGACATTAGTCCCATGGAGAAAAGTCTGCATGGTGCTTATTATGTTCTATGCCGATGAAATTTCTGTGTTTCATCAACACTCTGAAGGTCCACAGATTACCGAATGCATCCAGATGTGCTTCGGAAACTACTACTAGTCTTAAAGGGAACGATCAAAACGTAGACAATTTAAGACATTACTCCCATGGAGAAAAGTCTGCATTGTGCTTATTGTGTTCAATGCCGATGCAATAACTGTGTTTCATCAACACTCTGAAGGTTCACAGAATACAGAATGCATCCAGATGGGCTTCAGAAACTACTACAAGTCTTCCAGGAAACGATCAAGGCGTAGGCAGTTTAAGACATTACTCCCATGGAGAAAAGTCCGCATGGTGCCTATTGTGTTCAATGCCGATTCAATTTCTGTGTTTCATCAACACTCTGAAGGTCCACATACTACAGAATGCATCCAGATGTGCTACGGAAACTACTACTAGTCATCCACTGAACGATCAAAGTGTAGACAGTTTAAGACATTACTCCCATGGAGAAAAGTCCGCATGGTGCTTGTTGTGTTCAATGCCGATGAATTTTGGTGTTTCATCAACACTCTGAAGCTCCACAGATTACAGAATGCATCCAGATGTGCTTCGGAAACTACTACTAGTCTTCCACTGAACGATCAAAGTGTAGACAGTTTAAGACATTACTCCCGTGGAGAAAAGTCCCATGGTGCTTATTGTGTCCAATGCGGATGCAATTTCTGTGTTTCATCAACACTCTGAAGGTCCACAGATTACAGAATGCCTCCAGATGTGCTTCGGAAACAACTACTACTTTTCCAGGGAACGATCAAAGCGTAGACAGATTGAGACATTACTCCCATGGAGACAATCCCGCATGGTGCTTATTGTGTTCAAAGCCTATGCAATTTTTGTATTTCATCAACACTCTGAAGGTCCACAGGTTACAGAATGCATCATGATGTGAATTGGAAACTACTACTAGTCTTCCAGTGAACGATCAAAGCGTACACAGTCTAAGACACTACTCCCATGGAGAAAAGTCCGCATGGTGCTTATTGTTTTCAATGCCGATGCAATTTTTGTGTTTCATCAACACTCAGAATGTCCACAGATTACAGAAAGCCTCCAGATGTGCTTCGGAAACTACTGCTAGTCTTCCAGTGTACGATCAAAGCGTAGACAGTATAAGATATTACTCCCATGGAGAAAAGTCCGCATGGTGCTTATTGTGTTCAATGCCGACTCAATTTCTGTGTTTCATCAACACTCTGAAGGTCCACAGATTACAGGATGCATCCAGATGTGCATCGGAAACTACTACTAGTCTTCCAGTGAACGATCAAATCGTAGACGGTTTAAGACTATTACTCTCATGGAGAAAAGTCCGCATGATGCTTATTGTGTTCAATGCCGATGCAATTTCTGTGTTTCATCAACACTCAGAAGGTCCACAGATTACACAATGCCTCCAGATGTGCTTCGGAAACTGCTACTAGTCTTCCAGTGAACGATCAAAGCGTAGACAATTTAAGACATTACTCCCATGGAGAAAAGTCGGCATGGTGCTTATTGTGTTCAATGCCGATGCAATTTTTGTGTTTCATCAATACTCTGAAGGTCCACTGATTACAAAATGCCTCCAGATGTGCTTCGGAAACTACTACTAGTCTTCCAGGGAACGATCAAAGCGTAGACAGTTTAAGACATTACTCCCACGGAGAAACGTCCGCATGGTGCTTATTGTGTTCAATGCCGATGCAATTTTTTTGTTTCATCAAAACTCTGAAGGTCCACAGATTACAGAATGCATCCAGATGTGCTTCACAATCTACTACTAGTCTTCCAGGGAACGACCAAACCGTAGACAGTTTGAGACATTACTCCCATGGAGAAAAGTCCGCATGGTTCTTATTGTGTTCAAAGCCGATGCAATTTTTGTGTTTCATCAACACTCTGAAGGTCCACAGATTACCGAATGCATCCAGATGTGCTTCGGAAACTACTACAAGTCTTCCAGGGAACGATCAAAGCGTAGACAGTTTAAGACATTACTCCCATGGAGAAAAGTCCGCATGGTGCTTATTGTGTTCAATGCCGATGCAATTTCTGTGTTTCATCAACACTCTGAAGGTCCACAGATTACAGAATGCCTCCAGATGTGCTTCGGAAACTACTACTAGTCTTCGAGTGTACGATCAAAGAGCAGACAGTATAAGACATTACTCCCATGGAGAAAAGTCTGCATGGTGCTTATTGTGTTCAATGCTGATGTAATTTTTGTGTTTCATCAACACTCTGAAGGTCCACAGACTACAGAATGCCTCCAGATGTGCTTCGGAAACTACTACTAGTCTTCCAGTGTACAATCAAAGCGTAGACAGTTTAAGACACTATTCCCATTGAGAAAAGTTCGCATGGTGCTTATTGTGTTCAATGCCGATGCACTTTTTGTGTTTCATCAACACTCAGAAGGTCCACAGATTACAGAAAGCCTCCAGATGTGCTTCGAAAACTACTGCTAGTCTTCCAGTGTACGATCAAAGCGAAGACAGTATAAGACATTACTCCCATGGAGAAAAGTCCGCATGGTGCTTATTGTGTTCAATGCCGATTCAATTTCTGTGTTTCATCAACACTGTGAAGGTCCACAGATTACAGGATGCATCCAGATGTGCATCGGAAACTACTACTAGTCTTCCAGTGAACGATCAAAGCGTAGACAGTTTAAGACATTACTCTCATGGAGAAAAGTCCGCATGGTGCCTATTGTGTTCAATGCCGATTCAATTTCTGGTTTCATCAACACTCTGAAGGTCCACAGATAACAGCATGATTCCAGATGCGCTTCGGAATCTACTACTAGTCTTCCAGTGTACGATCAAAGCGTAGACAGTTTAAGACATTAGTCCCATGGAGAAAAGTCTGCATGGTGCTTCTTGTGTCCAATGCCGATGCAATTTCTGTGTTTCATCAACACTCTGAAGGTCCACAGATTACAAAATGCCTCCAAATGTGCTTCGGAAACTACTACTAGTCTTCCAGTGAACGATCAAAGCGTAGACAGTATAAGACATTACTCTCATGGAGAAAAGTCCGCATGGTGCTTCTTGTGTCCAATGCCGATGCAATTTCTGTGTTTCATCAACACTCTGAAGGTCCACAGATTACAAAATGCCTCCAAATGTGCTTCGGAAACTACTACTAGTCTTCCAGTGAACGATCACAGCGTAGACAGTTTAAGACATTACTCTCATGGAGAAAAGTCCGCATGGTGCCTATTGTGTTCAATGCCGATTCAATTTCTGGTTTCATCAACACTCTGAAGGTCCACAGATAACAGCATGATTCCAGATGCGCTTCGGAATCTACTACTAGTCTTCCAGTGTACGATCAAAGCGTAGACAGTTTAAGACATTAGTCCCATGGAGAAAAGTCTGCATGGTGCTTATTATGTTCTATGCCGATGAAATTTCTGTGTTTCATCAACACTCTGAAGGTCCACAGATTACCGAATGCATCCAGATGTGCTTCGGAAACTACTACTAGTCTTAAAGGGAACGATCAAAACGTAGACAATTTAAGACATTACTCCCATGGAGAAAAGTCTGCATTGTGCTTATTGTGTTCAATGCCGATGCAATAACTGTGTTTCATCAACACTCTGAAGGTTCACAGAATACAGAATGCATCCAGATGGGCTTCAGAAACTGCTACAAGTCTTCCAGGAAACGATCAAGTCGTAGGCAGTTTAAGACATTACTCCCATGGAGAAAAGTCCGCATGGTGCCTATTGTGTTCAATGCCGATGCAATTTCTGTGTTTCATCAACACTCTGAAGGTCCACTGATTACAAAATGCCTCCAGATGTGCTTCGGAAACTACTACAAGTCTTCGAGGGTACGATCAAACAGTAGACAGTTTAAGACACTACTCCCATGGAGAAAAGTCTTCATGGTGCTTATTGATTTCAATGCCGATGCAATTTTTGTGTTTCGTCAACACTCTGAAGGTCCACAGATTACAGAATCCCTCCAGATGTGCTTCAGAAACTACTACTAGTCTTCCAGTGTACGATTAAATCGTAGACAGATTAAGACATTACTCCCATGGAGAAAAGTCGGCATGGTGCTTATTGTGTTCAATGCCGATGAATTTTTGTGTTTCATCAACACTCTGAAGGTCCACATATTACAGAATGCATCCAGATGTGCTACGGAAACTACTACTAGTCTTCCACTGAACGATCAAAATGTAGACAGTTTAAGACATTACTCCCATGGAGAAAAGTCCGCATGGTGCTTGTTGTGTTCAATGCCGATGAATTTTGGTGTTTCATCAACACTCTGAAGGTCCACAGATTACAGAATGCATCCAGATGTGCTTCGGAAACTACTACTAGTCTTCCACTGAACGATCAAAGTGTAGACAGTTTAAGACATTACTCCCGTGGAGAAAAGTCCCATGGTGCTTATTGTGTCCAATGCGGATGCAATTTCTGTGTTTCATCAACACTCTGAAGGTCCACAGATTACAGAATGCCTCCAGATGTGCTTCGGAAACTACTACTACTTTTCCAGGGAACGATCAAAGCGTAGACAGTTTGAGACATTACTCCCATGGAGACAATCCCGCATGGTGCTTATTGTGTTCAAAGCCTATGCAATTTTTGTGTTTCATCAACACTCTGAAGGTCCACAGGTTACAGAATGCATCCTGATGTGAATTGGAAACTACTACTAGTCTTCCAGTGAACGATCAAAGCTTACACAGTCTAAGACACTACTCCCATGGAGAAAAGTCCGCATGGTGCTTATTGTTTTCAATGCCGATGCAATTTTTGTGTTTCATCAACACTCAGAATGTCCACAGATTACAGAAAGACTCCAGATGTGCTTCGGAAACTGCTACTAGTCTTCCAGTGAACGATCAAATCGTAGACAATTTAAGACATTACTCCCATGGAGAAAAGTCGGCATGGTGCTTATTGTGTTCAATGCCGATGCAATTTTTGTGTTTCATCAATACTCTGAAGGTCCACAGATTACAGAATGCATCCAGATGTGCATCGGAAACTAATACTAGTCTTCCAGTGTACGATCAAAGCGTAGACAGTTTAAGACTATTACTCCCATGGAGAAAAGTCCGCATGGTGCTCATTGTGTTCAAAGCCGATGCAATTTTTGAGTTTCATCAACACCCTGATTGTCCACAGATTGCAGAATGCAACAAGATGTGCATCGGAAACTACTACTAGTCTTCCAGTGAACGATCAAATCGGAGACAGTTTAAGACACAACTCCCATGGAGAAAAGTCCTCATGGTGCTTATTGTTATGAATGCCGATGCAATTTTTGTGTTTCATCAACACTCTGAAGGTCCACAGATTACAGAATCCCTCCAGATGTGCTTCAGAAACTACTACTAGTCTTCCAGTGTACGATCAAAGCGTAGACAGTTTAAGACATTACTCCCATGGAGAAAAGTCGGTATTGTTCTTATTGTGTTCAATGCCGATGCAATTTTTGTGTTTCATCAACACTCTGAAGGTCCACAGATTACAGAATACATCCAGATGTGCTTCGTAAACTACTAATTGTCTTCCAGTATACGATCAAAGCGTAGACAGTTTAAGACATTACTCCCATGGAGAAAAGTCGGCATGGTGCTTATTGTGTTCAATGCCGATGCAATTTTTGTATTTCATCAACGCTCTGAAGGTCCACAGATTACAGAATACATCCAGATGTGCTTCGGAAACTACTGCTAGTCTTCCAGTGTACGATGAAATCGTAGACAGTTTAAGACATTACTTCCACGGAGAAAAGTCCGCATGGTGCTTATTGTGTTCAATGTCGATGCAATTTTTGTGTTTCATCAACACTCTGAAGGTCTACAGATTATAGAATGCATCCAGATATGCTTCGGAAACTACTACAACTACTACTAGTCTTCCAGGGAACGATGAAAGCGTAGGCAGTTTAAGACATTACTCCCATGGAGAAAAGTCCGCACGGTGCTTAATGTGTTCAATGCCGATGAATTTTTGTGTTTCATCAACACTCTGAAGGTCCACAGATTACAGAATGCATCCAGATGTGCTTCGGAAACTACTACTAGTCTTCCACTGAACGAACAAAGGGTAGACAGTTTAAGACATTACTCCCATGGAGAAAAGTCCCATGGTGCTTATTGTGTCCAATGCCGATGCAATTTCTGTGTTTCATCAACACTCTGAAGGTCCACAGATTACAGAAAGCCTCCAGATGTGCTTCGGAATCTACTGCTAGTCTTCCAGTGTACGATCAAAGCGTAGACAGTATAAGATATTACTACCATGGAGAAAAGTCCGCATGGTGCTTATTGTGTTCAATGCCGACTCAATTTCTGTGTTTCATCAACACTCTGAAGGTCCACAGATTACAGGATGCATCCAGATGTGCATCGGAAACTACTACTAGTCTTCCAGTGAACGATCAAATCGTAGACAGTTTAAGACTATTACTCTCATGGAGAAAAGTCCGCATGATGCTTATTGTGTTCAATGCCGATGCAATTTCTGTGTTTCATCAACACTCTGAAGGTCCACAGATTACACAATGCCTCCAGATGTGCTTCGTAAACTGCTACTAGTCTTCCAGTGAACGATCAAAGCGTAGACAATTTAAGACATTACTCCCATGGAGAAAAGTCGGCATGGTGCTTATTGTGTTCAATGCTGATGTAATTTTTGTGTTTCATCAACACTCTGAAGATCCACAGACTACAGAATGCCTCCAGATGTGCTTCGGAAACTACTACTAGTCTTCCAGTGTACAATCAAAGCGTAGACAGTTTAAGACACTATTCCCATGGAGAAAAGTTCGCATGGTGCTTATTGTGTTCAATGCCGATGCAATTTTTGTGTTTCATCAACACTCTGAAGGTCCACAGATTACAGGATGCATCCAGATGTGCATCGGAAACTACTACTAGTCTTCCAGTGAACGATCAAAGCGTAGACAGTTTAAGACTATTACTCTCATGGAGAAAAGTCCGCATGGTGCTTCTTGTGTCCAATGCCGATGCAATTTCTGTGTTTCATCAACACTCTGAAGGTCCACAGATTACAGAATGCCTCCAAATGTGCTTCGGAAACTACTACTAGTCTTCCAGTGAACGATCACAGCGTAGACAGTTTAAGACATTACTCTCATGGAGAAAAGTCCGCATGGTGCCTATTGTGTTCAATGCCGATTCAATTTCTGGTTTCATCAACACTCTGAAGGTCCACAGATAACAGCATGATTCCAGATGCGCTTAGGAATCTACTACTAGTCTTCCAGTGTACGATCAAAGCGTAGACAGTTTAAGACATTAGTCCCATGGAGAAAAGTCTGCATGGTGCTTATTATGTTCTATGCCGATGAAATTTCTGTGTTTCATCAACACTCTGAAGGTCCACAGATTACCGAATGCATCCAGATGTGCTTCGGAAACTACTACTAGTCTTAAAGGGAACGATCAAAACGTAGACAATTTAAGACATTACTCCCATGGAGAAAAGTCTGCATTGTGCTTATTGTGTTCAATGCCGATGCAATAACTGTGTTTCATCAACACTCTGAAGGTTCACAGAATACAGAATGCATCCAGATGGGCTTCAGAAACTGCTACAAGTCTTCCAGGAAACGATCAAGTCGTAGGCAGTTTAAGACATTACTCCCATGGAGAAAAGTCCGCATGGTGCCTATTGTGTTCAATGCCGATTCAATTTCTGTGTTTCATCAACACTCTGAAGGTCCACTGATTACAAAATGCCTCCAGATGTGCTTCGGAAACTACTACAAGTCTTCGAGGGTACGATCAAACAGTAGACAGTTTAAGACACTACTCCCATGGAGAAAAGTCTTCATGGTGCTTATTGATTTCAATGCCGATGCAATTTTTGTGTTTCATCAACACTCTGAAGGTCCACAGATTACAGAATCCCTCCAGATGTGCTTCAGAAACTACTACTAGTCTTCCAGTGTACGATTAAATCGTAGACAGATTAAGACATTACTCCCATGGAGAAAAGTCGGCATGGTGCTTATTGTGTTCAATGCCGATGAATTTTTGTGTTTCATCAACACTCTGAAGGTCCACATATTACAGAATGCATCCAGATGTGCTACGGAAACTACTACTAGTCTTCCACTGAACGATCAAAGTGTAGACAGTTTAAGACATTACTCCCATGGAGAAAAGTCCGCATGGTGCTTGTTGTGTTCAATGCCGATGAATTTTGGTGTTTCATCAACACTCTGAAGGTCCACAGATTACAGAATGCATCCAGATGTGCTTCGGAAACTACTACTAGTCTTCCACTGAACGATCAAAGTGTAGACAGTTTAAGACATTACTCCCGTGGAGAAAAGTCCCATGGTGCTTATTGTGTCCAATGCGGATGCAATTTCTGTGTTTCATCAACACTCTGAAGGTCCACAGATTACAGAATGCCTCCAGATGTGCTTCGGAAACTACTACTACTTTTCCAGGGAACGATCAAAGCGTAGACAGTTTGAGACATTACTCCCATGGAGACAATCCCGCATGGTGCTTATTGTGTTCAAAGCCTATGCAATTTTTGTGTTTCATCAACACTCTGAAGGTCCACAGGTTACAGAATGCATCCTGATGTGAATTGGAAACTACTACTAGTCTTCCAGTGAACGATCAAAGCTTACACAGTCTAAGACACTACTCCCATGGAGAAAAGTCCGCATGGTGCTTATTGTTTTCAATGCCGATGCAATTTCTGTGTTTCATCAACACTCAGAATGTCCACAGATTACAGAAAGCCTCCAGATGTGCTTCGGAAACTGCTACTAGTCTTCCAGTGAACGATCAAATCGTAGACAATTTAAGACATTACTCCCATGGAGAAAAGTCGGCATGGTGCTTATTGTGTTCAATGCCGATGCAATTTTTGTGTTTCATCAATACTCTGAAGGTCCACAGATTACAGAATGCATCCAGATGTGCATCGGAAACTAATACTAGTCTTCCAGTGTACGATCAAAGCGTAGACAGTTTAAGACTATTACTCCCATGGAGAAAAGTCCGCATGGTGCTCATTGTGTTCAAAGCCGATGCAATGTTTGTGTTTCATCAACACCCTGATTGTCCACAGATTGCAGAATGCATCAAGATGTGCATCGGAAACTACTACTAGTCTTCCAGTGAACGATCAAATCGGAGACAGTTTAAGACACTACTCCCATGGAGAAAAGTCCTCATGGTGCTTATTGTTATGAATGCCGATGCAATTTTTGTGTTTCATCAACACTCTGAAGGTCCACAGGTTACAGAATCCCTCCAGATGTGCTTCAGAAACTACTACTAGTCTTCCAGTGTACGATCAAAGCGTAGACAGTTTAAGACATTACTCCCATGGAGAAAAGTCGGTATTGTTCTTATTGTGTTCAATGCCGATGCAATTTTTGTGTTTCATCAACACTCTGAAGGTCCACAGATTACAGAATACATCCAGATGTGCTTCGTAAACTACTAATTGTCTTCCAGTATACGATCAAAGCGTAGACAGTTTAAGACATTACTCCCATGGAGAAAAGTCGGCATGGTGCTTATTGTGTTCAATGCCGATGCAATTTTTGTATTTCATCAACGCTCTGAAGGTCCACAGATTACAGAATACATCCAGATGTGCTTCGGAAACTACTGCTAGTCTTCCAGTGTACGATGAAATCGTAGACAGTTTAAGACATTACTTCCACGGAGAAAAGTCCGCATGGTGCTTATTGTGTTCAATGTCGATGCAATTTTTGTGTTTCATCAACACTCTGAAGGTCTACAGATTATAGAATGCATCAAGATATGCTTCGGAAACTACTACAACTACTACTAGTCTTCCAGGGAACGATGAAAGCGTAGGCAGTTTAAGACATTACTCCCATGGAGAAAAGTCCGCACGGTGCTTAATGTGTTCAATGCCGATGAATTTTTGTGTTTCATCAACACTCTGAAGGTCCACAGATTACAGAATGCATCCAGATGTGCTTCGGAAACTACTACTAGTCTTCCACTGAACGAACAAAGGGTAGACGGTTTAAGACATTACTCCCATGGAGATAAGTTCGCATGGTGCTTATTGTGTTCAATGCCGATGCAATTTTTGTGTTTCATCAACACTCTGAAGGTCCACAGATTACAGAATGCCTCCAGATGTGCTTCGGAAACTACTACTACTCTTCCAGGGAACGATCAAAGCGTAGACAGTTTGAGACATTACTCCCATGGAGACAATCCCGCATGGTGCTTATTGTGTTCAAAGCCGATGCAATTTTTGTGTTTAATCAACACTCTGAAGGTCCACAGATTACAGAATGCATCCTGATGTGAATTGGAAACTACTACTAGTCTTCCAGTGAACGATCAAAGCGTAGACAGTTTAAGACACTACTCCCATGGAGAAAAGTCCGCATGGTGCTTATTGTTTTCAATGCCGATGCAATTTTTGTGTTTCATCAACACTCAGAGGGTCCACAGATTACAGAAAGCCTCCAGATGTGCTTCGGAAACTACTGCTAGTCTTCCAGTGTACGATCAAAGCGTAGACAGTATAAGACATTACTCCCATGGAGAAAAGTCCGCATGGTGCTTATTGTGTTCAATGCCGATTCAATTTCTGTGTTTCATCAACACTCTGAAGGTCCACAGATTACAGAATGCCTCCAGATGTGCTTCGGAAACTACTACTACTTTTCCAGGGAACGATCAAAGCGTAGACAGTTTGAGACATTACTCCCATGGAGACAATCCCGCATGGTGCTTATTGTGTTCAAAGCCTATGCAATTTTTGTGTTTCATCAACACTCTGAAGGTCCACAGGTTACAGAATGCATCCTGATGTGAATTGGAAACTACTACTAGTCTTCCAGTGAAGCGTACACAGTCTAAGACACTACTCCCATGGAGAAAAGTCCGCATGGTGCTTATTGTTTTTAATGCCGATGCAATCTTTGTGTTTCATCAACACTCAGAAGGTCCACAGATTACAGAAAGCCTCCAGATGTGCTTCGGAATCTACTGCTAGTCTTCCAGTGTACGATCAAAGCGTAGACAGTATAAGATATTACTACCATGGAGAAAAGTCCGCATGGTGCTTATTGTGTTCAATGCCGACTCAATTTCTGTGTTTCATCAACACTCTGAAGGTCCACAGATTACAGGATGCATCCAGATGTGCATCGGAAACTACTACTAGTCTTCCAGTGAACGATCAAATCGTAGACAGTTTAAGACTATTACTCTCATGGAGAAAAGTCCGCATGATGCTTATTGTGTTCAATGCCGATGCAATTTCTGTGTTTCATCAACACTCTGAAGGTCCACAGATTACACAATGCCTCCAGATGTGCTTCAGAAACTGCAACTAGTCTTCCAGTGAACGATCAAAGCGTAGACAATTTAAGACATTACTCCCATGGAGAAAAGTCCGCATGGTGCTCATTGTGTTCAAAGCCGATGCAATTTTTGTGTTTCATCAACACCCTGATTGTCCACAGATTGCAGAATGCATCAAGATGTGCATCGGAAACTACTACTAGTCTTCCAGTGAACGATCAAATCGTAGACAGTTTAAGACACTACTCCCATGGAGAAAAGTCCTCATGGTGCTTATTGTTATGAATGCCGATGCAATTTTTGTGTTTCATCAACACTCTGAAGGTCCACAGATTACAGAATCACTCCAGATGTGCTTCAGAAACTACTACTAGTCTTCCAGTGTACGATCAAAGCGTAGACAGTTTAAGACATTGCTCCCATGGAGAAAAGTCGGTATTGTTCTTATTGTGTTCAATGCCGATGCAATTTTTGTGTTTCATCAACACTCTAAAGGTCCACAGATTACAGAATACATCCAGATGTGCTTCGTAAACTACTAATAGTCTTCCAGTATACGATCAAAGCGTAGACAGTTTAAGACATTACTCCCATGGAGAAAAGTCGGCATGGTGCTTATTGTGTTCAATGCCGATGCAATTTTTGTATTTCATCAACGCTCTGAAGGTCCACAGATTACAGAATACATCCAGATGTGCTTCGGAAACTACTGCTAGTCTTCCAGTGTACGATGAAATCGTAGACAGTTTAAGACATTACTTCCACGGAGAAAAGTCCGCATGGTGCTTATTGTGTTCAATGTCGATGCAAATTTTGTGTTTCATCAACACTCTGAAGGTCTACAGATTATAGAATGCATCCAGATATGCTTCGGAAACTTACTACAACTACTACTAGTCTTCCAGGGAACGATCAAAGCGTAGACAGTTTAAGACATTACTCCCATGGAGAAAAGTACGCATGGTGCTTAATGTGTTCAATGCCGATGAGTTTTTGTGTTTCATCAACACTCTGAAGGTCCACAGATTACAGAATGCATCCAGATGTGCTTCGGAAACTACTACTAGTCTTCCACTGAACGATCAAAGGGTAGACAGTTTAAGACATTACTCCCATGGAGAAAAGTCCCATGGTGCTTATTGTGTCCAATGCCGATGCAATTTCTGTGTTTCATCAACACTCTGAAGGTCCACAGATTACAGAATGCCTCCAGATGTGCATCGGAAACTACTACAAGTCTTCCAGTGTACGATCAAAGCGTACACAGTTTAAGACACTACTCCCATGGAGATAAGTTCGCATGGTGCTTTTTGTGTTCAATGCCGATGCAATTTTTGTGTTTCATCAACACTCTGAAGGTCCACAGATTAGAGAATGCCTCCAGATGTGCTTCGGAAACTACTACTACTCTTCCAGGGAACGATCAAAGCGTAGACAGTTTGAGACATTACTGCCATGGAGACAATCCCGCATGGTGCTTATTGTGTTCAAAGCCGATGCAATTTTTGTGTTTCATCAACACTCTGAAGGTCCACAGATTACAGAATGCATCCTGATGTGAATTGGAAACTACTACTAGTCTTCCAGTGAACGATCAAATCGTAGACAGTTTAAGACACTACTCTCATGGAGAAAAGTCGGTATGGTGCTTATTGTGTTCAATGCTGCATTTTCTGTATTTCATCACCACTCTGAAGGTCCACAGATTACAGAATACATCCAGATGTGCTTCGGAAACTACTGCTAGTCTTCCAGTGTACGATCAAATCGTAGACAGTTTAAGACATTGCTCTCATGGAGAAAAGTCCGCATGGTGCTTATTGTGTTAAATGCCGATGCAATTTTTGTGTTTCATCAACACTCTGAAGGTCTAAAGATTACAGAATGCATCCAGATATGCTTCGGAAACTACTACTAGTCTTCCAGGGAACGATCAAAGCGTAGGCATTTGAAGACATTACTCCCATGGAGAAAATTCCGCATGGTGCTTATTGTGTTCAATGCCGATGAATTTTTGTGTTTCATCAACACTCTGAAGGTCCACAGATTACAGGATGCATCCAGATGTGCATCGGAAACTACTACTAGTCTTCCAGTGAACGATCAAAGCGTAGACAGTTTAAGACTATTACTCTCATGGAGAAAAGTCCGCATGGTGCTTCTTGTGTCCAATGCCGATGCAATTTCTGTGTTTCATCAACACTCTGAAGGTCCACAGATTACAGAATGCCTCCAAATGTGCTTCGGAAACTACTACAAGTCTTCCAGGAAACGATCAAGGCGTAGGCAGTTTAAGACATTACTCCCATGGAGAAAAGTCCGCATGGTGCCTATTGTGTTCAATGCCGATTCAATTTCTGTGTTTCATCAACACTCTGAAGGTCCACTGATTACAAAATGCCTCCTGATGTGCTTCGGAAACTACTACAAGTCCTCGAGGGTACGATCAAACAGTAGACAGTTTAAGACACTACTCCCATGGAGAAAAGTCTTCATGGTGCTTATTGTTTTCAATGCCGATGCAATTTTTGTGTTTCATCAACACTCTGAAGGTCCACAGATTACAGAATCCCTCCAGATGTGCTTCAGAAACTACTACTAGTCTTCCAGTGTACGATCAAACCGTAGACAGATTAAGACATTACTCCCATTGAGAAAAGTCGGCATGGTGCTTATTGTGTTCAATGCCGATGAATTTTTGTGTTTCATCAACACTCTGAAGGTCCACATATTACAGAATGCATCCAGATGTGCTACGGAAACTACTACTAGTCTTCCGCTGAACGATCAAAGTGTAGACAGTTTAAGACATTACTCCCATGGAGAAAAGTCCCATGGTTGCCTGCAGATGTGCTTCGGAAACTACTTCTAGTCTTCCAGGGAACGATCAAAGCGTAGACAGTTTGAGACATTACTCCCATGGAGAAAAGTACACATGGGGCTTATTGTGTTCAAAGCTGATGCCATTTTTGTGTTTCATCAACACACTGATATTCCACAGATTACAGAATGCATCCAGATGTGAATTGGAAACTACTACTAGTCTTCCAGTGATCGATCAAAGCGTAGACAATTTAAGACATTACTCCCATGGAGAAAAGTCCGCATGGTGCTTATTGTGTTCTATGCCGATGCAATATCTGTGTTTCATCAACACTCTGAAGGTCCACAGAATACAGAATGCATCCAGATGTGCTTCAGAAACTACTACTAGTCTTCCAGGAAACGATCAAAGCGTAGGCAGTTTAAGACATTACTCCCATGGAGAAAAGTCTGCATGGTGTTTATTGTGTTCAATGCCGATGCAATTTCTGTGTTTCATCAACACTCTGAAGGTCCACAAATTACAGAAGGCCTCCAGATGTGCTTTGGAAAGTACTGCTAGTCTTCCAGTGAACGATCACAGCGTAGACACTTTAAGACATTACTCTCATGGAGAAAAGTCCGCATGGTTCCTATTGTGTTCAATGCCGATTCAATTTCTGGGTTTCATCAACACTCTAAAGGTCCACAGATAACAGAATGATTCCAGATGTGCTTCGGAAACTACTTCTAATCTTCCAGGGAACGATTAAAGCGTCGACAGTTTGAGACATTACTCCCATGGAGAAAAGTCCGCATGGTGCTTATTGTGTTCAATGCCGATGCAATTTTTGTGTTTCATCAACACTCTGAAGGTCCACAGATTACAGAATGCATCCAGATGTGCTTCGGAAGCTACTACTGGTCTTCCAGGGAACGATCAAAACGTAGACAATTTAAGACATTACTCCATTGGAGAAAAGTCTGCATGGTGCCTATTGTGTTCAATGCCGATTCAATATCTGTGTTTCATCAACACTCTGAAGGTCCACTGATTACAAAATGCCTCCAGATGTGCTTCGGAAACTACTACTAGTCTTCCAGATAACGATCAAAGCGTAAACAGTTTAAGACATTACTCCCATGGAGAAACGTCCGCATGGTGCTTATTGTGTTCAATGCCGATGCAATTTTTGTGTTTCATCAAAACTCTGAAGGTCCACAGATAACAGGATGATTCCAGATGTGCTTCGGAAACTACTACTAGTCTTCCAGTGTACGATCAAAGCGTAGATAGTTTAAGACATTACTCCCATGGAGAAAAGTCTACATGGTGCTTATTATGTTCTATGCCGATGCAATTTCTGTGTTCCGTCAACACTCTGAAGGTCAACAGATTGCAGAATGCCTCCAGATGTGCTTCGGAAACTACTACTAGTCTTCCAGTGTACAATCAAAGCGTAGACCGTTTAAGACATTACTCCCATGGAGAAAAGTCCGCATGGCGCTTATTGTGTTCAATGCCGATGCAGTTTTTGTGTTTCATCAACACTCTGAACGTCCACAGATTACAAAATGACTCCAGATGTGCTTCGGAAACTACTTCTAATCTTCCAGGGAACGATCAAAGCGTAGACAGTTTGAGACATTACTCCCATGGAGAAAAGTCCGCATGGTGCTTATTGTGTTCAATGCCGATGCAATTTTTGAGTTTCATCAACACTGTGAAGGTCCATAGGTTACAGAATGCATCCAGATGTGCTTCGGAAACAACTACTAGTCTTCCAGGGAACGATCAAATCGTAGACAATTTAAGACATTACTCCCATGGAGAAAAGTCTGCATGGTGCTTATTGTATTCAATGCCGATGCAATTTCTGTGTTTCATCAACACTCTGAAGTTCCACAGAATACAGAATGAATCCAGATGGGCTTCAGAAACTACTACAAGTCTTCCAGGAAACGATCAAAGCGTAGGCAGTTTAAGACATTACTCCCATGGAGAAAAGTACGCAAGGTGCTTATTGTGTTCAATGCCGATGAATTTTTGTGTTTCGTCAACACTCTGAAGGTCCACAGATTACAGAATGCATCCAGATGTGCTTCAGAAACTACTACTAGTCTTCCAGAGAACGATCAAAGCGTAGACAGTTTAAGACATTTTTCCCATGGAGAAAAGTCCCATGGTGCTTATTGGGTTCAATGCCGAAGCTATTTCTGTGTTTCATCAACACTCTGAAGGTCCACAGATTACAGAATGTCTCCGGATGTGCTTCGGAAACTACTACTAGTCTTCCAGGGAACGATCGAAGCGTAGACAGCTTAAGACATTACACACATGGAGAAAAGTCCGCATGGTGCTTATTGTGTTCAATGCCGATGCAATTTCTGTGTTTCATCAACACTCTGAAGGTCCACTGATTACAAAATGCCTCCAGATGTGCTTCGGAAACTACTACTAGTCTTCCAGGGAACGATCAAAGCGTAGACAGTTTAAGACATTACTCCCATGGAGAAACGTCCGCATGGTGCTTATTGTGTTCAATGCCGATGCAATTTTTTTGTTTCATCAAAACTCTGAAGGTCCACAGATTACAGAATGCATCCAGATGTGCTTCACAATCTACTACTAGTCTTCCAGGGAACGATCAAAGCGTAGACAGTTTGAGACATTACTCCCATGGAGAAAAGTCCGCATGGTTCTTATTGTGTTCAAAGCCGATGCAATTTTTGTGTTTCATCAACACTCTGAAGGTCCACAGATTACCGAATGCATCCAGATGTGCTTCGGAAACTACTACAAGTCTTCCAGGGAACGATCAAAGCGTAGACAGTTTAAGACATTACTCCCATGGAGAAAAGTCCGCATGGTGCTTATTGTGTTCAATGCCGATGCAATTTCTGTGTTTCATCAACACTCTGAAGGTCCACAGATTACAGAATGCCTCCAGATGTGCTTCGGAAACTACTACTAGTCTTCGAGTGTACGATCAAAGAGCAGACAGTGTAAGACATTATTCCCATGGAGAAAAGTCCGCATGGTGCTTATTGTGTTCAATGCTGATGTAATTTTTGTGTTTCATCAACACTCTGAAGGTCCACAGACTACAGAATGCCTCCAGATGTGCTTCGGAAACTACTACTACTCTTATAGGGAACGATTAAAGCGTAGAAAGTTTGAGACATTACTCCCATGGAGAAAAGTCCACATGGTGCTTATTGTGTTCAAAGCCGATGCAATTTTTGTGTTTCATCAACACCCTGATTGTCCACAGGTTACAGAATGCATCCAGATGTGCATGGGAAACTACTGCTAGTATTCCAGTGAACGATCAAAGCGTAGACAGTTTAAGAAACTACTCCCATGGAGAAAAGTCCGCATGGTGCTTATTGTTTTCAATGCCGATGCAATTTTTGTGTTTCATCAACACTCTGAAGGTCCACAGAATACAGAATGCATCCAGATGTGCTTCAGAAACTACTACTAGTCTTCCAGGAAACGATCAAAGCGTAGGCAGTTTAAGACATTACTCCCATGGAGAAAAGTCTGCATGGTGTTTATTGTGTTCAATGCCGATGCAATTTCTGTGTTTCATCAACACTCTGAAGGTCCACAAATTACAGAAGGCCTCCAGATGTGCTTTGGAAAGTACTGCTAGTCTTCCAGTGAACGATCACAGCGTAGACACTTTAAGACATTACTCTCATGGAGAAAAGTCCGCATGGTTCCTATTGTGTTCAATGCCGATTCAATTTCTGGGTTTCATCAACACTCTAAAGGTCCACAGATAACAGAATGATTCCAGATGTGCTTCGGAAACTACTTCTAATCTTCCAGGGAACGATCAAAGCGTCGACAGTTTGAGACATTACTCCCATGGAGAAAAGTCCGCATGGTGCTTATTGTGTTCAATGCCGATGCAATTTTTGTGTTTCATCAACACTCTGAAGGTCCACAGATTACAGAATGCATCCAGATGTGCTTCGGAAGCTACTACTGGTCTTCCAGGGAACGATCAAAACGTAGACAATTTAAGACATTACTCCATTGGAGAAAAGTCTGCATGGTGCTTATTGTGTTCAATGCCGATGCAATTTTTGTGTTTCATCAACACTCTGAAGGTGCACAGAATACAGAATGCATCCAGATGGGCTTCAGAAACTACTACAAGTCTTCCAGGAAACGATCAAGGCGTAGGCAGTTTAAGACATTACTCCCATGGAGAAAAGTCCGCATGCTGCTTATTGTGTTCAGAGCCGATGCAATTTTTGTGTTTCATCAACACCCTGATTGTCCACAGATTACAGAATGCATCCAGATGTGCATTGGAAACTACTACTAGTCTTCCAGGGAACGATCAAAGCGTAGACAGTTTAAGACACTACTCCCATGGAGAAAAGTACGCATGGTGCTTATTGTGTTCAATGCCGATGCAATATCTGTGTTTCATCAACACTCTGAAGTTCCACAGAATACAGAATGCATCCAGATGGGCTTCAGAAACTACTACAAGTCTTCCAGGAAACGATCAAAGCGTAGGCAGTTTAAGACATTACTCCCATGGAGAAAAGTCCGCAAGGTGCTTATTGTGTTCAATGCCGATGAATTTTTGTGTTTCGTCAACACTCTGAAGGTCCACAGATTACAGAATGCATCCAGGTGTGCTTCAGAAACTACTACTAGTATTCCAGAGAACGATCAAAGCGTAGACAGTTTAAGACATTTCTCCCATGGAGAAAAGTCCCATGGAGCTTATTGGGTTCAATGCCGAACCAATTTCTGTGTTTCATCAACACTCTGAAGGTCCACAGATTACAGAATGTCTCCGGATGTGCTTCGGAAACTACTACTAGTCTTCCAGGGAACGATCAAAGCGTAGACAGCTTAAGACATTACACCCATGGAGAAAAGTCCGCATGGTGCTTATTGTGTTCAATGCCGATGCAATTATTTTGTTTCATCAAAACTCTGAAGGTCCACAGATTACAGAATGCATCCAGATGTGCTTCAGAATCTACTACTAGTCTTCCAGGGAACGATCAAACCGTAGACAGTTTGAGACATTACTCCCATGGAGAAAAGTCCGCATGGTTCTTATTGTGTTCAAAGCCGATGCAATTTTTGTGTTTCATCAACACTCTGAAGGTCCACAGATTACCGAATGCATCCAGATGTGCTTCGGAAACTACTACAAGTCTTCCAGGGAACGATCAAAGCGTAGACAGTTTAAGACATTACTCCCATGGAGAAAAGTCCGCATGGTGCTTATTGTGTTCAATGCCGATGCAATTTCTGTGTTTCATCAACACTCTGAAGGTCCACAGATTACAGAATGCCTCCAGATGTGCTTCGGAAACTACTACTAGTCTTCGAGTGTACGATCAAAGAGCAGACAGTATAAGACATTACTCCCATGGAGAAAAGTCCGCATGGTGCTTATTGTGTTCAATGCTGATGTAATTTTTGTGTTTCATCAACACTCTGAAGGTCCACAGACTACAGAATGCCTCCAGATGTGCTTCGGAAACTACTACTACTCTTCCAGGGAACGATTAAAGCGTAGAAAGTTTGAGACATTACTCCCATGGAGAAAAGTCCACATGGTGCTTATTGTGTTCAAAGCCGATGCAATTTTTGTGTTTCATCAACCCCCTGATTGTCCACAGGTTACAGAATGCCTCCGGATGTGCTTCGGAAACTACTACCAGTCTTCCAGTGTACGATCAAAGTGTAGACAGTATAAGACATTACTCCCATGGAGAAAAGTCCGCATGGTGCTTATTGTGTTCAATTCCGACTCAATTTCTGTGTTTCATCAATACTCTGAAGGTCCACAGATTACAGAATGCCTCCAGATGTGCTTCGGAAACTACTACTAGTCTTCGAGTGTACGATCAAAGAGCAGACAGTATAAGACATTACTCCCATGGAGAAAAGTCCGCATGGTGCTTATTGTGTTCAATGCCGATGCAATTTTTGTGTTTCATCAATACTCAGAAGGTCCTCAGATAACAGAATGATTCCAGATGTGCTTCGGAAACTACTACTATTCTTCCAGTGTACCATCAAATCGTAGACAGTTTAAGACATTACTCCCATGGAGAAAAGTCTGCATAGTGCTTATTATTTTCTATGCCGATGCAATTTCCTTGTTTCATCAACACTCTGAAGGTCCACAGATTACAAAATGGCTCCAGATGTGCTTCGGAAACTACTTCTCATCTTCCAGGGAACGATCAAAGCGTAGACAGTTTGAGACATTACTCCCATGGAGAAAATCCGCATGGTGCTTATTGTGTTCAATGCCGATGCAATTTTTGTGTTTCATCAACACTCTGAAGGTCCACAGATTACAGAAAGCATCCAGATGTGCTTCGGAAACTACTACAAGTCTTCCAGGGATCGATCAAAGCGTAGACAATTTAAGACATTACTCCCATGGAGAAAAGTTCGCATGCTGCTTATTGTGTTCAATGCCGATGCAATTTCTGTGTTTCATCAAAACTCTGAAAATCCACAGATTACAGAATGCATTCAGATGTGCTTCGGAAACTACTACTAGTCTTCCAGGGAACGATCAAAGCGTAGACAGTTTGAAACATTACTCCCATGTAGAAAAGTCCGCATGGTTCTTATTGTGTTCAAAGCCGATGCAATTTTTGTGTTTCATCAACACTCTGAAGGTCCACTGTCTACCGAATGCATCCAGATGTGCTTCGGAAACTTCTACTAGTCTTCCAGGGAACGATCAAAGCGTATACAGTTTAAGACATTACTCCCATGGAGAAAAGTCCGCATGGTGCTTTATGTGTTCAATGCCAATGCAATTTCTGTGTTTCATCAACACTCTGAAGGTCCACAGATTACAGAATGCCTCCAGATGTGCTTCGGAAACTACTACTAGTCTTCGAGTGTACGATCAAAGAGTAGACAGTGTAAGACATTACTCCCATGGTGAAAAGTCCGCATGGTGCTTATGGTGTTCAATGCTGATGTGATTTTTGTGTTTCATCAACAATCTGAAGGTCCACAGACTACAGAATGCCTCCACATGTGCTTCGGAAACTACTACTACTCTTCCAGGGAACGATCAAAGGGTAGACAGTTTGAGACATTACTCCCATGGAGATAAGTCCACATGGTGCTTATTGTGTTCAAAGCCGATGCAATTTTTGTGTTTCATCAACACCCTGATTGTCAACGGATTACAGAATGCATCCAGATGTGCATTGGAAACTACTACTAGTCTTCCAGTGAACGATCAAAGCGTAGACAGTTTAAGATACTACTCCCATGGAGAAAAGTCCGCATGGTGCTTCTTGTTTTCAATGCCGATGCAATTTTTGTGTTTCATCAACACTCTGAAGGTCTACAGATTACAGAATGTCTCCGGATGTGCTTCGGAAACTACTACTAGTCTTCCAGTGTACGATCAAAGCGTAGACAGTATAAGACATTACTCCCATGGAGAAAAGTCCGCATGGTGCTTATTGTGTTCAATTCCGATTCAATTTCTGTGTATCATCAATACTCTGAAGGTCCACAGATTACAGAATGCATCCAGATGTGCATCGGAAACTACTACTACTCTTCCAGTGAACGATCAAAGCGTAGACAGTTTAAGACTATCACTCCCATAGAGAAAATTCCGCATGGTTCTTATTGTGTTCAAAGCCGATGCAATTTTTGTGTTTCATCAACACCCTGATTGTCCACAGATTGCAGAATGCATCAAGATGTGCATCGGAAACTACTACTAGTCTTCCAGTGAACGATCAAAGCGTAGACAGTTTAAGACACTAGTCCCATGGAGAAAAGTCCTCATGGTGCTTATTGTTTTCAATGCCGATGCAATAATTGTGATTCATCAACACTCTGAAGGTCCACAGATTACAGAATCCCCCCAGATGTGCTTCAGAAACTACTACTAGTCTTCCATTGTACGATCAAAGCGTAGACAGTTTAAGACATTACTCCCATGGAGAAAAGTCGGTATGGTGCTTATTGTGTTCAATGCCGAAGCACTTTTTGCGTTTCATCAACACTCTGAATGTCCACAGATTACAGAATACATCCAGATGTGCTTCGCAAACTACTACTAGTCTTCAAGTATACGATCAAAGCGTAGACAGTTAAGACATTACTGCCATGGAGAAAAGTCGGCATGGTGCTTATTGTGTTCAATGCCGATGCAATTTCTGTATTTCATCAACACTCTGAAGGTCCACAGATTACAGAATACATCCAGATGTGCTTCGGAAACTACTGCTAGTCTTCCAGTGTACGATCAAAGCGTGGACAGTTTAAGACATTACTCCCACGGAGAAAAGTCCCTATGGTGCTTATTGTGTTCAATGCCGATGCAATTTCTGTGTTTCATCAACACTCTGAAGGTCCATAGATTACAGAATGCCTCCAGATGTGCTTCAGAAACTACTACTAGTCTTCCAGTGAACGATCAAAGCGTAGACAGTTTAAGACATTACTATCATGGAGAAAAGTCCGCATGGTGCTTATTGTGTTCAATGCCGATTCAATACCTGTGTTTCATCAACACTCTGAAGGTCCACAGATTAAGGAATGCCTCCAGAAGTGCTTCGGAAAGTACTACTAGTCTACCAGTGAACGATCAAAGCGTAGACACTTTAAGACATTACTCCCATGGAGAAAATTCCGCATGGTGCATATTGTGTTCAATGAAGATGCAATTTTTGTGTTTCATCAACACTCTGAAGGTCCACAGATTACAGAATGCATCCGGATGTGCTTCAGAAACTACTACTAGTCTTCCAGTGTACGATCAAAGCGTAGACAATTTAAGATATTAATCCCATTTAGAAAAGTCCGCATGGTGCTTATTGTGTTCAATGCCGATGCAATGTTTGTGTTTCATCAACAATCTGAAGGTCCACAGATTACAGAATGCATCCAGATATGCTTCGGAAACTACTACTAGTCTTCCAGGGAACGATCAAAGCGTAGGAAATTTAAGACATTACTCCCATGGAGAAAAGTCCGCATGGTGCTTATTGTGTTCAATGCCGATGAATTTTTGTGTTTCATCAACACACTGAAGGTCCACAGATTACAGAATGCATCCAGATGTGCTTCGAAAACTACTACTAGTCTTCCACTGAACGATCAAAGTGTAGACAGTTTAAGACATTACTCAAATGGAGAAAAGTCCCATGGTGCTTATTGTGTTCAATGCCGATGCAATTTCTGTGTTTCATCAACACTCTGAAGGTCCACAGATTACAGTGTGCCTCCAGATGTGCATCGGAAACTACTACTAGTCTTCCAGGGAACGATCAAATCGTAGACAGCTTAAGACATTACTCCCATGGAGAAAAGTGCGCATGGTGCTAATTGTGTTCAATGCCGATGCAATTTCTGTGTTTCATCAACACTCTGAAGGTCCACAGATTACAGAATGCCTCCAGATGTGCATCGGAAACTACTACTAGTCTTCCAGTGCACGATCAAAGCGTAGACATTTTAAGACACTACTCCCATGGAGAAAAGTTCGCATGGGGCTTATTGTGTTCAATGCCGATGCAATTTTTGTGTTTCATCAACACTCTCAAGGTCCACACATTACAGAATGCCTCCAGATGTGCTTCGGAAACTACTTCTAGTCTTCCAGGGAACGATCAAACGTAGAAACTTTAAATATTACTCCCATGGAGAATAGCTCGCATGGTGCTTATTGTGTTCAATGCCGATGCAAATTTTGTGTTTCATTCACACTCTGAAGGTCCACAGATTACAGAATGCCTCCAGATGTGCTTCGGAAACTACTACTAGTTTTCCAGTGTACGATCAATGCGTAGACAGTTTAAGACATTACTCTCATGGAGAAAAGTCCGCATGGTGCTTATTGTGTTCAATGCCGATGCAATTTTTGTGTTTCATCCACACTCTGAAGGTCCACAGATTACAGAATGAATCCAGATGTGCTTCGGAAACTACTACTACTCTTACAGGGAACGATCAAAGCGTAGACAGTTTGGGACACTAATCCCATGGAGACAATCCCGCATGTTGCTTATTGTGTTCAAAACCGATGCAATTTTTGTGTTTCATCAACACTCTGATGGTCCACAGATTAGAGAATGCATCCTGATGTGCTTTTGAAACTACTACTAGTCTTCCAGTGAACGATCAAAGCGTAGACAGTTTAAGACATTACTCTCATGGAGAAAAGTCCGCATGGTGCTTATTGTGTTCAATGCCGATTCAATTTCTGTGTTTCATCAACATTCTGTAGGTCCACAGATTACAGAATGCCTCCAGATGTGCTTCGGAAACTACTACTAGTCTTCCAGTGAACGATCAAATCGTAGACAGTTTAAGACACTACTCCCATGGAGAAAAGTCCGCATGGTGCTTATTGAGTCAATGCCGATGCAATTTGTGTGTTTCATCAACACTCTGAAGGTCCACAGATTACAGAATGCCTCCAGATGTGCTGCGGAAACTACTACTAGTCTTCAAGTGTACGATCAAAGAGTAGACAGAATAAGACATTACTCCCATGGAGAAAAGTCCGCATGGTGCTTATTGTGTTCAATGCCGATGTAATTATTGTGGTTCATCAACACTCTGAAGGTAAACAGATTACAGAGTGCCTCCAGTAGTGCTTCGGAAACTACTACTAGTTTCCCAGTGTACGATCAAATTGTAGACAGTTTAAGACATTTCTCAAATGGAGAAAAGTTCGCATGGTGGTTATTGTGTTCAATGCCGATTCAATTTCTGTGTTTCATCAACACTCTGAAGGTCCACAGATTACAGATTGCATCCAGATGTGCTTCGGAAACTACAACTAGTCTTCCAGGGAACGATCAAAGCGTAGACAGTTTAAGACATTACTCCCATGGAGAAAAGTCCACATGGTGCTTATTGTGTTCAATGCCGATTCAATTTCTGTGTTTCATCACACTCTGAAGGTCCACAGATTACAGAATGCATCCAGATATGCTTCGGAAACTACTACTAGTCTTCCAGGGAACGATCAAATCGTAGACAGTTTAAGACATTACTCCCATTGAGAAAAGTCTGCATGGTGATTATTGTGTTCAATGCCGATGCAATTTTTGTGTTTCATCAACACTCTGAAGGTCCACAGATTACAGAATGCATCCAGATGTGCTTCGGAAACTACTACTAGTCTTCCTGTGTACGATCAAAGCGTAGACAGTTTAAGACATTACTACCATGGAGAAAAGTACGCATGATGATTATTGTGTTCAATGCCGATTCAATTTCTGTGTTTCATCAACACTCTGAATGTCCACAGATTTCAGAATGCCTCCAGATATGCTTCGGAAACTAGTACTAGTCTTCCAGTGTACGATCAAAGCGTAGACAGTTTAAGACATTACTCCCATGGAGAAAAGTCGGCATGGTGCTTATTGTGTTCAATGCCGATGCAATTTTTGTGTTTCATCAACACTCTGAAGGTCCAAGGATTAGAGAATACATCCGGATGTGCCTCGGAAACTACTACTTGTCTTCCAGGGAACGATCAAAGCGTAGACAGTATAAGACATTACTCCCATGGAGAAAAGTTCGCATGGTGGTTATTGTGTACAATGCCGATTCAATTTCTGTGTTTCATCAACACTCTGAAGGTCCACAGATTACAGAATGCATCCAGATGTGCATTGGAAACTACTACTAGTCTTCCAGTGAACGATCAAAGCGTAGACAGTTTAAGACACTACTCCCATGGAGAAAAGTCCGAATGGTGCTTATTGTTTTCAATAACGATGCAATTTTTGTGTTTCATCAACACTCAGAAGGTCCACAGATTACAGAATGCCTCCAGATGTGCTTCAGAAACTACTACTAGTCTCCCAGTGTACGTTCAAAGCGTAGGCAGTTTAAGACATTACTCCCATGGAGAAAAGTTCGCATGGTGGTTATTGTGTTCAATGCCGATTCAATTTCTGTCTTTCATCAACACTCTGAAGGTCCACAGATTACAGAATGCATCCAGATGTGCTTCGAAAACTACAACTAGTCTTCCAGGGAACGATCAAAGCGTAGACAGTTTAAGACATTACTCCCATGGAGAAAAGTCCACATGGTGCTTATTGTGTTCAATGCCAATGCCATTTTTGTGTTTCATCACACTCTGAAGGTCCACAGATTATAGAATACATCCAGATGTGCTTCGGAAACTACTACTAGTCTTCCAGGGAACGATCAAAGCGTAGACAGTTTAAGACAGTACTCCCATTGAGTAAAGTCTGAATGGTGACTATTGTGTTCAATGCCGATGCAATTTCTGTGTTTCATCAACACTCTGAAGGTCCACAGATTACAGAATGCATCCAGATGTGCTGCGGAAACTACTACTAGTCTTCCTGTGTACGATCAAAGCGTAGACAGTTTAAGACATTACTACCATGGAGAAAGGTACGCATGGTGCTTATTGTGTTTAATGCCGATGCAATTTTTGTGTTTCATCAACACTCTGAAGGTCCACAGATTACAGAATGTCTCCAGATGTGCTTCGGAAACTAATACTAGTCTTAAAGGGAACGATCAAAGCGTAGACAGTTTGAGACAATACTCCCATGGAGAAAAGTCCGCATGGTGCTTATTGTGTTCAATGCCGATGCAATATTTGTGTTTCATCAACACTCTGAAGGTCCACAGATTACAGAATGCATCCAGATGTGCTTCGGAAACTACCACTAGTCTTCCAGGGAACGATCAAAGCGTAGACAGTTTAAGACATTACTCCCATGGAGAAAAGTGCGCATGGTGCTTATTGTGTTCAATGCCGAATCAATTTCTGTGTTTCATCAACACTCTGAAGGTCCACAGATTTCAGAATGCCTCCAGATGTGCTTCGGAAACTAGTACTAGTCTTCCAGTGTACGATCAAAGCGTAGACAGTTTAAGACATTACTCCCATGGAGAAAAGTTCGCATGGGGCTTTTTGTGTTCAATGCCGATGCAATTTTTGTGTTTCATCAACAATCTGAAGGTCCACAGATTACAGAATGCATCCAGATATGCTTCGGAAACTACTACTAGTCTTCCAGGGAACGATCAAAGCGTAGGCAGTTTAAGACATTACTCCCATGGAGAAAAGTCCGCATGGTGCTTATTGTGTTCAATGCCGATGAATTTTTGTGTTTCATCAACACACTGAAGGTCCACAGATTACAGAATGCATCCAGATGTGCTTCGAAAACTACTACTAGTCTTCCACTGAACGATCAAAGTGTAGACAGTTTAAGACATTACTCAAATGGAGAAAAGTCCCATGGTGCTTATTGTGTTCAATGCCGATGCAATTTCTGTGTTTCATAAACACTCTGAAGGTCCACAGATTACAGAGTGCCTCCAGATGTGCATCGGAAACTACTACTAGTCTTCCAGGGAACGATCAAATCGTAGACAGCTTATGACATTACTCCCATGGAGAAAAGTGCGCATGGTGCTAATTGTGTTCAATGCCGATGCAATTTCTGTGTTTCATCAACACTCTGAAGGTCCACAGATTACAGAATGCCTCCAGATGTGCATCGGAAACTACTACTAGTCTTCCAGTGTACGATCAAAGCGTAGACAGTTTAAGACACTACTCCCATGGAGAAAAGTTCGCATGGGGCTTTTTGTGTTCAATGCCGATGCAATTTTTGTGTTTCATCAACACTCTCAAGGTCCACACATTAAAGAATGCCTCCAGATGTGCTTCGGAAACTACTTCTAGTCTTCCAGGGAACGATCAAACGTAGAAACTTTAAATATTACTCCCATGGAGAATAGCCCGCATGGTGCTTATTGTGTTCAATGCCGATGCAAATTTTGTGTTTCATCCACACTCTGAAGGTCCACAGATTACAGAATGCCTCCAGATGTGCTTCGGAAACTACTACTAGTTTTCCAGTGTACGATCAATGCGTACACAGTTTAAGACATTACTCTCATGGAGAAAAGTCCGCATGGTGCTTATTGTGTTCAATGCCGATGCAATTTTTGTGTTTCATAAACACTCTGAAGGTCCACAGATTACAGAATGAATCCAGATGTGCTTCGGAAACTACTACTACTCTTACAGGGAACGATCAAAGCGTAGACAGTTTGAGACACTACTCCCATGGAGACAATCCCGCATGTTGCTTATTGTGTTCAAAACCGATGCAATTTTTGTGTTTCATCAACACTCTGATGGTCCACAGATTAGAGAATGCATCCTGATGTGCTTTTGAAACTACTACTAGTCTTCCAGTGAACGATCAAAGCGTAGACAGTTTAAAACATTACTCTCATGGAGAAAAGTCCGCATGGTGCTTATTGTGTTCAATGCCGATTCAATTTCTGTGTTTCATCAACATTCTGTAGGTCCACAGATTACAGAATGCCTCCAGATGTGCTTCGGAAACTACTACTAGTCTTCCAGTGAACGATCAAAGCGTAGACAGTTTAAGACACTACTCCCATGGAGAAAAGTCCGCATGGTGCCTATTGAGTCAATGCCGATGCAATTTGTGTGTTTCATCAACACTCTGAAGGTCCACAGATTACAGAATGCCTCCAGATGTGCTTCGGAAACTACTACTACTCTTCCAGTGTACGATCAGAGTAGACAGAATAAGACATTACTCCCATGGAGAAAAGTCCGCATGGTGCTTATTGTGTTCAATGCCGATGTAATTATTGTGGTTCATCAACACTCTGAAGGTAAACAGATTACAGAGTGCCTCCAGTAGTGCTTCGGAAACTACTACTACTCTTCCAGGGAACGATCAAAGCGTAGACAGTTTGAGACATTACTCCCATGGAGAAAAGTCCACAAGGTGCTTATTGTGTTCAAAGCCGATGCAATTTTTGTGTTTCATCAACACCCTGATTGTCCACAGATTACAGAATGCATCCAGATGTGCATTGGAAACTACTACAAGTCTTCCAGTGAACGATCAAAACGTAGACAGTTTTAGACACTACTCCCATGGAGAAAAGTCCGAATGGTGCTTATTGTATTCAATGCCGATGCAATTTTTGTGTTTCATCAACACTCTGAAGGTCCACAGATTACAGAATGCCTCCAGATGTGCTTCGGAAACTACTACTAGTCTTCCAGTGTACGATCAAAGCGTAGGCAGTATAAGATATTACTCCCATGGAGAAAAGTCCGCATGGTGCTTATTGTGTTCAATGCCGATTCAATTTCTGTGTTTCATCAACACTCTGAAGGTCTTCAGTTTACAGAATGCATCCAGATGTGCATCGGAAACTACTACTAGCCTTCCAGTAAACGATCAAAGCGTAGACAGTTTAAGACACTACTCCCATGGAGAAAAGTCCGCATGGTGCTTATTGTTTTCAAAGCCGATGCAATTTTTGTGTTTCATCAACACTCTGAAGGTCCACAGATTACAGAATGCCTCCAGATGTGCTTCAGAAACTACTACTAGTTTCCCAGTGTACGATCAAATTGTAGACAGTTTAAGACATTACTCAAATGGAGAAAAGTTCGCATGGTGGTTATTGTGTTCAATGCCGATTCAATTTCTGTGTTTCATCAACACTCTGAAGGTCCACAGATTACAGATTGCATCCAGATGTGCTTCGGAAACTACAACTAGTCTTCCAGGGAACGATCAAAGCGTAGACAGTTTAAGACATTACTCCCATGGAGAAAAGTCCACATGGTGCTTATTGTGTTCAATGCCGATTCAATTTCTGTGTTTCATCACACTCTGAAGGTCCACAGATTACAGAATGCATCCAGATGTGCTTCGGAAACTACTACTAGTCTTCCAGGGAACGATCAAATCGTAGACAGTTTAAGACATTACTCCCATTGAGAAAAGTCCGAATGCTGCTTATTGTATTCAATGCCGATGCAATTTTTGTGTTTCATCAACACTCTGAAGGTCCACAGATTTCAGAATGCCTCCAGATGTGCTTCGGAAACTAGTACTAGTCTTCCAGTGTACGATCAAAGCGTAGACAGTTTAAGACATTACTCCCATGGAGAAAATCGGCATGGTGCTTATTGTGTTCAATGCCGATGCAATTTTTGTGTTTCATCAACACTCTGAAGGTCCAAGGATTAGAGAATACATCCGGATGTGCCTCGGAAACTACTACTTGTCTTCCAGGGAACGATCAAAGCGTAGACTGTATAAGACATTACTCCCATGGAGAAAAGTTCGCATGGTGGTTATTGTGTACAATGCCGATTCAATTTCTGTGTTTCATCAACACTCTGAAGGTCCACAGATTACAGAATGCATCCAGATGTGCATTGGAAACTACTACTAGTCTTCCAGTGAACGATCAAAGCGTAGACAGTATAAGACACTACTCCCATGGAGAAAAGTCTTAATGGTGCTTATTGTTTTCAATGCCGATGCAATTTTTGTGTTTCATCAACACTCAGAAGGTCCACAGATTACAGAATGCCTCCAGATGTGCTTCAGAAACTACTACTAGTCTCCCAGTGTACGTTTAAAGCGTAGGCAGTTTAAGACATTACTCCCATGGAGAAAAGTTCGCATGGTGGTTATTGTGTTCAATGCCGATTCAATTTCTGTCTTTCATCAACACTCTGAAGGTCCACAGATTACAGAATGCATCCAGATGTGCTTCGGAAACTACAACTAGTCTTCCAGGGAACGATCAAAAACGTAGACAGCTTAAGACATTACTCCCATGGAGAAAAGTCCACATGGTGCTTATTGTGTTCAATGCCGATGCCATTTTTGTGTTTCATCACACTCTGAAGGTCCACAGATTACAGAATACATCCAGATGTGCTTCGGAAACTACTACTAGTCAACCAGGGAACGATCAAAGCGTAGACAGTTTAAGACAGTACTCCCATTGAGTAAAGTCTGAATGGTGACTATTGTGTTCAATGCCGATGCAATTTCTGTGTTTCATCAACACTCTGAAGGTCCACAGATTACAGAATGCATCCAGATGTGCTGCGGAAACTACTACTAGTCTTCCTGTGTACGATCAAAGCGTAGACAGTTTAAGACATTACTACCATGGAGAAAGGTACGCATGGTGCTTATTGTGTTTAATGCCGATGCAATTTTTGTGTTTCACCAACACTCTGAAGGTCCACAGATTACAGAATGTCTTCAGATGTGCTTCGGAAACTAATACTAGTCTTGCAGGGAACGATCAAAGCGTAGACAGTTTGAGACATTACTCCCATGGAGAAAAGTCCGCATGGTGCTTATTGTGTTCAATGCCGATGCAATATTTGTGTTTCATCAACACTCTGAAGGTCCACAGATTACAGAATGCATCCAGATGTGCTTCGGAAACTACCACTAGTCTTCCAGGGAATGATCAAAGCGTAGACAGTTTAAGACATTACTCCCATGGAGAAAAGTGCGCATGGTGCTTATTGTGTTCAATGCCGAATCAATTTCTGTGTTTCATCAACACTCTGAAGGTCCACAGATTTCAGAATGCCTCCAGATGTGCTTCGGAAACTACTACTAGTCTTCCTGTGTACGATCAAAGCGTAGACAGTTTAAGACATTACTACCATGGAGATAGGTACGCATGGTGCTTATTGTGTTCAATGCTGATTCAATTTCTGTGTTTCAGCAACACTCTGAAGGTCCACAGATTACAGAAGGCATCCAGATGTGCTTCGTAAACTACAACTAGTCTTCCAGGGAACGACCAAAGCGTAGACAGTTTAAGACATTACTCCCATGGAGAAAAGACCACATGGTTTTTATTGTGTTCAATGCCGATGCCATTTTTGTGTTTCATCAACACTCTGAAGGTCCACAGGTTACAGAATGCATCCAGATGTGCTTCGGAAACTACTACTAGTCTACCAGGGAACGATCAAAGCGTAGAGAGTTTAAGATATTACTCCCATGGAGAAAAGTCCGCATGGTGCTTATTATGTACAATGCCGTCTCAATTTCTGTGTTTCAGCACACTCTGAAGGCCCACAGAATGCAGAATACATCCGGATGTGCTTCGGAAAGTACTACTTGTCTTCCAGGGAACGATCAAAGCTTAGACAGTATAAGACATTACTCCCATGGAGAAAAGTCCGCATGGTTCTTATTGTGTTCAATGCCGATGCAATTTCTGTGTTTCATCAACACCCTGAAGGTCCACAGATTACAGAATGCATCCAGATGTGCATCGGAAACTACAACTAGTCTTCCAGGGAACGATCAAAGCGTAGGCAGTTTAAGACATTACTCCCATGGAGAAAAGTCCACATGGTTCTTATTGTGTTCAATGCCGATGCCATTTTTGTGTTTCATCAACACTCTGAAGGTCCACAGATTACAGAATGCATCCAGATGTGCTTCGGAAACTACTACTAGTCTTCCAGGGAACGATCAAAGCGTAGACAGTTTAAGACATTACTCCCATTTAGGAAAGTCCGCATGGTGCTTATTGTTTTCAATGCCGAAGCAATTTTTGTGTCTCATCAACACTCTGAAGGTCCACAGATTACAGAATGCATCCAGATGTGCTTCGGAAAATACTACTAGTCTTCCAGGGAACGATCAAAGCGTAGACAGTTTAAGACATTACTCCCAAGGAGAAAAGTCCATATGGTGCTTATTGTGTTCAATGCCGATTCAATTTCTGTGTTTCATCAACACTCTGAAGGTCCACAGAATACAGAATGCATCCAGATGTGCTTCAGAAACTACTACTAGTCTTCCAGGAAACAACCAAATCCTACGCAGTTTAAGACATTACTCCCATGGAGAAAAGTCCGCATGGTGCTTATTGTGTTCAATGGCGATGAATTTTTCTGTTTCATCAACACTCTGAAGGTCCACAGATTACAGAATGCATCCAGATGTGCTCCGGAAACTATTACTAGTCTTCCAGGGAACGATCAAAGTGTAGACAGTTTAAGACATTACTCCCATGGAGGAAAGCCCCATGGTGCTTATTGTGTTCAATGCCGATGCAATATCTTTGTTTCATCAACACTCTGAAAGTACACAGATTACAGAATGCATCCAGATGTGCTTCGGAAACTACTACTAGTTTTCCAGGGAACGATCAAAGCGTAGACAGTTTGAGACATTACTCCCATTTAGAAAAGTCCGCATGGTGCTTATTGTGTTCAAAGCCGATGAAATTTTTTTGTTTCATCAACACTCTGAAGGTCCACAGATTACAGAATGCCTCCAGATGTGCTTCAGAAACTACTACTAGTTTCCCAGTGTACGATCAAATTGTAGACAGTTTAAGACATTACTCAAATGGAGAAAAGTTCGCATGGTGGTTATTGTGTTCAATGCCGATTCAATTTCTGTGTTTCATCAACACTCTGAAGGTCCACAGATTACAGATTGCATCCAGATGTGCTTCGGAAACTACAACTAGTCTTCCAGGGAACGATCAAAGCGTAGACAGTTTAAGACATTACTCCCATGGAGAAAAGTCCACATGGTGCTTATTGTGTTCAATGCCGATTCAATTTCTGTGTTTCATCACACTCTGAAGGTCCACAGATTACAGAATGCATCCAGATGTGCTTCGGAAACTACTACTAGTCTTCCAGGGAACGATCAAATCGTAGACAGTTTAAGACATTACTCCCATTGAGAAAAGTCCGAATGCTGCTTATTGTATTCAATGCCGATGCAATTTTTGTGTTTCATCAACACTCTGAAGGTCCACAGATTTCAGAATGCCTCCAGATGTGCTTCGGAAACTAGTACTAGTCTTCCAGTGTACGATCAAAGCGTAGACAGTTTAAGACATTACTCCCATGGAGAAAATCGGCATGGTGCTTATTGTGTTCAATGCCGATGCAATTTTTGTGTTTCATCAACACTCTGAAGGTCCAAGGATTAGAGAATACATCCGGATGTGCCTCGGAAACTACTACTTGTCTTCCAGGGAACGATCAAAGCGTAGACTGTATAAGACATTACTCCCATGGAGAAAAGTTCGCATGGTTGTTATTGTGTACAATGCCGATTCAATTTCTGTGTTTCATCAACACTCTGAAGGTCCACAGATTACAGAATGCATCCAGATGTGCATTGGAAACTACTACTAGTCTTCCAGTGAACGATCAAAGCGTAGACAGTTTAAGACACTACTCCCATGGAGAAAAGTCTTAATGGTGCTTATTGTTTTCAATGCCGATGCAATTTTTGTGTTTCATCAACACTCAGAAGGTCCACAGATTACAGAATGCCTCCAGATGTGCTTCAGAAACTACTACTAGTCTCCCAGTGTACGTCCAAAGCGTAGGCAGTTTAAGACATTACTCCCATGGAGAAAAGTTCGCATGGTGGTTATTGTGTTCAATGCCGATTCAATTTCTGTCTTTCATCAACACTCTGAAGGTCCACAGATTACAGAATGCATCCAGATGTGCTTCGGAAACTACAACTAGTCTTCCAGGGAACGATCAAAAACGTAGACAGTTTAAGACATTACTCCCATGGAGAAAAGTCCACATGGTGCTTATTGTGTTCAATGCCGATGCCATTTTTGGGTTTCATCACACTCTGAAGGTCCACAGATTACAGAATACATCCAGATGTGCTTCGGAAACTACTACTAGTCAACCAGGGAACGATCAAAGCGTAGACAGTTTAAGACAGTACTCCCATTGAGTAAAGTCTGAATGGTGACTATTGTGTTCAATGCCGATGCAATTTCTGTGTTTCATCAACACTCTGAAGGTCCACAGATTACAGAATGCATCCAGATGTGCTGCGGAAACTACTACTAGTCTTCCTGTGTACGATCAAAGCGTAGACAGTTTAAGACATTACTACCATGGAGAAAGGTACGCATGGTGCTTATTGTGTTTAATGCCGATGCAATTTTTGTGTTTCACCAACACTCTGAAGGTCCACAGATTACAGAATGTCTTCAGATGTGCTTCGGAAACTAATACTAGTCTTGCAGGGAACGATCAAAGCGTAGACAGTTTGAGACATTACTCCCATGGAGAAAAGTCCGCATGGTGCTTATTGTGTTCAATGCCGATGCAATATTTGTGTTTCATCAACACTCTGAAGGTCCACAGATTACAGAATGCATCCAGATGTGCTTCGGAAACTACCACTAGTCTTCCAGGGAATGATCAAAGCGTAGACAGTTTAAGACATTACTCCCATGGAGAAAAGTGCGCATGGTGCTTATTGTGTTCAATGCCGAATCAATTTCTGTGTTTCATCAACACTCTGAAGGTCCACAGATTTCAGAATGCCTCCAGATGTGCTTCGGAAACTACTACTAGTCTTCCTGTGTACGATCAAAGCGTAGACAGTTTAAGACATTACTACCATGGAGATAGGTACGCATGGTGCTTATTGTGTTCAATGCTGATTCAATTTCTGTGTTTCAGCAACACTCTGAAGGTCCACAGATTACAGAAGGCATCCAGATGTGCTTCGTAAACTACAACTAGTCTTCCAGGGAACGACCAAAGCGTAGACAGTTTAAGACATTACTCCCATGGAGAAAAGACCACATGGTTTTTATTGTGTTCAATGCCGATGCCATTTTTGTGTTTCATCAACACTCTGAAGGTCCACAGGTTACAGAATGCATCCAGATGTGCTTCGGAAACTACTACTAGTCTACCAGGGAACGATCAAAGCGTAGAGAGTTTAAGATATTACTCCCATGGAGAAAAGTCCGCATGGTGCTTATTATGTACAATGCCGTCTCAATTTCTGTGTTTCAGCACACTCTGAAGGCCCACAGAATACAGAATACATCCGGATGTGCTTCGGAAACTACTACTTGTCTTCCAGGGAACGATCAAAGCTTAGACAGTATAAGACATTACTCCCATGGAGAAAAGTCCGCATGGTTCTTATTGTGTTCAATGCCGATGCAATTTCTGTGTTTCATCAACACCCTGAAGGTCCACAGATTACAGAATGCATCCAGATGTGCATCGGAAACTACAACTAGTCTTCCAGGGAACGATCAAAGCGTAGGCAGTTTAAGACATTACTCCCATGGAGAAAAGTCCACATGGTTCTTATTGTGTTCAATGCCGATGCCATTTTTGTGTTTCATCAACACTCTGAAGGTCCACAGATTACAGAATGCATCCAGATGTGCTTCGGAAACTACTACTAGTCTTCCAGGGAACGATCAAAGCGTAGACAGTTTAAGACATTACTCCCATTTAGGAAAGTCCGCATGGTGCTTATTGTTTTCAATGCCGAAGCAATTTTTGTGTCTCATCAACACTCTGAAGGTCCACAGATTACAGAATGCATCCAGATGTGCTTCGGAAAATACTACTAGTCTTCCAGGGAACGATCAAAGCGTAGACAGTTTAAGACATTACTCCCATGGAGAAAAGTCCATATGGTGCTTATTGTGTTCAATGCCGATTCAATTTCTGTGTTTCATCAACACTCTGAAGGTCCACAGAATACAGAATGCATCCAGATGTGCTTCAGAAACTACTACTAGTCTTCCAGGAAACAACCAAATCCTACGCAGTTTAAGACATTACTCCCATGGAGAAAAGTCCGCATGGTGCTTATTGTGTTCAATGGCGATGAATTTTTCTGTTTCATCAACACTCTGAAGGTCCACAGATTACAGAATGCATCCAGATGTGCTCCGGAAACTATTACTAGTCTTCCAGGGAACGATCAAAGTGTAGACAGTTTAAGACATTACTCCCATGGAGGAAAGCCCCATGGTGCTTATTGTGTTCAATGCCGATGCAATATCTTTGTTTCATCAACACTCTGAAAGTACACAGATTACAGAATGCATCCAGATGTGCTTCGGAAACTACTACTAGTTTTCCAGGGAACGATCAAAGCGTAGACAGTTTGAGACATTACTCCCATTTAGAAAAGTCCGCATGGTGCTTATTGTGTTCAAAGCCGATGCAATTTTTGTGTTTCATCAACACTCTGAAGGTCCACAGATTACAGAATGCCTCCAGATGTGCTTCAGAAACTACTACTAGTTTCCCAGTGTACGATCAAATTGTAGACAGTTTAAGACATTACTCAAATGGAGAAAAGTTCGCATGGTGGTTATTGTGTTCAATGCCGATTCAATTTCTGTGTTTCATCAACACTCTGAAGGTCCACAGATTACAGATTGCATCCAGATGTGCTTCGGAAACTACAACTAGTCTTCCAGGGAACGATCAAAGCGTAGACAGTTTAAGACATTACTCCCATGGAGAAAAGTCCACATGGTGCTTATTGTGTTCAATGCCGATTCAATTTCTGTGTTTCATCACACTCTGAAGGTCCACAGATTACAGAATGCATCCAGATGTGCTTCGGAAACTACTACTAGTCTTCCAGGGAACGATCAAATCGTAGACAGTTTAAGACATTACTCCCATTGAGAAAAGTCCGAATGCTGCTTATTGTATTCAATGCCGATGCAATTTTTGTGTTTCATCAACACTCTGAAGGTCCACAGATTTCAGAATGCCTCCAGATGTGCTTCGGAAACTACTACTAGTCTTCCTGTGTACGATCAAAGCGTAGACAGTTTAAGACATTACTACCATGGAGATAGGTACGCATGGTGCTTATTGTGTTCAATGCTGATTCAATTTCTGTGTTTCAGCAACACTCTGAAGGTCCACAGATTACAGAAGGCATCCAGATGTGCTTCGTAAACTACAACTAGTCTTCCAGGGAACGACCAAAGCGTAGACAGTTTAAGACATTACTCCCATGGAGAAAAGACCACATGGTTTTTATTGTGTTCAATGCCGATGCCATTTTTGTGTTTCATCAACACTCTGAAGGTCCACAGGTTACAGAATGCATCCAGATGTGCTTCGGAAACTACTACTAGTCTACCAGGGAACGATCAAAGCGTAGAGAGTTTAAGATATTACTCCCATGGAGAAAAGTCCGCATGGTGCTTATTATGTACAATGCCGTCTCAATTTCTGTGTTTCAGCACACTCTGAAGGCCCACAGAATACAGAATACATCCGGATGTGCTTCGGAAACTACTACTTGTCTTCCAGGGAACGATCAAAGCTTAGACAGTATAAGACATTACTCCCATGGAGAAAAGTCCGCATGGTTCTTATTGTGTTCAATGCCGATGCAATTTCTGTGTTTCATCAACACCCTGAAGGTCCACAGATTACAGAATGCATCCAGATGTGCATCGGAAACTACAACTAGTCTTCCAGGGAACGATCAAAGCGTAGGCAGTTTAAGACATTACTCCCATGGAGAAAAGTCCACATGGTTCTTATTGTGTTCAATGCCGATGCCATTTTTGTGTTTCATCAACACTCTGAAGGTCCACAGATTACAGAATGCATCCAGATGTGCTTCGGAAACTACTACTAGTCTTCCAGGGAACGATCAAAGCGTAGACAGTTTAAGACATTACTCCCATTTAGGAAAGTCCGCATGGTGCTTATTGTTTTCAATGCCGAAGCAATTTTTGTGTCTCATCAACACTCTGAACGTCCACAGATTACAGAATGCATCCAGATGTGCTTCGGAAAATACTACTAGTCTTCCAGGGAACGATCAAAGCGTAGACAGTTTAAGACATTACTCCCATGGAGAAAAGTCCATATGGTGCTTATTGTGTTCAATGCCGATTCAATTTCTGTGTTTCATCAACACTCTGAAGGTCCACAGAATACAGAATGCATCCAGATGTGCTTCAGAAACTACTACTAGTCTTCCAGGAAACAACCAAATCCTACGCAGTTTAAGACATTACTCCCATGGAGAAAAGTCCGCATGGTGCTTATTGTGTTCAATGGCGATGAATTTTTCTGTTTCATCAACACTCTGAAGGTCCACAGATTACAGAATGCATCCAGATGTGCTCCGGAAACTATTACTAGTCTTCCAGGGAACGATCAAAGTGTAGACAGTTTAAGACATTACTCCCATGGAGGAAAGCCCCATGGTGCTTATTGTGTTCAATGCCGATGCAATATCTTTGTTTCATCAACACTCTGAAAGTACACAGATTACAGAATGCATCCAGATGTGCTTCGGAAACTACTACTAGTTTTCCAGGGAACGATCAAAGCGTAGACAGTTTGAGACATTACTCCCATTTAGAAAAGTCCGCATGGTGCTTATTGTGTTCAAAGCCGATGCAATTTTTGTGTTTCATCAACACTCTGAAGGTCCACAGATTACAGAATGCCTCCAGATGTGCTTCAGAAACTACTACTAGTTTCCCATTGTACGATCAAATTGTTGACAGTTTAAGACATTACTCAAATGGAGAAAAGTTCGCATGGTGGTTATTGTGTTCAATGCCGATTCAATTTCTGTGTTTCATCAACACTCTGAAGGTCCACAGATTACAGATTGCATCCAGATGTGCTTCGGAAACTACAACTAGTCTTCCAGGGAACGATCAAAGCGTAGACAGTTTAAGACATTACTCCCATGGAGAAAAGTCCACATGGTGCTTATTGTGTTCAATGCCGATTCAATTTCTGTGTTTCATCACACTCTGAAGGTCCACAGATTACAGAATGCATCCAGATGTGCTTCGGAAACTACTACTAGTCTTCCAGGGAACGATCAAAGCGTAGACAGTTTAAGACATTACTCCCATTTAGGAAAGTCCGCATGGTGCTTATTGTTTTCAATGCCGAAGCAATTTTTGTGTCTCATCAACACTCTGAAGGTCCACAGATTACAGAATGCATCCAGATGTGCTTCGGAAAATACTACTAGTCTTCCAGGGAACGATCAAAGCGTAGACAGTTTAAGACATTACTCCCATGGAGAAAAGTCCATATGGTGCTTATTGTGTTCAATGCCGATTCAATTTCTGTGTTTCATCAACACTCTGAAGGTCCACAGAATACAGAATGCATCCAGATGTGCTTCAGAAACTACTACTAGTCTTCCAGGAAACAACCAAATCCTACGCAGTTTAAGACATTACTCCCATGGAGAAAAGTCCGCATGGTGCTTATTGTGTTCAATGGCGATGAATTTTTCTGTTTCATCAACACTCTGAAGGTCCACAGATTACAGAATGCATCCAGATGTGCTCCGGAAACTATTACTAGTCTTCCAGGGAACGATCAAAGTGTAGACAGTTTAAGACATTACTCCCATGGAGGAAAGCCCCATGGTGCTTATTGTGTTCAATGCCGATGCAATATCTTTGTTTCATCAACACTCTGAAAGTACACAGATTACAGAATGCATCCAGATGTGCTTCGGAAACTACTACTAGTTTTCCAGGGAACGATCAAAGCGTAGACAGTTTGAGACATTACTCCCATTTAGAAAAGTCCGCATGGTTCTTATTGTGTTCAATGCCGATGCAATTTTTGTGTTTCATCAACACTCTGAAGGTCCAAGGATTAGAGAATACATCCGGATGTGCCTCGGAAACTACTACTTGTCTTCCAGGGAACGATCAAAGCGTAGACTGTATAAGACATTACTCCCATGGAGAAAAGTTCGCATGGTTGTTATTGTGTACAATGCCGATTCAATTTCTGTGTTTCATCAACACTCTGAAGGTCCACAGATTACAGAATGCATCCAGATGTGCATTGGAAACTACTACTAGTCTTCCAGTGAACGATCAAAGCGTAGACAGTTTAAGACACTACTCCCATGGAGAAAAGTCTTAATGGTGCTTATTGTTTTCAATGCCGATGCAATTTTTGTGTTTCATCAACACTCAGAAGGTCCACAGATTACAGAATGCCTCCAGATGTGCTTCAGAAACTACTACTAGTCTCCCAGTGTACGTCCAAAGCGTAGGCAGTTTAAGACATTACTCCCATGGAGAAAAGTTCGCATGGTGGTTATTGTGTTCAATGCCGATTCAATTTCTGTCTTTCATCAACACTCTGAAGGTCCACAGATTACAGAATGCATCCAGATGTGCTTCGGAAACTACAACTAGTCTTCCAGGGAACGATCAAAAACGTAGACAGTTTAAGACATTACTCCCATGGAGAAAAGTCCACATGGTGCTTATTGTGTTCAATGCCGATGCCATTTTTGGGTTTCATCACACTCTGAAGGTCCACAGATTACAGAATACATCCAGATGTGCTTCGGAAACTACTACTAGTCAACCAGGGAACGATCAAAGCGTAGACAGTTTAAGACAGTACTCCCATTGAGTAAAGTCTGAATGGTGACTATTGTGTTCCATGCCGATGCAATTTCTGTGTTTCATCAACACTCTGAAGGTCCACAGATTACAGAATGCATCCAGATGTGCTGCGGAAACTACTACTAGTCTTCCTGTGTACGATCAAAGCGTAGACAGTTTAAGACATTACTACCATGGAGAAAGGTACGCATGGTGCTTATTGTGTTTAATGCCGATGCAATTTTTGTGTTTCATCAACACTCTGAAGGTCCACAGATTACAGAATGTCTTCAGATGTGCTTCGGAAACTAATACTAGTCTTGCAGGGAACGATCAAAGCGTAGACAGTTTGAGACATTACTCCCATGGAGAAAAGTCCGCATGGTGCTTATTGTGTTCAATGCCGATGCAATATTTGTGTTTCATCAACACTCTGAAGGTCCACAGATTACAGAATGCATCCAGATGTGCTTCGGAAACTACCACTAGTCTTCCAGGGAATGATCAAAGCGTAGACAGTTTAAGACATTACTCCCATGGAGAAAAGTGCGCTTGGTGCTTATTGTGTTCAATGCCGAATCAATTTCTGTGTTTCATCAACACTCTGAAGGTCCACAGATTTCAGAATGCCTTCAGATGTGCTTCGGAAACTACTACTAGTCTTCCTGTGTACGATCAAAGCGTAGACAGTTTAAGACATTACTACCATGGAGATAGGTACGCATGGTGCTTATTGTGTTCAATGCTGATTTAATTTCTGTGTTTCAGCAACACTCTGAAGGTCCACAGATTACAGAAGGCATCCAGATGTGCTTCGTAAACTACAACTAGTCTTCCAGGGAACGACCAAAGCGTAGACAGTTTAAGACATTACTCCCATGGAGAAAAGACCACATGGTTTTTATTGTGTTCAATGCCGATGCCATTTTTATGTTTCATCAACACTCTGAAGGTCCACAGGTTACAGAATGCATCCAGATGTGCTTCGGAAACTACTACTAGTCTACCAGGGAACGATCAAAGCGTAGAGAGTTTAAGATATTACTCCCATGGAGAAAAGTCCGCATGGTGCTTATTATGTACAATGCCGTCTCAATTTCTGTGTTTCAGCACACTCTGAAGGCCCACAGAATACAGAATACATCCGGATGTGCTTCGGAAACTACTACTTGTCTTCCAGGGAACGATCAAAGCTTAGACAGTATAAGACATTACTCCCATGGAGAAAAGTCCGCATGGTTCTTATTGTGTTCAATGCCGATGCAATTTCTGTGTTTCATCAACACCCTGAAGGTCCACAGATTACAGAATGCATCCAGATGTGCATCGGAAACTACAACTAGTCTTCCAGGGAACGATCAAAGCGTAGGCAGTTTAAGACATTACTCCCATGGAGAAAAGTCCACATGGTTCTTATTGTGTTCAATGCCGATGCTATTTTTGTGTTTCATCAACACTCTGAAGGTCCACAGATTACAGAATGCATCCAGATGTGCTTCGGAAACTACTACTAGTCTTCCAGGGAACGATCAAAGCGTAGACAGTTTAAGACATTACTCCCATTTAGGAAAGTCCGCATGGTGCTTATTGTTTTCAATGCCGAAGCAATTTTTGTGTTTCATCAACACTCTGAAGGTCCACAGATTACAGAATGCATCCAGATGTGCTTCGGAAAATACTACTAGTCTTCCAGGGAACGATCAAAGCGTAGACAGTTTAAGACATTACTCCCATGGAGAAAAGTCCATATGGTGCTTATTGTGTTCAATGCCGATTCAATTTCTGTGTTTCATCAACACTCTGAAGGTCCACAGAATACAGAATGCATCCAGATGTGCTTCAGAAACTACTACTAGTCTTCCAGGAAACGACCAAATCCTACGTAGTTTAAGACATTACTCCCATGGAGAAAAGTCCGCATGGTGCTTATTGTGTTCAATGGCGATGAATTTTTCTGTTTCATCAACACTCTGAAGGTCCACAGATTACAGAATGCATCCAGATGTGCTCCGGAAACTATTACTAGTCTTCCAGGGAACGATCAAAGTGTAGACAGTTTAAGACATTACTCCCATGGAGGAAAGCCCCATGGTGCTTATTGTGTTCAATGCCGATGCAATATCTTTGTTTCATCAACACTCTGAAAGTACACAGATTACAGAATGCATCCAGATGTGCTTCGGAAACTACTACTAGTTTTCCAGGAAACGATCAAAGCGTAGACAGTTTGAGACATTACTCCCATTTAGAAAAGTCCGCATGGTGCTTATTGTGTTCAAAGCCGATGCAATTTTTGTGTTTCATCAACACTCTGCAGGTCCACAGATTACAGAACGCCTCCAGATGTGCTTCGGAAACTACTACTAGTCTTCCTGTGTACGATCAAAGCGTAGACAGTTTAAGACATTACTCCCATGGAGAAAAGTCCGCATGGTGCTTATTGTGTTCAATGCCGATTCAATTCTGTGTTTCATCAACACTCTGAAGGTCGACAGATTACAGAATGCTTCCAGATGTGCTTCGCAAACTACTATTAGTCTTCCAGTGTACGATCAAAGCCTAGACAGTTTAAGACATTACTCCCATTTTGGAAGTCCGCATGGTGCTTATTGTGTGCAATGCCGATGCAATTTCTTTGTTTCATCAACACTCTGAAGGTCCACAGATTACAGAATGCCTCCAGATGTGCTTCGGAAACTACTACTAGTCTTCCAGTGTACGATCAAAGCGTAGACAGTTTAAGACATTACTCCCATTTAGGAAAGTCCGCATGGTGCTTATTGTGTTCAATGCCAAAGCAATTTTTGTGTTTCATCAACACTCTGAAGGTCCACAGATTACAGAACGCATCCAGATGTGCTTCGGAAAATACTACTAGTCTTCCAGGGAACGATCAAAGCGTAGACAGTTTAAGACATTACTCCCATGGAGAAAAGTCCATATGGTGCTTATTGTGTTCAATGCCGATTCAAATTCTGTGTTTCATCAACACTCTGAAGGTCCACAGAATACAGAATGCATCCAGATGTGCTTCAGAAACTACTACTAGTCTTCCAGGAAACGAGCAAATCCTACCCAGTTTAAGACATTACTCCCATGGAGAAAAGTCCGCATGGTGCTTATTGTGTTCAATGGCGATGAATTTTTCTGTTTCATCAACACTCTGAAGGTCCACAGATTACAGAATGCATCCAGATGTGCTCCGGAAACTATTACTAGTCTTCCAGGGAACGGTCAAAGTGTAGACAGTTTAAGACATTACTCCCATGGAGGAAAGTCCCATGGTGCTTATTGTGTTCAATGCCGATGCAATATCTTTGTTTCATCAACACTCTGAAAGTACACAGTTTACAGAATGCATCCAGATGTGCTTCGGAAACTACTACTAGTTTTCCAGGGAACGATCAAAGCGTAGACAGTTTGAGACATTACTCCCATTTAGAAAAGTCCGCATGGTGCTTATTGTGTTCAAAGCCGATGCAATTTTTGTGTTTCATCAACACCCTGAAGGTCCACAGATTACAGAATGCATCCAGAAGTGCATCGGAAACTACTACTAGCCTTCCAGTGAACGATCAAAGCGTAGACAGTTTAAGACACTACTCCCATGGAGAAAAGTCCGCATGGTGCTTATTGTGTTCAATGCCGATGCAATTTCTGTGTTTCATCAACACTCTGCAGGTCCACAGATTACAGAACGCCTCCAGATGTGCTTCGGAAACTACTACTAGTCTTCCTGTGTACGATCAAAGCGTAGACAGTTTAAGACATTACTCCCATGGAGAAAAGTCCGCATGGTGCTTATTGTGTTCTATGCCGATTCAATTTCTGTGTTTCATCAACACTCTGAAGGTCGACAGATTACAGAATGCTTCCAGATGTGCTTCGGAAACTACTATTAGTCTTCCAGTGTACGATCAAAGCGTAGACAGTTTAAGACATTACTCCCATTTAGAGAAGTCCGCATGGTGCTTATTGTGTTCAATGCCGATGCAATTTCTTTGTTTCATCAACACTCTGAAGGTCCACAGATTACAGAATGCCTCCAGATGTGCTTCGGAAACTACTACTAGTCTTCCAGCTTACGATCAAAGCGTAGACAGTTTAAGGCATTACTCCCATGGAGAAAAGTCGGCATGGTGCTTATTGTGTTCAATGCCGATGCAATTTTTGTGTTTCAGCAACACTCTGAAGGTCCACAGTTTTCAGAATGCCTCCAGATGTGCTTCGGAAACTACTACTAGTCTTCCAGGGAACGATCAAAGCGTAGACAGTTTAAGACATTACTCCCATGGAGAAAAGTACGCATGGTGCTTATTGTGTTCAATGCCGATGCAATTTCTGTGTTTCATCAACACTCTGAAGGTCCACAGATTTCAGAATGCCTCCAGATGTGCTTCGGAAACTACTACTAGTCTTCCAGGGAACGATCAAAGCGTAGACAGCTTAAGACAATTCTCGCATGGAGAAAAGTACGCATGGTGCTTTTTGTGTTCAATGCCGATGCAATTTCTGTGTTTCATCAACACTCTGAAGGTCCACAGATTTCAGAATGCCTCCAGATGAGCTTCGGAAACTACTACTAGTCTTCCAGGGAACGATCAAAGCGTACACAGTTTAAGACATTACTCCCATTTAGGAAAGTCCGCATAATGCTTATTGTGTTCAATGCCGATGCAATTTTTGTGTTTCATCAACACTCTGAAGGTCCACAGATTACAGAGTGCATCCAGATGTGCTTCGGAAACTACTACTAGTCTTCCAGGGAACGATCAAAGCGTAGACAGTTTGAGACATTACTCCCTTTTAGAAAAGTCCGCATGGTGTTTATTGTGTTCAAAGCCGATGCAATTTTTGTGCTTCATCAACACCCTGAAGGTCCACAGATTACAGAATGCATCCAGATGTACTTCGGAAACTACTACTAGTCTTCCAGGGAACGATCAAAGCGTAGTCAGTTTAAGAAATTACTCCCATGGAGAAAAGTCCGAATGGTGCTTATTGTGTTCAATGCCGATGCAATATCTGTGTTGCATCAACACTCTGAAGGTCCACAGATTACAGAATGCCTCCAGATGTGCTTCGGAAACTACTACTAGTCTTGCAGTGAGCGATCACAGCGTAGACAGTTTAAGACATTACTCCCATGGAGAAAAGTTCGCATGGTGCTTATAGTGTTCAATGCCGATTAAATTTCTGTGTTTCATCAACACTCTGAAGGTCCACAGATTACAGAATGCATCCAGATGTGCTTCGGAATCTACTACTAGTCTTCCAGTGTACGATCAAGGCGTAGACAGTTTAAGACATTACTCCCATGGAGAAAAGTCCGCATGGTGCTTGTTGTGTTCAACGCCGATGTAATTTCTGTGATTCATCAACACTCTGGTCCACAGATTACAGAATGCCTCCAGATGTGCTTCGGAAACTACTACTAGTCTTCCAATGTACGATCAAAGCGTAGACAGTTTAAGACATTACTACCATGGAGAAAAGTCCGCATGGTGCTTATTGTGTTCAATGCCGATGCAATTTCTGTGTTTCATCAACACTCTGAAGGTCCACAGATTACAGAATGCATCCAGATGTGCTTCGGAAACTACTACTAGTCTTCGAGGGAACGATCAAAGCGTAGACAGCTTAAGACATTACTCCCATGGAGAAAAGTCCGCATGGTGCTTATTGTGTTCAATGCCGATGCAATTTCTTTGTCTCATCAACACTCTGAAGGTCCACAGATTACAGAATGCCTCCAGATGTGCTTCGGAAACTACTACTAGTCTTCCAGTGTACAATCAAAGTGTAGACAGTTTAAGACACTATTCCCATGGAGAAAAGTCCGCATGGTGCTTATTGTTTGCAATGGCGATGCAGTTTTTGTGTTTCATCAACACTCTGAACGTCCACAGATTACAGAATGCCTCCAGATGTGCTTCGGAAACTACTACTAGTCTTCCAGGGATCGATCAAAGCGTAGACAGTTTGATACATTACTTCCATGGAGAAAAGTCCGCATGGTGCTTATTGTGTTCAATGACGATGCAATTTTTGTTTTTCATCAACACTCTGAAGGTCCACAGATTACAGAATGCATCCAGATATGCTTCGGAAACTACTACTAGTCTTCCAGGGAACGATCAAAGCGTAGACAGTTTCAGACATTACTCCCATGGAGAAAAGTCCGTATGGTGCTTATTGTGTTCAATGCCGATTCAATTTCTGTGTTTCATCAACACTCTGAAGGTCCACAGCTTACAAAATGCCTCCAGATGTGCTTCGAAAACTACTACTAGTCTTCCAGTGTACGATCAAAGGTAGACAGTTTAAGACATTACTACCATGGAGAAAAGCCCGCATGGTGCTTATTGTGTTCAATGCCGATGCAATTTTTGTGTTTCATCAACACTCTGAAGGTCCACAGATTACAGAATGCCTCCAGATGTGCTTCGGAAACTACTACTACTCTTCCAGGGAACGATCAAAGCGTAGACAGTTTGAGACATTACTCCCATGGAGAAAAGTCCGCATGGTGCTTATTGAGTTAAATGCCGATGCAATGTTTGTGTTTCATCAACACTCTGAAGGTCCATAGATTACAGAATGCATCCAGATGTTGTTCGGAAACTACTACTAGTCTTCCAGTGAACGATCAAAGCGTAGACAGTTTAAGACATTACTCCCATGGGGAAAAGTCCGCATGGTGCTTATTGTGTTCAATGCCGATGCAATATCTGTGTTTCATCACACTCTGAAAGTCCACAGATTACAGAATGCATCCAGATGTGCTTCGGAAACTACTACGAGTCTTCCAGTGTACGATCAAAGCGTAGACAGTTTAAGGCATTTCTGCCATGGAGAAAAGTCGGCATGGTGCTTATTGTGTTCAATGCCTATGCAATTTCTGTGTTTCATCAACACTCTGAAGGTCCAAGGATTACAGAATGCATCCAGATGTGCATCGGAAACTACTACTAGCCTTCCAGTGAACGATCAAAGCGTAGACAGTTTAAGACACTACTCCCATGGAGAAAAGTACGCATGGTGCTTATTGTGTTCAATGCCGATGCAATTTCTGTGTTTCATCTACACTCTGAAGGTCCACAGATTTCAGAATGCCTCCAGATGTGCTTCGGAAACTACTACTAGTCTTCCAGTGAACGATCAAAGCGTAGACAGTTTAAGACAATTCTCTCATGGAGAAAAGTACGCATGGTGCTTATTGTGTTCAATGCCGATGTAATTTCTGTGTTTCATCAACACTCTGAAGGTCCACAGATTTCAGAATGCCTCCATATGTGCTTCGGAAACTACTACTAGTCTTCCAGGGAACGATCAAAGCGTAGACAGTTCAAGACATTACTCCCATGGAGAAAAGTCCGCATGGTGCTTATTGTGTTCAATGCCGATGCAATTTCTGTGTTTCATCAACACTCTGCAGGTCCACAGATTACAGAACGCCTCCAGATGTGCTTCGGAAACTACTACTAGTCTTCCAGTGTACAATCAAAGTGTAGACAGTTTAAGACATAACTCCCATGGAGAAAAGTCCGCATAGTGCTTATTGTGTTCAATGCCGATGCTGCTTTTGTGTTTCATCAACACTCTGAACGTCCACAGATTACAGAATGCCTCCAGATGTGCTTCTGAAATTACTAGTAGTCTTCCAGGGAACGATCAAAGCGTAGACAGTTTAAGACATTACTCCCATTTAGGAAAATCCGCATAATGCTTATTGTGTTCAATGCCGATGCAATTTTTGTGTTTCATCAACACTCTGAAGGTCCACAGATTACAGAATGCCTCCAGATGTGCTTCGCGGAACTACTACTAGTCTTCCAGGGAACGATCAAAGCGTAGACAGTTTGAGACATTACTCCCTTTTAGAAAAAACCGCATGGTGCTTATTGTGTTCAAAGCCGATGCAATTTCTGTGTTTCATCAACACTCTGAAGGTCCACAGATTACAGAATGCATCCAGATGTGCTTCGGAATCTACTACTAGTCTTCCAGTGTACGATCAAAGCGTAGACAGTTTAAGACATTACTCCCATGGAGAAAAGTCCGCATGGTGCTTGTTGTGTTCAATGCCGATGCAATTTCTGTGATTCATCAACACTCTGGTCCACAGATTACAGAATGCCTCCAGATGTGCTTTGGAAACTACTACTAGTCTTCCAGTGTACGATCAAAGCGTAGACAGTTTAAGACATTACTACCATGGAGAAAAGTCCGCATTGTCCTTATTGTGTTCAATGCCGATGCAATTTCTGTGTTTCATCAACACTCTGGAGGTCCACAGATTACAGAATGCATCCAGCTGTGATTCGGAAACTACTACTAGTCTTCGAGGGAACGATCAAAGCGTAAACAGTTTAAGACATTACTCCAATGGAGAAAAGTCCGCATGGTGCTTATTGTGTTCAATGCCGATGCAATTTCTTTGTCTCATCAACACTCTGAAGGTCCACAGATTACAGAATGCCTCCAGATGTGCTTCGGAAACTACTACTAGTCTTCCAGTGTACAATCAAAGTGTAGACAGTATAAGACACTACTCCATGGAGAAAAGTCCGCATGGTGCTTATTGTTTGCAATGCCGATGCAGTTTTTGTGTTTCATCAATACTCTGAATGTCCACAGATTACAGAATGCCTCCAGATGTGCTTCGGAAACTACTACTAGTCTTCCAGGGAACGATGAAATCGTAGACAGTTTGATACATTACTTCCATGGAGAAAAGTCCGCATGGTGCTTATTGTGTTCAATGCCGATGCAATTTTTGTGTTTCATCAACACTCTGAAGGTCCACAGATTACAGAATGCATCCAGATATTCTTCGGAAACTACTACTAGTCTTCCAGGGAACGATCAAAGCGTAGACAGTTTAAGACATTACTCCCATGGAGAAAAGTCCATATTATGCTTATTGTGTTCAATGCCGATTCAATTTCTGTGTTTCATCAACACTCTGAAGGTCCACAGAAAACAGAATGCATCCAGATGTGCTTCAGAAACTACTACTAGTCTTAAACGATCAAAGCCTACGCAGTTTAAGACATTACTCCCATGCAGAAAAGTCCGCATGGTGCTTATTGTGTTCAATGGTGATGAATTTTTGTGTTTCATCAACACTCTGAAGGTCCACAGATTACAGAATGTATCCAGATGTGCTTCGGAAACTACTACTAGTCTTCCAGTGAACGATCAAAGTGTAGACAGTTTAAGACATTACTCCCATGTAGGAAAGTCCCATGGTGCTTATTGTGTTCAATGCCGATGCAATTTCTTTGTTTCATCAACACTCCGAAGGTCCACAGATTACAGAATGCCTCCAGATGTGCTTCGGAAGCTACTAGTAGACTTCCAGGGAACAATCAAAGCGTAGACAGTTTAAGACATTACTCCCATGGAGAAAAGTCTGTATGGTGCTTATTGTGTTCAATGCCGATTCAATTTCTGTGTTTCATCAACACTCTGAAGGTCCACAGATTACAGAATGCCTCCAGATGTGCTTCGGAAACTACTACTAGTCTTCCAGTGTACGATCAAAGCGTAGACAGTTTAAGGAATTACTCCCATGGAGAAAAGTCGGCATGGTGCTTATTGTGTTCAATGCCGATGCAATTTCTGTGTTTCATCAACACTCTGAAGGTCCAAGGATTACAGAATGCATCCAGATGTGCATCGGAAACTACTACTAGCCTTCCAGTGAACGATCAAAGCGTAGACAGTTTAAGACACTACTCCCATGGAGAAAAGTCCGCATGGTGCTAATTATTTTCAATGCCGATGCAATTTTTGTGTTTCATCAACATTCTGAACGTCCACAGATAACAGAATGCCTCCAGATGTGCTTCAGAAGCTACTACTAGTCTCCCAGTGTACGATCAAAGCGTAGACAGTTTAAGACATTACTCCCATGGAGAAAAGTACGCATGGTGCTTATTGTGTACAATGCCGATGCAATTTCTGTGTTTCATCAACACTCTGAAGGACCACAGATTTCAGAATGCCTCCAGATGTGCTTCGGAAACTACTACTAGTCTTCCAGTGAACGATCAAAGCGTAGACAGCTTAAGACAATTCTCTCACGGAGATAAGTACGCATGGTGCTAATTGTGTTCAATGCCGATGCAATTTCTGTGTTTCATCAACACTCTGAAGGTCCACAGATTTCAGAATGCCTCCATATGTGCTTCAGAAACTACTACTAGTCTTCCAGGGAACGATCAAAGCGTAGACAGTTCAAGACATTACTCCCATGGAGAAAAGTCCACATGGTGCTTATTGTGTTCAAGGCCGATGCAATTTCTGTGTTTCATCAACACTCTGCAGGTCCACTGATTACAGAACGCCTCCAGATGTGCTTCGGAAACTACTACTAGTCTTCCAGTGTACAATCAAAGTGTAGACAGTTTAAGACATTACTCCCTTGGAGAAAAGTCCGCATAGTGCTTATTGTGTTCAATGCCGATGCTGCTTTTGTGTTTCATCAACACTCTGAACGTCCACAGATTACAGAATGCCTCCAGATGTGCTTCTGAAACTACTAGTAGTCTTCCAGGGAACGATCAAAGCGTAGACAGTTTAAGACATTACTCCCATTTAGGAAAATCCGCATAATGCTTATTGTGTTCAATGCCGATGCAATTTTTGTGTTTCATCAACACCCTGAAGGTCCACAGATTACAGAATGCATACAGATGTGCTTCGGAATCTACTACTAGTCTTCCAGGGAACGATCAAATCGTAGACAGTTTGATACATTACTTCCATGGAGAAAAGTCCGCATGGTGCTTATTGTGTTCAATGCCGATGCCATTTTTGTGTTTCATCAACACTCTGAAGGTCCACAGATTACAGAATGCATCCAGATATTCTTCGGAAACTACTACTAGTCTTCCAGGGAACGATCAAAGCGTAGACAGTTTAAGACATTACTCCCATGGAGAAAAGTCCATATTATGCTTATTGTGTTCAATGCCGATTCAATTTCTGTGTTTCATCAACACTCTGAAGGTCCACAGAATACAGAATGCATCCAGATGTGCTTCAGAAACTACTACTAGTCTTCCACTAAACGATCAAAGCCTACGCAGTTTAAGACATTACTCCCATGCAGAAAAGTCCGCATGGTGCTTATTGTGTTCAATGGCGATGAATTTTTGTGTTTCATCAACACTCTGAAGGTCCACAGATTACAGAATGTATCCAGATGTGCTTCGGAAACTACTACTAGTCTTCCAGTGAACGATCAAAGTGTAGACAGTTTAAGACATTACTCCCATGTAGGAAAGTCCCATGGTGCTTATTGTGTTCAATGCCGATGCAATTTCTTTGTTTCATCAACACTCCGAAGGTCCACAGATTACAGAATGCCTCCAGATGTGCTTCGGAAACTACTAGTAGACTTCCAGGGAACAATCAAAGCGTAGACAGTTTAAGACATTACTCCCTTGGAGAAAAGTCCGTATGGTGCTTATTGTGTTCAATGCCGATTCAATTTCTGTGTTTCATCAACACTCTGAAGGTCCACAGATTACAGATAACCTCCAGATGTGCTTCGAAAACTACTACTAGTCTTCCACGGAACCATCAAAGCGTAGACAGTTTCAGACATTACTCCCATTTAGGAAAGTCCGCATGGTGCTTATTGTGTTCAATGCCGATGCAATTTTTGTGTTTCATCAACACTCGGAAGGTCCACAGATTACAGAATGCATCCAGATGTGCTTCGGAAACTACTACTAGTCTTCCAGGGAACGATCAAAGCGTAGACAGTTTGAGACATTACTCCCATTTAGAAAAGTCCGCATGGTTCTTATTGTGTTCAAAGCCGATGCAATATTTGTGTTTCATCAACACCCTGAAGGTCCACAGATTACAGAATGCCTCCAGAAGTGCATCGGAAACTACTACTAGCCTTCCACTGAACGTTAAAGCGTAGACAGTTTAAGACACTACTCCCATGGAGAAAAGTCCGCATGGTGCTTATTGTTTTCAATGCCGATGCAATTTTTGTGTTTCATCAACACTCTGAAGGTCCACAGATAACAGAATTCCTCCAGATGTGCTTCAGAAACTACTACTAGTCTCCCAGTGTACGATCAAAGCGTAGACAGTTTAAGACACTACTCACATGTAGAAAAGTCCGCATAGTGCTTATTGTTTTCAATGCCGATGCAATTTCTGTGTTTCATCAACACTCTGAAGGACCACAGATTTCAGAATGCCTCCAGATGTGCTTCTGAAACTACTACTAGTCTTCCAGGGAACGATCAAAGCGTAGACAGTTCAAGACATTACTCCCATGGAGAAAAGTCCGCATGGTGCTTATTGTGTTCAATGCCGATGCAATTTCTGTGTTTCATCAACACTCCGCAGGTCCACAGATTACAGAACGCCTCCAGATGTGCTTCGGAAACTACTACTAGTCTTCCAGTGTACAATCAAAGTGTAGGCAGTTTAAGACATTACTCCCATGGAGAAAAGTCCGCATAGTGCTTGTTGTGTTCAATGCCGATGCAATTTCTGTGATTCATCAACACTCTGGTCCACAGATTACAGAATGCCTCCAGATGTGCTTTGGAAACTACTACTAGTCTTCCAGTGTACGATCAAAGCGTAGACAGTTTAAGACATTACTACCATGGAGAAAAGTCCGCATGGTGCTTATTGTGTTCAATGCCGATGCAATTTCTGTGTTTCATCAACACTCTGGAGGTCCACAGATTACATATTGCATCCACATGTGATTCGGAAACTACTACTAGTCTTCGAGGGAACGATCAAAGCGTAGACAGTTTGAGACATTACTCCCATGGAGAAAAGTCCGCATGGTGCTTATTGTGTTCAATGCCGATGCAATTTCTTTGTCTCATCAACACTCTGAAGGTCCACAGATTACAGAATGCCTCCAGATGTGCTTCGGAAACTACTACTAGTCTTCCAGTGTACAATCAAAGTGTAGACAGTTTAAGACACTACTCCCATGGAGAAAAGTCCGCATGGTGCTTATTGTTTGCAATGCCGATGCAGTTTTTGTGTTTCATCAATACTCTGAATGTCCACAGATTACAGAATGCCTCCAGATGTGCTTCGGAAACTACTACTAGTCTTCCAGGGAACGATCAAAGCGTAAACAGTTTGAGACATTACTCCCATTTAGAAAAGTCCGCATGGTGCTTATTGTGTTCAAAGCCGATGCAATTTTTGTGTTTCATCAACACCCAGAAGGTCCACAGATTACAGGATGCCTCCAGAAGTGCATCGGAAACTACTACTAGCCTTCCAGTGAACGATCAAAGCGTAGACAGTTTAAGACACTACTCCCATGGAGAAAAGTCCGCATGGTGCTTATTGTTTTCAATGCCGATGCAATTTTTGTGTTTCATCAACACTCTGAAGGTCCACAGATAACAGAATTCCTCCAGATGTGCTTCAGAAACTACTGCTAGTCTCCCAGTGTACGATCAAAGCGTAGACAGTTTAAGACACTACTCCCATGGAGAAAAGTCCGCATGGTGCTTATTGTTTTCAATGCCGATACAATTTTTGTGTTTCATCAACACTCTGAAAGTCCACAGATAACGGAATGCCTCCAGATGTTGTTCAGAAGCTACTACTAGTCTCCCAGTGTACGATCAAAGCGTAGACAGTTTAAGACATTACTCCCATGGAGAAAAGTACGCATGGTTTTTATTGTGTTCAATTCCGATGCAATTTCTGTGTTTCATCAACACTCTGAAGGACCACAGATTTCAGAATACCTCCAGATGTGCTTCGGAAACTACTACTAGTCTTCCAGTGAACGATCAAAGCGTAGACAGTTTAAGACAATTCTCTCATGGAGAAAAGTACGCATGGTGCTTATTGTGTTCACTGCCGATGCAATTTCTGTGTTTCATCAACACTCTGAAGGTCCACAGATTTCAGAATGCCTCCATATGTGCTTCGGAAACTACTACTAGTCTTCCAGGGAACGATCAAAGCGTAGACAGTTCAAGACATTACTCCCATGGAGAAAAGTCCGCATGATGCTTATTGTGTTCAATGCCGATGCAATTTCTGTGTTTCATCAACACTCTGCAGGTCCACAGATTACAGAACGCCTCCAGATGTGCTTCGGAAACTACTACTAGTCTTCCAGTGTACAATCAAAGTGTAGACAGTTTAAGACATTACTCCCATGGAGAAAAGTCCGCATAGTGCTTATTGTGTTCAATGGCGATGCTGCTTTTGTGTTTCATCAACACTCTGAACGTCCACAGATTACAGAATGCCTCCAGATGTGCTTCTGAAACTACTAGTAGTCATCCAGTGTACGATCAAAGCGTAGACAGTTTAAGACATTACTCCCATGGAGGAAAGTCCGCATAGTGCTTGTTGTGTTCAATGCCGACGCAATTTCTGTGATTCATCAACACTCTGGTCCACAGATTACAGAATGCCTCCAGATGTGCATCGGAAACTACTACTAGTCTTCCAGTGTACGATCAAAGCGTAGACAGTTTAAGACATTACTACCATGGAGAAAAGTCCGCATGGTGCTTATTGTGTTCAATGCCGATGCAATTTCTGTGTTTCATCAACACTCTGGAGGTCCACAGATTACAGAATGCATCCAGATGTGATTCGGAAACTACTACTAGTCTTCTCAGGGAACGATCAAAGCGTAGACAGTTTAAGACATTACTCCCATGGAGAAAAGTCCGCATGGTGCTTATTGTGTTCAATGCCGATGCAATTTCTTTGTCTCATCAACACTCTGAAGGTTCACAGATTACAGAATGCCTCCAGATGTGCTTCGGAAACTACTACTAGTCTTCCAGTGTACAATCAAAGTGTAGACAGTTTAAGACACTACCCCCATGGAGAAAAGTCCGCATGGTGCTTATTGTTTGCAATGCCAATGCAGTTTTTGTGTTTCATCAATACTCTGAATGTCCACAGATTACAGAATGCCTCCAGATGTGCTTCGTAAACTACTACTAGTCTTCCAGGGAACGATCAAAGCGTAGACAGTTTGATACATTACTTCCATGGAGAAAAGTCCGCATGGTGCTTATTGTGTTCAATGCCGATGCAATTTTTGTGTTTCATCAACACTCTGAAGGTCCACAGATTACAGAATGCATCCAGATATGCTTCGGAAACTACTACTAGTCTTCCAGGGATCGATCAAAGCGTAGACAGTTTAAGACATTACTCCCATGGAGAAAAGTCCATATTATGCTTATTGTGTTCAATGCCGATTCAATTTCTGTGTTTCATAAACACTCTGAAGGTCCACAGAATACAGAATGCATCCAGATGTGCTTCAGAAACTTCTACTAGTCTTCCACTAAACGATCAAAGCCTAGGCAGTTTAAGACATTACTCCCATGCAGAAAAGTCCGCATGGTGCTTATTGTGTTCAATGGCGATGAATTTTTGTGTTTCATCAACACTCTGAAGGTCCACAGATTACAGAATGTATCCAGATGTGCTTCGGAAACTACTACTAGTCTTCCAGTGAACGATCAAACGTGTAGACAGTTTAAGACATTACTCCCATGTAGGAAAGTCCCATGATGCTTATTGTGTTCAATGCCGATGCAATTTCTTTGTTTCATCAACACTCTGAAGGTAAACAGATTACAGAATGCCTCCAGATGTGCTTCATAAACTACTAGTAGTCTTCCACGGAACGATCAAAGCGTAGACAGTTTAAGACATTACTCCCATGGAGAAAAGTCCGTATATTGCTTATTGTGTTCAATGCCGATTCAATTTCTGTGTTTCATCAACACTTTGAAGGTCCACAGATTACAGATAGCCTCCAGATGTGCTTCGAAAACTACTACTAGTCTTCCAGGGAACCATCAAAGCGTAGTTAGTTTCAGACATTACTCCCATTTAGGAAAGTCCTCATGGTGCTTATTGTGTTCAATGCCGAAGCAATTTTTGTGTTTCATCAACACTCTGAAGGTCCACAAATTACAGAATGCCTCCAGATGTGCTTCGGAATTTACTACTTTTCTTGCAGGGAACGATCAATGCGTAGACAGTTTGAGACATTACTTCCATGGAGAAAAGTCCGCATGGTTCTTATTGTGTTAAATGCCGTAGCAATTTTTGTGTTTCATCAACACTCTGAAGGTCCAAGGATGGCAGAATACATCCGGATGTGCTTCGGAAACTACTACTAGTCTTCCAGTGTACGATCATAGCGTAGACAGTTTAAGACATTACTCCCATTTAGAGAAGTCCGCATGGTGCTTATTGTGTTCAATGCCGATGCAATTTCTTTGTTTCATCAACACTCTGAAGGTCCACAGATTACAGAATGCCTCCAGATGTGCTTCGAAAACTACTACTAGTCTTCCAGGGAACCATCAAAGCGTAGACAGTTTAAGACTTTTCTCCCATTTAGGAAAGTCCGCATGGTGCTCATTGTGTTCAATTCCGATGCAATTTTTGTGTTTCATCAAACACTCTGAAGGTCCACAGATTACAGAATGCATCCAGATGTGCTTCGGAAACTACTACTAGTCTTCCAGTGAACGATCAAAGTGTAGACAGTTTAAGACATTATTCCCATGGAGAAAAGTCTCATGCTGCTTATTGTGTTCAATGCCGATGCAATCTCTTTGTTTCATCAACACCCTGAAGGTCCACAGATTACAGAATGCATCCTGATGTGCTTCGGAAACTACTACTAGTCTTCCAGGGAACGATCAAAGCGTAGACAGTTTGAGACATTACTCCCATTAAGAAAAGTCCGCATGGTGCTTATTGTGTTCAAAGCCGATGCAATTTTTGTGTTTCATCAACACCTTGAAGGTCCACAGATTACAGAATGCATCCAGATTTGCTTCGGAAACTACTACTAGTCTTCCAGGGAACGATCAAAGCGTAGACAGTTTAAGACATTACTCCCATGGAGAAAACTCCGCATGGTGCTTATAGTGTTCAATGCCGATTAAGTTTCTGTGTTTCATCAACACTCTGAAGGTCCACAGATTACAGAATGCATCAAGATGTGCTTCGGAGTCTACTACTAGTCTTCCAGTGTACAATCAAAGCGTAGACAGTTTAAGACATTACTCCCATGGAGAAAAGTCCGCATGGTGCTTGTTGTGTTCAATGCCGATGCAATATCTGTGTTTCATCAACACTCTGAAGGTCCACAGTTTACAGAATGCCTCCAGATGTGCTTCGGAAACTACTAGTAGTCTTCCAGTAAACGATCAAAGCATAGACACTTTAAGACATTACTCTCATGGAGAAAAGTCCACATGGTGCTTGTTGTGTTCAATGCCGATGCAATTTCTGTGTTTCATCAACACTCTGGTCCACAGATTACAGAATGCCTCCAGATGTGCTTCGGAAACTACTACTAGTCTTCCAGTGTACGATCAAAGCGTAGACAGTTTAAGACATTACTACCATGGAGAAAAGCCCGCATGGTGCTTATTGTGTTCAATGCCGATGCAATTTCTGTGTTTCATCAACACTCTGAAGGTCCACAGATAACAGAATGCATCCAGATGTGCTTCGGAAACTACTACTAGTCTTCTCAGGGAACGATCAAAGCGTAGACAGTTTAAGACATTACTCCCATGGAGAAAAGTCCGCATGGTGCTTATTGTGTTCAATGCCGATGCAATTTCTTTGTCTCATCAACAATCTGAAGGTCCACAGATTACAGAATGCCTCCAGATGTGCTTCGGAAACTACTACTAGTCTTCCAGTGTACAATCAAAGTGTAGACAGTTTAAGACACTACCCCCATGGAGAAAAGTCCGCATGGTGCTTATTGTTTGCAATGCCAATGCAGTTTTTGTGTTTCATCAATACTCTGAATGTCCACAGATTACAGAATGCCTCCAGATGTGCTTCGTAAACTACTACTAGTCTTCCAGGGAACGATCAAAGCGTAGACAGTTTGATATATTACTTCCATGGAGAAAAGTCCGCATGGTGCTTATTGTGTTCAATGCCGATGCAATTTTTGTGTTTCATCAACACTCTGAAGGTCCACAGATTACAGAATGCATCCAGATATGCTTCGGAAACTACTACTAGTCTTCCAGGGATCATCAAAGCGTAGACAGTTTAAGACATTACTCCCATGGAGAAAAGTCCATATTATGCTTATTGTGTTCAATGCCGATTCAATTTCTGTGTTTCATAAACACTCTGAAGGTCCATAGAATACAGAATGCATCCAGATGTGCTTCAGAAACTTCTACTAGTCTTCCACTAAACGATCAAAGCCTAGGCAGTTTAAGACATTACTCCCATGCAGAAAAGTCCGCATGGTGCTTATTGTGTTCAATGGCGATGAATTTTTGTGTTTCATCAACACTCTGAAGGTCCACAGATTACAGAATGTATCCAGATGTGCTTCGGAAACTACTACTAGTCTTCCAGTGAACGATCAAACGTGTAGACAGTTTAAGACATTACTCCCATGTAGGAAAGTCCCATGATGCTTATTGTGTTCAATGCCGATGCAATTTCTTTGTTTCATCAACACTCTGAAGGTAAACAGATTACAGAATGCCTCCAGATGTGCTTCATAAACTACTAGTAGTCTTCCACGGAACGATCAAAGCGTAGATAGTTTAAGACATTACTCCCATGGAGAAAAGTCCGTATATTGCTTATTGTGTTCAATGCCGATTCAATTTCTGTGTTTCATCAACACTTTGAAGGTCCACAGATTACAGATAGCCTCCAGATGTGCTTCGAAAACTACTACTAGTCTTCCAGGGAACCATCAAAGCGTAGTTAGTTTCAGACATTACTCCCATTTAGGAAAGTCCTCATGGTGCTTATTGTGTTCAATGCCGAAGCAATTTTTGTGTTTCATCAACACTCTGAAGGTCCACAAATTACAGAATGCCTCCAGATGTGCTTCGGAATTTACTACTTTTCTTGCAGGGAACGATCAATGCGTAGACAGTTTGAGACATTACTCCCATGGAGAAAAGTCCGCATGGTTCTTATTGTGTTAAATGCCGTAGCAATTTTTGTGTTTCATCAACACTCTGAAGGTCCAAGGATGGCAGAATACATCCGGATGTGCTTCGGAAACTACTACTAGTCTTCCAGTGTACGATCATAGCGTAGACAGTTTAAGACATTACTCCCATTTAGAGAAGTCCGCATGGTGCTTATTGTGTTCAATGCCGATGCAATTTCTTTGTTTCATCAACACTCTGAAGGTCCACAGATTACAGAATGCCTCCAGATGTGCTTCGAAAACTACTACTAGTCTTCCAGGGAACCATCAAAGCGTAGACAGTTTAAGACTTTTCTCCCATTTAGGAAAGTCCGCATGGTGCTCATTGTGTTCAATGCCGATGCAATTTTTGTGTTTCATCAAACACTCTGAAGGTCCACAGATTACAGAATGCATCCAGATGTGCTTCGGAAACTACTACTAGTCTTCCAGTGAACGATCAAAGTGTAGACAGTTTAAGACATTATTCGCATGGAGAAAAGTCTCATGCTGCTTATTGTGTTCAATGCCGATGCAATCTCTTTGTTTCATCAACACCCTGAAGGTCCACAGATTACAGAATGCATCCTGATGTGCTTCGGAAACTACTACTAGTCTTCCAGGGAACGATCAAAGCGTAGACAGTTTGAGACATTACTCCCATTAAGAAAAGTCCGCATGGTGCTTATTGTGTTCAAAGCCGATGCAATTTTTGTGTTTCATCAACACCTTGAAGGTCCACAGATTACAGAATGCATCCAGATGTGCTTCGGAAACTACTACTAGTCTTCCAGGGAACGATCAAAGCGTAGACAGTTTAAGACATTACTCCCATGGAGAAAACTCCGCATGGTGCTTATAGTGTTCAATGCCGATTAAGTTTCTGTGTTTCATCAACACTCTGAAGGTCCACAGATTACAGAATGCATCAAGATGTGCTTCGGAGTCTACTACTAGTCTTCCAGTGTACGATCAAAGCGTAGACAGTTTAAGACATTACTCCCATGGAGAAAAGTCCTCATGGTGCTTATTGTGTTCAATGCCGACGGAATTTCTGTGTTTCATCAACACTCTGAAGGTCCACAGATTACACAATGCCTAGAGATGTGCTTCGGAAACTACTACTAGTCTTCCAGTGTACAATCAAAGCGTAGACAGTTTAAGACATTACTCCCATGGAGAAAAGTCCGCATGGTGCTTGTTGTGTTCAATGCCGATGCAATATCTGTGTTTCATCAACACTCTGAAGGTACACAGTTTACAGAATGCCTCCAGATGTGCTTCGGAAACTACTAGTAGTCTTCCAGTAAACGATCAAAGCATAGACACTTTAAGACATTACTCTCATGGAGAAAAGTCAACATGGTGCTTGTTGTGTTCAATGCCGATGCAATTTCTGTGTTTCATCAACACTCTGGTCCGCAGATTACAGAATGCCTCCAGATGTGCTTCGGAAACTACTACTAGTCTTCCAGTGTACGATCAAAGCGTAGACAGTTTAAGACATTACTACCATGGAGAAAAGCCCGCATGGTGCTTATTGTGTTCAATGCCGATGCAATTTCTGTGTTTCATCAACACTCTGAAGGTCCACAGATAACAGAATGCATCCAGATGTGCTTCGGAAACTACTACTAGTCTTCGAGGGAACGATCAAATCGTAGACAGTTTAAGACATTACTCTTATGGAGAAAAGTCCGCATGGTGCTTATTGTGTACAATTCCGATGCAATTTCTTTGTCTCATCAACACTCTGAAGGTCCACAGATTACAGAATGCCTCCAGATGTGCTTCGGAAACTACTACTAGTCTTCCAGTGTACAATCAAAGTGTAGACAGTTTAAGACACTACTCCCATTGAGAAAAGTCCGCATGGTGCTTATTGTTTTCAATGCCGATGCAATTTTTGTGTTTCATCAACACTCTGAAGGTCCACAGACTACAGAATGCCTCCAGATGTGCTTCGGAATCTACTACTAGTCTTCCAGTGAACGATCAAAACGTAGACAGTTAAAGACACTACTCCCATGGAGAAAAGTCCGCATGGTGCTTATTATGTTCAATGCCGATGCAATTTTTGTGTTTCATCAACACTCTGAAGGTCCACGGATTACAAAATGCATCCAGATGTGCTTCGGAAACTACTACTAGTCTTCCAGGGAACGATCAAAGCGTAGACAGTTAAAGACATTACTCCCATGGAGAAAAGTCCGCATGGTTCTTATTGTGTTCAATGCCGATGCAATTTCAGTGTTTCATCAACACTCTGCAGGTCCACAGATTACAGAATGCCTCCAGATGTGCTTCTGAAACTACTAGTAGTCATCCAGTGTACGATCAAAGCGTAGACAGTTTAAGACATTACTCCCATGGAGAAAAGTCCGCATAGTGCTTGTTGTGTTCAATGCCGACGCAATTTCTGTGATTCATCAACACTCTGGTCCACAGATTACAGAATGCCTCCAGATGTGCTTTGGAAACTACTACTAGTCTTCCAGTGTACGATCAAAGCGTAGACAGTTTAAGACATTACTACCATGGAGAAAAGTCCGCATGGTGCTTATTGTGTTCAATGCCGATGCAATTTCTGTGTTTCATCAACACTCTGGAGGTCCACAGATTACAGAATGCATCCAGATGTGATTCGGAAACTACTACTAGTCTTCTCAGGGAACGATCAAAGCGTAGACAGTTTAAGTCATTACTCCCATGGAGAAAAGTCCGCATGGTGCTTATTGTGTTCAATGCCGATGCAATTTCTTTGTCTCATCAACACTCTGAAGGTCCACAGATTACAGAATGCCTCCAGATGTGCTTCGGAAACTACTACTAGTCTTCCAGTGTACAATCAAAGTGTAGACAGTTTAAGACACTACCCCCATGGAGAAAAGTCCGCATGGTGCTTATTGTTTGCAATGCCAATGCAGTTTTTGTGTTTCATCAATACTCTGAATGTCCACAGATTACAGAATGCCTCCAGATGTGCTTCGTAAACTACTACTAGTCTTCCAGGGAACGATCAAAGCGTAGACAGTTTGATACATTACTTCCATGGAGAAAAGTCCGCATGGTGCTTATTGTGTTCAATGCCGATGCAATTTTTGTGTTTCATCAACACTCTGAAGGTCCACAGATTACAGAATGCATCCAGATATGCTTCGGAAACTACTACTAGTCTTCCAGGGATCGATCAAAGCGTAGACAGTTTAAGACATTACTCCCATGGAGAAAAGTCCATATTATGCTTATTGTGTTCAATGCCGATTCAATTTCTGTGTTTCATAAACACTCTGAAGGTCCACAGAATACAGAATGCATCCAGATGTGCTTCAGAAACTTCTACTAGTCTTCCACTAAACGATCAAAGCCTAGGCAGTTTAAGACATTACTCCCATGCAGAAAAGTCCGCATGGTGCTTATTGTGTTCAATGGCGATGAATTTTTGTGTTTCATCAACACTCTGAAGGTCCACAGATTACAGAATGTATCCAGATGTGCTTCGGAAACTACTACTAGTCTTCCAGTGAACGATCAAACGTGTAGACAGTTTAAGACATTACTCCCATGTAGGAAAGTCCCATGGTGCTTATTGTGTTCAATGCCGATGCAATTTCTTTGTTTCATCAACACTCTGAAGGTCCACAGATTACAGAATGCCTCCAGATGTGCTTCATAAACTACTAGTAGTCTTCCAGGGAACGATCAAAGCGTAGACAGTTTAAGACATTACTCCCATGGAGAAAAGTCCGTATATTGCTTATTGTGTTCAATGCCGATTCAATTTCTGTGTTTCATCAACACTCTGAAGGTCCACAGATTACAGATAGCCTCCAGATGTGCTTCGAAAACTACTACTAGTCTTCCAGGGAACCATCAAAGCGTAGTTAGTTTCAGACATTACTCCCATTTAGGAAAGTCCTCATGGTGCTTATTGTGTTCAATGCCGATGCAATTTTTGTGTTTCATCAACACTCGGAAGGTCCACAGATTACAGAATGCATCCAGATGTGCTTCGGAAACTACTACTAGTCTTCCAGGGAACGATCAAAGCGTAGACAGTTTGAGACATTACTCCCATTTAGAAAAGTCCGAATGGTGCTTATTGTGTTCAAAGCCGATGCAATTTTAGTGTTTCATCAACACCCTGAAGGTCCACAGATTACAGAATGCCTCCAGAAGTGCATCGGAAACTACTACTAGCCTTCCAGTGAACGATCAAAGCGTAGACAGTTTAAGACACTACTCCCATGGAGAAAAGTCCGCATGGTGCTTATTGTTTTCAATGCCGATGCAATTTTTGTGTTTCATCAGCACTCTGAAGGTCCACAGATAACAGAATGCCTCCAGATGTGCTTCAGAAACTACTACTAGTCTCCCAGTGTACGATCAAAGCGTAGACAGTTTAAAACATTACTCCCATGGAGAAAAGTACGCATGGTGCTTATTGTGTTCAAAGCCGATGCAAGTTCTGTGTTTCATCAACACTCTGAAGGACCACAGATTTCAGAATGCCTCCAGATGTGCTTCGGAAACTACTACTAGTCTTCCAGTGTACGATCAAAGCGTAGAGAGTTTAAGACATTACTCCCATGGAGAAAAGTCGGCATGGTGCTTATTGTGTTCAATTCCGATGCAATTTTTGTGTTTCATCAACACTCTGAAGGTCCAAGGATTGCAGAATACATCCGGATGTCCTTCGGAAACTACTACTTGTCTTCCAGGGAACGATCAAAGCGTAGTCAGTTTAAGACATTACTCCGATGGAGAAAAGTCCGCATGGTGATTCTTGTGTTCAATGCCGATGCAATTTCTGTGTTTCATCAACACTCTGAAGGTCCACAGATTACAGAACGCCTCCAGATGTGCTTCGGAAACTACTACTAGTCTTCCTGTGTACGATCAAAGCGTAGACAGTTTAAGACATTACTACCATGGAGAAAAGTCCGCATGGTGCTTATTGTGTTCAATGCCGAAGCAATTTTTGTGTTTCATCAACACTCTGAAGGTCCACAAATTACAGAATGCCTCCAAATGTGCTTCGGAATTTACTACTTTTCTTGCAGGGAACGATCAATGCGTAGACAGTTTGAGACATTACTCCCATGGAGAAAAGTCCGCATGGTTCTTATTGTGTTAAATGCCGTAGCAATTTTTGTGTTTCATCAACACTCTGAAGGTCCAAGGATTGCAGAATACATCCGGATGTGCTTCGGAAACTACTACTAGTCTTCCAGTGTACGATCATAGCGTAGACAGTTTAAGACATTACTCCCATTTAGAGAAGTCCGCATGGAGCTTATTGTGTTCAATGCCGATGCAATTTCTTTGTTTCATCAACACTCTGAAGGTCCACAGATTACAGAATGCCTCCAGATGTGCTTCGAAAACTACTACTAGTCTTCCAGGGAACCATCAAAGCGTAGACAGTTTAAGACTTTTCTCCCATTTAGGAAAGTCCGCATGGTGCTCATTGTGTTCAATGCCGATGCAATTTTTGTGTTTCATCAAACACTCTGAAGGTCCACAGATTACAGAATGCATCCAGATGTGCTTCGGAAACTACTACTAGTCTTCCAGTGAACGATCAAAGTGTAGACAGTTTAAGACATTATTCCCATGGAGAAAAGTCTCATGCTGCTTATTGTGTTCAATGCCGATGCAATCTCTTTGTTTCAACAACACCCTGAAGGTCCACAGATTACAGAATGCATCCTGATGTGCTTCGGAAACTACTACTAGTCTTCCAGGGAACGATCAAAGCGTAGACAGTTTGAGACATTACTTCCATTAAGAAAAGTCCGCATGGTGCTTATTGTGTTCAAAGCCGATGCAATTTTTGTGTTTCATCAACACCTTGAAGGTCCACAGATTACAGAATGCATCCAGATGTGCTTCGGAAACTACTACTAGTCTTCCAGGGAACGATCAAAGCGTAGACAGTTTAAGACATTACTCCCATGGAGAAAAGTCCGCATGGTGCTTATAGTGTTCAATGCCGATTAAGTTTCTGTGTTTCATCAACACTCTGAAGGTCCACAGATTACAGAATGCATCAAGATGTGCTTCGGAGTCTACTACTAGTCTTCCAGTGTACGATCAAAGCGTAGACAGTTTAAGACATTACTCCCATGGAGAAAAGTCCTCATGGTGCTTATTGTGTTCAATGCCGACGCAATTTCTGTGTTTCATCAACACTCTGAAGGTCCACAGATTACACAATGCCTAGAGATGTGCTTAAGAAACTACTACTAGTCTTCCAGTGTACAATCAAAGCGTAGACAGTTTAAGACATTACTCCCATGGAGAAAAGTCCGCATGGTGCTTGTTGTGTTCAATGCCGATGCAATATCTGTGTTTCATCAACACCCTGAAGGTCCACAGTTTACAGAATGCCTCCAGATGTGCTTCGGAAACTACTAGTAGTCTTCCAGTAAACGATCAAAGCATAGACACTTTAAGACATTACTCTCATGGAGAAAAGTCCACATGGTGCTTGTTGTGTTCAATGCCGATGCAATTTCAGTGTTTCATCAACACTCTGAAGGTCCACAGATTACAGAACGCCTCCAGATGTGCTTCTGAAACTACTACTAGTCTTCCTGTGTACGATCAAAGCGTAGAAAGCTTGAGACATTACTCCCATGGAGAAAAGTAAGCATGGTGGTTATTGTGTTCAATGCCGATCCAATTTCTTTGTCTCATCAACACTCTGAAGGTCCAAAGATTACAGAATGCCTCCAGATGTGCTTCGGAAACTACTACTAGTCTTCCAGGGAACGATCAAAGCGTAGACAGTTAAAGACATTACTCCCATGGAGAAAAGTCCGCATGGTTCTTATTGTGTTCAATGCCGATGTAATTTCAGTGTTTCATCAACACTCTGAAGGTCCACAGATTACAGAACGCCTCCAGATGTGCTTCGGAAACTACTACTAGTCTTCCTGTGTACGATCAAAGCGTAGAAAGTTTGAGACATTACTCCCATGGAGAAAAGTAAGCATGGTGGTTATTGTGTTCAATGCCGATGCAATTTCTTTGTCTCATCAACACTCTGAAGGTCCAAAGATTACAGAATGCCTCCAGATGTGCTTCGGAAACTACTACTAGTCTTCCAGGGAACGATCAAAGCGTAGACAGTTAAAGACATTACTCCCATGGAGAAAAGTCCGCATGGTTCTTATTGTGTTCAATGCCGATGCAATTTCAGTGTTTCATCAACACTCTGAAGGTCCACAGACTACAGAATGCCTCCAGATGTGCTTCGGAAACTACTACTAGTCTTCCAGTGAACGATCAAAACGTAGACAGTTAAAGACACTACTCCCATGGAGAAAAGTCCGCATGGAGCTTATTATGTTCAATGCCGATGCAATTTTTGTGTTTCATCAACACTCTGAAGGTCCACGGATTACAAAATGCATCCAGATGTGCTTCGGAAACTACTACTAGTCTTCCAGGGAACGATCAAAGCGTAGACAGTTAAAGACATTACTCCCATGGAGAAAAGTCCGCATGGTTCTTATTGTGTTCAATGACGATGCAATTTCAGTGTTTCATCAACACTCTGAAGGTCCACAGATTACAGAACGCCTCCAGATGTGCTTCTGAAACTACTACTAGTCTTCCTGTGTACGATCAAAGCGTAGAAAGTTTGAGACATTACTCCCATGGAGAAAAGTAAGCATGGTGGTTATTGTGTTCAATGCCGATGCAATTTCTTTGTCTCATCAACACTCTGAAGGTCCAAAGATTACAGAATGCCTCCAGATGTGCTTCGGAAACTACTACTAGTCTTCCAGGGAACGATCAAAGCGTAGACAGTTAAAGACATTACTCCCATGGAGAAAAGTCCGCATGGTTCTTATTGTGTTCAATGCCGATGCAATTTCAGTGTTTCATCAACACTCTGAAGGTCCACAGATTACAGAACGCCTCCAGATGTGCTTCGGAAACTACTACTAGTCTTCCTGTGTACGATCAAAGCGTAGAAAGTTTGAGACATTACTCCCATGGAGAAGAGTAAGCATGGTGGTTATTGTGTTCAATGCCGATGCAATTTTTGTGTTTCATCAACACTCTGAAGGTCCACAGATTACAGAATGCATCCAGATATGCTTCGGAAACTACTACTAGTCTTCCAGGGATCGATCAAAGCGTAGACAGTTTAAGACATTACTCCCATGGAGAAAAGTCCATATTATGCTTATTGTGTTCAATGCCGATTCAATTTCTGTGTTTCATCAACACTCTGAAGGTCCACAGAATACAGAATGCATCCAGATGTGCTTCAGAAACTTCTACTAGTCTTCCACTAAACGATCAAAGCCTACGCAGTTTAAGACATTACTCCCATGCAGAAAAGTCCGCATGGTGCTTATTGTGTTCAATGGCGATGAATTTTTGTGTTTCATCAACACTCTGAAGGTCCACAGATTACAGAATGTATCCAGATGTGCTTCGGAAACTACTACTAGTCTTCCAGTGAACGATCAAAGTGTAGACAGTTTAAGACATTACTCCCATGTATGAAAGTCCCATGGTGCTTATTGTGTTCAATGCCGATTCAATTTCTGTGTTTCATCAACACTCTGAAGGTCCACAGATTACAGATAGCCTCCAGATGTGCTTCGAAAACTACTACTAGTCTTCCAGGGAACCATCAAAGCGTAGACAGTTTCAGACATTACTCCCATTTGGAAAAGTCCGCATGGTGCTTATTGTGTTCAAAGCCGATGCAATTTTTGTGTTTCATCAACACCCTGAAGGTCCACAGATTACAGAATGCCTCCAGAAGTGCATCGGAAACTACTACTAGCCTTCCAGTGAACGATCAAAGCGTAGACAGTTTAAGACACTACTCCCATGGAGAAAAGTCCGCATGGTGCTTATTGTTTTCAATGCCGATGCAATTTTTGTGTTTCATCAACACTCTGAAGGTCCACAGATAACAGAATGCCTCCAGATGTGCTTCAGAAACTACTGCTAGTCTCCCAGTGTACGATCAAAGCGTAGACAGTTTAAGACATTACTCCCATGGAGAAAAGTACGCATGGTGCTTATTGTGTTCAAAGCCGATGCAAGTTCTGTGTTTCATCAACACTCTGAAGGACCACAGATTTCAGAATGCCTCCAGATGTGCTTCGGAAACTACTACTAGTCTTCCAGTGTACAATCAAAGCGTAGACAGTTTAAGACATTACTCCCATGGAGAGAAGTCCGCATGGTGCTTGTTGTGTTCAATGCCGATGCAATTTCTGTGTTTCATCAACACTCTGAAGGTCCACAGATTACAGAATGCCTCCAGATGTGCTTCTGAAACTACTAGTAGTCTTCCAGTAAACGATCAAAGCATAGACACTTTAAGACATTACTCCCATGGAGAAAAGTCCACATGGTGCTTGTTGTGTTCAATGCCGATGCAATTTCTGTGTTTCATCAACACTCTGGTCCACAGATTACAGAATGCCTCCAGATGTGCTTCGGAAACTACTACTAGTCTTCCAGTGTACAATCAAAGTGTAGACAGTTTAAGACACTACTCCCATGGAGAAAAGTCCGCATGGTGCTTATTGTTTTCAATGCCGATGCAATTTTTGTGTTTCATCAACACTCTGAAGGTCCACAGACTACAGATTGCCTCCAGATGTGCTTCGGAAACTACTACTAGTCTTCCAGTGAACGATCAAAACGTAGACAGTTAAAGACACTACTCCCATGGAGAAAAGTCCGCATGGAGCTTATTATGTTCAATGCCGATGCAATTTTTGTGTTTCATCAACACCCTGAAGGTCCACAGTTTACAGAATGCCTCCAGATGTGCTTCGGAAACTACTAGTAGTCTTCCAGTAAACGATCAAAGCATAGACACTTTAAGACATTACTCTCATGGAGAAAAGTCCACATGGTGCTTGTTGTGTTCAATGCCGATGCAATTTCAGTGTTTCATCAACACTCTGAAGGTCCACAGATTACAGAACGCCTCCAGATGTGCTTCTGAAACTACTACTAGTCTTCCTGTGTACGATCAAAGCGTAGAAAGCTTGAGACATTACTCCCATGGAGAAAAGTAAGCATGGTGGTTATTGTGTTCAATGCCGATCCAATTTCTTTGTCTCATCAACACTCTGAAGGTCCAAAGATTACAGAATGCCTCCAGATGTGCTTCGGAAACTACTACTAGTCTTCCAGGGAACGATCAAAGCGTAGACAGTTAAAGACATTACTCCCATGGAGAAAAGTCCGCATGGTTCTTATTGTGTTCAATGCCGATGTAATTTCAGTGTTTCATCAACACTCTGAAGGTCCACAGATTACAGAACGCCTCCAGATGTGCTTCGGAAACTACTACTAGTCTTCCTGTGTACGATCAAAGCGTAGAAAGTTTGAGACATTACTCCCATGGAGAAAAGTAAGCATGGTGGTTATTGTGTTCAATGCCGATGCAATTTCTTTGTCTCATCAACACTCTGAAGGTCCAAAGATTACAGAATGCCTCCAGATGTGCTTCGGAAACTACTACTAGTCTTCCAGGGAACGATCAAAGCGTAGACAGTTAAAGACATTACTCCCATGGAGAAAAGTCCGCATGGTTCTTATTGTGTTCAATGCCGATGCAATTTCAGTGTTTCATCAACACTCTGAAGGTCCACAGACTACAGAATTCCTCCAGATGTGCTTCGGAAACTACTACTAGTCTTCCAGTGAACGATCAAAACGTAGACAGTTAAAGACACTACTCCCATGGAGAAAAGTCCGCATGGAGCTTATTATGTTCAATGCCGATGCAATTTTTGTGTTTCATCAACACTCTGAAGGTCCACGGATTACAAAATGCATCCAGATGTGCTTCGGAAACTACTACTAGTCTTCCAGGGAACGATCAAAGCGTAGACAGTTAAAGACATTACTCCCATGGAGAAAAGTCCGCATGGTTCTTATTGTGTTCAATGCCGATGCAATTTCAGTGTTTCATCAACACTCTGAAGGTCCACAGATTACAGAACGCCTCCAGATGTGCTTCTGAAACTACTACTAGTCTTCCTGTGTACGATCAAAGCGTAGAAAGTTTGAGACATTACTCCCATGGAGAAAAGTAAGCATGGTGGTTATTGTGTTCAATGCCGATGCAATTTCTTTGTCTCATCAACACTCTGAAGGTCCAAAGATTACAGAATGCCTCCAGATGTGCTTCGGAAACTACTACTAGTCTTCCAGGGAACGATCAAAGCGTAGACAGTTAAAGACATTACTCCCATGGAGAAAAGTCCGCATGGTTCTTATTGTGTTCAATGCCGATGCAATTTCAGTGTTTCATCAACACTCTGAAGGTCCACAGATTACAGAACGCCTCCAGATGTGCTTCGGAAACTACTACTAGTCTTCCTGTGTACGATCAAAGCGTAGAAAGTTTGAGACATTACTCCCATGGAGAAAAGTAAGCATGGTGGTTATTGTGATCAATGCCGATGCAATTTTTGTGTTTCATCAACACTCTGAAGGTCCACAGATTACAGAATGCATCCAGATATGCTTCGGAAACTACTACTAGTCTTCCAGGGATCGATCAAAGCGTAGACAGTTTAAGACATTACTCCCATGGAGAAAAGTCCATATTATGCTTATTGTGTTCAATGCCGATTCAATTTCTGTGTTTCATCAACACTCTGAAGGTCCACAGAATACAGAATGCATCCAGATGTGCTTCAGAAACTTCTACTAGTCTTCCACTAAACGATCAAAGCCTACGCAGTTTAAGACATTACTCCCATGCAGAAAAGTCCGCATGGTGCTTATTGTGTTCAATGGCGATGAATTTTTGTGTTTCATCAACACTCTGAAGGTCCACAGATTACAGAATGTATCCAGATGTGCTTCGGAAACTACTACTAGTCTTCCAGTGAACGATCAAAGTGTAGACAGTTTAAGACATTACTCCCATGTATGAAAGTCCCATGGTGCTTATTGTGTTCAATGCCGATGCAATTTCTTTGTTTCATCAACACTCTGAAGGTCCACAGATTACAGAATGCCTCCAGATGTGCTTCGGAAACTACTAGTAGTCTTCCAGGGAACGATCAAAGCGTAGACAGTTTAAGACATTACTCCCATGGAGAGAAGTCGGTATGGTGCTTATTGTGTTCAATGCCGATTCAATTTCTGTGTTTCATCAACACTCTGAAGGTCCACAGATTACAGATAGCCTCCAGATGTGCTTCGAAAACTACTACTAGTCTTCCAGGGAACCATCAAAGCGTAGACAGTTTCAGACATTACTCCCATTTGGAAAAGTCCGCATGGTGCTTATTGTGTTCAAAGCCGATGCAATTTTTGTGTTTCATCAACACCCTGAAGGTCCACAGATTACAGAATGCCTCCAGAAGTGCATCGGAAACTACTACTAGCCTTCCAGTGAACGATCAAAGCGTAGACAGTTTAACACACTACTCCCATGGAGAAAAGTCCGCATGGTGCTTATTGTTTTCAATGCCGATGCAATTTTTGTGTTTCATCAACACTCTGAAGGTCCACAGATAACAGAATGCCTCCAGATGTGCTTCAGAAACTACTACTAGTCTCCCAGTGTACGATCAAAGCGTAGACAGTTTAAGACATTACTCCCATGGAGAAAAGTACGCATGGTGCTTATTGTGTTCAAAGCCGATGCAAGTTCTGTGTTTCATCAACACTCTGAAGGACCACAGATTTCAGAATGCCTCCAGATGTGCTTCGGAAACTACTACTAGTCTTCCAGTGTACAATCAAAGCGTAGACAGTTTAAGACATTACTCCCATGGAGAGAAGTCCGCATGGTGCTTGTTGTGTTCAATGCCGATGCAATTTCTGTGTTTCATCAACACTCTGAAGGTCCACAGATTACAGAATGCCTCCAGATGTGCTTCTGAAACTACTAGTAGTCTTCCAGTAAACGATCAAAGCATAGACACTTTAAGACATTACTCCCATGGAGAAAAGTCCACATGGTGCTTGTTGTGTTCAATGCCGATGCAATTTCTGTGTTTCATCAACACTCTGGTCCACAGATTACAGAATGCCTCCAGATGTGCTTCGGAAACTACTACTAGTCTTCCAGTGTACAATCAAAGTGTAGACAGTTTAAGACACTACTCCCATGGAGAAAAGTCCGCATGGTGCTTATTGTTTTCAATGCCGATGCAATTTTTGTGTTTCATCAACACTCTGAAGGTCCACAGACTACAGATTGCCTCCAGATGTGCTTCGGAAACTACTACTAGTCTTCCAGTGAACGATCAAAACGTAGACAGTTAAAGACACTACTCCCATGGAGAAAAGTCCGCATGGAGCTTATTATGTTCAATGCCGATGCAATTTTTGTGTTTCATCAACACTCTGAAGGTCCACGGATTACAAAATGCATCCAGATGTGCTTCGGAAACTACTACTAGTCTTCCAGGGAACGATCAAAGCGTAGACAGTTAAAGACATTACTCCCATGGAGAAAAGTCCGCATGGTTCTTATTGTGTTCAATGCCGATGCAATTTCAGTGTTTCATCAACACTCTGAAGGTCCACAGATTACAGAACGCCTCCAGATGTGCTTCTGAAACTACTACAAGTTTTCCTGTGTACGATCAAAGCGTAGAAAGTTTGAGACATTACTCCCATGGAGAAAAGTAAGCATGGTGGTTATTGTGTTCAATGCCGATGCAATTTCTTTGTCTCATCAACACTCTGAAGGTCCAAAGATTACAGAATGCCTCCAGATGTGCTTCGGAAACTACTACTAGTCTTCCAGGGAACGATCAAAGCGTAGACAGTTAAAGACATTACTCCCATGGAGAAAAGTCCGCATGGTTCTTATTGTGTTCAATGCCGATGCAATTTCAGTGTTTCATCAACACTCTGAAGGTCCACAGATTACAGAACGCCTCCAGATGTGCTTCGGAAACTACTACTAGTCTTCCTGTGTACGATCAAAGCGTAGAAAGTTTGAGACATTACTCCCATGGAGAAAAGTAAGCATGGTGGTTATTGTGTTCAATGCCGATGCAATTTTTGTGTTTCATCAACACTCTGAAGGTCCACAGATTACAGAATGCATCCAGATATGCTTCGGAAACTACTACTAGTCTCCCAGGGATCGATCAAAGCGTAGACAGTTTAAGACATTACTCCCATGGAGAAAAGTCCATATTATGCTTATTGTGTTCAATGCCGATTCAATTTCTGTGTTTCATCAACACTCTGAAGGTCCACAGAATACAGAATGCATCCAGATGTGCTTCAGAAACTTCTACTAGTCTTCCACTAAACGATCAAAGCCTACGTAGTTTAAGACATTACTCCCATGCAGAAAAGTCCGCATGGTGCTTATTGTGTTCAATGGCGAAGAATTTTTGTGTTTCATCAACACTCTGAAGGTCCACAGATTACAGAATGTATCCAGATGTGCTTCGGAAACTACTACTAGTCTTCCAGTGAACGATCAAAGTGTAGACAGTTTAAGACATTACTCCCATGTATGAAAGTCCCATGGTGCTTATTGTGTTCAATGCCGATGCAATTTCTTTGTTTCATCAACACTCTGAAGGTCCACAGATTACAGAATGCCTCCAGATGTGCTTCGGAAACTACTAGTAGTCTTCCAGGGAACGATCAAAGCGTAGACAGTTTAAGACATTACTCCCATGGAGAAAAGTCGGTATGGTGCTTATTGTGTTCAATGCCGATTCAATTTCTGTGTTTCATCAACACTCTGAAGGTCCACAGATTACAGAATGCCTCCAGATGTGCTTCGGAAACTACTACTAGTCTTCCAGTGTACAATCAAAGCGTAGACAGTTTAAGACATTACTCCCATGGAGAGAAGTCCGCATGGTGCTTGTTGTGTTCAATGCCGATGCAATTTCTGTGTTTCATCAACACTCTGAAGGTCCACAGATTACAGAATGCCTCCAGATGTGCTTCTGAAACTACTAGTAGTCTTCCAGTAAACGATCAAAGCATAGACACTTTAAGACATTACTCCCATGGAGAAAAGTCCACATGGTGCTTGTTGTGTTCAATGCCGATGCAATTTCTGTGTTTCATCAACACTCTGGTCCACAGATTACAGAATGCCTCCAGATGTGCTTCGGAAACTACTACTAGTCTTCCAGTGTACGATCAAAGCGTAGACAGTTTATGACATTACTACCATGGAGAAAAGCCCGCATGGTGCTTATTGTGTTCAATGCCGATGCAATTTCTGTGTTTCATCAACACTCTGAAGGTCCACAGATAACAGAATGCATCCAGATGTGCTTCTTAAACTACTACTAGTCTTCGAGGGAACGATCAAATCGTAGACAGTTTAAGACATTACTCCCATGGAGAAAAGTCCGCATGGTGCTTATTGTGTACAATTCCGATGCAATTTCTTTGTCTCATCAACACTCTGAAGGTCCACAGATTACAGAATGCCTCCAGATGTGCTTCGGAAACCACTACTAGTCTTCCAGTGTACAATCAAAGTGTAGACAGTTTAAGACACTACTCCCATGGAGAAAAGTCCGCATGGTGCTTATTGTTTTCAATGCCGATGCAATTTCTTTGTTTCATCAACACTCTGAAGGTCCACAGATTACAGAATGCCTCCAGATGTGCTTCGGAAACTACTAGTAGTCTTCCAGGGAACGATCAAAGCGTAGACAGTTTAAGACATTACTCCCATGGAGAGAAGTCGGTATGGTGCTTATTGTGTTCAATGCCGATTCAATTTCTGTGTTTCATCAACACTCTGAAGGTCCACAGATTACAGATAGCCTCCAGATGTGCTTCGAAAACTACTACTAGTCTTCCAGGGAACCATCAAAGCGTAGACAGTTTCAGACATTACTCCCATTTGGAAAAGTCCGCATGGTGCTTATTGTGTTCAAAGCCGATGCAATTTTTGTGTTTCATCAACACCCTGAAGGTCCACAGATTACAGAATGCCTCCAGAAGTGCATCGGAAACTACTACTAGCCTTCCAGTGAACGATCAAAGCGTAGACAGTTTAAGACACTACTCCCATGGAGAAAAGTCCGCATGGTGCTTATTGTTTTCAATGCCGATGCAATTTTTGTGTTTCATCAACACTCTGAAGGTCCACAGATAACAGAATGCCTCCAGATGTGCTTCAGAAACTACTACTAGTCTCCCAGTGTACGATCAAAGCGTAGACAGTTTAAGACATTACTCCCATGGAGAAAAGTACGCATGGTGCTTATTGTGTTCAATGCCGATGCAAGTTCTGTGTTTCATCAACACTCTGAAGGACCACAGATTTCAGAATGCCTCCAGATGTGCTTCGGAAACTACTACTAGTCTTCCAGTGTACAATCAAAGCGTAGACAGTTTAAGACATTACTCCCATGGAGAGAAGTCCGCATGGTGCTTGTTGTGTTCAATGCCGATGCAATTTCTGTGTTTCATCAATACTCTGAAGGTCCACAGATTACAGAATGCCTCCAGATGTGCTTCTGAAACTACTAGTAGTCTTCCAGTAAACGATCAAAGCATAGACACTTTAAGACATTACTCCCATGGAGAAAAGTCCACATGGTGCTTGTTGTGTTCAATGCCGATGCAATTTCTGTGTTTCATCAACACTCTGGTCCACAGATTACAGAATGCCTCCAGATGTGCTTCGGAAACTACTACTAGTCTTCCAGTGTACAATCAAAGTGTAGACAGTTTAAGACACTACTCCCATGGAGAAAAGTCCGCATGGTGCTTATTGTTTTCAATGCCGATGCAATTTTTGTGTTTCATCAACACTCTGAAGGTCCACAGACTACAGAATGCCTCCAGATGTGCTTCGGAAACTACTACTAGTCTTCCAGTGAACGATCAAAACGTAGACAGTTAAAGACACTACTCCCATGGAGAAAAGTCCGCATGGAGCTTATTATGTTCAATGCCGATGCAATTTTTGTGTTTCATCAACACTCTGAAGGTCCACGGATTACAAAATGCATCCAGATGTGCTTCGGAAACTACTACTAGTCTTCCAGGGAACGATCAAAGCGTAGACAGTTAAAGACATTACTCCCATGGAGAAAAGTCCGCATGGTTCTTATTGTGTTCAATGCCGATGCAATTTCAGTGTTTCATCAACACTCTGAAGGTCCACAGATTACAGAACGCCTCCAGATGTGCTTCTGAAACTACTACTAGTCTTCCTGTGTACGATCAAAGCGTAGAAAGTTTGAGACATTACTCCCATGGAGAAAAGTAAGCATGGTGGTTATTGTGTTCAATGCCGATGCAATTTCTTTGTCTCATCAACACTCTGAAGGTCCAAAGATTACAGAATGCCTCCAGATGTGCTTCGGAAACTACTACTAGTCTTCCAGGGAACGATCAAAGCGTAGACAGTTAAAGACATTACTCCCATGGAGAAAAGTCCGCATGGTTCTTATTGTGTTCAATGCCGATGCAATTTCAGTGTTTCATCAACACTCTGAAGGTCCACAGATTACAGAACGCCTCCAGATGTGCTTCGGAAACTACTACTAGTCTTCCTGTGTACGATCAAAGCGTAGAAAGTTTGAGACATTACTCCCATGGAGAAAAGTAAGCATGGTGGTTATTGTGTTCAATGCCGATGCAATTTTTGTGTTTCATCAACACTCTGAAGGTCCACAGATTACAGAATGCATCCAGATATGCTTCGGAAACTACTACTAGTCTTCCAGGGATCGATCAAAGCGTAGACAGTTTAAGACATTACTCCCATGGAGAAAAGTCCATATTATGCTTATTGTGTTCAATGCCGATTCAATTTCTGTGTTTCATCAACACTCTGAAGGTCCACAGAATACAGAATGCATCCAGATGTGCTTCAGAAACTTCTACTAGTCTTCCACTAAACGATCAAAGCCTACGCAGTTTAAGACATTACTCCCATGCAGAAAAGTCCGCATGGTGCTTATTGTGTTCAATGGCGATGAATTTTTGTGTTTCATCAACACTCTGAAGGTCCACAGATTACAGAATGAATCCAGATGTGCTTCGGAAACTACTACTAGTCTTCCAGTGAACGATCAAAGTGTAGACAGTTTAAGACATTACTCCCATGTATGAAAGTCCCATGGTGCTTATTGTGTTCAATGCCGATGCAATTTCTTTGTTTCATCAACACTCTGAAGGTCCACAGATTACAGAATGCCTCCAGATGTGCTTCGGAAACTACTAGTAGTCTTCCAGGGAACGATCAAAGCGTAGACAGTTTAAGACATTACTCCCATGGAGAAAAGTCGGTATGGTGCTTATTGTGTTCAATGCCGATTCAATTTCTGTGTTTCATCAACACTCTGAAGGTCCACAGATTACAGATAGCCTCCAGATGTGCTTCGAAAACTACTACTAGTCTTCCAGGGAACCATCAAAGCGTAGACAGTTTCAGACATTACTCCCATTTGGAAAAGTCCGCATGGTGCTTATTGTGTTCAAAGCCGATGCAATTTTTGTGTTTCATCAACACCCTGAAGGTCCACAGATTACAGAATGCCTCCAGATGTGCTTCAGAAACTACTACTAGTCTCCCAGTGTAGGATCAAAGCGTAGACAGTTTAAGACATTACTCCCATGGAGAAAAGTACGCATGGTGCTTATTGTGTTCAAAGCCGATGCAAGTTCTGTGTTTCATCAACACTCTGAAGGACCACAGATTTCAGAATGCCTCCAGATGTGCTTCGGAAACTACTACTAGTCTTCCAGTGTACAATCAAAGCGTAGACAGTTTAAGACATTACTCCCATGGAGAGAAGTCCGCATGGTGCTTGTTGTGTTCAATGCCGATGCAATTTCTGTGTTTCATCAACACTCTGAAGGTCCACAGATTACAGAATGCCTCCAGATGTGCTTCTGAAACTACTAGTAGTCTTCCAGTAAACGATCAAAGCATAGACACTTTAAGACATTACTCCCATGGAGAAAAGTCCACATGGTGCTTGTTGTGTTCAATGCCGATGCAATTTCTGTGTTTCATCAACACTCTGGTCCACAGATTACAGAATGCCTCCAGATGTGCTTCGGAAACTACTACTAGTCTTCCAGTGTACGATCAAAGCGTAGACAGTTTAAGACATTACTACCATGGAGAAAAGCCCGCATGGTTCTTATTGTGTTCAATGCCGATGCAATTTCTGTGTTTCATCAACACTCTGAAGGTCCACAGATAACAGAATGCATCCAGATGTGCTTCGGAAACTACTACTAGTCTTCGAGGAAACGATCAAATCGTAGACAGTTTAAGACATTACTCCCATGGAGAAAAGTCCGCATGGTGCTTATTGTGTACAATTCCGATGCAATTTCTTTGTCTCATCAACACTCTGAAGGTCCACAGATTACAGAATGCCTCCAGATGTGCTTCGGAAACTACTACTTGTCTTCCAGGGAACGATCAAAGCGTAGACAGTTAAAGACATTACTCCCATGGAGAAAAGTCCGCATGGTTCTTATTGTGTTCAATGCCGATGCAATTTCAGTGTTTCATCAACACTCTGAAGGTCCACAGATTTCAGAACGCCTCCAGATGTTCTTCGGAAAGTACTACTAGTCTTCCTGTGTACGATCAAAGCGTAGAAAGTTTGAGACATTACTCCCATGGAGAAAAGTAAGCATGGTGGTTATTGTGTTCAATGCCGATGCAATTTTTGTGTTTCATCAACACTCTGAAGGTCCACAGACTACAGAATGCCTCCAGATGTGCTTCGGAAACTACTACTAGTTTCCAGTGAACGATCAAAACGTAGACTGTTTAAGACACTACTCCCATGGAGAAAAGTCCGCATGGTGCTTATTATGTTCAATGCCGATGCAATTTTTGTGTTTCATCAACACTCTGAAGGTCCACGGATTACAAAATGCATCCAGATGTGCTTCGGAAACTACTACTAGTCTTCCAGGGAACGATCAAAGCGTAGACAGTTAAAGACATTACTCCCATGGAGAAAAGTCCGCATGGTTCTTATTGTGTTCAATGCCGATGCAATTTCAGTGCTTCATCAACACTCTGAAGGTCCACAGATTACAGAACGCATTCAGATGTGCTTCTGAAACTACTACTCGTCTTCCTGTGTACGATCAAAGCGTAGAAAGTTTGAGACATTACTCCCATGGAGAAAAGTAAGCATGGTGGTTATTGTGTTCAATGCCGATGCAATTTCTTTGTCTCATCAACACTCTGAAGGTCCAAAGATTACAGAATGCCTCCAGATGTGCTTCGGAAACTACTACTAGTCTTCCAGGGAACGATCAAAGCGTAGACAGTTAAAGACATTACTCCCATGGAGAAAAGTCCGCATGGTTCTTATTGTGTTCAATGCCGATGCAATTTCAGTGTTTCATCAACACTCTGAAGGTCCACAGATTACAGAACGCCTCCAGATGTGCTTCGGAAACTACTACTAGTCTTCCTGTGTACGATCAAAGCGTAGAAAGTTTGAGACATTACTCCCATGGAGAAAAGTAAGCATGGTGGTTATTGTGTTCAATGCCGATGCAATTTTTGTGTTTCATCAACGCTCTGAAGGTCCACAGATTACAGAATGCATCCAGATATGCTTCGGAAACTACTACTAGTCTTCCAGGGATCGATCAAAGCGTAGACAGTTTAAGACATTACTCCCATGGAGAAAAGTCCATATTATGCTTATTGTGTTCAATGCCGATTCAATTTCTGTGTTTCATCAACACTCTGAAGGTCCACAGAATACAGAATGCATCCAGATGTGCTTCAGAAACTTCTACTAGTCTTCCACTAAACGATCAAAGCCTACGCAGTTTAAGACATTACTCCCATGCAGAAAAGTCCGCATGGTGCTTATTGTGTTCAATGGCGATGAATTTTTGTGTTTAATCATCACTCTGAAGGTCCACAGATTACAGAATGTATCCAGATGTGCTTCGGAAACTACTACTAGTATTCCAGTGAACGATCAAAGTGTAGACAGTTTAAGACATTACTCCCATGTATGAAAGTCCCATGGTGCTTATTGTGTTCAATGCCGATGCAATTTCTTTGTTTCATCAACACTCTGAAGGTCCACAGATTACAGAATGCCTCCAGATGTGCTTCGGAAACTACTAGTAGTCTTCCAGGGAACGATCAAAGCGTAGACAGTTTAAGACATTACTCCCATGGAGAAAAGTCCGTATGGTGTTTATTGTGTTCAATGCCGATTCAATTTCTGTGTTTCATCAACACTCTGAAGGTCCACAGATTACAGATAGCCTCCAGATGTGCTTCGAAAACTACTACTAGTCTTCCAGGGAACCATCAAAGCGTAGACAGTTTCAGACATTACTCCCATTTAGAAAAGTCCGCATGGTGCTTATTGTGTTCAAAGCCGATGCAATTTTTGTGTTTCATCAACACCCTGAAGGTCCACAGATTACAGAATGCCTCCAGAAGTGCATCGGAAACTACTACTAGCCTTCCAGTGAACGATCAAAGCGTAGACAGTTTAAGACACTACTCCCATGGAGAAAAGTCCGCATGGTGCTTATTGTTTTCAATGCCGATGCAATTTTTGTGTTTCATCAACACTCTGAAGGTCCACAGATAACAGAATGCCTCCAGATGTGCTTCAGAAACTACTACTAGTCTCCCAGTGTACGATCAAAGCGTAGACAGTTTAAGACATTACTCCCATGGAGAAAAGTACGCATGGTGCTTATTGTGTTCAAAGCCGATGCAAGTTCTGTGTTTCATCAACACTCTGAAGGACCACAGATTTCAGAATGCCTCCAGATGTGCTTCGGAAACTACTACTAGTCTTCCAGTGTACAATCAAAGCGTAGACAGTTTAAGCCATTACTCCCATGGAGAGAAGTCCGCATGGTGCTTGTTGTGTTCAATGCCGATGCAATTTCTGTGTTTCATCAACACTCTGAAGGTCCACAGATCACAGAATGCCTCCAGATGTGCTTCGGAAACTACCAGTAGTCTTCCAGTAAACGATCAAAGCATAGACACTTTAAGACATTACTCCCATGGAGAAAAGTCCACATGGTGCTTGTTGTGTTCAATGCCGATGCAATTTCTGTGTTTCATCAACACTCTGGTCCACAGATTACAGAATGCCTCCAGATGTGCTTCGGAAACTACTACTAGTCTTCCAGTGTACGATCAAAGCGTAGACAGTTTAAGACATTACTACCATGGAGAAAAGCCCGCATGGTGCTTATTGTGTTCAATGCCGATGCAATTTCTGTGTTTCATCAACACTCTGAAGGTCCACAGATAACAGAATGCATCCAGATGTGCTTCGGAAACTACTACTAGTCTTCGAGGGAACGATCAAATCGTAGACAGTTTAAGACATTACTCCCATGGAGAAAAGTCCGCATGGTGCTTATTGTGTACAATTCCGATGCAATTTCTTTGTCTCATCAACACTCTGAAGGTCCACAGATTACAGAATGCCTCCAGATGTGCTTCGGAAACCACTACTAGTCTTCCAGTGTACAATCAAAGTGTAGACAGTTTAAGACACTACTCCCATGGAGAAAAGTCCGCATGGTGCTTATTGTTTTCAATGCCGATGCAATTTTTGTGTTTCATCAACACTCTGAAGGTCCACAGACTACAGAATGCCTCCAGATGTGCTTCGGAAACTACTAGTAGTCTTCCAGTAAACGATCAAAGCATAGACAGTTTAAAACATTACTCCCATGGAGAAAAGTCCGCATGGTGGTTATTGTGTTCAATGCCGATGCAATTTTTGTGTTTCATCAACACTCTGAAGGTCCACAGATTACAGAATGCATCCAGATATGCTTCGGAAACTACTACTAGTCTTCCAGGGATTGATCAAAGCGTAGACAGTTTAAGACATTACTCCCATGGAGAAAAGTCCATATTATGCTTATTGTGTTCAATGCCGATTCAATTTCTGTGTTTCATCAACACTCTGAAGGTCCACAGAATACAGAATGCATCCAGATGTGCTTCAGAAACTTCTACTAGTCTTCCACTAAACGATCAAAGCCTACGCAGTTTAAGACATTACTCCCATGCAGAAAAGTCCGCATGGTGCTTATTGTGTTCAATGGCGATGAATTTTTGTGTTTCATCAACACTCTGAAGGTCCACAGATTACAGAATGTATCCAGATGTGCTTCGGAAACTACTACTAGTCTTCCAGTGAACGATCAAAGTGTAGACAGTATAAGACATTACTCCCATGTATGAAAGTCCCATGGTGCTTATTGTGTTCAATGCCGATGCAATTTCTTTGTTTCATCAACACTCTGAAGGTCCACAGATTACAGAATGCCTCCAGATGTGCTTCGGAAACTACTAGTAGCCTTCCAGGGAACGATCAAAGCGTAGACAGTTTAAGACATTACTCCCATGGAGAAAAGTCCGTATGGTGCTTATTGTGTTCAATGCCGATTCAATTTCTGTGTTTCATCAACACTCTGAAGGTCCACAGATTACAGATAGCCTCCAGATGTGCTTCGAAAACTACTACTAGTCTTCCAGGGAACCATCAAAGCGTAGACAGTTTCAGACATTAGTCCCATTTAGAAAAGTCCGCATGGTGCTTATTGTGTTCAAAGCCGATGCAATTTTTGTGTTTCATCAACACCCTGAAGGTCCACAGATTACAGAATGCCTCCAGAAGTGCATCGGAAACTACTACTAGCCTTCCAGTGAACGATCAAAACGTAGACAGTTTAAGACACTACTCCCATGGAGAAAAGTCCGCATGGTGCTTATTGTTTTCAATGCCGATGCAATTGTTGTGTTTCATCAACACTCTGAAGGTCCACAGATAACAGAATGCCTCCAGATGTGCTTCAGAAACTACTACTAGTCTCCCAGTGTACGATCAAAGCGTAGACAGTTTAAGACATTATTCCCATGGAGAAAAGTACGCATGGTGCTTATTGTGTTCAAAGCCGATGCAAGTTCTGTGTTTCATCAACACTCTGAAGGACCACAGATTTCAGAATGCCTCCAGATGTGCTTCGGAAACTACTACTAGTCTTCCAGTGTACAATCAAAGCGTAGACAGTTTAAGACATTACTCCCATGGAGAGAAGTCCGCATGGTGCTTGTTGTGTTCAATGCCGATGCAATTTCTGTGTTTCATCAACACTCTGAAGGTCCACAGATCACAGAATGCCTCCAGATGTGCTTCGGAAACTACTAGTAGTCTTCCAGTAAACGATCAAAGCATAGACACTTTAAGACATTACTCCCATGGAGAAAAGTCCACATGGTGCTTGTTGTGTTCAATGCCGATGCAATTTCTGTGTTTCATCAACACTCTGGTCCACAGATTACAGAATGCCTCCAGATGTGCTTCGGAAACTACTACTAGTCTTCCAGTGTACGATCAAAGCGTAGACAGTTTAAGACATTACTACCATGGAGAAAAGGCCGCATGGTGCTTATTGTGTTCAATGCCGATGCAATTTTTGTGTTTCATCAACACTCTGAAGGTCCAAGGATTGCAGAATACATCCGGATGTCCTTCGGAAACTACTACTTGTCTTCCAGGGAACGATCAAAGCGTAGTCAGTTTAAGACATTACTCCGATGGAGAAAAGTCCGCATGGTGATTCTTGTGTTCAATGACGATGCAATTTCTGTGTTTCATCAACACTCGGAAGGTCCACAGATTACAGAACGCCTCCAGATGTGCTTCGGAAACTACTATTAGTCTTCCTGTGTACGATCAAAGCGTAGACAGTTTAAGACATTACTACCATGGAGAAAAGTCCGCATGGTGCTTATTGTGTTCAATGCCGAAGCAATTTTTGTGTTTCATCAACACTCTGAAGGTCCACAAATTACAGAATGCCTCCAGATGTGCTTCGGAATTTACTACTTTTCTTGCAGGGAACGATCAATGCGTAGACAGTTTGAGACATTACTCCCATGGAGAAAAGTCCGCATGGTTCTTATTGTGTTAAATGCCGTAGCAATTTTTGTGTTTCATCAACACTCTGAAGGTCCAAGGATTGCAGAATACATCCGGATGTGCTTCGGAAACTACTACTAGTCTTCCAGTGTACGATCATAGCGTAGACAGTTTAAGACATTACTCCCATTTAGAGAAGTCCGCATGGTGCTTATTGTGTTCAATGCCGATGCAATTTCTTTGTTTCATCAACACTCTGAAGGTCCACAGATTACAGAATGCCTCCAGATGTGCTTCGAAAACTACTACTAGTCTTCCAGGGAACCATCAAAGCGTAGACAGTTTAAGACTTTTCTCCCATTTAGGAAAGTCCGCATGGTGCTCATTGTGTTCAATGCCGATGTAATTTTTGTGTTTCATCAAACACTCTGAAGGTCCACAGATTACAGAATGCATCCAGATGTGCTTCGGAAACTACTACTAGTCTTCCAGTGAACGATCAAAGTGTAGACAGTTTAAGACATTATTCCCATGGAGAAAAGTCTCATGCTGCTTATTGTGTTCAATGCCGATGCAATCTCTTTGTTTCATCAACACCCTGAAGGTCCACAGATTACAGAATGCATCCTGATGTGCTTCGGAAACTACTACTAGTCTTCCAGTGAACGATCAAAGTGTAGACAGTATAAGACATTACTCCCATGTATGAAAGTCCCATGGTGCTTATTGTGTTCAATGCCGATGCAATTTCTTTGTTTCATCAACACTCTGAAGGTCCACAGATTACAGAATGCCTCCAGATGTGCTTCGGAAACTACTAGTAGTCTTCCAGGGAACGATCAAAGCGTAGACAGTTTAAGACATTACTCCCATGGAGAAAAGTCCGAATGGTGCTTATTGTGTTCAATGCCGATTCAATTTCTGTGTTTCATCAACACTCTGAAGGTCCACAGATTACAGATAGCCTCCAGATGTGCTTCGAAAACTACTACTAGTCTTCCAGGGAACCATCAAAGCGTAGACAGTTTCAGACATTACTCCCATTTAGAAAAGTCCGCATGGTGCTTATTGTGTTCAAAGCCGATGCAATTTTTGTGTTTCATCAACACCCTGAAGGTCCACAGATTACAGAATGCCTCCAGAAGTGCATCGGAAACTACTACTAGCCTTCCAGTGAACGATCAAAGCGTAGACAGTTTAAGACACTACTCCCATGGAGAAAAGTCCGCATGGTGCTTATTGTTTTCAATGCCGATGCAATTTTTGTGTTTCATCAACACTCTGAAGGTCCACAGATAACAGAATGCCTCCAGATGTGCTGCAGAAACTACTACTAGTCTCCCAGTGTACGATCAAAGCGTAGACAGTTTAAGACATTACTCCCATGGAGAAAAGTACGCATGGTGCTTATTGTGTTCAAAGCCGATGCAAGTTCTGTGTTTCATCAACACTCTGAAGGACCACAGATTTCAGAATGCCTCCAGATGTGCTTCGGAAACTACTACTAGTCTTCCAGTGTACAATCAAAGCGTAGACAGTTTAAGACATTACTCCCATGGAGAGAAGTCCGCATGGTGCTTGTTGTGTTCAATGCCGATGCAATTTCTGTGTTTCATCAACACTCTGAAGGTCCACAGATCACAGAATGCCTCCAGATGTGCTTCGGAAACTACTAGTAGTCTTCCAGTAAACGATCAAAGCATAGACACTTTAAGACATTACTCCCATGGAGAAAAGTCCACATGGTGCTTGTTGTGTTCAATGCCGATGCAATTTCTGTGTTTCATCAACACTCTGGTCCACAGATTACAGAATGCCTCCAGATGTGCTTCGGAAACTACTACTAGTCTTCCAGTGTACGATCAAAGCGTAGACAGTTTAAGACATTACTACCATGGAGAAAAGCCCGCATGGTGCTTATTGTGTTCAATGCCGATGCAATTTCTGTGTTTCATCAACACTCTGAAGGTCCACAGATAACAGAATGCATCCAGATGTGCTTCGGAAACTACTACTAGTCCTCGAGGGAACGATCAAATCGTAGACAGTTTAAGACATTACTCCCATGGAGAAAAGTCCGCATGGTGCTTATTGTGTACAATTCCGATGCAATTTCTTTGTCTCATCAACACTCTGAAGGTCCACAGATTACAGAATGCCTCCAGATGTGCTTCGGAAACCACTACTAGTCTTCCAGTGTACAATCAAAGTGTAGACAGTTTAAGACACTACTCCCATGGAGAAAAGTCCGCATGGTGCTTATTGTTTTCAATGCCGATGCAATTTTTGTGTTTCATCAACACTCTGAAGGTCCACAGACTACAGAATGCCTCCAGATGTGCTTCGGAAACTACTAGTAGTCTTCCAGTAAACGATCAAAGCATAGACAGTTTAAAACATTACTCCCATGGAGAAAAGTCCGCATGGTGGTTATTGTGTTCAATGCCGATGCAATTTTTGTGTTTCATCAACACTCTGAAGGTCCACAGATTACAGAATGCATCCAGATATGCTTCGGAAACTACTACTAGTCTTCCAGGGATTGATCAAAGCGTAGACAGTTTAAGACATTACTCCCATGGAGAAAAGTCCATATTATGCTTATTGTGTTCAATGCCGATTCAATTTCTGTGTTTCATCAACACTCTGAAGGTCCACAGAATACAGAATGCATCCAGATGTGCTTCAGAAACTTCTACTAGTCTTCCACTAAACGATCAAAGCCTACGCAGTTTAAGACATTACTCCCATGCAGAAAAGTCCGCATGGTGCTTATTGTGTTCAATGGCGATGAATTTTTGTGTTTCATCAACACTCTGAAGGTCCACAGATTACAGAATGTATCCAGATGTGCTTCGGAAACTACTACTAGTCTTCCAGTGAACGATCAAAGTGTAGACAGTATAAGACATTACTCCCATGTATGAAAGTCCCATGGTGCTTATTGTGTTCAATGCCGATGCAATTTCTTTGTTTCATCAACACTCTGAAGGTCCACAGATTACAGAATGCCTCCAGATGTGCTTCGGAAACTACTAGTAGCCTTCCAGAGAACGATCAAAGCGTAGACAGTTTAAGACATTACTCCCATGGAGAAAAGTCCGTATGGTGCTTATTGTGTTCAATGCCGATTCAATTTCTGTGTTTCATCAACACTCTGAAGGTCCACAGATTACAGATAGCCTCCAGATGTGCTTCGAAAACTACTACTAGTCTTCCAGGGAACCATCAAAGCGTAGACAGTTTCAGACATTACTCCCATTTAGAAAAGTCTGCATGGTGCTTATTGTGTTCAAAGCCGATGCAATTTTTGTGTTTCATCAACACCCTGAAGGTCCACAGATTACAGAATGCCTCCAGAAGTGCATCGGAAACTACTACTAGCCTTCCAGTGAACGATCAAAGCGTATACAGTTTAAGACACTACTCCCTTGGAGAAAAGTCCGCATGGTGCTTATTGTTTTCAATGCCGATGCAATTTTTGTGTTTCATCAACACTCTGAAGGTCCACAGATAACAGAATGCCTCCAGATGTGCTTCAGAAACTACTACTAGTCTCCCAGTGTACGATCAAAGCGTAGACAGTTTAAGACATTATTCCCATGGAGAAAAGTACGCATGGTGCTTATTGTGTTCAAAGCCGATGCAAGTTCTGTATTTCATCAACACTCTGAAGGACCACAGATTTCAGAATGCCTCCAGATGTGCTTCGGAAACTACTACTAGTCTTCCAGTGTACAATCAAAGCGTAGACAGTTTAAGACATTACTCCCATGGAGAGAAGTCCGCATGGTGCTTGTTGTGTTCAATGCCGATGCAATTTCTGTGTTTCATCAACACTCTGAAGGTCCACAGATCACAGAATGCCTCCAGATGTGCTTCGGAAACTACTAGTAGTCTTCCAGTAAACGATCAAAGCATAGACACTTTAAGACATTACTCCCATGGAGAAAAGTCCACATGGTGCTTGTTGTGTTCAATGCCGATGCAATTTCTGTGTTTCATCAACACTCTGGTCCACAGATTACAGAATGCCTCCAGATGTGCTTCGGAAACTACTACTAGTCTTCCAGTGTACGATCAAAGCGTAGACAGTTTAAGACATTACTACCATGGAGAAAAGTCCGCATGGAGCTTATTGTGTTCAATGCCGATGCAATTTTTGTGTTTCATCAACACTCTGAAGGTCCAAGGATTGCAGAATACATCCGGATGTCCTTCGGAAACTACTACTTGTCTTCCAGGGAACGATCAAAGCGTAGTCAGTTTAAGACATTACTCCGATGGAGAAAAGTCCGCATGGTGATTCTTGTGTTCAATGACGATGCAATTTCTGTGTTTCATCAACACTCTGAAGGTCCACAGATTACAGAACGCCTCCAGATGTGCTTCGGAAACTACTACTAGTCTTCCTGTGTACGATCAAAGCGTAGACAGTTTAAGACATTACTACCATGGAGAAAAGTCCGCATGGTGCTTATTGTGTTCAATGCCGAAGCAATTTTTGTGTTTCATCAACACTCTGAAGGTCCACAAATTACAGAATGCCTCCAGATGTGCTTCGGAATTTACTACTTTTCTTGCAGGGAACGATCAATGCGTAGACAGTTTGAGACATTACTCCCATGGAGAAAAGTCCGCATGGTTCTTATTGTGTTAAATGCCGTAGCAATTTTTGTGTTTCATCAACACTCTGAAGGTCCAAGGATTGCAGAATACATCCGGATGTGCTTCGGAAACTACTACTAGTCTTCCAGTGTACGATCATAGCGTAGACAGTTTAAGACATTACTCCCATTTAGAGAAGTCCGCATGGTGCTTATTGTGTTCAATGCCGATGCAATTTCTTTGTTTCATCAACACTCTGAAGGTCCACAGATTACAGAATGCCTCCAGATGTGCTTCGAAAACTACTACTAGTCTTCCAGGGAACCATCAAAGCGTAGACAGTTTAAGACTTTTCTCCCATTTAGGAAAGTCCGCATGGTGCTCATTGTGTTCAATGCCGATGTAATTTTTGTGTTTCATCAAACACTCTGAAGGTCCACAGATTACAGAATGCATCCAGATGTGCTTCGGAAACTACTACTAGTCTTCCAGTGAACGATCAAAGTGTAGACAGTTTAAGACATTATTCCCATGGAGAAAAGTCTCATGCTGCTTATTGTGTTCAATGCCGATGCAATCTCTTTGTTTCATCAACACCCTGAAGGTCCACAGATTACAGAATGCATCCTGATGTGCTTCGGAAACTACTACTAGTCTTCCAGTGAACGATCAAAGTGTAGACAGTATAAGACATTACTCCCATGTATGAAAGTCCCATGGTGCTTATTGTGTTCAATGCCGATGCAATTTCTTTGTTTCATCAACACTCTGAAGGTCCACAGATTACAGAATGCCTCCAGATGTGCTTCGGAAACTACTAGTAGTCTTCCAGGGAACGATCAAAGCGTAGACAGTTTAAGACATTACTCCCATGGAGAAAAGTCCGAATGGTGCTTATTGTGTTCAATGCCGATTCAATTTCTGTGTTTCATCAACACTCTGAAGGTCCACAGATTACAGATAGCCTCCAGATGTGCTTCGAAAACTACTACTAGTCTTCCAGGGAACCATCAAAGCGTAGACAGTTTCAGACATTACTCCCATTTAGAAAAGTCCGCATGGTGCTTATTGTGTTCAAAGCCGATGCAATTTTTGTGTTTCATCAACACCCTGAAGGTCCACAGATTACAGAATGCCTCCAGAAGTGCATCGGAAACTACTACTAGCCTTCCAGTGAACGATCAAAGCGTAGACAGTTTAAGACACTACTCCCATGGAGAAAAGTCCGCATGGTGCTTATTGTTTTCAATGCCGATGCAATTTTTGTGTTTCATCAACACTCTGAAGGTCCACAGATAACAGAATGCCTCCAGATGTGCTGCAGAAACTACTACTAGTCTCCCAGTGTACGATCAAAGCGTAGACAGTTTAAGACATTACTCCCATGGAGAAAAGTACGCATGGTGCTTATTGTGTTCAAAGCCGATGCAAGTTCTGTGTTTCATCAACACTCTGAAGGACCACAGATTTCAGAATGCCTCCAGATGTGCTTCGGAAACTACTACTAGTCTTCCAGTGTACAATCAAAGCGTAGACAGTTTAAGACATTACTCCCATGGAGAGAAGTCCGCATGGTGCTTGTTGTGTTCAATGCCGATGCAATTTCTGTGTTTCATCAACACTCTGAAGGTCCACAGATCACAGAATGCCTCCAGATGTGCTTCGGAAACTACTAGTAGTCTTCCAGTAAACGATCAAAGCATAGACACTTTAAGACATTACTCCCATGGAGAAAAGTCCACATGGTGCTTGTTGTGTTCAATGCCGATGCAATTTCTGTGTTTCATCAACACTCTGGTCCACAGATTACAGAATGCCTCCAGATGTGCTTCGGAAACTACTACTAGTCTTCCAGTGTACGATCAAAGGGTAGACAGTTTAAGACATTACTACCATGGAGAAAAGGCCGCATGGTGCTTATTGTGTTCAATGCCGATGCAATTTTTGTGTTTCATCAACACTCTGAAGGTCCAAGGATTGCAGAATACATCCGGATGTCCTTCGGAAACTACTACTTGTCTTCCAGGGAACGATCAAAGCGTAGTCAGTTTAAGACATTACTCCGATGGAGAAAAGTCCGCATGGTGATTCTTGTGTTCAATGACGATGCAATTTCTGTGTTTCATCAACACTCTGAAGGTCCACAGATTACAGAACGCCTCCAGATGTGCTTCGGAAACTACTACTAGTCTTCCTGTGTACGATCAAAGCGTAGACAGTTTAAGACATTACTACCATGGAGAAAAGTCCGCATGGTGCTTATTGTGTTCAATGCCGAAGCAATTTTTGTGTTTCATCAACACTCTGAAGGTCCACAAATTACAGAATGCCTCCAGATGTGCTTCGGAATTTACTACTTTTCTTGCAGGGAACGATCAATGCGTAGACAGTTTGAGACATTACTCCCATGGAGAAAAGTCCGCATGGTTCTTATTGTGTTAAATGCCGTAGCAATTTTTGTGTTTCATCAATACTCTGAAGGTCCAAGGATTGCAGAATACATCCGGATGTGCTTCGGAAACTACTACTAGTCTTCCAGTGTACGATCATAGCGTAGACAGTTTAAGACATTACTCCCATTTAGAGAAGTCCGCATATTGCTTATTGTGTTCAATGCCGATGCAATTTCTTTGTTTCATCAACACTCTGAAGGTCCACAGATTACAGAATGCCTCCAGATGTGCTTCGAAAACTACTACTAGTCTTCCAGGGAACCATCAAAGCGTAGACAGTTTAAGACTTTTCTCCCATTTAGGAAAGTCCGCATGGTGCTCATTGTGTTCAATGCCGATGTAATTTTTGTGTTTCATCAAACACTCTGAAGGTCCACAGATTACAGAATGCATCCAGATGTGCTTCGGAAACTACTACTAGTCTTCCAGTGAACGATCAAAGTGTAGACAGTTTAAGACATTATTCCCATGGAGAAAAGTCTCATGCTGCTTATTGTGTTCAATGCCGATGCAATCTCTTTGTTTCATCAACACCCTGAAGGTCCACAGATTACAGAATGCATCCTGATGTGCTTCGGAAACTACTACTAGTCTTCCAGGGAACGATCAAAGCGTAGACAGTTTGAGACATTACTCCCATTAAGAAAAGTCCGCATGGTGCTTATTGTGTTCAAATCCGATGCAATTTTTGTGTTTCATCAGCACCTTGAAGGTCCACAGATTACAGAATGCATCCAGATGTGCTTCGGAAACTACTACTAGTCTTCCAGGGAACGATCAAAGCGTAGACAGTTTAAGACATTACTCCCATGGAGAAAAGTCCGCATGGTGCTTATAGTGTTCAATGCCGATTAAGTTTCTGTGTTTCATCAACACTCTGAAGGTCCACAGATTACAGAATGCATCAAGATGTGCTTCGGAGTCTACTACTAGTCTTCCAGTGTACGATCAAAGCGTAGACAGTTTAAGACATTACTCCCATGGAGAAAAGTCCTCATGGTGCTTATTGTGTTCAATGCCGACGCAATTTCTGTGTTTCATCAACACTCTGAAGGTCCACAGATTACACAATGCCTAGAGATGTGCTTCGGAAACTACTACTAGTCTTCCAGTGTACAATCAAAGCGTAGACAGTTTAAGACATTACTCCCATGGAGAAAAGTCCGCATGGTGCTTGTTGTGTTCAATGCCGATGCAATATCTGTGTTTCATCAACACTCTGAAGGTCCACAGTTTACAGAATGCCTCCAGATGTGCTTCGGAAACTACTAGTAGTCTTCCAGTAAACGATCAAAGCATAGACACTTTAAGACATTACTCTCATGGAGAAAAGTCCACATGGTGCTTGTTGTGTTCAATGCCGATGCAATTTCTGTGTTTCATCAACACTCTGGTCCACAGATTACAGAATGCCTCCAGATGTGCTTCGGAAACTACTACTAGTCTTCCAGTGTACGATCAAAGCGTAGACAGTTTAAGACATTACTACCATGGAGAAAAGCCCGCATGGTGCTTATTGTGTTCAATGCCGATGCAATTTCTGTGTTTCATCAACACTCTGAAGGTCCACAGATAACAGAATGCATCCAGATGTGCTTCGGAAACTACTACTAGTCTTCGAGGGAACGATCAAATCGTAGACAGTTTAAGACATTACTCCCATGGAGAAAAGTCCGCATGGTGCTTATTGTGTACAATTCCGATGCAATTTCTTTGTCTCATCAACACTCTGAAGGTCCACAGATTACAGAATGCCTCCAGATGTGCTTCGGAAACTACTACTAGTCTTCCAGTGTACAATCAAAGTGTAGACAGTTTAAGACACTACTCCCATGGAGAAAAGTCCGCATGGTGCTTATTGTTTTCAATGCCGATGCAATTTTTGTGTTTCATCAACACTCTGAAGGTCCACAGACTACAGAATGCCTCCAGATGTGCTTCGGAAACTACTACTAGTCTTCCAGTGAACGATCAAAACGTAGACAGTTAAAGACACTACTCCCATGGAGAAAAGTCCGCATGGTGCTTATTATGTTCAATGCCGATGCAATTTTTGTGTTTCATCAACACTCTGAAGGTCCACGGATTACAAAATGCATCCAGATGTGCTTCGGAAACTACTACTAGTCTTCCAGGGAACGATCAAAGCGTAGACAGTTAAAGACATTACTCCCATGGAGAAAAGTCCGCATGGTTCTTATTGTGTTCAATGCCGATGCAATTTCATTGTTTCATCAACACTCTGAAGGTCCACAGATTACAGAACGCCTCCAGATGTGCTTCTGAAACTACTACTAGTCTTCCTGTGTACGATCAAAGCGTAGAAAGTTTGAGACATTACTCCCATGGAGAAAAGTAAGCATGGTGGTTATTGTGTTCAATGCCGATGCAATTTCTTTGTCTCATCAACACTCTGAAGGTCCAAAGATTACAGAATGCCTCCAGATGTGCTACGGAAACTACTACTAGTCTTCCAGGGAACGATCAAAGCGTAGACAGTTAAAGACATTACTCCCATGGAGAAAAGTCCGCATGGTTCTTATTGTGTTCAATGCCGATGCAATTTCAGTGTTTCATCAACACTCTGAAGGTCCACAGATTACAGAACGCCTCCAGATGTGCTTCGGAAACTACTACTAGTCTTCCTGTGTACGATCAAAGCGTAGAAAGTTTGAGACATTACTCCCATGGAGAAAAGTAAGCATGGTGGTTATTGTGTTCAATGCCGATGCAATTTTTGTGTCTCATCAACACTCTGAAGGTCCACAGAATACAGAATGCATCCAGATGTGCTTCAGAAACTTCTACTAGTCTTCCACTAAACGATCAAAGCCTACGCAGTTTAAGACATTACTCCCATGCAGAAAAGTCCGCATGGTGCTTATTGTGTTCAATGGCGATGAATTTTTGTGTTTCATCAACACTCTGAAGGTCCAAAGATTACAGAATGTATCCAGATGTGCTTCGGAAACTACTACTAGTCTTCCAGTGAACGATCAAAGTGTAGACAGTTTAAGACATTACTCCCATGTATGAAAGTCCCATGGTGCTTATTGTGTTCAATGCCGATGCAATTTCTTTGTTTCATCAACACTCTGAAGGTCCACAGATTACAGAATGCCTCCAGATGTGCTTCAGAAACTACTAGTAGTCTTCCAGGGAACGATCAAAGAGTAGACAGTTTAAGACATTACTCCCATGGAGAAAAGTCGGTATGGTGCTTATTGTGTTCAATGCCGATTCAATTTCTGTGTTTCATCAACACTCTGAAGGTCCACAGATTACAGATAGCCTCCAGATATGCTTCGAAAACTACTACTAGTCTTCCAGGGAACCATCAAAGCGTAGACAGTTTCAGACATTACTCCCATTTGGAAAAGTCCGCATGGTGCTTATTGTGTTCAAAGCCGATGCAATTTTTGTGTTTCATCAACACCCTGAAGGTCCACAGATTACAGAATGCCTCCAGAAGTGCATCGGAAACTACTACTAGCCTTCCAGTGAACGATCAAAGCGTAGACGGTTTAAGACACTACTCCCATGGAGAAAAGTCCGCATGGTGCTTATTGTTTTCAATGCCGATGCAATTTTTGTGTTTCATCAACACTCTGAAGGTCCACAGATAACAGAATGCCTCCAGATGTGCTTCAGAAACTACTACTAGTCTCCCAGTGTACGATCAAAGCGTAGACAGTTTAAGACATTACTCCCATGGAGAAAAGTACGCATGGTGCTTATTGTGTTCAAAGCCGATGCAAGTTCTGTGTTTCATCAACACTCTGAAGGACCACAGATTTCAGAATGCCTCCAGATGTGCTTCGGAAACTACTACTAGTCTTCCAGTGTACAATCAAAGCGTAGACAGTTTAAGACATTACTCCCGTGGAGAGAAGTCCGCGTGGTGCTTGTTGTGTTCAATGCCGATGCAATTTCTGTGTTTCATCAACACTCTGAAGGTCCACAGATTACAGAATGCCTCCAGATGTGCTTCGGAAACTACTAGTAGTCTTCCAGTAAACGATCAAAGCATAGAAACTTTAAGACATTACTACCATGGAGAAAAGCCCGCATGGTGCTTATTGTGTTCAATGCCGATGCAATTTCTGTGTTTCATCAACACTCTGAAGGTCCACAGATAACAGAATGCATCCAGATGTGCTTCGGAAACTACTACTAGTCTTCGAGGGAACGATCAAATCGTAGACAGTTTAAGACATTACTCCCATGGAGAAAAGTCCGCATGGTGCTTATTGTGTACAATTCCGATGCAATTTCTTTGTCTCATCAACACTCTGAAGGTCCACAGATTACAGAATGCCTCCAGATGTGCTTCGGAAACTACTACTTGTCTTCCAGGGAACGATCAAAGCGTAGACAGTTAAAGACATTACTCCCATGGAGAAAAGTCCGCATGGTTCTTATTGTGTTCAATGCCGATGCAATTTCAGTGTTTCATCAACACTCTGAAGGTCCACAGATTTCAGAACGCCTCCAGATGTTCTTCGGAAAGTACTACTAGTCTTCCTGTGTACGATCAAAGCGTAGAAAGTTTGAGACATTACTCCCATGGAGAAAAGTAAGCATGGTGGTTATTGTGTTCAATGCCGATGCAATTTTTGTGTTTCATCAACACTCTGAAGGTCCACAGACTACAGAATGCCTCCAGATGTGCTTCGGAAACTACTACTAGTTTCCAGTGAACGATCAAAACGTAGACAGTTTAAGACACTACTCCCATGGAGAAAAGTCCGCATGGTGCTTATTATGTTCAATGCCGATGCAATTTTTGTGTTTCATCAACACTCTGAAGGTCCACGGATTACAAAATGCATCCAGATGTGCTTCGGAAACTACTACTAGTCTTCCAGGGAACGATCAAAGCGTAGACAGTTAAAGACATTACTCCCATGGAGAAAAGTCCGCATGGTTCTTATTGTGTTCAATGCCGATGCAATTTCAGTGCTTCATCAACACTCTGAAGGTCCACAGATTACAGAACGCCTCCAGATGTGCTTCTGAAACTACTACTAGTCTTCCTGTGTACGATCAAAGCGTAGAAAGTTTGAGACATTACTCCCATGGAGAAAAGTAAGCATGGTGGTTATTGTGTTCAATGCCGATGCAATTTCTTTGTCTCATCAACACTCTGAAGGTCCAAAGATTACAGAATGCCTCCAGATGTGCTTCGGAAACTACTACTAGTCTTCCAGGGAACGATCAAAGCGTAGACAGTTAAAGACATTACTCCCATGGAGAAAAGTCCGAATGGTTCTTATTGTGCTCAATGCCGATGCAATTTCAGTGTTTCATCAACACTCTGAAGGTCCACAGATTACAGAACGCCTCCAGATGTGCTTCGGAAACTACTACTAGTCTTCCTGTGTACGATCAAAGCGTAGAAAGTTTGAGACATTACTCCCATGGAGAAAAGTAAGCATGGTGGTTATTGTGTTCAATGCCGATGCAATTTTTGTGTTTCATCAACACTCTGAAGGTCCACAGATTACAGAATGCATCCAGATATGCTTCGGAAACTACTACTAGTCTTCCAGGGATCGATCAAAGCGTAGACAGTTTAAGACATTACTCCCATGGAGAAAAGTATATATTATGCTTATTGTGTTCAATGCCGATTCAATTTCTGTGTTTCATCAACACTCTGAAGGTCCACAGAATACAGAATGCATCCAGATGTGCTTCAGAATCTTCTACTAGTCTTCCACTAAACGATCAAAGCCTACGCAGTTTAAGACATTACTCCCATGCAGAAAAGTCCGCATGGTGCTTATTGTGTTCAATGGCGATGAATTTTTGTGTTTCATCAACACTCTGAAGGTCCACAGATTACAGAATGTATCCAGATGTGCTTCGGAAACTACTACTAGTCTTCCAGTGAACGATCAAAGTGTAGACAGTTTAAGACATTACTCCCATGTATGAAAGTCCCATGGTGCTTATTGTGTTCAATGACGATGCAATTTCTTTGTTTCATCAACACTCTGAAGGTCCACAGATTACAGAATGCCTCCAGATGTGCTTCGGAAACTACTAGTAGTCTTCCAGGGAACGATCAAAGCGTAGACAGTTTAAGACAATACTCCCATGGAGAAAAGTCCGTATGGTGCTTATTGTGTTCAATGCCGATTCAATTTCTGTGTTTCATCAACACTCTGAAGGTCCACAGATTACAGATAGCCTCCAGATGTGCTTCGAAAACTACTACTAGTCTTCCAGGGAACCATCAAAGCGTAGACAGTTTCAGACATTACTCCCATTTAGAAAAGTCCGCATGGTGCTTATTGTGTTCAAAGCCGATGCATTTTTTGTGTTTCATCAACACCCTGAAGGTCCACAGATTACAGAATGCCTCCAGAAGTGCATCGGAAACTACTACTAGCCTTCCAGTGAACGATCAAAGCGTAGACAGTTTAAGACACTACTCCCATGGAGAAAAGTCCGCATGGTGCTTATTGTTTTCAATGCCGATGCAATTTTTGTGTTTCATCAACACTCTGAAGGTCCACAGATAACAGAATGCCTCCAGATGTGCTTCAGAAACTACTACTAGTCTCCCAGTGTACGATCAAAGCGTAGACAGTTTAAGACATTACTCCCATGGAGAAAAGTACGCATGGTGCTTATTGTGTTCAAAGCCGATGCAAGTTCTGTGTTTCATCAACACTCTGAAGGACCACAGATTTCAGAATGCCTCCAGATGTGCTTCGGAAACTACTACTAGTCTTCCAGTGTACAATCAAAGCGTAGACAGTTTAAGACATTACTCCCATGGAGAGAAGTCCGCATGGTGCTTGTTGTGTTCAATGCCGATGCAATTTCTGTGTTTCATCAACACTCTGAAGGTCCACAGATTACAGAATGCCTCCAGATGTGCTTCGGAAACTACTAGTAGTCTTCCAGTAAACGATCAAAGCATAGACACTTTAAGACATTACTCCCATGGAGAAAAGTCCACATGGTGCTTGTTGTGTTCAATGCCGATGCAATTTCTGTGTTTCATCAACACTCTGGTCCACAGATTACAGAATGCCTCCAGATGTGCTTCGGAAACTACTACTAGTCTTCCAGTGTACGATCAAAGCGTAGACAGTTTAAGACATTACTACCATGGAGAAAAGCCCGCATGGTGCTTATTGTGTTCAATGCCGATGCAATTTCTGTGTTTCATCAACACTCTGAAGGTCCACAGATAACAGCATGCATCCAGATGTGCTTCGGAAACTACTACTAGTCTTCGAGGGAACGATCAAATCGTAGACAGTTTAAGACATTACACCAATGGAGAAAAGTCCGCATGGTGCTTATTGTGTACAATTCCGATGCAATTTCTTTGTCTCATCAACACTCTGAAGGTCCACAGATTACAGAATGCCTCCAGATGTGCTTCAGAAACTACTACTAGTCTTCCAGTGTACAATCAAAGTGTAGACAGTTTAAGACACTACTCCCATGGAGAAAAGTCCGCATGGTGCTTATTGTTTTCAATGCCGATGCAATTTTTGTGTTTCATCAACACTCTGAAGGTCCACAGACTACAGAATGCCTCCAGATGTGCTTCGGAAACTACTACTAGTTTCCAGTGAACGATCAAAACGTAGACAGTTTAAGACACTACTCCCATGGAGAAAAGTCCGCATGGTGCTTATTTTGTTCAATGCCGATGCAATTTTTGTGTTTCATCAACACTCTGAAGGTCCACGGATTACAAAATGCATCCAGATGTGCTTCGGAAACTACTACTAGTCTTCCAGGGAACGATCAAAGCGTAGACAGTTAAAGACATTACTCCCAAGGAGAAAAGTCCGCATGGTTCTTATTGTGTTCAATGCCGATGCAATTTCAGTGTTTCATCAACACTCTGAAGGTCCACAGATTTCAGAACGCCTCCAGATGTTCTTCGGAAAGTACTACTAGTCTTCCTGTGTACGATCAAAGCGTAGAAAGTTTGAGACACTACTCCCATGGAGAAAAGTAAGCATGGTGGTTATTGTGTTCAATGCCGATGCAATTTTTGTGTTTCATCAACACTCTGAAGGTCCAAAGATTACAGAATGCATCCAGATGTGCTTCGGAAACTACTACTAGTCTTCCAGGGAACGATCAAAGCGTAGAAAGTTTAAGACATTACTGCCATGGAGAAAAGTCCGCATGGTGCTTATTGTGTTCAATGAAGATTCAATTTCTGGGTTTCATCAACACTCTGAAGGTCCAGAGATTACAGAATGCCTCCAGATGTGCTTCGGAAACTACTACTAGTCTTCCAGTGTACGATCAAAGCGTAGACAGTTTAAGACATTACTCCCATGGAGATAAGTCCACATGGTGCTTATTGTGTTCAATGCCGATGCAATTTCTGTGTATCATCAACACTCTGAAGGTCCACAGAATACAGAATGCATCCAGATGTGCTTCAGAAACTGCTACTAGTCTTCCAGGAAACGATCAAAGCGTAGGCAGTTTAAGACATTACTCCCATGGAGAAAAGTCCGCATGGTGCTTATTGTGTTCAATGCCGATGAATTTTTGTGTTTCATCAACACTCTGAAGTTCCACAGATTACAGAATGCCTCCAGAAGTGCTTCGGAAACTACTACTAGTCTTCCAGTGAACGATCAAAGTGTAGACAGTTTAAGACATTACTCCCATGGAGGAAAGTCCGCATGGTGCTTATTGTGTTCAAAGAAGATGCAATTTTTGTGTTTCATCAACACCCTGAAGGTCTACAGATTACAGAATGCCTCCAGATGTGCTTCGGAAACTACTACTAGTCTTCCAGGGAACGATCAAAGCGTAGACAGTTTAAGACATTACTCCCATGGAGAAGAGTCCGTATGGTACTTTTTGTGTTCAATGCCGATGCAATATCTTTGTTTCATCAACACTCTGAAGGTCCACAGATTTCAGAATGCCTCCAGATGTGCTTCAGAAACTACTACTAGTCTTCCAGTGTACGATCAAAGCGTAGACAATTTAAGACATTACTCCCAAGGAGAAAAGTCGGCATGTTGCTTATTGTGTTCAATGCCGATGCAATTTTTGTGTTTCATCAACACTCTGAAGGTCCAGAGATTACAGAATGCCTCCAGATCTGCTACGGAAACTACTGCTAGTCTTCCTGTAAACGAGCAAAGCGTATACAGTTTAAGACATTACTCTCATGGAGAAAAGTCCGCATTGTGCTTATTGTGTTCAATGCCGATCCAATTCCTGTGTTTCATCAACTCTCTGAAGGTCCACAGATTACAGAATGCATCCAGAAGTGCTTCGGAAACTACTACTAGTCTTCCAGTGAACGATCAAAGCGTAGACACTTTAAGACATTACTCCCATTGAGAAAAGTCCGCATGGTGATTATTGTGTTCAATGCCGATGCAATTCTTGTGTTTCATCAACACTCTGAAGGTCCACAGATTACAGAATGATTCCAGATGTGCTTCCGAAACTACTACTAGTCTTACAGTGTACGATCATTGCGTAGACAGTTTAGGACATTACTCCCATGGAGAAAAGTCCGCATGGTGCTTATTGTGTTCAATGCCGATGCAATTTTTGTGTTTCATCAACACTCTGAAGGTCCGCAGATTACAGAATGCATTCAGATGTGCTTCGGAAACTACTACTAGTCTTCCAGAGAACGATCAAAGCGTAGCCAGTTTAAGACATTACTCCCATGGAGGAAAGTCCGCAAGGTGCTTATTGTGTTCAATGCCGATGCAATTTTTGTGTTTCATCAACACTTTGAAGGTCCACAGATTGCAGAATGCATCCAGATGTGCTTCGGAAACTGCTACTAGTCTTCCTGTGACCGATCAAATCGTAGACAGTTTAAGACATTACTCCCATGTAGAAAAGTCCGCATGGAGCTTATTGTGTTCAATGCCGATTCAATTTCTGTGTTTCTTCACACACTGAACGTCCACAGATTACAGAGTGCATCCAGATGTGCTTCGGAAACTACTACTAGTCTTCCAGGGAACCATCAAAGCGTAGGCAGTTTCAGACATTACTCCCCTGGAGAAAAGACCGCATGGTGCTTATTGTGTTCAATGCCTATGCAATTTCTGTGTTTCATCAACACTCTGAAGGTCCACAGATTACAGAACGCCTCCAGATGTGCTCCGGAAACTACTACTAGTCTTCCTGTGTAATATCAAAGCGTAGACAGTTTAAGACATTACTATCATGGAGAAAAGTCCGCATGGTGCTTATTGTGTTCAATGCCGATGCAATTTTTGTATTTCATCAACACTCTGAAGGTCCACAAATTACAGAATGCCTCCAAATGTGCTTCGGAAACTACTACTAGTCTTGCAGGGAACGATCAAAGCGTAGACAGTTTGAGACATTACTCCCATGGAGAAAAGTCCGCATGGTGCTTATTGTGTTCGTTGCCGATGCAATTTTTGTGTTTCATCAACACTCTGAAGGTCCACTGATTACAGAATGCATCCAGATGAGCTTCGGAAACTACTACTAGTCTTCCAAGGAACGATCAAAGTGTAGACAGTTTAAGACATTACTCCCATGGAGAAAAGTCCGCATGATGCTTATTGTGTTCAATGCCGATGCAATTTCTGTGTTTCATCAACACTCTGAAGGTCCAGAGATTACAGAATGCCTCCAGATGTGCTACGGAAACTACTGCTAGTCTTCCTGAGAACTAGCAAAGCGTATACAGTTTAAGACATTACTGTCATGGAGAAAAGTCCGCATGGTGCTTATTGTGTTCAATGCCGATTCAATTCCTGTGTTTCGTCAACACTCTGAAGGTCCACAGATTACAGAATGCCTCCAGATGTGCTTCAGAAACTACTACTAGTCTTCCAGTGTACGATCAAAGCGTAGACAATTTAAGACATTACTCCCAAGGAGAAAAGTCGGCATGTTGCTTATTGTGTTCAATGCCGATGCAATTTTTGTGTTTCATCAACACTCTGAAGGTCCAGAGATTACAGAATGCCTCCAGATCTGCTACGGAAACTACTGCTAGTCTTCCTGTAAACGAGCAAAGCGTATACAGTTTAAGACATTACTCTCATGGAGAAAAGTCCGCATGGTGCTTATTGTGTTCAATGCCGATCCAATTCCTGTGTTTCATCAACACTCTGAAGGTCCACAGATTACAGAATGCATCCAGAAGTGCTTCGGAAACTACTACTAGTCTTCCAGTGAACGATCAAAGCGTAGACACTTTAAGACATTACTCCCATTGAGAAAAGTCCGCATGGTGATTATTGTGTTCAATGCCGATGCAATTCTTGTGTTTCATCAACACTCTGAAGGTCCACAGATTACAGAATGATTCCAGATGTGCTTCCGAAACTACTACTAGTCTTACAGTGTACGATCATTGCGTAGACAGTTTAGGACATTACTACCATGGAGAAAAGTCCGCATGGTGCTTATTGTGTTCAATGCCGATGCAATTTTTGTGTTTCATCAACACTCTGAAGGTCCGCAGATTACAGAATGCATTCAGATGTGCTTCGGAAACTACTACTAGTCTTCCAGAGAACGATCAAAGCGTAGCCAGTTTAAGACATTACTCCCATGGAGGAAAGTCCGCAAGGTGCTTATTGTGTTCAATGCCGATGCAATTTTTGTGTTTCATCAACACTTTGAAGGTCCACAGATTACAGAATGCATCCAGATGTGCTTCGGAAACTACTACTAGTCTTCCTGTGACCGATCAAATCGTAGACAGTTTAAGACATTACTCCCATGGAGAAAAGTCCGCATGGAGCTTATTGTGTTCAATGCCTATGCAATTTCTGTGTTTCATCAACACTCTGAAGGTCCACAGATTACAGAACGCCTCCAGATGTGCTCCGGAAACTACTACTAGTCTTCCTGTGTAATATCAAAGCGTAGACAGTTTAAGACATTACTATCATGGAGAAAAGTCCGCATGGTGCTTATTGTGTTCAATGCCGATGCAATTTTTGTATTTCATCAACACTCTGAAGGTCCACAAATTACAGAATGCCTCCAAATGTGCTTCGGAAACTACTACTAGTCTTGCAGGGAACGATCAAAGCGTAGACAGTTTGAGACATTACTCCCATGGAGAAAAGTCCGCATGGTGCTTATTGTGTTCGTTGCCGATGCAATTTTTGTGTTTCATCAGCACTCTGAAGGTCCACTGATTACAGAATGCATCCAGATGAGCTTCGGAAACTACTACTAGTCTTCCAAGGAACGATCAAAGTGTAGACAGTTTAAGACATTACTCCCATGGAGAAAAGTCCGCATGATGCTTATTGTGTTCAATGCCGATGCAATTTCTGTGTTTCATCAACACTCTGAAGGTCCAGAGATTACAGAATGCCTCCAGATGTGCTACGGAAACTACTGCTAGTCTTCCTGAGAACTAGCAAAGCGTATACAGTTTAAGACATTACTGTCATGGAGAAAAGTCCGCATGGTGCTTATTGTGTTCAATGCCGATTCAATTCCTGTGTTTCGTCAACACTCTGAAGGTCCACAGATTACAGAATGCCTCCAGATGTGCTTCAGAAACTACTACTAGTCTTCCAGTGTACGATCAAAGCGTAGACAATTTAAGACATTACTCCCAAGGAGAAAAGTCGGCATGTTGCTTATTGTGTTCAATGCCGATGCAATTTTTGTGTTTCATCAACACTCTGAAGGTCCAGAGATTACAGAATGCCTCCAGATCTGCTACGGAAACTACTGCTAGTCTTCCTGTAAACGAGCAAAGCGTATACAGTTTAAGACATTACTCTCATGGAGAAAAGTCCGCATGGTGCTTATTGTGTTCAATGCCGATCCAATTCCTGTGTTTCATCAACACTCTGAAGGTCCACAGATTACAGAATGCATCCAGAAGTGCTTCGGAAACTACTACTAGTCTTCCAGTGAACGATCAAAGCGTAGACACTCTAAGACATTACTCCCATTGAGAAAAGTCCGCATGGTGATTATTGTGTTCAATGCCGATGCAATTCTTGAGTTTCATCAACACTCTGAAGGTCCACAGATTACAGAATGATTCCAGATGTGCTTCCGAAACTACTACTAGTCTTACAGTGTACGATCATTGCGTAGACAGTTTAGGACATTACTCCCATGGAGAAAAGTCCGCATGGTGCTTATTGTGTTCAATGCCGATGCAATTTTTGTGTTTCATCAACACTCTGAAGGTCCGCTGATTACAGAATGCATTCAGATGTGCTTCGGAAACTACTACTAGTCTTCCAGAGAACGATCAAAGCGTAGCCAGTTTAAGACATTACTCCCATGGAGGAAAGTCCGCAAGGTGCTTATTGTGTTCAATGCCGATGCAATTTTTGTGTTTCATCAACACTTTGAAGGTCCACAGATTACAGAATGCATCCAGATGTGCTTCGGAAACTACTACTAGTCTTCCTGTGACCGATCAAATCGTAGACAGTTTAAGACATTACTCCCATGGAGAAAAGTCCGCATGGAGCTTATTGTGTTCAATGCCGATTCAATTTCTGTGTTTCTTCACACACTGAACGTCCACAGATTACAGAATGCATCCAGATGTGCTTCGGAAACTACTACTAGTCTTCCAGGGAACCATCAAAGCGTAGACAGTTTCAGACATTACTCCCCTGGAGAAAAGTCCGCATGGTGCTTATTGTGTTCAATGCCTATGCAATTTCTGTGTTTCATCAACACTCTGAAGGTCCACAGATTACAGAACGCCTCCAGATGTGCTCCGGAAACTACTACTAGTCTTCCTGTGTAATATCAAAGCGTAGACAGTTTAAGACATTACTATCATGGAGAAAAGTCCGCATGGTGCTTATTGTGTTCAATGCCGATGCAATTTTTGTATTTCATCAACACTCTGAAGGTCCACAAATTACAGAATGCCTCCAAATGTGCTTCGGAAACTACTACTAGTCTTGCAGGGAACGATCAAAGCGTAGACAGTTTGAGACATTACTCCCATGGAGAAAAGTCCGCATGGTGCTTATTGTGTTCGTTGCCGATGCAATTTTTGTGTTTCATCAACACTCTGAAGGTCCACTGATTACAGAATGCATCCAGATGAGCTTCGGAAACTACTACTAGTCTTCCAAGGAACGATCAAAGTGTAGACAGTTTAAGACATTACTCCCATGGAGAAAAGTCCGCATGATGCTAATTGTGTTCAATGCCGATGCAATTTCTGTGTTTCATCAACACTCTGAAGGTCCAGAGATTACAGAATGCCTCTAGATGTGCTACGGAAACTACTGCTAGTCTTCCTGAGAACTAGCAAAGCGTATACAGTTTAAGACATTACTGTCATGGAGAAAAGTCCGCATGGTGCTTGTTGTGTTCAATGCCGATGCAATTTCTGTGTTTCATCAACACTCTGAAGGCCCACAGATTACAGAATGCCTCCAGATGTGCTTCGGAAACTACTAGTAGTCTTCCAGTAAACGATCAAAGCATAGACACTTTAAGACATTACTCCCATGGAGAAAAGTCCACATGGTGCTTGTTGTGTTCAATGCCGATGCAATTTCTGTGTTTCATCAACACTCTTGTCCACAGATTACAGAATGCCTCCAGATGTGCTTCGGAAACTACTACTAGTCTTCCAGTGTACGATCAAAGCGTAGACAGTTTAAGACATTACTACCATGGAGAAAAGCCCGCATGGTGCTTATTGTGTTCAATGCCGATGCAATTTCTGTGTTTCATCAACACTCTGAAGGTCCACAGATAACAGAATGCATCCAGATGTGCTTCGGAAACTACTACTAGTCTTCGAGGGAACGATCAAATCGTAGACAGTTTAAGACATTACACCAATGGAGAAAAGTCCGCATGGTGCTTATTGTGTACAATTCCGATGCAATTTCTTTGTCTCATCAACACTCTGAAGGTCCACAGATTACAGAATGCCTCCAGATGTGCTTCAGAAACTACTACTAGTCTTCCAGTGTACAATCAAAGTGTAGACAGTTTAAGACATTACTCCCATGGAGAAAAGTCCGCATGGTGCTTATTGTTTTCAATGCCGATGCAATTTTTGTGTTTCATCAACACTCTGAAGGTCCACAGACTACAGAATGCCTCCAGATGTGCTTCGGAAACTACTACTAGTTTCCAGTGAACGATCAAAACGTAGACAGTTTAAGACACTACTCCCATGGAGAAAAGTCCGCATGGTGCTTATTTTGTTCAATGCCGATGCAATTTTTGTGTTTCATCAACACTCTGAAGGTCCACGGATTACAAAATGCATCCAGATGTGCTTCGGAAACTACTACTAGTCTTCCAGGGAACGATCAAAGCGTAGACAGTTAAAGACATTACTCCCAAGGAGAAAAGTCCGCATGGTTCTTATTGTGTTCAATGCCGATGCAATTTCAGTGTTTCATCAACACTCTGAAGGTCCACAGATTTCAGAACGCCTCCAGATGTTCTTCGGAAAGTACTACTAGTCTTCCTGTGTACGATCAAAGCGTAGAAAGTTTGAGACACTACTCCCATGGAGAAAAGTAAGCATGGTGGTTATTGTGTTCAATGCCGATGCAATTTTTGTGTTTCATCAACACTCTGAAGGTCCAAAGATTACAGAATGCATCCAGATGTGCTTCGGAAACTACTACTAGTCTTCCAGGGAACGATCAAAGCGTAGAAAGTTTAAGACATTACTGCCATGGAGAAAAGTCCGCATGGTGCTTATTGTGTTCAATGAAGATTCAATTTCTGGGTTTCATCAACACTCTGAAGGTCCAGAGATTACAGAATGCCTCCAGATGTGCTTCGGAAACTACTACTAGTCTTACAGTGTACGATCAAAGCGTAGTCAGTTTAGGACATTACTCCCATGGAGAAAAAGTCGGCATGGTGCTTATTGTGTTCAATGGCGATTCAATTACTGTGTTTCATCACACTGTGAAGGTCCACAGGTTACAGAATGCATCCAAATGTGCTTCGGAAACTACTACTAGACTTCCAGTGTACAATCAAAGTGTAGACAGTTTAAGACATTACTCCCATGGAGAAAAGTCCGCATAGTGCTTATTGTGTTCAATGCCGATGCAGTTTTTGTGTTTCATCAACACTCTGAACGTCCTCAGATTACAGAATGCCTCCAGATCTGCTTTGGAAACTACTACAACTCTTCCAGGGAACGATCAAAGCGTAGACAGTTTAAGACATTACTCCCATGGAGATAAGTCCACATGGTGCTTATTGTGTTCAATGCCGATGCAATTTCTGTGTATCATCAACACTCTGAAGTTCCACAGAATACAGAATGCATCCAGATGTGCTTCAGAAACTGCTACTAGTCTTCCAGGAAACGATCAAAGCGTAGGCAGTTTAAGACATTACTCCCATGGAGAAAAGTCCGCATGGTGCTTATTGTGTTCAATGCCGATGAATTTTTGTGTTTCATCAACACTCTGAAGCTCCACAGATTACAGAATGCCTCCAGAAGTGCTTCGGAAACTACTACTAGTCTTCCAGTGAACGATCAAAGTGTAGACAGTTTAAGACATTACTCCCATGGAGGAAAGTCCGCATGGTGCTTATTGTGTTCAAAGAAGATGCAATTTTTGTGTTTCATCAACACCCTGAAGGTCTACAGATTACAGAATGCCTCCGGATGTGCTTCGGAAACTACTACTAGTCTTCCAGGGAACGATCAAAGCGTAGACAGTTTAAGACATTACTCCCATGGAGAAGAGTCCGTATGGTACTTCTTGTGTTCAATGCCGATGCAATATCTTTGTTTCATCAACACTCTGAAGGTCCACAGATTTCAGAATGCCTCCAGATGTGCTTCAGAAACTACTACTAGTCTTCCAGTGTACGATCAAAGCGTAGACAATTTAAGACATTACTCCCAAGGAGAAAAGTCGGCATGTTGCTTATTGTGTTCAATGCCGATGCAATTTTTGTGTTTCATCAACACTTTGAAGGTCCACAGATTACAGAATGCATCCAGATGTGCTTCGGAAACTACTACTAGTCTTCCTGTGACCGATCAAATCGTAGACAGTTTAAGACATTACTCCCATGGAGAAAAGTCCGCATGGAGCTTATTGTGTTCAATGCCGATTCAATTTCTGTGTTTCTTCACACACTGAACGTCCACAGATTACAGAATGCATCCAGATGTGCTTCGCAAACTACTACTAGTCTTCCAGGGAACCATCAAAGCGTAGACAGTTTCAGACATTACTCCCCTGGAGAAAAGTCCGCATGGTGCTTATTGTGTTCAATGCCTATGCAATTTCTGTGTTTCATCAACACTCTGAAGGTCCACAGATTACAGAACGCCTCCAGATGTGCTCCGGAAACTACTACTAGTCTTCCTGTGTAATATCAAAGCGTAGACAGTTTAAGACATTACTATCATGGAGAAAAGTCCGCATGGTGCTTATTGTGTTCAATGCCGATGCAATTTTTGTATTTCATCAACACTCTGAAGGTCCACAAATTACAGAATGCCTCCAAATGTGCTTCGGAAACTACTACTAGTCTTGCAGGGAACGATCAAAGCGTAGACAGTTTGAGACATTACTCCCATGGAGAAAAGTCCGCATGGTGCTTATTGTGTTCGTTGCCGATGCAATTTTTGTGTTTCATCAACACTCAGAAGGTCCACTGATTACAGAATGCTTCCAGATGAGCTTCGGAAACTACTACTAGTCTTCCAAGGAACGATCAAAGTGTAGACAGTTTAAGACATTACTCCCATGGAGAAAAGTCCGCATGATGCTTATTGTGTTCAATGCCGATGCAATTTCTGTGTTTCATCAACACTCTGAAGGTCCAGAGATTACAGAATGCCTCCAGATGTGCTACGGAAACTACTGCTAGTCTTCCTGAGAACTAGCAAAGCGTATACAGTTTAAGACATTACTGTCATGGAGAAAAGTCCGCATGGTGCTTATTGTGTTCAATGCCGATTCAATTCCTGTGTTTCGTCAACACTCTGAAGGTCCACAGATTACAGAATGCCTCCAGATGTGCTTCAGAAACTACTACTAGTCTTCCAGTGTACGATCAAAGCGTAGACAATTTAAGACATTACTCCCAAGGAGAAAAGTCGGCATGTTGCTTATTGTGTTCAATGCCGATGCAATTTTTGTGTTTCATCAACACTCTGAAGGTCCAGAGATTACAGAATGCCTCCAGATCTGCTACGGAAACTACTGCTAGTCTTCCTGTAAACGAGCAAAGCGTATACAGTTTAAGACATTACTCTCATGGAGAAAAGTCCGCATGGTGCTTATTGTGTTCAATGCCGATCCAATTCCTGTGTTTCATCAACACTCTGAAGGTCCACAGATTACAGAATGCATCCAGAAGTGCTTCGGAAACTACTACTAGTCTTCCAGTGAACGATCAAAGCGTAGACACTTTAAGACATTACTCCCATTGAGAAAAGTCCGCATGGTGATTATTGTGTTCAATGCCGATGCAATTCTTGTGTTTCATCAACACTCTGAAGGTCCACAGATTACAGAATGATTCCAGATGTGCTTCCGAAACTACTACTAGTCTTACAGTGTACGATCATTGCGTAGACAGTTTAGGACATTACTCCCATGGAGAAAAGTCCGCATGGTGCTTATTGTGTTCAATGCCGATGCAATTTTTGTGTTTCATCAACACTCTGAAGGTCCGCAGATTACAGAATGCATTCAGATGTGCTTCGGAAACTACTACTAGTCTTCCAGAGAACGATCAAAGCGTAGCCAGTTTAAGACATTACTCCCATGGAGGAAAGTCCGCAAGGTGCTTATTGTGTTCAATGCCGATGCAATTTTTGTGTTTCATCAACACTTTGAAGGTCCACAGATTACAGAATGCATCCAGATGTGCTTCGGAAACTACTACTAGTCTTCCTGTGACCGATCAAATCGTAGACAGTTTAAGACATTACTCCCATGGAGAAAAGTCCGCATGGAGCTTATTGTGTTCAATGCCGATTCAATTTCTGTGTTTCTTCACACACTGAACGTCCACAGATTACAGAATGCATCCAGATGTGCTTCGGAAACTACTACTAGTCTTCCAGGGAACCATCAAAGCGTAGACAGTTTCAGACATTACTCCCCTGGAGAAAAGTCCGCATGGTGCTTATTGTGTTCAATGCCTATGCAATTTCTGTGTTTCATCAACACTCTGAAGGTCCACAGATTACAGAACGCCTCCAGATGTGCTCCGGAAACTACTACTAGTCTTCCTGTGTAATATCAAAGCGTAGACAGTTTAAGACATTACTATCATGGAGAAAAGTCCGCATGGTGCTTATTGTGTTCAATGCCGATGCAATTTTTGTATTTCATCAACACTCTGAAGGTCCACAAATTACAGAATGCCTCCAAATGTGCTTCGGAAACTACTACTAGTCTTGCAGGGAACGATCAAAGCGTAGACAGTTTGAGACATTACTCCCATGGAGAAAAGTCCGCATGGTGCTTATTGTGTTCGTTGCCGATGCAATTTTTGTGTTTCATCAACACTCTGAAGGTCCACTGATTACAGAATGCATCCAGATGAGCTTCGGAAACTACTACTAGTCTTCCAAGGAACGATCAAAGTGTAGACAGTTTAAGACATTACTCCCATGGAGAAAAGTCCGCATGATGCTTATTGTGTTCAATGCCGATGCAATTTCTGTGTTTCATCAACACTCTGAAGGTCCAGAGATTACAGAATGCCTCTAGATGTGCTACGGAAACTACTGCTAGTCTTCCTGAGAACTAGCAAAGCGTATACAGTTTAAGACATTACTGTCATGGAGAAAAGTCCGCATGGTGCTTATTGTGTTCAATGCCGATTCAATTCCTGTGTTTCGTCAACACTCTGAAGGTCCACAGATTACAGAATGCCTTCAGAATTGCTTCGGAAACTACTACTAGTCTTCCAATGAACGATCAAAGCGTAGACACTTTAAGACATTACTCCCATGGAGATAAGACCGCATGGTGCTTATTGTGTTCAATGCCGATGCAATTTTTGTGATTCATCAACACTCTGAAGGTCCACAGATTACAGAATGCATCCAGATATGCTTCGGAAACTACTACTAGTCTTCCAGGGAAAGGTCAAAGCGTAGACAGTTTAAGACATCACTTCCATGGAGAAAAGTCCACATGGTGCTTATTGTGTTCAATGCCGATGCAATTTCTGTGTTTCATCAACACTCTGAAGGTCCACAGAATACAGAATGCATCCAGATGTGCTTCAGAAACTACTACTAGTCTTCCAGGAAACGATAAAAGCGTAGGCAGTTTAAGACATTACTCCCATGGAGAAAAGTCCGCATGGTGCTTATTGTGTTCAATGCCGATGCATTTTTTGTGTTTCATCAACACTCTGAAGGTCCACAGATTACAGAATGCCTCCAGATGTGCTTCGGAAACTACTGCTAGTCTTCCAGTGATCGACCACAGCGTAGACAATTTAAGACACTACGATCATAGAGAAAAGTCCGCATGGTGCTTGTTGTGTTTAATGCCGAATAAATTTCTGTGTTTCATCAACACTCTGAAGGTCCATAGATTACAGAATGCCTCCAGATGTGATTCGGAGACTACTACTAGTCTTCCAGTGTACGATCAAAGCGTAGACAGTTTAAGACATTACTCCCATGGAGAAAAGTCCGCATGGTTCTTATTGTGTTCAATGCCGATGCAATTTTTGTGTTTCATCAACACTATGAAGGTCCACAGATTTCAGAATGCCTCCAGATGTGCTTCAGAAACTACTACTAGTCTTCCAGTGTACGATCAAAGCGTAGACAATTTAAGACATTACTCCCAAGGAGAAAAGTCGGCATGGTGCTTATTGTGTTCAATGCCGATGCAATTTTTGTGTTTCATCAACACTTTGAAGGTCCACAGATTACAGAATACATCCAGATGTGCTTCGGAAACTACTACGTGTCTTCCAGTGTACGATCAAAGCGTAGACAATTTAAGACATTACTCCCAAGGAGAAAAGTCGGCATGGTGCTTATTGTGTTCAATGCCTATGCAATTTTTGTGTTTCATTAACACTCTGAAGGTCCAGAGATTACAGAATGCCTCCAGATGTGCTACGGAAACTACTGCTAGTCTTCCTGTGAACGAGCAAAGCATATACAGTTTAAGACATTACTCTCATGTAGAAAAGTCCGCATGGTGCTTATTGTGTTCAATGCCGATCCAATTCCTGTGTTTCATCAACACTCTGAAGGTCCACAGATTACAGAATGCCTCCAGAAGTGCTTCGGAAACTACTACTAGTCTTCCAGTGAACGATCAAAGCGTTGACACTTTAAGACATTACTCCCATTGAGAAAAGTCCGCATGGTGATTATTGTGTTCAATGCCGATGCAATTCTTGTGTTTCATCAACACTCTGAAGGTCCACAGATTACAGAATGCCTCCAGATGTGCTTCCGAAACTACTACTAGTCTCACAGTGTACGATCAAAGCGTAGACAGTTTACGACATTACTCCCATGGAAAAAAGTCCGCATGGTGCTTATTGTTTTCAATGCCGATGCAATTTTTGTGTTTCATCAACACTCTGAAGGTCCGCAGATTACAGAATGCATTCAGATGTGCTTCGGAAACTACTACTAGTCTTCCAGGGAACGATCAAAGCGTAGTCAGTTTAAGACATTACTCCCATGGAGGAAAGTCCGCATGGTGCTTATTGTGTTCAATGCCGATGCAATTTTTGTGTTTCATCAACACTTTGAAGGTCCACAGATTACAGAATGCATCCAGATGTGCTTCGGAAACTACTACTAGCCTTCCTGTGACCGATCAAATCGTAGACAGTTTAAGACATTACTCCCCTGGAGAAAAGTCCGCATGGTGCTTATTGTGTTCAATGCCTATGCAATGTCTGTGTTTCATCAATAATCAGAAGGTCCACAGATTACAGAACGCCTCCAGATGTGCTCCGGAAACTACTACTAGTCTTCCTGTGTACGATCAAAGCGTAGACAGTTTAAGACATTACTATCATGGAGAAAAGTCCGCATGGTGCTTATTGTGTTCAATGCCGACGCAATTTCTATGTTTCATCAACACTCTGAAGGTCCACAGATTACACAATGCCTACAGATGTGCTTCGGAAACTACCACTAGTCTTCCAGTGTACGATGAAAGCGTAGACAGTTTAAGAAATTACTCCCATGGAGAAAAGTCCGCATGGTGCTTATTGTGTTCAATGCCGATGCAATTTCTGTATTTCATCAACACCCTGAAGGTCCACAGATTACAGAATGCATCCAGATGTGCTTCGGAAACTACTACTAGTCTTCCAGTAAACGATCAAAGCATAGACAGTTTAAGACATTACTCCCATGGAGAAATGTCCACATGGTGCTTGTTGTGTTCAATGCCGATGCAATTTCTGTGTTTCATCAACACTCTTCAGGTCAACATATTACAGAATGACTCCACATGTGCTTCGGAAAATACTACTAGTCCTCCAGGGAACGATCAAAGCGTAGACAATTTGAGACATTACTCCCATGGAGAAAAGTCCGCATGGTGCTTATTGAGTTAAATGCCGTTGCAATATTTGTGTTTCATCAACACTCTGAAGGTCCACAGGTTACAGAATGCATCCAGATGTGCTTCGGAAACTACTACTAGTCTTCCAGGGAACGATCAAAGCGTAGACAGTTTAAGACATTACTCCAATGGAGAAAAGTCCGCATGGTGCTTATTGTCTTCAGTGCCGATTCAATTTCTGTGTTCCATCACACTGTGAAGGTCCACAGATTACAGAATGCATCCAGATGTGCTTCGGAAACTACTACTAGTCTTCGAGGGAACGATCAAAGCGTAGACAGTTTGAGACATTACTTCCATGGAGAAAAGTCCGCATGGTGCTTATTGTGTTCAATGCAGATGAAATTTCTATGTTTCATCAACACTCTGAAGGTCCACAGATTACAGATTGCCTCCAGATGTGCTTCGGAAACTACTACTAGTCTTCCAGTAAACGATCAAAACATAGACAGTTAAAGGCATTACTCCCATGAAGAAAACTCCACATGGTGCTTGTTGTGTTCAATGCCTATGCAGTTTTTGTGTTTCATCAACACTCTGAAGGTCCACAGATTACAGAACGCCTCCAGATGTGGTTCGGAAACTACTACTAGTCTTCCAGTGTACGATCAAAGCGTAGACAATTTAAGACATTACTCTCATGGAGAAAAGTCCGCATGGTGCTTATTTTGTTCAATGCCGATTCAATTTCTGTGTTTCATCAACACTCTGAAGGTCCACAGATAACAGAATGCCACCAGATTTGCTTCGGAAACTACTACTAGTCTTCCAGTGTACGATCAAAGCGTAGACAGTTTAAGACATTACTCCCATGAGGGAAGTTCGCATCCTGCTTATTGTGTTCAATGCCGATGCAATTTTTGTGTTTCATCAACACTTTGAAGGTCCACAGATTACAGAATGCACCCAGATGTGCTTCGGAAACTACTACTAGTCTTCCTGTGACCGATCAAATCGTAGACAGTTTAAGACATTACTCCCATGGCAAAAAGTCCGCATGGTGCTTATTGTGTTCAATGCCGATTGAATTTCTGTGTTTCTTCACACACTGAAGGTCCACAGATTACAGAATGCATCCAGATGTGCTTCGGAAACTACTACTAGTCTTCCAGGGAACGATCAAAGCGTAGACAGTTTAAGACATTACTCCCCTGGAGAAATATCCGCATGGTGCTTATTGTGTTCAATGCCTATGCAATTTCTGTGTTTCATCAACACTCTGAATGTCCACAGATTACAGAACGCCTCCAGATGTGCTCCGGAAACTATCACTAGTCTTCCTGTGTACGATCAAAGCGTAGACAGGTTAAGACATTACTATCATGGAGAAAAGTCCGCATGGTGCTTATTGTGTTCAATGCCGATGCAATTTTTGTATTTCATCAACACTCTGAAGGTCCACAAATTACAGAATGCCTCTAAATGTGCTTCGGAAACTACTACTAGTCTTGCAGGGAACGATCTAAGCGTAGACAGTTTGAGACATTACTCCCATGGAGAAAAGTCCGCATGGTGCTTATTGTGTTCATTGCCGATGCAATTTTTGTGTTTCATCAACACTCTGAAGGTCCACTGATTACAGAATGCATCCAGATGAGCTTCAGAAACTACTACTAGTCTTCCAGGGAACGATCAAAGCGAAGACAGTTTAAGACATTACTCCCATGGAGAAAAAGCCGCATGGTGCTTATTGTGTTCAATGCCGATGCAATTTCTGTGTTTCATCAACACTCTGAAGGTCCAGAGATTACAGAATGCCTCCAGATGTGCTACGGAAACTACTGCTAGTCTTCCTGAGAACAAGCAAAGCGTATACAGTTTAAGACATTACTCTCATGGAGAAAAGTCCGCATGGTGCTTATTGTGTTCAATGCCGATTCAATTCCGGTGTTTCGTCAAAACTCTGAAGGTCCACAGATTACAGAATGCCTTCAGAAGTGCTTCGGAAACTTCTACTAGTCTTCCAATGAACGATCAAAGCGTAGGCACTTTAAGACATTACTCCCATGGAGAAAGACCGCATGGTGCTTATTGTGTTCAATGCCGATGCAATTATTGTGATTCATCAACACTCTGAAGGTCCACAGATTACAGAATGCATCCAGATATGCTTCGGAAACTACTACTAGTCTTCCAGGGAACGGTCAAAGCGTAGACAGTTTAAGACATTACTTCCATGGAGAAAAGTCCACATGGTGCTTATTGTGTTCAATGCCGATGCAATTTTTGTGTTTCATCAACACTCTGAATGTCCACAGAATACAGAATGCATCCAGATGTGCTTCAGAAACTACTACTAGTCTTCCAGGAAACGATCAAAGCGTAGGCAGTTTAAGACATCACTGTCATAGAGAAAAGTCTGCATGATGCTTATTGTGTTCAATGCCTATCAATTTCTGTGTTTCATCAACACTCTGAAGGTCCACAGATTACAGAATGCCTCCAGATGTGCTTCGGAAACTACTACTAGTCTTCCAGTAAACGATCAAAGCATAGACAGTTAAAGGCATTACTCCCATGAAGAAAACTCCACATGGTGCTTGTTGTGTTCAATGCCTATGCAGTTTTTGTGTTTCATCAACACTCTGAAGGTCCACAGATTACAGAACGCCTCCAGATGTGGTTCGGAAACTACTACTAGTCTTCCAGTGTACGATCAAAGCGTAGACAATTTAAGACATTACTCTCATGGATTAAAGTCCGCATGGTGCTTATTGTGTTCAATGCCGATGCAATTTTTGTGTTTCATCAACACTTTGAAGGTCCACAGATTACAAAATGCATCCAGATGTGCTTCGGAAACTACTACTAGTCTTCCTGTGACCGATCAAATCGTAGACACTTTAAGACATTACTCCCATGGCAAAAAGTCCGCATGGTGCTTATTGTGTTCAATGCCGATTCAATTTCTGTGTTTCTTCACACACTGAAGGTCCACAGATTACAGAATGCATCCAGATGTGCTTCGGAAACTACTACTAGTCTTCCAGGGAACGATCAAAGCGTAGACAGTTTAAGACATTACTCCCATGGAGAAAAGTCCGCATGGTGCTTATTGTGTTCATTGCCGATGCAATTTTTGTGTTTCATCAACACTCTGAAGGTCCACTGATTACAGAATGCATCCAGATGAGCTTCAGAAACTACTACTAGTCTTCCAGGGAACGATCAAAGCGAAGACAGTTTAAGACATTACTCCCATGGAGAAAAATCCGCATGGTGCTTATTGTGTTCAATGCCGATGCAATTTCTGTGTTTCATCAACACTCTGAAGGTCCAGAGATTACAGAATGCCTCCAGATGTGCTACGGAAACTACTGCTAGTCTTCCTGAGAACGAGCAAAGCGTATACAGTTTAAGACATTACTCTCATGGAGAAAAGTCCGCATGGTGCTTATTGTTTTCAATGCCGATTCAATTCCTGTGTTTCGTCAACACTCTGAAGGTCCACAGATTACAGAATGCCTTCAGAAGTGCTTCGGAAACTACTACTAGTCTTCCAATGAACGACCAAAGCGTAGACACTTTAAGCCATTACTCCCATGGAGAAAAGACCGCATGGTGCTTATTGTGTTCAATGCCGATGCAATTTTTGTGATTCATCAACACTCTGAAGGTCCACAGATTACAGAATGCATCCAGATATGCTTCGGAAACTACTACTAGTCATCCAGGGAACGGTCAAAGCGTAGACAGTTTAAGACATTACTTCCATGGAGAAAAGTCCACATGGTGCTTATTGTGTTCAATGCCGATGCAATTTCTGTGTTTCATCAACACTCTGAATGTCCACAGAATACAGAATGCATCCAGATGTGCTTCAGAAACTACTACTAGTCTTCCAGGAAACGATCAAAGCGTAGGCAGTTTAAGACATTACTCCCATAGAGAAAAGTCTGCATGATGCTTATTGTGTTCAATGCCTATCAATTTCTGTGTTTCATCAACACTCTGAAGGTCCACAGATTACAGAATGCATCCAGATGTGCTTCGGAAACTACTACTAGTCTTCCAGGGAACGATCAAAGCGTAGACAGTTGAAGACATTACTCCCATGGAGGAAAGCCCGCATGGTGCTTATTGTGTTCAATGCCGATGCAATTTTTGTGTTTCATCAATACTCTGAAGGTCCACAGATTACAGAATGCCTCCAGATGTGCTTCGGAAACTACTACTAGTCTTCCAGTAAACGATCAAAGCATAGACAGTTAAAGGCATTACTCCCATGAAGAAAACTCCACATGGTGCTTGTTGTGTTCAATGCCTATGCAGTTTTTGTGTTTCATCAGCACTCTGAAGGTCCACAGATTACAGAACGCCTCCAGATGTGGTTCGGATAATACTACTAGTCTTCCAGTGTACGGTCAAAGCGTAGACAGTTTAAGACATTACTCTCATGGGGAAAAGTCCGCATGGTGCTTATTGTGTTCAATGCCGATTCAATTTCTGTGTTTCATCAACACTCTGAAGGTCCACAGATAACAGAATGCCACCAGATTTGCTTCGGAAACTACTACTAGTCTTCCAGTGTACGATCAAACTGTAGACAGTTTAAGACATTACTCCCATGGAGGAAAGTCCGCATGGTGCTTATTGTGTTCAATGCCGATTCAATTTCTGTGTTTCTTCACACACTGAAGGTCCACAGATTACAGAATGCATCCAGATGTGCTTCGGAAACTACTACTAGTCTTCCAGGGAACGATCAAAGCGTAGACAGTTTAAGACATTACTCCCCTGGAGAAAAGTCCGCATGGTGCTTATTGTGTTCAATGCCTATGCAATTTCTGTGTTTCATCAACACTCTGAAGGTCCACAGATTACAGAACGCCTCCAGATGTGCTCCGGAAACTACTACTAGTCTTCCTGTGTACGATCAAAGCGTAGACAGTTTAAGACATTACTATCATGGAGAAAAGTCCGCATGGTGCTTATTGTGTTCAATGCCGATGCAATTTTTGTATTTCATCAACACTCTGAAGGTCCACAAATTACAGAATGCCTCCAAATGTGCTTCGGAAACTACTACTAGTCTTGCAGGGAACGATCAAAGCGTAGACAGTTTGAGACATTACTCCCATGGAGAAAAGTCCGCATGGTGCTTATTGTGTTCAATGCCGATGCAATTTTTGTGATTCATCAACACTCTGAAGGTCCACAGATTACAGAATGCATCCAGATATGCTTCGGAAACTACTACTAGTCATCCAGGGAACGGTCAAAGCGTAGACAGTTTAAGACATTACTTCCATGGAGAAAAGTCCACATGGTGCTTATTGTGTTCAATGCCGATGCAATTTCTGTGTTTCATCAACACTCTGAATGTCCACAGAATACAGAATGCATCCAGATGTGCTTCAGAAACTACTACTAGTCTTCCAGGAAACGATCAAAGCGTAGGCAGTTTAAGACATTACTCCCATAGAGAAAAGTCTGCATGATGCTTATTGTGTTCAATGGCTATCAATTTCTGTGTTTCATCAACACTCTGAAGGTCCACAGATTACAGAATGCATCCAGATGTGCTTCGGAAACTACTACTAGTCTTCCAGGGAACGATCAAAGCGTAGACAGTTGAAGACATTACTCCCATGGAGGAAAGCCCGCATGGTGCTTATTGTGTTCAATGCCGATGCAATTTTTGTGTTTCATCAATACTCTGAAGGTCCACAGATTACAGAATGCCTCCAGATGTGCTTCGGAAACTACTACTAGTCTTCCAGTAAACGATCAAAGCATAGACAGTTAAAGGCATTACTCCCATGAAGAAAACTCCACATGGTGCTTGTTGTGTTCAATGCCTATGCAGTTTTTGTGTTTCATCAGCACTCTGAAGGTCCACAGATTACAGATGCCTCCAGATGTGGTTCGGATAATACTACTAGTCTTCCAGTGTACGGTCAAAGCGTAGACAGTTTAAGACATTACTCTCATGGGGAAAAGTCCGCATGGTGCTTATTGTGTTCAATGCCGATTCAATTTCTGTGTTTCATCAACACTCTGAAGGTCCACAGATAACAGAATGCCACCAGATTTGCTTCGGAAACTACTACTAGTCTTCCAGTGTACGATCAAAGCGTAGACAGTTTAAGACATTACTCCCATGGAGGAAAGTCCGCATGGTGCTTATTGTGTTCAATGCCGATTCAATTTCTGTGTTTCTTCACACACTGAAGGTCCACAGATTACAGAATGCATCCAGATGTGCTTCGGAAACTACTACTAGTCTTCCAGGGAACGATCAAAGCGTAGACAGTTTAAGACATTACTCCCCTGGAGAAAAGTCCGCATGGTGCTTATTGTGTTCAATGCCTATGCAATTTCTGTGTTTCATCAACACTCTGAAGGTCCACAGATTACAGAACGCCTCCAGATGTGCTCCGGAAACTACTACTAGTCTTCCTGTGTACGATCAAAGCGTAGACAGTTTAAGACATTACTATCATGGAGAAAAGTCCGCATGGTGCTTATTGTGTTCAATGCCGATGCAATTTTTGTATTTCATCAACACTCTGAAGGTCCACAAATTACAGAATGCCTCCAAATGTGCTTCGGAAACTACTACTAGTCTTGCAGGGAACGATCAAAGCGTAGACAGTTTGAGACATTACTCCCATGGAGAAAAGTCCGCATGGTGCTTATTGTGTTCATTGCCGATGCAATTTTTGTGTTTCATCAACACTCTGAAGGTCCACTGATTACAGAATGCATCCAGATGTGCTTCGGAAACTACTACTAGTCTTCCTGTGACCGATCAAATCGTAGACAGTTTAAGACATTACTCCCATGGCAAAAAGTCCGCATGGTGCTTATTGTGTTCAATGCCGATTCAATTTCTGTGTTTCTTCACACACTGAAGGTCCACAGATTACAGAATGCATCCAGATGTGCTTCGGAATCTACTACTAGTCTTCCAGGGAACGATCAAAGCGTAGACAGTTTAAGACATTACTCCCATGGAGAAAAGTCCGCATGGTGCTTATTGTGTTCATTGCCGATGCAATTTTTGTGTTTCATCAACACTCTGAAGGTCCACTGATTACAGAATGCATCCAGATGAGCTTCAGAAACTACTACTAGTCTTCCAGGGAACGATCAAAGCGAAGACAGTTTAAGACATTACTCCCATGGAGAAAAATCCGCATGGTGCTTATTGTGTTCAATGCCGATGCAATTTCTGTGTTTCATCAACACTCTGAAGGTCCAGAGATTACAGAATGCCTCCAGATGTGCTACGGAAACTACTGCTAGTCTTCCTGAGAACGAGCAAAGCGTATACAGTTTAAGACATTACTCTCATGGAGAAAAGTCCGCATGGTGCTTATTGTTTTCAATGCCGATTCAATTCCTGTGTTTCGTCAACACTCTGAAGGTCCACAGATTACAGAATGCCTTCAGAAGTGCTTCGGAAACTACTACTAGTCTTCCAATGAACGACTAAAGCGTAGACACTTTAAGCCATTACTCCCATGGAGAAAAGACCGCATGGTGCTTATTGTGTTCAATGCCGATGCAATTTTTGTGATTCATCAACACTCTGAAGGTCCACAGATTACAGAATGCATCCAGATATGCTTCGGAAACTACTACTAGTCATCCAGGGAACGGTCAAAGCGTAGACAGTTTAAGACATTACTTCCATGGAGAAAAGTCCACATGGTGCTTATTGTGTTCAATGCCGATGCAATTTCTGTGTTTCATCAACACTCTGAATGTCCACAGAATACAGAATGCATCCAGATGTGCTTCAGAAACTACTACTAGTCTTCCAGGAAACGATCAAAGCGTAGGCAGTTTAAGACATTACTCCCATAGAGAAAAGTCTGCATGATGCTTATTGTGTTCAATGCCTATCAATTTCTGTGTTTCATCAACACTCTGAAGGTCCACAGATTACAGAATGCATCCAGATGTGCTTCGGAAACTACTACTAGTCTTCCAGGGAACGATCAAAGCGTAGACAGTTGAAGACATTACTCCCATGGAGGAAAGCCCGCATGGTGCTTATTGTGTTCAATGCCGATGCAATTTTTGTGTTTCATCAATACTCTGAAGGTCCACAGATTACAGAATGCCTCCAGATGTGCTTCGGAAACTACTACTAGTCTTCCAGTAAACGATCAAAGCATAGACAGTTAAAGGCATTACTCCCATGAAGAAAACTCCACATGGTGCTTGTTGTGTTCAATGCCTATGCAGTTTTTGTGTTTCATCAGCACTCTGAAGGTCCACAGATTACAGAACGCCTCCAGATGTGGTTCGGATAATACTACTAGTCTTCCAGTGTACGGTCAAAGCGTAGACAGTTTAAGACATTACTCTCATGGGGAAAAGTCCGCATGGTGCTTATTGTGTTCAATGCCGATTCAATTTCTGTGTTTCATCAACACTCTGAAGGTCCACAGATAACAGAATGCCACCAGATTTGCTTCGGAAACTACTACTAGTCTTCCAGTGTACGATCAAAGCGTAGACAGTTTAAGACATTACTCCCATGGAGGAAAGTCCGCATGGTGCTTATTGTGTTCAATGCCGATTCAATTTCTGTGTTTCTTCACACACTGAAGGTCCACAGATTACAGAATGCATCCAGATGTGCTTCGGAAACTACTACTAGTCTTCCAGGGAACGATCAAAGCGTAGACAGTTTAAGACATTACTCCCCTGGAGAAAAGTCCGCATGGTGCTTATTGTGTTCAATGCCTATGCAATTTCTGTGTTTCATCAACACTCTGAAGGTCCACAGATTACAGAACGCCTCCAGATGTGCTCCGGAAACTACTACTAGTCTTCCTGTGTACGATCAAAGCGTAGACAGTTTAAGACATTACTATCATGGAGAAAAGTCCGCATGGTGCTTATTGTGTTCAATGCCGATGCAATTTTTGTATTTCATCAACACTCTGAAGGTCCACAAATTACAGAATGCCTCCAAATGTGCTTCGGAAACTACTACTAGTCTTGCAGGGAACGATCAAAGCGTAGACAGTTTGAGACATTACTCCCATGGAGAAAAGTCCGCATGGTGCTTATTGTGTTCATTGCCGATGCAATTTTTGTGTTTCATCAACACTCTGAAGGTCCACTGATTACAGAATGCATCCAGATGAGCTTCAGAAACTACTACTAGTCTTCCAGGGAACGATCAAAGCGTAGACAGTTTAAGACATTACTCCCATGGAGAAAAATCCGCATGGTGCTTATTGTGTTCAATGGCGATGCAATTTCTGTGTTTCATCAACACTCTGAAGGTCCAGAGATTACAGAATGCCTCCAGATGTGCTACGGAAACTACTGCTAGTCTTCCTGAGAACGAGCAAAGCGTATACAGTTTAAGACATTACTCTCATGGAGAAATGTCCGCATGGTGCTTATTGTGTTCAATGCCGATTCAATTCCTGTGTTTCGTCAACACTCTGAAGGTCCACAGATTACAGAATGCCTTCAGAACTGCTTCGGAAACTACTACTAGTCTTCCAATGAACGATCAAAGCGTAGACACTTTAAGACATAACTCCCATGGAAAAGAAAAACGCATGGTGCTTATTGTGTTCAATGCCGATGCAATTTTTGTGATTCATCAACACTCTGAAGGTCCACAGATTACAGAATGCATCCAGATATGCTTCGGAAACTACTATTAGTCTTCCAGGGAACGGTCAAAGCGTAGACAGTTTAAGACATTACATCCATGGAGAAAAGTCCACATGGTGCTTATTGTGTTCAATGCCGATGCAATTTCTGTGTTTCATCAACACTCTGAATGTCCACAGAATACAGAATGCATCCAGATGTGCTTCAGAAACTACTACTAGTCTTCCAGGAAACTATCAAAGCGTAGGCAGTTTAAGACATTACTCCCATAGAGAAAAGTCTGCATGATGCTTATTGTGTTCAATGCCTATCAATTTCTGTGTTTCATCAACACTCTGAAGGTCCACAGATTACAGAATGCATCCAGATGTGCTTCGGAAACTACTACTAGTCTTCCAGGGAACGATCAAAGCGTAGACAGTTTAAGACATTACTCCCATGGAGGAAAGCCCGCATGGTGCTTATTGTGTTCAATGCCGATGCAATTTTTGTGTTTCATCAATACTCTGAAGGTCCACAGATTACAGAATGCCTCCAGATGTGCTTCGGAAACTACTACTAGTCTTCCAGTAAACGATCAAAGCATAGACAGTTAAAGGCATTACTCCTATGAAGAAAACTCCACATGGTGCTTGTTGTGTTCAATGCCTATGCAGTTTTTGTGTTTCATCAACACTCTGAAGGTCCACAGATTACAGAACGCCTCCAGATGTGGTTCGGAAACTACTACTAGTCTTCCAGTGTACGATCAAAGCGTAGACAGTTTAAGACATTACTCTCATGGAGAAAAGTCCGCATGGTGCTTATTGTGTTCAATGCCGATGCAATTTTTGTGTTTCATCAACACTTTGAAGGTCCACAGATTACAGAATGCATCCAGATGTGCTTCGGAAACTACTACTAGTCTTCCTGTGACCGATCAAATCGTAGACAGTTTAAGACATTACTCCCATGGCAAAAAGTCCGCATGGTGCTTATTGTGTTCAATGCCGATTCAATTTCTGTGTTTCTTCACACACTGAAGGTCCACAGATTACAGAATGCATCCAGATGTGCTTCGGAAACTACTACTAGTCTTCCAGGGAACGATCAAAGCGTAGAGAGTTTAAGACATTACTCCCCTGGAGAAAAGTCCGCATGGTGCTTATTGTGTTCAATGCCTATGCAATTTCTGTGTTTCATCAACACTCTGAAGGTCCACAGATTACAGAACGCCTCCAGATGTGCTCCGGAAACTACTACTAGTCTTCCTGTGTACGATCAAAGCGTAGACAGTTTAAGACATTACTATCATGGAGAAAAGTCCGCATGGTGCTTATTGTGTTCAATGCCGATGCAATTTTTGTATTTCATCAAAACTCTGAAGGTCCACAAATTACAGAATGCCTCCAAATGTGCTTCGGAAAGTACTACGTGTCTTGCAGGGAAGGATCAAAGCGTAGACAGTTTGAGACATTACTCCCATGGAGAAAAGTCCGCATGGTGCTTATTGTGTTCATTGCCGATGCAATTTTTGTGTTTCATCAACACTCTGAAGGTCCACTGATTACAGAATGCATCCAGATGAGCTTCAGAAACTACTACTAGTCTTCCAGGGAACGATCAAAGCGTAGACTGTTTAAGACATTACTCCCATGGAGAAAAATCCGCATGGTGCTTATTGTGTTCAATGCCATTGCAATTTCTGTGTTTCATCTACACTCTGAAGGTCCAGAGATTACAGAATGCCTCCAGATGTGCTACGGAAACTACTGCTAGTCTTCCTGAGAACGAGCAAAGCGTATACAGTTTAAGACATTACTCTCATGGAGAAAAGTCCGCATGGTGCTTATTGTATTCAATGCCGATTCAATTCCTGTGTTTCGTCAACACTCTGAAGGTCCACAGATTACAGAATGCCTTCAGAAGTGCTTCGGAAACTACTACTAGTCTTCCAATGAACGATCAAAGCGTAGACACTTTAAGACATTACTCCCATGGAGAAAAGACCGCATGGTGCTTATTGTGTTCAATGCTGATGCAATTTTTGTGATTCATCAACACTCTGAAGGTCCACAGATTACAGAATGCATCCAGATATGCTTCGGAAACTACTACTAGTCTTCCAGGGAACGGTCAAAGTGTAGACAGTATAAGACATTACTTCCATGGAGAAAAGTCCACATGGTGCTTATTGTGTTCAATGCCGATGCAATTACTGTGTTTCATCAACACTCTGAATGTCCACAGAATACAGAATGCATCCAGATGTGCTTCAGAAACTACTACTAGTCTTCCAGGAAACGATCAAAGCGTAGGCAGTTTAAGACATTACTCCCATAGAGAAAAGTCTGCATGATGCTTATTGTGTTCAATGCCTATCAATTTCTGTGTTTCATCAACACTCTGAAGGTCCACAGATTACAGAATGCATCCAGATGTGCTTCGGAAACTACTACTAGTCTTCCAGGGAACGATCAAAGCGTAGACAGTTTAAGACATTACTCCCATGGAGGAAAGCCCGCATGGTGCTTATAGTGTTCAATGCCGATGCAATTTTTGTGTTTCATCAATACTCTGAAGGTCCACAGATTACAGAATGCCTCCAGATGTGCTTCGTAAACTACTACTAGTCTTCCAGTAAACGATCAAAGCATAGACAGTTAAAGGCATTACTCCTATGAAGAGAACTCCACATGGTGCTTGTTGTGTTCAATGCCTATGCAGTTTTTGTGTTTCATCAACACTCAGAAGGTCCACAGATTACAGAACGCCTCCAGATGTGGTTCGGAAACTACTACTAGTCTTGCAGTGTACGATCAAGGCGTAGACAGTTTAAGACATTACTCTCATGGAGAAAAGTCCGCATGGTGCTTATTGTGTTCAATGACGATTCAATTTCTGTGTTTCATCAACACTCTGAAGTGCCACAGATAACAGAATGCCACCAGATTTGCATCGGAAACTACTACTAGTCTTCCAGTGTACGATCAAAGCGTAGACAGTTTAAGACATTACTCCCATGGAGGAAAGTCCGCATGGTGCTTATTGTGTTCAATGCCGATGCAATTTTTGTGTTTCATCAACACTTTGAAGGTCCACAGATTACAGAATGCATCCAGATGTGCTTCGGAAACTACTACTAGTCTTCCTGTGACCGATCTAATCGTAGACAGTTTAAGACATTACTCCCATGGCAAAAAGTCCGCATGGTGCTTATTGTGTTCAATGCCGATTCAATTTCTGTGTTTCTTCACACACTGAAGGTCCACAGATTACAGAATGCATCCAGATGTGCTTCGGAAACTACTACTAGTCTTCCAGGGAACGATCAAAGCGTAGAGAGTTTAAGACATTACTCCCCTGGAGAAAAGTCCGCATGGTGCTTATTGTGTTCAATGCTATGCAATTTCTGTGTTTCATCAACACTCTGAAGGTCCACAGATTACAGAACGCCTCCAGATGTGCTCCGGAAACTACTACTAGTCTTCCTGTGTACGATCAAAGCGTCGACAGTTTAAGACATTACTATCATGGAGAAAAGTCCGCATGGTGCTTATTGTGTTCAATGCCGATGCAATTTTTGTATTTCATCAACACTCCAAAGGTCCACAAATTACAGAATGCCTCCAAATGTGCTTCGGAAACTACTACTAGTCTTGCAGGGAACGATCAAAGCGTAGACAGTTTGAGACATTACTCCCATGGAGAAAAGTCCGCATGGTGCTTATTGTGTTCATTGCCGATGCAATTTTTGTGTTTCATCAACACTCTGAAGGTCCACTGATTACAGAATGCATCCAGATGAGCTTCAGAAACTACTACTAGTCTTCCAGGGAAGGATCAAAGCGTAGACAGTTTAAGACATTAGTCCCATGGAGAAAAATCCGCATGGTGCTTATTGTGTTCAATGCCGATGCAATTTCTGTGTTTCATCAACACTCTGAAGGTCCAGAGATTACAGAATGCCTCCAGATGTGCTACGGAAACTACTGCTAGTCTTCCTGAGAACGAGAAAGCGTATACAGTTTAAGACATTACTCTCATGGAGAAAAGTCGGCATCGTGCTTATTGTGTTCAATGCCGATTCAATTCCTGTGTTTCGTCAACACTCTGAAGGTCCACAGATTACAGAATGCCTTCAGAAGTGCTTCGGAAACTACTACTAGTCTTCCAATGAACGATCAAAGCGTAGACACTTTAAGACATTACTCCCATGGAGAAAAGACCGCATGGTGCTTATTGTGTTCAATGCCGATGCAATTTTTGTGATTCATCAACACTCTGAAGGTCCACAGATTACAGAATGCATCCAGATATGCTTCGGAAACTACTACTAGTCTTCCAGGGAACGGTCAAAGCGTAGACAGTTTAAGACATTACTTCCATGGAGAAATGTCCACATGGTGCTTATTGTGTTCAATGCCGATGCAATTTCTGTGTTTCATCAACACTCTGAATGTCCACAGAATACAGAATGCATCCAGATGTGCTTCAGAAACTACTACTAGTCTTCCAGGAAACGATCAAAGCGTAGGCAGTTTAAGACATTACTCCCATAGAGAAAAGTCTGCTTGATGCTTATCGTGTTCAATGCCTATCAATTTCTGTGTTTCATCAACACTCTGAAGGTCCACAGATTACAGAATGCATCCAGATGTGCTTCGGAAACTACTACTAGTCTTCCAGGGAACGATCAAAGCGTAGACAGTTTAAGACATTACTCCCATGGAGGAAAGCCCGCATGGTGCTTATTGTGTTCAATGCCGATGCAATTTTTGTGTTTCATCAACACTCTGAAGGTCCACAGATTACAGAATGCCTCCAGATGTGCTTCGAAAACTACTGCTAGCCTTCCAGTGTACGATCACAGCGTAGACAATTTAAGACATTACGATCATGGAGAAAAGTCCGCATGGTGCTTATAGTGTCCAATGCCGAATAAATTTCTGTGTTTCATCAACACTCTGAAGGTCCACAGATTACAGAATGCCTCCAGATGTGCTTCGGAAACTACTACTAGTCTTCCAGTGTACGATCAAAGCGTAGACAGTTTAAGGCATTACTCCCATGGAGAAAAGTCCGTATGGTGCTTATTGTGTTCAATGCCGTTGCAATATCTTTGTTTCATCAACACTCTGAAGGTCCACAGATTTCAGAATGCCTCCAGATGTGCTTCAGAAACTACTACTAGTCTTCCAGTGTACGATCAAAGCGTAGACAATTTAAGACATTACTCCCAAGGAGAAAAGTCGGCATGGTGCTTATTGTGTTCAATGCCGATGCAATTTTTGTGTTTCATCAACACTCTGAAGGTCCACAGATTAGAGAATACATCCAGATATGCTTGGGAAACTACTACGTGTCTTCCAGGGAACGATCAAAGCTTAGACAGTATAAGACATTACTCCCATGGAGAAAAGTTCGCATGGTGGTTATTGTGTTCAATGCCCAAGCAATTTCTGTGTTTCATCAACACTCTGAAGGTCCAGAGGTTACAGAATGCCCCCAGATGTGCTACGGAAACTACTGCTAGTCTTCCTGTGAACGAGCAAATCGTATACAGTTTAAGACATTACTCTCATGGAGAAAAGTCCGCATGGTGCTTATTGTGTTCAATGCCGATCCAATTCCTGTGTTTCATCAACATTTTGAAGGTCTACAGATTGCAGAATGCCTCCAGATGTGCTTCGGAAACTACTACTAGTCTTACAGTGTACGATCAAAGCGTAGACAGTTTAGGACATTATTCCCATGGAGAAAAGTCCGCATGGTGCTTATTGTGTTCAACGCCGATGCAATTTTTTGTTTCATCAACACTCTGAAGGTCCGCAGGTTACAGAATGCATCCAGATGTGCTTCGGAAACTACTACTAGTCTTCCAGGGAACGATCAAAGCGTTTGCAGTTTAAGACATTACTCCCATGGAGAAAAGTCCGCATGGTGCTTATTGTGTTCAATGCCGATACAATTTCTGTGTTTCATCAACACTCTGAAGACCCACAGATTGCAGAATGCATCCAGATGTGCTTTGGAAACTACAACTAGTCTTCCAGGGAACGATCAAAGCGTAGACAGTTTAAGACATTACTCCCATGGAGGAAAGTCCGCATGGTGCTTATTGTGTTCAATGCCGATGCAATTTTTGCGTTTCATCAACACTCTGAAAGTCCACAGATTACAGAATGCATCCAGATGTGCTTCGGAAACTACTACTAGTCTTCCAGGGAACGATCAAAGCGTAGACAGTTTAAGACATTACTCTCATGGAGAAAAGTCTGCATGGTGCTTATTGTGTTCAATGCCGATGCAATTTCTGTGTTTCATCAACACTCTGAAGGTACACAGATTACAGAATGCCTCCATATTTGCTTCGGACACTACTGCTAGTCTTCCAGTGAACGATCACAGCGTAGACAGTTTAAGACATTACTCTCATGGAGAAAAGTCCGCATGGTGCTTATAGTGTTCAATGCCGAATATATTTCTGTGTTTCATCAACACTCTGAAGGTCCACAGATTACAGAATGCCTCCAGATGTGCTTCGGAAACTACTACTAGTCTTCCAGTGTACGATCAAAGCGTAGATAGTTTAAGACATTACTCCCATGGAGAAAAGTCCGCATGGTGCTTATTGTGTTCAATGCCGACGCAATTTCTATGTTTCATCAACACTCTGAAGGTCCACAGATTACACAATGCCTACAGATGTGCTTCGGAAACTACCACTAGTCTTCCAGTGTACGATCAAAGCGTAGACAGTTTAAGAAATTACTCCCATAGAGAAAAGTCCGCATGGTGCTTATTGTGTTCAATGCCGATGCAATTTCTGAGTCTCATCAACACTCAGAAGGTCCACAGATTACAGAATGCATCCAGATGTGCTTCGGAAACTACTACTAGTCTTCCAGTAAACGATCATAGCATAGACAGTTTAAGACATTACTCCCATGGAGAAAAGTCCACATGGTGCTTGTTGTGTTCAATGCCGATGCAATTTCTGTGTTTCATCAACACTCTGCAGGTCAACATATTACAGAATGCCTCCAGATGTGCTTCGGAAAATACTACTAGTCTTCCAGGGAACGATCAAAGCGTAGACAGTTTGAGACATTACTCCCATGGAGAAAAGTCCGCATGGTGCTTATTGAGTTAAATGCCGATGCAATTTTTGTGTTTCATCAACACTATGAAGGTCCACAGGTTACAGAATGCAACCAGATGTGCTTCGGAAACTACTACTAGTCTTCCAGGGAACGATCAAAGCGTAGACAGTTTAAGACATTACTCCAATGGAGAAAAGTCTGCATGGTGCTTATTGTCTTCAGTGCCGATTCAATTTCTGTGTTTCATCACACTGTGAAGGTCCACAGATTACAGAATGCATCCAGATGTGCTTCGGAAACTACTACTAGTCTTTTAGTAAACGATCAAAGCATAGACAGTTAAAGGCATTACTCCCATGAAGAAAACTCCACATGGTGCTTGTTGTGTTCAATGCCGATGCAGTTTTTGTGTTTCACCAACACTCTGAAGGTCCACAGATTACAGAACGCCTCCAGATGTGGTTCGGAAACTACTACTAGTCTTCCAGTGTACGATCAAAGCGTAGACAGTTTAAGACATTACTCTCATGGAGAAGAGTCCGCATGGTGCTTATTGTGTTCAATGCCGATTCAATTTCTGTGTTTCATCAACACTCTGAAGATCCACAGATAACAGAATGCCACCAGATTTGCTTCGGAAACTACTACTAGTCTTCCAGTGTACGATCAAAGCGTAGACAGTTTAAGACATTACTCCCATGGAGAAAAGTCCGCATGGCTCTTATTTTGATCAATGCCGATGCAATTTCTGAGTTTCATCAACACTCAGAAGGTCCACAGATTACAGAATGCATCCAGATGTGCTTCGGAAACTACCACTAGTCTTCCAGTGTACGATCAAAGCGTAGACAGTTTAAGAAATTACTCCCATAGAGAAAAGTCAGCATGGTGCTTATTGTGTTCAATGCCGATGCAATTTCTGAGTTTCATCAACACTCAGAAGGTCCACAGATTACAGAATGCATCCAGATGTGCTTCGGAAACTACTACTAGTCTTCCTGTGAACGATCAAAGCGTAGACAGTTTAAGACATTACTCCCATGGAGAAAAGTCCGCATGGTGCTTATTGTGTTCAATGCCGATGCAATTTCTTTGTTTCATCAACACTCTGAAGGTCCACAGATTACAGAATGCCTCCAGATGTGCTTCGGAAACTACTACTAGTCTTCCATTGAACGATAAAAGCGTAGAAAGTTTTAGACATTTCTCCCATGGAGAAATGTCCGCATAGTGCTTATTGTGCTCAATGCCGATGCAGTTTTTGTGTTTCATCAACACTCTGAACGTCCACCGATTACAGAATGCCTCCTGATGTTTTTCGGAAACTACTACTAGTCTTCCAGTGTACGATCAAAGCGTAGATAGTTTAAGACATTACTCCCATTTAGAAAAGTCCGCATGGTGCTTATTGTGTTCAATGCCGACGCAATTTCTATGTTTCATCAACACTCTGAAGGTCCACAGATTACACAATGAATACAGATGTGCTTCGGAAACTACTACTAGTCTTCCAGTGTACGATCAAAGCATAGACAGTTTAAGAAATTACTCCCATGGAGAGAAGTCCGCATGGTGCTTATTGTGTTCAATGCCGATGCAATTTCTGTGTTTCATCAACACTCTGAAAGTCCACAGATTACAGAATGCCTCCAGATGTGCTTCGGAAACTACTACTAGTCTTCCAGTGTACGATCAAAGCGTAGACATTTTAAGAAATTACTCCCATGGAGAAAAGTCCGCATGGTGCTTATTGTGTTCAATGCCGATGCAATTTCTTTGTTTCATCAACACTCTGAAGGTCCACAGATTACAGAATGCCTCCAGATGTGCTTCGGAAACTACTACTAGTCTTCCAGTAAACGATCAAAGCATAGACAGTTTAAGACATTACTCCCATGGAGAAATGTCCACATGGTGCTTGTTGTGTTCAATGCCGATGCAATTTCTGTGTTTCATCAACACTCTGCAGGTCAACATATTACAGAATGCCTCCAGATGTGCTTCGGAAACTACTACTAGTCTTCCAGTGTACGATCAAAGCGTAGATAGTTTAAGACATTACTACCATGGAGAAAAGTTCGCATGGTGCTTACTGTGTTCAATGCCGATGCAATTTTTGTGTTTCATCAACACTCTGAAGGTCCACAGATTACAGGATGCTTCCAGATGTGCGTCGGGAACTACTACTAGTCTTCCAGTGTACGATCAAAGCGTAGACAGTTTGAGACATTACTCCCATGGAGAAATGTCCGCATGGTGCTTATTGAGTTAAATGGCGATGCAATTTTTGTGTTTCATCAACACTCTGAAGGTCCACAGGTTACAGAATGCATCCAGATGTGCTTCGGAAACTACTACTAGTCTTCCATCGTACGATCAAAGCGTAGAGAGTTTAAGAAATTACTCCAATGGAGAAAAGTCCGCATGGTGCTTATTGTGTTCAATGCCGATACAATTTCTGTGTTTCATCAACACTCTGAAGACCCACAGATTGCAGAATGCATCCAGATGTGCTTTGGAAACTACAACTAGTCTTCCAGGGAACGATCAAAGCGTAGACAGTTTAAGACATTACTCCCATGGAGGAAAGTCCGCATGGTGCTTATTGTGTTCAATGCCGATGCAATTTTTGCGTTTCATCAACACTATGAAGGTCCACAGATTACAGAATGCATCCAGATGTGCTTCGGAAACTACTACTAGTCTTCCAGGGAACGATCAAAACGTAGACAGTTTAAGACATTACTCTCATGGAGAAAAGTCCGCATGGTGCTTATTGTGTTCAATGCCGATGCAATTTCTGTGTTTCATCAACACTCTGAAGGTACACAGATTACAGAATGCCTCCAGTTGTGCTTCGGAAACTACTGCTAGCCTTCCAGTGAACGATCACAGCGTAGACAGTTTAAGACATTACTCTCATGGAGAAAAGTCCGCATGGTGCTTATTGTGTTCAATGCCGACGCAATTTCTATGTTTCATCAACACTCTGAAGGTCCACAGATTACACAATGCCTACAGATGTGCTTCGGAAACTACCACTAGTCTTCCAGTGTACGATCAAAGCGTAGACAGTTTAAGAAATTACTCCCATAGAGAAAAGTCCGCATGGTGCTTATTGTGTTCAATGCCGATGCAATTTCTGAGTTTCATCAACACTCAGAAGGTCCACAGATTACAGAATGCATCCAGATGTGCTTCCGAAACTACTACTAGTCTTCCAGTAAACGATCAAAGCATAGACAGTTTAAGACATTACTCCCATGGAGAAAAGTCCACATGGTGCTTGTTGTGTTCAATGCCGATGCAATTTCTGTGTTTCATCAACACTCTGGAGGTCAACATATTACAGAATGCCTCCAGATGTGCTTCGGAAAATACTACTAGTCTTCCAGGGAACGATCAAAGCGTAGACAGTTTGAGACATTACTCCCATGGAGAAAAGTCCGCATGGTGCTTATTGAGTTAAATGCCGATGCAATTTTTGTGTTTCATCAACACTCTGAAGGTCCACAGGTTACAGAATGCAACCAGATGTGCTTCGGAAACTACTACTAGTCTTCCAGGGAACGATCAAAGCGTAGACAGTTTAAGACATTACTCCAATGGAGAAAAGTCCGCATGGTGCTTATTGTCTTCAGTGCCGATTCAATTTCTGTGTTTCATCACACTGTGAAGGTCCACAGATTACAGAATGCATCCAGATGTGCTTCGGAAACTACTATTAGTCTTTTAGTAAACGATCAAAGCATAGACAGTTAAAGGCATTACTCCCATGAAGAAAACTCCACATGGTGCTTGTTGTGTTCAATGCCGATGCAGTTTTTGTGTTTCACCAACACTCTGAAGGTCCACAGATTACAGAACGCCTCCAGATGTGGTTCGGAAACTACTACTAGTCTTCCAGTGTACGATCAAAGCGTAGACAGTTTAAGACATTACTCTCATGGAGAAAAGTCCGCATGGTGCTTATTGTGTTCAATGCCGATTCAATTTCTGTGTTTCATCAACACTCTGAAGATCCACAGATAACAGAATGCCACCAGATTTGCTTCGGAAACTACTACTAGTCTTCCAGTGTACGATCAAAGCGTAGACAGTTTAAGACATTACTCCCATGGAGAAAAGTCCGCATGGTTCTTATTTTGATCAATGCCGATGCAATTTCTGTGTTTCATCAACACTCTGAAGGACCAGAGATTACAGAATGCCTCCAGATGTGCTTGGGAAAAATACTACTAGTTTTCCTGTGAACGATCAAAGCGTAGACAGTTTAAGACATTACTCCCATGGAGAAAAGTCCGCATGGTGCTTATTGTGTTCAATGATGATGCAATTTTTGTGTTTCATCAACACTCTGAAGGTCCACAGATTACAGAATGCCTCCAGATGTGCTTCAGAAACTACTACTAGTCTTACAGTGTACGATCAAAACGTAGACAGTTTAGGACATTACTCCCATGGAGAAAAGTCCGCATGGTGCTTATTGTGTTCAATGCCGATGCAATTTTTGTGTTTCATCAATACTCTGAAGGTCCACAGATTACAGAATGCTTCCAGATGTGCTTCGGAAACTACTATTGGTCTTCCAGTGTACGATTAAATCGTAGACAGTTTAAGACATTACTCCCATGGAGAAAAGTCCGCATGGTGCTTATTGTGTTCAATGCCGATGCAATTTCTGTGTTTCATCAACACTCTGCAGGTCCACAGATTACAGAATGCCTCCAGATGTGCTTCGGAAACTGCTACTAGTCTTCCAGTAAACGATCAAAGCATAGACAGTTTAAGACATTACTCCCATGGAGAAATGTCCACATGGTGCTTGTTGTGTTCAATGCCGATGCAATTTCTGTGTTTCATCAACACTCTGCAGGTCAACATATTACAGAATGCCTCCAGATGTGCTTCGGAAACTACTACTAGTCTTCCAGTGTACGATCAAAGCGTAGATAGTTTAAGAAATTACTCCCATGGAGAAAAGTCCGCATGGTGCTTATTGTGTTCAATGCCGATGCAATTTCTTTGTTTCATCAACACTCTGAAGGTCCACAGATTACAGAATGCCTCCAGATGTGCTTCGGAAACTGCTACTAGTCTTCCAGTAAACGATCAAAACATAGATAGTTTAAGACATTACTACCATGGAGAAAAGTTCGCATGGTGCTTACTGTGTTCAATGCCGATGCAATTTTTGTGTTTCATCAACACTCTGAAGGTCCACAGATTACAGGATGCTTCCAGATGTGCTTCGGGAACTACTACTAGTCTTCCAGTGTACGATCAAAGCGTAGACAGTTTGAGACATTACTCCCATGGAGAAATGTCCGCATGGAGCTTATTGAGTTAAATGGCGATGCAATTTTTGTGTTTCATCAACACTCTGAAGGTCCACAGGTTACAGAATGCATCCAGATGTGCTTCGGAAACTACTACTAGTCTTCCATCGTACGATCAAAGCGTAGAGAGTTTAAGACATTACTCCAATGGAGAAAAGTCCGCATGGTGCTTATTGTGTTCAATGCCGATTGAATTTCTGTGTTTCATCACACTGTGAAGGTCCACAGATTACAGAATGCATCCAGATGTGCTTCGGAAAATACTACTAGTCTTCGAGGGAACGATCAAAGCGTAGACAGTTTGAGACATTACTACCATGGAGAAAAGTCCGCATGGTGCTTATTGTGTTCAATGCCGATGCAATTTCTGTGTTTCATCAACACTCTGAAGGTCCACAGATTACAGAATGCATCCAGATGTGCTTCGGAAACTACTACTAGTCTTCCAGGGAACGATAAAAGCGTAGACAGTTTAAGACATTACTCCCATGGAGGAAAGTCCGCATGGTGCTTATTGTGTTCAATGCCGATGCAATTTTTCTGTTTCATCAACACTCTGAAGGTCCTCAGATTACAGAATGCATCCAGATGTGCTTCGGAAACTACTACTAGTCTTCCAGGGAACGATCAAAGCGTAGACAGTTTGAGACATTACTCCCATGGAGAAAAGTCCGCATGGTGCTTATTGTGTTCAAAGCCGATGCAATTTTTGTGTTTCATCAACACCCTGAAGGTCCACAGATTACAGAATGCATCCAGATGTGCTTCGTAAACTACTACTAGTCCTCCAGGGAACGATCAAAGCGTAGACAGTTTAAGACATTACTCCCATGGAGAAAAGTCCGCATGGTGCTTATTGTGTTCAATGCCGATGCAATTTCTGTGTTTCATCAACACTCTGAAGGTTCACAGATTACAGAATGCCTCCAGATGTGCTTCGGAAACTACTGCTAGTCTTCCAGTGAACGATCACAGCGTAGACAGTTTAGGACATTACTCCCATGGAAAAGTCCGCATGGTGCTTATTGTGTTCAATGCCGATGCAATTTTTGTGTTTCATCAACACTCAGAAGGTCCGCAGGTTACAGAATGCATCCAGATGTGCTTCGGAAACTACTACTAGTCTTCCAGTCTACGATCAAAGCGTAGACAGTTTAAGAAATTACTCCCATGGAGAAAAGTCCGCATGGTGCTTATTGTGTTCAATGCCGATGCAATTTCTGTGTTTCATCAACACTCTGAAGGTCAACATATTACAGAATGCCTCCAGCTGTGCTTCGGAAACAAATACTAGTCTTCCAGTGTACGATCAAAGCGTAGACAGTTTAAGACATTACTACCATGGAGAAAAGTCCGCATGGTGCTTATAGTGTTCAATGCCGAATAAATTTCTGTGTTTCATCAACACTCTGAAGGTCCACAGACTACAGAATGCCTCCAGATGTGCTTCGGAAACTACTACTAGACTTCCAGCGTACGATCAATACGTAGTTTAAGACATTACTCCCATGGGGAAAAGTCCGCATGGTACTTATTGTGTTCAATGCCGACGCAATTTCTATGTTTCATCAACACTCTGAAAGTCAAGAGATTACGCAATGCCTACAGATGTGCTTCAGAAACTACTACTAGTCTTCCAGTGTACGATCAAAGCGTAGACAGTTTAAGAAATTACTCCCATGGAGAAAAGACCGCATGGTGCTTATTGTGTTCAATGCCGATGCAATTTCTGTGTTTCATCAACACTCTGAAGGTCCACAGATTACAGAATGCCTCCAGATGTGCTTCGGAAACTGCTACTAGTCTTCCAGTAAACGATCAAAGCATAGACAGTTTAAGACATTACTCCCATGGAGAAATGTCCACATGGTGCTTGTTGTGTTCAATGCCGATGCAATTTCTGTGTTTCATCAACACTCTGCAGGTCAACATATTACAGAATGCCTCCAGATGTGCTTCGGAAACTACTACTAGTCTTCCAGTGTACGATCAAAGCGTAGATAGTTTAAGAAATTACTCCCATGGAGAAAAGTCCGCATGGTGCTTATTGTGTTCAATGCCGATTCAATTTCTGTGTTTCATCAACACTCTGAAGGTCCACAGATTACAGAATGCCTCCAGATGTGCTTCGGAAACTGCTACTAGTTTTCCAGTAAACGATCAAAACATAGATAGTTTAAGACATTACTACCATGGAGAAAAGTTCGCATGGTGCTTACTGTGTTCAATGCCGATGCAATATTTGTGTTTCATCAACACTCTGAAGGTCCACAGATTACAGGATGCTTCCAGATGTGCTTCGGGAACTACTACTAGTCTTCCAGTGTACGATCAAAGCGTAGACAGTTTGAGACATTACTCCCATGGAGAAATGTCCGCATGGTGCTTATTGAGTTAAATGGCGATGCAATTTTTGTGTTTCATCAACACTCTGAAGGTCCACAGGTTACAGAATGCATCCAGATGTGCTTCGGAAACTACTACTAGTCTTCCATCGTACGATCAAAGCGTAGAGAGTTTAAGACATTACTCCAATGGAGAAAAGTCCGCATGGTGCTTATTGTGTTCAATGCCGATTGAATTTCTGTGTTTCATTACACTGTGAAGGTCCACAGATTACAGAATGCATCCAGATGTGCTTCGGAAAATACTACTAGTCTTCGAGGGAACGATCAAAGCGTAGACAGTTTGAGACATTACTACCATGGAGAAAAGTCCGCATGGTGCTTATTGTGTTCAATGCCGATGCAATTTCTGTGTTTCATCAACACTCTGAAGGTCCACAGATTACAGAATGCATCCAGATGTGCTTCGGAAACTACTACTAGTCTTCCAGGGAACGATAAAAGCGTAGACAGTTTAAGACATTACTCCCATGGAGGAAAGTCCGCATGGTGCTTATTGTGTTCAATGCCGATGCAATTTTTCTGTTTCATCAACACTCTGAAGGTCCTCAGATTACAGAATGCATCCAGATGTGCTTCGGAAACTACTACTAGTCTTCCAGGGAACGATCAAAGCGTAGACAGTTTGAGACATTACTCCCATGGAGAAAAGTCCGCATGGTGATTATTGTGTTCAAAGCCGATGCAATTTTTGTGTTTCATCAACACCCTGAAGGCCCACAGATTACAGAATGCATCCAGATGTGCTTCGGAAACTACTACTAGTCTTCCAGTGTACGATCAAAGCGTAGACAGTTTAAGACATTACTACCATGGAGAAAAGTCCGCATGGTGCTTATTGAGTTAAATGCGGATGCAATTTTTGTGTTTCATCAACACTCTGAAGGTCCACAGGTTACAGAATGCATCCAGATGTGCTTCGGAAACTACTACTAGTCTTCCAGGGAATGATGAAAGCGCAGACAGTTTAAGACATTACTCCCATGGAGAAAAGTCCACATGGTGCTTATTGTGTTCAATGCCGATGCAATTACTGTGTTTCATCAACACTCTGAAGGTCCACAGATTACAGAATGCATCCAGATGTGATTCGGAAACTACTACTAGTCTTCCAGGGAACGAACAAAGTGTAGACAGTTTGAGACATTACTCCCATTGAGGAAAGTTCGCATGGTGCTTATTGTGTTCAATGCCGATGCAATTTTTGTGTTTCATCAACACCCTGAAGGTCCACAGATTACAGAATGCATCCAGATGTGCTTCGGAAACTACTACTAGTCTTCCAGGGAACGATCAAAGCGTAGACAGTTTAAGACATTACTCCCATGGAGAAAAGTCCGCATGGTGCTTATTGTGTTCAATGCCGAAGCAAATTTCTGTGTTTCATCAACACTCTGAAGGTCCACAGATTACAGAATGCCTCCAGATGTGCTTCGGAAACTACTGCTAGTCTTCCAGTGAACGATCACAGCGTAGACAGTTTAAGAAATTACTCTCATGGAGAAAAGTCCGCATGGTGCTTATAGTATTCAATGCCGAATAAATTTCTGTGTTTCATCAACACTCTGAAGGTCCACAGACTACAGAATGCCTCCAGATGTGCTTCGGAAACTACTACTAGACTTCCAGCGTACGATCAATACGTAGACAGTTTAAGACATTACTCCCATGGGGAAAAGTCCACATGGTACTTATTGTGTTCAATGCCGACGCAATTTCTATGTTTCATCAACACTCTGAAAGTCAAGAGATTACGCAATGCCTACAGATGTGCTTCAGAAACTACTACTAGTCTTCCAGTGTACGATCAAAGCGTAGACAGTTTAAGAAATTACTCCCATGGAGAAAAGTCCGCATGGTGCTTATTGTGTTCAATGCCGATCCAATTTCTGTGTTTCATCAACACTCTGAAGGTCCACAGATTACAGAATGCCTCCAGATGTGCTTCGGAAACTACTACTAGTCTTCCAGTAAACGATCAAAGCATAGACAGTTTAAGACATTACTCCCATGGAGAAAAGTCCACATGGTGCTTGCTGTGTTCAATGCCGATGCAATTTCTGTGTTTCATCAACACTCTGCAGGTCAACATATTACAGAATGCCTCCAGATGTGCTTCGGAAACTACTACTAGTCTTCCAGTGTACGATCAAAGCGTAGACAGTTTAAGACATTACTATCATTTAGAAAAGTCCGTATGGTGCTTATTGTGTTCAATGCCGATTCAATTTCTGTGTTTAATCAACACTCTGAAGGTCCACAGATAACAGAATGCCACCAGATGTGCTTCGGAAACTACTACTAGTCTTCCAGTAAACGATCAAAGCATAGACAGTTAAAGGCATTACTCCCATGGAGAAATCTCCACATGGTGTTATTTGTGTTCAATACCGATGCAGTTTTTGTGTTTCATCAACACTCTGAAGATCCACAGATTACAGAACGTCTCCAGATGTGCTTCGGAAACTACTACTAGTCTTTCAGTGTACGATCAAAGTGTAGACAGTTTAAGACATTACTATCATTTAGAAAAGTCCGTATGGTGCTTATTGTGTTCAATGCCGATTCAATTTCTGTGTTTAATCAACACTCTGAAGGTCCACAGATAACAGAATGCCACCAGATGTGCTTCGGAAACTACTACTAGTCTTCCAGTGTACGATCAAATCGTAGACAGTTTAAGACATTACTCCCATGGAGAAAAGTCCGCATGGTTCTTATTTTGATCAATGCCGATGCAATTTCTGTGTTTCATCAACACTCTGAATTACCAAAGATTACAGAATGCCTCCAGATGTGCTTGGGAAAAGTACTACTAGTCTTCCTGTGAACGATCAAAGCGTAGACAGTTTAAGACATTACTCCCATGGAGAAAAGCCCGCATGGTGCTTATTGTGTTCAATGCCATTTCAATTCCTGTGTTTAATCAACACTCTGAAAGTCCACAGATTACAGAATGCCTCCAGATGTGCTTCGGAAACTACTACTAGTCTTCCAGTGAACGATCAAAGTGTAGACAGTTTGAAACATTACTCCCATGGAGGAAAGTCCCACGGTGCTTATTGTGTTCAATGCCGATACAGTTTCTTTGTTTCACAACACTCTGAAGGTCCACAGATTACAGAATGCCTCCAGATGTGCTTCGGAAACTACTACTATTCTTCCAGGGAACGAACAAAGCGTAGACAGTTTGAGACATTACTCCCATGGAGAAAAGTCCGCATGGTCCTTATTGAGTTCAATGCCGATGCAATTTTTGTGTTTCATCACACTCTGAAAGTCCACAGTTTACAGAATGCAACCAGATGTGCTTCGGAAACTACTACTATTCTTTCAGGGAACTTTCAAAGTGTAGACAGTTTAAGACATTACTCCCATGGAGAAAAGTCCGCATGGCGCTTATTGTGTTCAATGCCGATGCAATTTCTGTGTTTCATCAACACTCTGAAGGTCCACAGATTACGGAATGCATCCAGATGTGCTTCGGAAACTACTACTAGTCTTCGAGGGAACGATCAAAGAGTAGACAGTTTAAGACATTACTCCCATAGAGAAAAGTCGGCATGGTGCTTATTGTGTTCAATGGCGATGCAATTTCTGTGTTTCATCAACACTCTGAAGGTCCACAGATTACAGAATGCATCCAGATGTGCTTCGGAAACTACCACTATTCTTCCAGGGAACGATCAAAGCGTAGACAGTTTAAGACATTACTCCAATTGAGAAAAGTCCGCATGGTGCCTATTGTGTTCAATGCCGATTCAATTTCTGTGTTTCATCACACTGTGAAGGCCCACAGATTACAGAATGCATCCAGATGTGCTTCGGAAACTACTACTATTCTTCCAGGGAACGATCAAAGCGTAGACAGTTTAAGACATTACTCCCATTGAGAAAAGTCCGCATGGTGCTTATTGTGTTCAATGCCAATGCAATTTCTGTGTTTCATCAACACTCTGAAGGTCCACAGATTACAGAATGCATCCAAATGAGCTTCGGAAACTACTACCATTCTTCCAGGGAACGATCAAAGCGTAGACAGTTTAAGACATTACTCCCATGGAGAAAAGCCCGAATGGTGCTTATTGTGTTCAATGCCGATGCATTTTCCGTGTTTCATCAACACTCTGAAGGTCCACAGATTACAGAATGCATCCAGATGTGCTTCGGAAACTACTACTAGTCTTCGAGGGAACAATCAAAGCGTAGACAGTTAAAGGCATTACTCCCATGGAGAAAACTCCACATGGTGCTTGTTGTGTTCAATGCCGATGCAGTTTTTGTGTTTCATCAACACTCTGAAGGTCCACAGATTACAGAACGCCTCCAGATGTGCTTCGGAAAGTACTACTAGTCTTCCAGTGTACGATCAAAGCGTAGACAGTTTACGACATTACTACCATGGAGAAAAGTCCGCATGGTGCTTATTGTGTTCAATGCCGATTCAATTTCTGTGTTTCATCAACACTCTGAAGGTCCACAGATAACAGAATGCCTCCAGATGTGCTTCGGAAACTACTACTAGTCTTCCAGTGTACGATCAAAGCGAAGACAGTTTACGACATTACTACCATGGAGAAAAGCGCGCATGGTGCTTTATGTGTTCAATGCCGATGCAAATTTTGTGTTTCATCAACACTCTGAAGGTCCACAGATTACAGAATGCCTCCAGATGTGCTTGGAAAAAATACTACTAGTCTTCCTGTGAACGATCAAAGCGTAGACAGTTTAAGACATTACTCCCATGGAGAAAAGTCCGCATGGTGCTTATTGTGTTCAATGCCGATTCAATTCCTGTGTTTCATCAACACTCTGAAGGTCCACGGATTACAGAATGCCTCGAGAAGTGCTTCGGAAACTACTACTAGTCTTCCAGTGAACGATCAAAGCGTAGACACTTTAAGACATTACTCCCATGGAGAAAAGTCCGCACGGTGCTTATTGTGTTCAATGCCTATGCAATTTTTGTGTCTCATCAACACTCTGAAGGTCCACAGATTACAGAATGCCTCTAGATGTGCTTCAGAAACTACTACTAGTCTTACAGTGTACGATCAAAGCGTAGACAGTTTCGGACATTACTCTCATGGAGAAAAGTCCGCATGGTGCTTATTGTGTTCAATGCCGATGCAATTTTTGTGTTTCATTAATACTCTGAAGGTCCACAGATTACAGAATGCCTCCAGATGTGCTTCGGAAACTACTATTGATCTTCCAGTGTACGATTAAAGCGTAGACAGTCTAAGACATTTCTCCCAATGAGAAAAGTCCGCCTGGTGCTTATTGTGTTCAATGCCGATGCAATTTCTTTGTTTCACAATACTCTGAAGGTCCACAGATTACAGAATGCCTCCAGATGTGCTTCGGAAACTACTACTAGTCTTCCAGTAAACGGCCAATGCATAGACAGTTTAAGACATTACTCCCATGGAGAAAAGTATACATGGTGCGTGTTGTGTTCAATGCCGATGCAATTTCAGTGTTTCATCAACACTCTGAAGGTCCACAGATTACAGAATGCATCCAGATGTGCTTCGGAAACTACTACTAGTCTTCGAGGGAACGATCAAAGCGTAGACAGTTTAAGACATTACTCCCATAGAGAAAAGTACGCATGGTGCTTATTGTGTTCAATGCCGATGCAATTTCTGTTTTTTATCAACATTCTGAAGGTCCACAGATTACAGAATGCATCCAGATGTGCTTCGGAAACTACTACTATTTTTCCAGGGAACGATCAAAGCGTAGACAGTTTGAGACATTACTCCAATGGAGAAAAGTCCGCATGGTGCTTATTGTGTTCAATGCCGATTCAATTTCTGTGTTTCATCACACTGTGAAGGTCCACAGATTACAGAATGCATCCAAATGTGCTTCGGAAACTGCTACTAGTCTTCCAGGAAACGATCAAAGCGTAGACAGTTTAGGACATTACTCCCATGGAGAAAAGTCCGCATGGTGCTTATTGTGTTCAATGCCGGTGCAATTTTTCTGTTTCATCAATACTCTGAAGGTCTACAGATTACACAATGCTTCCAGATGTGCTTCGAAAACTACTACTGGTCTTCCAGTGTACGATTAGAGAGTAGACAGTTTAAGACATTACTCCCATGGAGAAAATTCCGCATGGTGCTTATTGTGTTCAATGCCGATGCAATTTCTGTGTTTCATCAACACTCTGAAGGTCCACAGATTACAGAATGCCTCGAGTTGTGCTTCGGAAACTACTACTATTCTTACAGGGAACGATCAAAGCGTAGAAAGTTTGAGACATTACTCCCATGGACAAAAGTCCGCATAGTGCTTATTGAGTTCAATGCCGATGCAATTTTTGTGTTTCATCAACACTCTGAAGGTCCACAGATTACAGAATGCATCCAGATGTGCTTCAGAAACTGCTACTAGTCTTCCAGGAAACGATCAAAGCGTAGGCAGTTTAAGACATTACTCCCATGGAGAAAAGTCCGCATGGTGCTTATTGTGTTCAATGCCGATGAATTTTTGTGTTTCATCAACACTCTGAAATTCCACAGATTACAGAATGCCTCCAGAAGTGCTTCGGAAACTACTACTAGTCTTCCAGTGAACGATCAAAGTGTAGTCAGTTTAAGACATTACTCCCATGGAGAAAAGTCCGCATGGTGCTTATTGTGTTCAATGCCGATTCAATTTCTGTGTTTCATCACACTCTGAAAGTCCACAGATTACAGAATGCATTAAGATGTGCTTCGGAAACTACTACTATTCTTCCAGGGAACGATCAAAGCGTAGACAGTTTGAGACATTACTCCCATGGACAAAAGTCCGCATAGTGCTTATTGAGTTCAATGCCGATGCAATTTTTGTGTTTCATCAACACTCTGCATGTCCACAGATTACAGAATGCCTCCAGATGTGCTTCGGAATCTACTACTATTCTTATAGGGAACGATCAAAGCGTAGACAGTTTGAGACATTACTCCCATGGACAAAAGTCCGCATAGTGCTTATTGAGTTCAATGCCGATGCAATTTTTGTGTTTCATCAACACTCTGAAGGTCCACAGATTACAGAATGCATCCAAATGAGCTTCGGAAACTACTACCATTCTTCCAGGGAACGATCAAAGCGTAGACAGTTTAAGACATTACTCCCATGGAGAAAAGCCCGAATGGTGCTTATTGTGTTCAATGCCGATGCATTTTCCGTGTTTCATCAACACTCTGAAGGTCCACAGATTACAGAATGCATCCAGATGTGCTTCGGAAACTACTACTAGTCTTCGAGGGAACAATCAAAGCGTAGACAGTTAAAGGCATTACTCCCATGGAGAAAACTCCACATGGTGCTTGTTGTGTTCAATGCCGATGCAGTTTTTGTGTTTCATCAACACTCTGAAGGTCCACAGATTACAGAACGCCTCCAGATGTGCTTCGGAAAGTACTACTAGTCTTCCAGTGTACGATCAAAGCGTAGACAGTTTACGACATTACTACCATGGAGAAAAGTCCGCATGGTGCTTATTGTGTTCAATGCCGATTCAATTTCTGTGTTTCATCAACACTCTGAAGGTCCACAGATAACAGAATGCCTCCAGATGTGCTTCGGAAACTACTACTAGTCTTCCAGTGTACGATCAAAGCGAAGACAGTTTACGACATTACTACCATGGAGAAAAGCGCGCATGGTGCTTTATGTGTTCAATGCCGATGCAAATTTTGTGTTTCATCAACACTCTGAAGGTCCACAGATTACAGAATGCCTCCAGATGTGCTTGGAAAAAATACTACTAGTCTTCCTGTGAACGATCAAAGCGTAGACAGTTTAAGACATTACTCCCATGGAGAAAAGTCCGCATGGTGCTTATTGTGTTCAATGCCGATTCAATTCCTGTGTTTCATCAACACTCTGAAGGTCCACGGATTACAGAATGCCTCGAGAAGTGCTTCGGAAACTACTACTAGTCTTCCAGTGAACGATCAAAGCGTAGACACTTTAAGACATTACTCCCATGGAGAAAAGTCCGCACGGTGCTTATTGTGTTCAATGCCTATGCAATTTTTGTGTCTCATCAACACTCTGAAGGTCCACAGATTACAGAATGCCTCTAGATGTGCTTCAGAAACTACTACTAGTCTTACAGTGTACGATCAAAGCGTAGACAGTTTCGGACATTACTCTCATGGAGAAAAGTCCGCATGGTGCTTATTGTGTTCAATGCCGATGCAATTTTTGTGTTTCATTAATACTCTGAAGGTCCACAGATTACAGAATGCCTCCAGATGTGCTTCGGAAACTACTATTGATCTTCCAGTGTACGATTAAAGCGTAGACAGTCTAAGACATTTCTCCCAATGAGAAAAGTCCGCCTGGTGCTTATTGTGTTCAATGCCGATGCAATTTCTTTGTTTCACAATACTCTGAAGGTCCACAGATTACAGAATGCCTCCAGATGTGCTTCGGAAACTACTACTAGTCTTCCAGTAAACGGCCAATGCATAGACAGTTTAAGACATTACTCCCATGGAGAAAAGTATACATGGTGCGTGTTGTGTTCAATGCCGATGCAATTTCAGTGTTTCATCAACACTCTGAAGGTCCACAGATTACAGAATGCATCCAGATGTGCTTCGGAAACTACTACTAGTCTTCGAGGGAACGATCAAAGCGTAGACAGTTTAAGACATTACTCCCATAGAGAAAAGTACGCATGGTGCTTATTGTGTTCAATGCCGATGCAATTTCTGTTTTTTATCAACATTCTGAAGGTCCACAGATTACAGAATGCATCCAGATGTGCTTCGGAAACTACTACTATTTTTCCAGGGAACAATCAAAGCGTAGACAGTTTGAGACATTACTCCAATGGAGAAAAGTCCGCATGGTGCTTATTGTGTTCAATGCCGATTCAATTTCTGTGTTTCATCACACTGTGAAGGTCCACAGATTACAGAATGCATCCAAATGTGCTTCGGAAACTGCTACTAGTCTTCCAGGAAACGATCAAAGCGTAGACAGTTTAGGACATTACTCCCATGGAGAAAAGTCCGCATGGTGCTTATTGTGTTCAATGCCGGTGCAATTTTTCTGTTTCATCAATACTCTGAAGGTCTACAGATTACACAATGCTTCCAGATTTGCTTCGAAAACTACTACTGGTCTTCCAGTGTACGATTAGAGAGTAGACAGTTTAAGACATTACTCCCATGGAGAAAATTCCGCATGGTGCTTATTGTGTTCAATGCCGATGCAATTTCTGTGTTTCATCAACACTCTGAAGGTCCACAGATTACAGAATGCCTCGAGTTGTGCTTCGGAAACTACTACTATTCTTACAGGGAACGATCAAAGCGTAGAAAGTTTGAGACATTACTCCCATGGACAAAAGTCCGCATAGTGCTTATTGAGTTCAATGCCGATGCAATTTTTGTGTTTCATCAACACTCTGAAGGTCCACAGATTACAGAATGCATCCAGATGTGCTTCAGAAACTGCTACTAGTCTTCCAGGAAACGATCAAAGCGTAGGCAGTTTAAGACATTACTCCCATGGAGAAAAGTCCGCATGGTGCTTATTGTGTTCAATGCCGATGAATTTTTGTGTTTCATCAACACTCTGAAATTCCACAGATTACAGAATGCCTCCAGAAGTGCTTCGGAAACTACTACTAGTCTTCCAGTGAACGATCAAAGTGTAGTCAGTTTAAGACATTACTCCCATGGAGAAAAGTCCGCATGGTGCTTATTGTGTTCAATGCCGATTCAATTTCTGTGTTTCATCACACTCTGAAAGTCCACAGATTACAGAATGCATTAAGATGTGCTTCGGAAACTACTACTATTCTTCCAGGGAACGATCAAAGCGTAGACAGTTTGAGACATTACTCCCATGGACAAAAGTCCGCATAGTGCTTATTGAGTTCAATGCCGATGCAATTTTTGTGTTTCATCAACACTCTGCATGTCCACAGATTACAGAATGCCTCCAGATGTGCTTCGGAATCTACTACTATTCTTATAGGGAACGATCAAAGCGTAGACAGTTTGAGACATTACTCCCATGGACAAAAGTCCGCATAGTGCTTATTGAGTTCAATGCCGATGCAATTTTTGTGTTTCATCAACACTCTGAAGGTCCACAGATTACAGAATGCATCCAGATGTGCTTCGGAAACTACAACTAGTCTTCCAGTGAACGATCAAAGGGTAGTCAGTTTAAGACATTACTCCCATGGAGAAAAGTCCGCATGGTGCTTATTGTGTTCAATGCCGATTCAATTTCTGTGTTTCATCACACTCTGAAAGTCCACAGATTACAGAATGCATTAAGATGTGCTTCGGAAACTACTACTATTCTTCCAGGGAACGATCAAAGCGTAGACAGTTTGAGACATTACTCCCATGGACAAAAGTCCGCATAGTGCTTATTGAGTTCAATGCCAATGCAATTTTTGTGTTTCATCAACACTCTGAAGGTCCACAGATTACAGAATGCATCCAGATGTGCTTCGGAAACTACTACTATTCATATAGTTAACGATCAAAGCGTAGACAGTTTGAGACATTACTAACATGGACAAAAGTCCGCATAGTGCTTATTGAGTTCAATGCCGATGCAATTTTTGTGTTTCATCAACACTCTGAAGGTCCACAGATTACAGAATGCATCCAGATGTGCTTCGGAAACTACAACTAGTCTTCCAGTGAACGATCAAAGCGTAGACAGTTTAAGACATTACTCCCATGGAGAAAAGTTCGCATTGTGCTTATTGTGTTCAATGCCGATGCAATTTCTGTGTTTCATCAACACTCTGAAGGTCCACAGATTACAGAATGCTCCAGATGTGCTTCGGAAACTACTACTAGTCTTCGAGGGAACGATCAAAGCGAAGACACTTTTAAGACATTACTCCCATAGAGAATAGTCCGCATGGTGCTTATTGTGTTCAATGCCGATTCAATTTCTGTGTTTCATCAACACTCTGAAGGTCCACAGATTACAGAATGCATCCAGATGTGCTTCGGAAACTACTACTATTCTTCCTGGGAACGATCAAAGCGTAGACAGTTTAAGACATTACTCCAATGGAGAAAAGTCCGCATGGTGCTTATTGTGTTCAATGCCGATTCAATTTCTGTGTTTCATCACACTGTGAAGGTCCACAGATTACAGAATGCATCCAAATGTGCTTCGGAAACTACTACTAGTCTTCCAGGGAACGATGAAAGCGTAGACAGTTTAGGACATTACTCCCATGGAGAAAAGTCCGCATGGTGCTTAGTGTGTTCAATGCCGATGCAATTTTTGTGTATCATCAATACTCTGAAGGTCCACAGATTACAGAATTCTTCCAGATGTGCTTCGGAAACTACTACTGGTCTTCCAGTGTACGATTAAAGCATAGACAGTTTAAGACATTACTCCCATGGAGAAAAGTCCACATGGTGCTTGTTGTGTTCAATGCCGATGCAATTTCTGTGTTTCATCAACACTCTGAAGCTCCACAGATTCCAGAATGCATCCAGATGTGCTTCGGAAACTACTACTAGTCTTCCAGTGTACGATCAAAGCGTAGACAGTTTAAGACATTACTGCCATGGAGAAAAGCCCGCATGGTGCTTATTGTGTTCAATGCCGATGCAATTTCTGTGTTTCATCTACACTCTGAGGGTCCACAGATTACAGAATGCCTCCAGATGTGCTTCGGAAACTACTACTATTCTTCCAGGGAACGATCAAAGCGTAGACAGTTTGAGACATTACTCCCATGGAGAAAAGTCCGCATGGTGCTTACTGAGTTCAATGCCGATGCAATTTTTGTGTTTCATCAACACTCTGAAGGTCCACAGATTATAGAATGCATAAACATGTGCTTCGGAAACTACTACTAGTCTTCCAGTGAACGATCAAAGCGTAGACTGTTTAAGACATTACTCCCATGGAGAAAAGTCCGCATGGTGCTTATTGTGTTCAATGCCGATTCAATTTCTGTGTTTCATCACACTGTGAAGGTCCACAGATTACAGAATGCATCCAAATGTGCTTCGGAAACTACTACTAGTCCTCCAGGGAACGATCAAAGCGTAGACAGTTTAGGACATTACTCCCATGGAGAAAAGTCCGCATGGTGCTTATTGTGTTCAATGCCGATGCAATTTTTGTGTTTCATCAATACTCTGAAGGTCCACAGATTACAGAATGCTTCCAGATGTGCTTCGGAAACTACTACTGGTCTTCCAGTGTACGATTAAAGCGTATACAGTTTAAGACATTATTCCCATGGAGGAAAGTCCGCATGGTGCTTATTGTGTTCAATGCCGAAGCAATTTCTGTGTTTCATCAACACTCTGAAGGTCCACAGATTACAGAATGCCTATAGATGTGCTTCGGAAACTACTACTATTCTTCCATGGAACGATCAAAACGTAGACAGTTTGAGACATTACTCCCATGGAGAAAAGTCCGCATGGTGCTTATTGTGTTCAATGCCGATTCAATTTCTGTGTTTCATCACACTGTGAAGGTCCACAGATTACAGAATGCATCCAGATGTGCTTCAGAAACTACTACTGGTCTTCCAGTGAACGATCAAAGCGTAGACAGTTTAAGACATTACTCCCATGAAGAAAAGTCCGCATGGTGCTTATTGTGTTCAATGACGATTCAATTTCTGTGTTTCATCACACTCTGAAAGTCCACAGATTACAGAATGCATCCAGATGTGCTTCTGAAACTACTACTATTCTTCCAGGAAACGATCAAAGCGTAGACAGTTTAAGACATTACTCCCATGGAGAAAAGTCGGCATGGTGCTTATTGTGTTCAATACCGATGCAATTTCTTGGTTTCATCAACACTCTGAAGGTCCACAGTTTACAGAATGCCTCCATACGTGCTTCGGAAACTACTACTAGTCTTCCAGTGTACAATCAAAGTGTAGACAGTTGAAGACAATACTCCCATGGAGAAAAGTCCGCATAGTGCTTATTGTGTTCAATGCCGATGCAGTTTTTGTGTTTCATCAACACTCTGAACGTCCACAGATTACAGAGTGCCTCCAGATGTGCTTCGGAAACTACTACTAGTCTTCCAGGAAACGATCAAAGCGTAGGCAGTTTAAGACATTACTCCAATGGAGAAAAGTCCGCTTGGTGCTTATTGTGTTCAATGCCGAAGCAATTTCTGTGTTTCATCAACACTCTGAAGGTCCACAGATTACAGAATGCCTATAGATGTGCTTCGGAAACTACTACTATTCTTCCAGGGAACGATCAAAACGTAGACAGTTTGAGACATTACTCCCATGGAGAAAAGTCCGCATGGTGCTTATTGTGTTCAATGCCGATTCAATTACTGTGTTTCATCACACTGTGAAGGTCCACAGATTACAGAATGCAACCAGATGTGCTTCGGAAACTACTACTGGTCTTCCAGTGAACGATCAAAGCGTAGACAGTTTAAGACATTACTCCCATGAAGAAAAGTCCGCATGGTGCTTATTGTGTTCAATGACGATTCAATTTCTGTGTTTCATCACACTCTGAAAGTCCACAGATTACAGAATGCATCCAGATGTGCTTCTGAAACTACTACTATTCTTCCAGGGACCGATCAAAGCGTAGACAGTTTAAGACATTACTCCCATGGAGAAAAGTCCGCATGGTGCTTATTGTGTTCAATGCCGATTCAATGTCTGTGTTTCATCACACTGTGAAGGTCCACAGTTTACATAATGCCTCCATACGTGCTTCGGAAACTACTACTAGTCTTCCAGTGTACAATCAAAGTGTAGACAGTTTAAGACATTACTCCCATGGAGAAAAGTCCGCATGGTTCTTATTGTGTTCAATGCCGATGCAATTTCTGTGTTTCATCAACACTCTGAAGGTCCACAGATTACAGAATGCATCCAGATGTGCTTCGGAAACTACTACTAGTCTTCGAGGGAACGATCAAAGCGTAGACAGTTTAAGACATTACTCCCATAGAGAAAAGTCCGCATGGTGCTTATTGTGTTCAATGCCGATTCAATTTCTGTGTTTCATCACACTGTGAAGGTCCACAGATTACAGAATGCATCCAAATGTGCTTCGGAAACTACTACTAGTCTTCCAGGGAACGATCAAAGCGTAGACAGTTGAGGACATTACTCCCATGGAGAATAGTCCGCATGGTGCTTATTGTGTTCAATGCCGTTGCAATTTCTTGGTTTCATCAACACTCTGAAGGTCCACAGTTTACAGAATGCCTCCATACGTGCTTCGGAAACTACTACTAGTCTTCCAGTGTACAATCAAAGTGTAGACAGTTTAAGACATTACTCCCATGAAGAAAAGTCCGCATAGTGCTTATTGTGTTCAATGCCGATGCAGTTTTTGTGTTTCATCAACACTCTGAACGTCCACAGATTACAGAATGCCTCCAGATGTGCTTCGGAAACTACTACTAGTCTTCCATTAAACGATCAAAGCGTAGGCAGTTTAAGACATTACTCCCATGGAGAAAAGTCCACATGGTGCTTGTTGTGTTCAATGGCGATGCAATTTCTGTGTTTCATCAACACTCTGAAAGTCCACAGTTTACAGAATTCCTCCAGATGTGCTTCGGAAACTACTACTAGTCTTCCAGTGTACGATCAAAGCGTAGACAGTTTAAGACATTACTACCATGGAGAAAAGTCCGCATGGTGCTTATTGAGTTCAATGCCGATGCAATTTCTGTGTTTCATCAACACTCTGAAGGTCCACAGATTACAGAATGCATCCAGATGTGCTTCGGAAACTACTACTAGTCTTCGAGGGAACGATCAAAGCGTAGACAGTTTAAGACATTACTCCCATAGAGAAAAGTCCGCATGGTGCTTATTGTGTTCAATGCCGATTCAATTTCTGTGTTTCATCACACTGTGAAGGTCCACAGATTACAGAATGCATCCAAATGTGCTTCGGAAACTACTACTAGTCTTCCAGGGAACGATCAAAGCGTAGACAGTTGAGGACATTACTCCCATGGAGAATAGTCCGCATGGTGCTTATTGTGTTCAATGCCGTTGCAATTTCTTGGTTTCATCAACACTCTGAAGGTCCACAGTTTACAGAATGCCTCCATACGTGCTTCGGAAACTACTACTAGTCTTCCAGTGTACAATCAAAGTGTAGACAGTTTAAGACATTACTCCCATGAAGAAAAGTCCGCATAGTGCTTATTGTGTTCAATGCCGATGCAGTTTTTGTGTTTCATCAAAACTCTGAACGTCCACAGATTACAGAATGCCTCCAGATGTGCTTCGGAAACTACTACTAGTCTTCCATTAAACGATCAAAGCGTAGGCAGTTTAAGACATTACTCCCATGGAGAAAAGTCCACATGGTGCTTGTTGTGTTCAATGGCGATGCAATTTCTGTGTTTCATCAACACTCTGAAAGTCCACAGTTTACAGAATTCCTCCAGATGTGCTTCGGAAACTACTACTAGTCTTCCAGTGTACGATCAAAGCGTAGACAGTTTAAGACATTACTACCATGGAGAAAAGTCCGCATGGTGCTTATTGAGTTCAATGCCGATGCAATTTCTGTGTTTCATCAACACTCTGAAGGTCCACAGGTTACAGAATGCATCCAGATGTGCTTCGGAAACTACTACTAGTCTTCGAGGGAACGATCAAAGCGTAGACAGTTTAAGACATTACTCCCATAGAGAAAAGTCCGCATGGTTCTTATTTTGTTCAATACCGTGGCAATTTCTGTGTTTCATCACACTGTGAAAGTCCACAGGTTACAGAATGCATCCAAATGTGCTTCGGAAACTACTACTAGTCTTCCAGGGAACGATCAAAGCGTAGACAGTTTAAGACATAACTCCCATAGAGAAAAGTCCGCATGGTGCTAATTGTGTTCAATGCCGATGCAATTTCTGTGTTTCATCAACACTCTGATGGTCCACAGATTACAGAATGCATCCAGATGTGCTTCAGGAACTACTACTAGTCTTTGAGGGAACGATCAAAGCGTAGACAGTTTGAGACATTACTCCCATGGAGAAAAGTCCCCATGGTGCTTATTGTGTTCAATGCCGATGCAATTTTTGTGTTTCATCAACACTCTGAAGGTCCACAGATTACAGAATGAATCCAGATGTGCTTCGGAAACTACTACTAGTCTTCTAGTAAACGATCAAAGCATAGACAGTTAAAGTCATTACTCCCATGGAGAAAATTCCACATGGTGCTTGTTGTGTTCAATGCCGATTCAATTTCTGTGTTTCATCAACACTCTGAAGGTCCACAAGTAACAGAATGCCTCCAGATGTGCTTCGGAAACTACTACTATTCTTCCAGTGTACGATCAAAGCGTAGACAGTTTAAGACATTACTCCCATGGAGAAAAGTCCGCATGGTTCTTATTTTGTTCAATGCCAATGCAATTTCTGTGTTTCATCAACACTCTGAAGGTCCAGTGATTACAGAATGCCTCCAGATGTGCTTGGGAAAAATACTACTAGTCTTCCTGTGAACGATCAAAGCGTAGACAGTTTAAGACATTACTCCCATGGGGAAAAGTCCGCATGGTGCTTATTGTGTTCAATGCCGATGCAATTTCTGTGTTTCATCAACACTCTGAAGGTCCACAGATTACAGAATGCATCCAGATGTGCTTCGGAAACTACTACTAGTCTTCGAGGGAACGATCAAAGCGTAGACAGCTTAAGACATTGCTCCCATAGAGAACAGTCCGCATGGTGCTTATTGTGTTCAATGCCAATGCAATTTCTGTGTATCATCAACACTCTGAATGTCCACAGATTACAGAATGCATCCAGATGTGCTTCGGAAACTACTACTATTCTTCAAGGGAACGATCAAAGCGTAGACAGTTTAAGACATTACTCCAATGGAGAAAAGTCCGCATGGTGCTTATTGTGTTCAATGCCGATTCAATTTCTGTGTTTCATCACACTGTGAAGGTCCACAGATTACAGAATGCATCCAGACGTGCTTTGGAAACTACTACTATTCTTCCAGGGATCGATAAAAGCGTAGACAGTTTAAGACATTACTCCCATGGAGAAAAGTCCGCATGGTTCTTATTGTGTTCAATGCCGATGCAATTTCTGTGTTTCATCAACACTCTGAAGGTCCACAGATTACAGAATGCATCCAGATGTGCTTCGGAAACTACTACTAGTCTTCGAGGGAACGATCAAAGCGTAGACAGTTTAAGACATTACTCCCATAGAGAAAAGTCCGCATGGTGCATATTGTGTTCAATGCCGATTCAATTTCTGTGTTTCATCACACTGTGAAGGTCCACAGATTACAGAATGCATCCAAATGTGCTTCGGAAACTACTACTAGTCTTCCAGGGAACGATCAAAGCGTAGACAGTTGAGGACATTACTCCCATGGAGAAAAGTCCGCATGGTGCTTATTGTGTTCAATGCCGTTGCAATTTCTTGGTTTCATCAACACTCTGAAGGTCCACAGTTTACAGAATGCCTCCATACGTGCTTCGGAAACTACTACTAGTCTTCCAGTGTACAATCACAGTGTAGACAGTTTAAGACATTACTCCCATGGAGAAAAGTCCGCATAGTGCTTATTGTGTTCAATGCCGATGCAGTTTTTGTGTTTCATCAACACTCTGAACGTCCACAGATTACAGAATGCCTCCAGATGTGCTTCGGAAACTACTACTAGTCTTCCATTAAACGATCAAAGCGTAGGCAGTTTAAGACATTACTCCCATGGAGAAAAGTCCGCATAGTACTTATTGTGTTCAATGCCGATCAATTTTTGTGTTTCATTACCACTCTGAAGGTCCACAGATTACAGAATGCCTCCAGATGTGCTTCGGAAACTACTACTAGTCTTCCAGTGAACGATCAAAGTGTAGACAGTTTAAAACATTACTCCCATGAGGGAAAGTCCCATGGTGCTTATTGTGTTCAATGCCGATGCAATTTCTTTGTTTCATCAACACTCTGAAGGTCCACAGATTACAGAATGCATCCAGATGTGCTTCGGAAACTACTACTAGTCTTCGAGGGAACGATCAAAGCGTAGACAGTTTAAGACATTACTCCCATAGAGAAAAGTCCGCATGGTTCTTATTTTGTTCAATGCCGTGGCAATTTCTGTGTTTCATCACACTGTGAAAGTCCACAGATTACAGAATGCATCCAAATGTGCTTCGGAAACTACTACTAGTCTTCCAGGGAACGATCAATGCGTAGACAATTTAAGACATAACTCCCATAGAGAAAAGTCCACATGGTGCTAATTGTGTTCAATGCCGATGCAATTTCTGTGTTTCATCAACACTCTGATGGTCCACAGATTACAGAATGCATCCAGATGTGCTTCAGGAACTACTACTAGTCTTCGAGGGAACGATCAAAGCGTAGACAGTTTGAGACATTACTCCCATGGAGAAAAGTCCCCATGGTGCTTATTGTGTTCAATGCCGATGCAATTTTTGTGTTTCATCAACACTCTGAAGGTCCACAGATTACAGAATGAATCCAGATGTGCTTCGGAAACTACTACTAGGCTTCTAGTAAACGATCAAAGCATAGACAGTTAAAGTCATTACTCCCATGGAGAAAATTCCACATGGTGCTTGTTGTGTTCAATGCCGATTCAATTTCTGTGTTTCATCAACACTCTGAAGGTCCACAAGTAACAGAATGCCTCCAGATGTGCTTCGGAAACTACTACTATTCTTCCAGTGTACGATCAAAGCGTAGACAGTTTAAGACATTACTCCCATGGAGAAAAGTCCGCATGGTTCTTATTTTGTTCAATGCCAATGCAATTTCTGTGTTTCATCAACACTCTGAAGGTCCAGAGATTACAGAATGCCTCCAGATGTGCTTGGGAAAAATACTACTAGTCTTCCTTTGAACGATCAAAGCGTAGACAGTTTAAGACATTACTCCCATGGGGAAAAGTCCGCATGGTGCTTATTGTGTTCATTGCCAATGCAATTTCTGTGTTTCATCAACACTCTGAAGGTCCACAGATTACAGAATGCATCCAGATGTGCTTCGGAAGCTACTACTAGTCTTCGAGGGAACGATCAAAGCGTAGACAGTTTAAGACATTACTCCCATAGAGAACAGTCCGCATGGTGCCTATTGTGTTCAATGCCGATTCAATATCTGTGTTTCATCACACTGTGAAGGTCCACAGATTGCAGAATGCTCCAAATGTGCTTCTGAAACTACTACTAGTCTTCCAGGGAACGATCCAAGCGTAGACAGTTTAAGACATTACTCCCATGGAGAAAAGTCCGCATGGTGCTTATTGTGTTCAATGCCGATGCAATTTCTGTGTTTCATCAACACTCTGAAGGTCCACAGATTACAGAATGCATCCAGATGTGCTTCGGAAACTACTACTATTCTTCCAGGGAACGATCAAAGCGTAGACAGTTTAAGACATTACTCCAATGGAGAAAAGTTCGCATGGTGCTTATTGTGTTCAATGCCAAATCAATTTCTGTGTTTCACACACTGTGAAGGTCCACAGATTACAGAATGCATCCAAATGTGCTTCGGAAACTACTACTAGTCTTCCAGGGAACGATCAAAGCGTAGACAGTTTAGGAAATTACTCCCATGGAGAAAAGTCCGCATGGTGCTTATTGTGTTCAATGCCGATACAATTTTTGTGTTTCATCAATACTCTGAAGGTCCACAGATTACAGAATGCTTCCAGATGTGCTTCGGAAACTACTACTAGTCTTCCAGTGTACAATCAAAGTGTAGACAGTTTAAGACATTACTCCCATGGAGAAAAGTCCGCATAGTGCTTATTGTGTTCAATGCCGATGCAGTGTTTGTGTTTCATCAACACTCTGAACGTCCACAGATTACAGAGTGCCTCCAGATGTGCTTCGAAAACTACTACTAGTCTTCCAGGGAACGATCAAAGCGTAGACAGTTTAGGAAATTACTCCCATGGAGGAAAGTCCGCATGGTGCTTATTGTGTTCAATGCCGAGGCAATTTCTGTGTTTCATCAACACTCTGAAGGTCCACAGATTACAGAATGCCTCCAGATATGCTTCGGAAACTACTACTAGTCTTCCAGTGTACGATCAAAGCGTAGAAAGTTTAAGACATTACTACCATGGAGAAAAGCCCGCATGGTGCTTATTGTGTTCAATGCCGATGCAATTTTTGTGTTTCATCAACACTCTGAAGGTCCACAGATTACAGAATGCCTCCAGATGTGCCTCGGAAACTACTATTATTCTTCCAGGGAACGGTAAAAGCGTAGACAGTTTGAGACATTACTCCCATGGAGAAAAGTCCGCATGGTGCTTATGGTGTTCAATGCCGATGCAAATTTTGTGTTTCATCAACACTCTGAAGGTCCACAGATTACAGAATGCATCCAGATGTGCTTCGAAAACTACTACTAGTCTTACAGTGAACGATCAAAGCGTAGACAGTTTAAGACATAACTCCCATGGAGAAAAGTCGGCATGGTGCTTATTGTGTCCAATGCCGATTCAATTTCTGTGTTTCATCACACTCTGAAAGTCCACAGATTACAGAATGCATCCAGATGTGCTTCGGAAACTACTTCTATTCTTCCAGGGAACGATCAAAGCGTAGACAGTTTAAGACATTACTCCCATGGAGAAAATCCGCATGGTGCTTATTGTGTTCAATGCCGATGCAATTTCTGTGTTTCATCAACACTCTGAAGGTCCACAGTTTACAGAATGCATCCAGATGTGCTTCGGAAACTACTACTAGTCTTCGAGGAAACGATCGAAGCGTAGACAGTTTAAGACATTACTCCCATAGAGAAAAGTGCGCATGGTGCTTATTGTGTTCAATGCCGATGCAATTTCTGTGTTTCATCAACACTCTGAAGGTCCACAGATTACAGAATGCATCCAGATGAGCTTCGGAAACTAGTACTATTCTTCCAGGGAACGATCAAAGCGTAGATAGTTTAAGACATTACTCCAATGGAGAAAAGTCCGCATGGTGCTTATTGTGTTCAATGCCAATTCAATTTCTGTGTTTCATCACACTGTGAAGGTCCACAGATTACAGAATGCATCCAAATGTGCCTCGGAAACTACTACTAGTCTTCCAGGGAACGATCAAAGCGTAGACAGTTTAAGACATTACTCCCATGGAGAAAAGTCCGCATGGTGCTTATTGTGTTCAATGCCGATGCAATTTCTTTGTTTCATCAACACTCTGAAGGTCCACAGATTACAGAATGAATCCAGATGTGCTTCGGAATCTACTACTAGTCTTCCAGTGAACGATCAAAGCGTAGACAGTTTAAGACATTACTCTCATGGAGAAAAGTCCGCATGGTGCTTATTGTGTTCAATGCCGATTCAATTTCTGTGTTTCATCAACACTCTGAAGGTCCACAAGTAACAGAATGCCTCCAGATGTGCTTCGGAAACTACTACTATTCTTCCAGTGTACGATCAAAGCGTAGACAGTTTAAGACATTACTCCCATGGAGAAAAGTCCGCATGGTTCTTATTTTGTTCAATGCCAATGCAATTTCTGTGTTTCATCAAAACTCTGAAGGTCCAGAGATTACAGAATGCCTCCAGATGTGCTTGGGAAAAATACTACTAGTCTTCCTGTGAACGATCAAAGCGTAGACAGTTTAAGACATTACTCCCATGGGGAAAAGTCCGCTGGGTGCTTATTGTGTTCAATGCCAATGCAATTTCTGTGTTTCATCAACACTCTGAAGGTCCACAGATTACAGAATGCATCCAGATGTGCTTCGGAAGCTACTACTAGTCTTCGAGGGAACGATCCAAGCGTAGACAGTTTAAGACATTACTCCCATGGAGAAAAGTCCGCATGGTGCTTATTGTGTTCAATGCCGATGCAATTTCTGTGTTTCATCAACACTCTGAAGGTCCACAGATTACAGAATGCATCCAGATGTGCTTCGGAAACTACTACTATTCTTCCAGGGAACAATCAAAGCGTAGACAGTTTAAGACATTACTCCAATGGAGAAAAGTTCGCATGGTGCTTATTGTGTTCAATGCCAAATCAATTTCTGTGTTTCACACACTGTGAAGGTCCACAGATTACAGAATGCATCCAAATGTGCTTCGGGAACTACAACTAGTCTTCCAGGGAACGATCAAAGCGATGACAGTTTGAGACATTACTTCCATGGAGGAAAGTCCGCATGGTGCTTATTGTGTTCAATGCCGAGGCAATTTCTGTGTTTCATCAACACTCTGAAGGTCCACAGATTACAGAATGCCTCCAGATATGCTTCGGAAACTACTACTAGTCTTCCAGTGTTTGATCAAAGCGTAGACAGTTTAAGACATTACTACCATGGAGAAAAGCCCGCATGGTGCTTATTGTGTTCAATGCCGATGCAATTTTTGTGTTTCATCAACACTCTGAAGGTCCACAGATTACAGAATGCCTCCAGATGTGCTTCGGAAACTACTATTATTCTTCCAGGGAACGGACAAAGCGTAGACAGTTTGAGACATTACTCCCATGGAGAAAAGTCCGCATGGTGCTTATTGTGTTCAATGCCGATGCAAATTTTGTGTTTCATCAACACTCTGAAGGTCCACAGATTACAGAATGCATCCAGATGTGCTTCGAAAACTACTACTAGTCTTACAGTGAACGATCAAAGCGTAGGCAGTTTAAGACATAACTCCCATGGAGAAAAGTCCGCATGGTGCTTATTGTGTCCAATGCCGATTCAATTTCTGTGTTTCATCACACTCTGAAAGTCCACAGATTACAGAATGCATCCAGATGTGCTTCGGAAACTACTACTATTCTTCCAGGGAACGATCAAAGCGTAGACAGTTTAAGACATTACTCTCATGGAGAAAAGTCCGCATGGTGTTTATTGTGTTCAATGCCGATTCAATGTCTGTGTTTCATCAACACTCTGAAGGTCCACAGATAACAGAATGCCTCCAGATGTGCTTCGGAAACTACTACTAGTCTTCCTGTAAACGATCAAAGCGTAGAAAGTTTAAGACATTACTCCCATGGGGAAAAGTCCGCATGGTGCTTATTGTGTTCAATGCCGATGCAATTTCTGTGTTTCATCAACACTCTGAAGGTCCACAGATTACAGAATGCATCCAGATGTGCTTCGGAAACTACTACTAGTCTTCGAGGGAACGATCAAAGCGTAGACAGTTTAAGACATTACTCCCATAGAGAACAGTCCGCATGGTGCTTATTGTGTTCAATGCCGATGCAATTTCTGTGTATCATCAACACTCTGTAGGTCCACAGATTACAGAATGCATCCAGATGTGCTTCGGAAACTACTACTATTCTTCCAGGGAACGATCAAAGCGTAGACAGTTTAAGACATTACTCCAATGGAGAAAAGTCCGCATGATGCTTATTGTGTTCAATGCCGATTCAATTTCTGTGTTTCATCACACTGTGAAGGTCCACAGATTACAGAATGCTCCAAATGTGCTTCTGAAACTACTACTAGTCTTCCAGGGAAAGATCCAAGCATAGACAGTTTAAGACATTACTCCCATGGAGAAAAGTCCGCATGGTGCTTATTGTGTTCAATGCCGATGCAATTTCTGTGTTTCATCAACACTCTGAAGGTCCACAGATTACAGAATGCATCCAGATGTGCTTCGGAAACTACTACTATTCTTCCAGGGAACGATCAGAGCGTAGACAGTTTAAGACATTACTCCAATGGAGAAAAGTTTGCATGGTGCTTATTGTGTTCAATGCCAAATCAATTTCCGTGTTTCATCACACTGTGAAGGTCCACAGATTACAGAATGCATCCAAATGTGCTTCGGAAACTACTACTAGTCTTCCAGGGAACGGTCAAAGCGTAGACAGTTTGAGACATTACTCCAATGGAGAAAAGTCCGCATGGTGCTTATTGTGTCCAATGCCGATTCAATTTCTGTGTTTCATCACACTCTGAAAGTCCACAGATTGCAGAATGCATCCAGATGTGCTTCGGAAACTACTACTATTCTTCCAGGGAACGATCAAAGCGTAGACAGTTTAAGACATTACTCCCATGGAGAAAAGTCCGCATGGTGCTTATTGTGTTCAATGCCGATGCAATTTCTGTGTTTCATCAACACTCTGAAGGTCCACAGATTACAGAATGCATCCAGATGTGCTTCGGAAACTACTACTAGTCTTCGAGGGAACGATCAAAGCGTAGACAGTTTAAGACATTACTCCCATAGAGAAAAGTCCGCGTGGTGCTTATTGTGTTCAATGCCGAGGCAATTTCTGTGTTTCATCAACACTCTGAAGGTCCACAGATTACAGAATGCATCCAGATGTGCTTCGGAAACTACTACTATTCGTCTAGGGAACGATCAAAGTGTAGACAGTTTAAGACATTACTCCAATGGAGAAAAGTCCGCATGGTGCTTATTGTGTTCAATGCCGATTCCATTTCTGTGTTTCATCACATTGTGAAGGTCCACAGATTACAGAATGCATCCAAATGTGCTTCGGAAACTACTACTAGTCTTCCAGGGAACGATCAAAGCGTAGACAGTTTAAGACATTACTACCATGGAGAAAAGCCCGCATGGTGCTTATTGTGTTCAATGCCGATGCAATTTTTGTGTTTCATCAACACTCTGAAGGTCCACAGATTACAGAATGCCTCCAGATGTGCTTCGGAAACTACTATTATTCTTCCAGGGAACGGTCAAAGCGTAGACAGTTTGAGACATTACTCCCATGGAGAAAAGTCCGCATGGTGCTAATTGTGTTAAATGCCGATGCAAATTTTGTGTTTCATCAACACTCTGAAGGTCCACAGATTACAGAATGCATCCAGATGTGCTTCGAAAACTACTACTAGTCTTACAGTGAACGATCAAAGCGTAGGCAGTTTAAGACATAACTCCCATGGAGAAAAGTCCGCATGGTGCTTATTGTGTCCAATGCCGATTCAATTTCTGTGTTTCATCACACTCTGAAAGTCCACAGATTACAGAATGCATCCAGATGTGCTTCGGAAACTACTACTATTCTTCCAGGGAACGATCAAAGCGTAGACAGTTTAAGACATTACTCCCATGGAGAAAATCCGCATGGTGCTTATTGTGTTCAATGCCGATGCAATTTCTGTGTTTCATCAACACTCTGAAGGTCCACAGATTACAGAATGCATCCAGATGTGCTTCGGAAACTACTACTAGTCTTCGAGGGAACGATCAAAGCGTAGACAGTTTAAGACATTACTCCCATGGAGAAAACTCCACATGGTGCTTGTTGTGTTCAATGACGATGCAATTTCTGTGTTTCATCAACACTCTGAAGGTCCACAGATTACAGAACGCCTCCAGATGTGCTTTTGAAACTACTTCTAGTCTTCCAGTGTACGATCAAAGCGTAGACAGTTTAAGACATTACTCTCATGGAGAAAAGTCCGCATGGTGTTTATTGTTTTCAATGCCGATTCAATGTCTGTGTTTCATCAACACTCTGACGGTCCACAGATAACAGAATGCCTCCAGATGTGCTTCGGAAACTACTACTAGTCTTCCTGTAAACGATCAAAGCGTAGAAAGTTTAAGACATTACTCCCATGGGGAAAAGTCCGCATGGTGCTTATTGTGTTCAATGCCGATGCAATTTCTGTGTTTCATCAACACTCTGAAGGTCCACAGATTACAGAATGCATCCAGATGTGCTTCGGAAACTACTACTAGTCTTCGAGGGAACGATCAAAGCGTAGACAGTTTAAGACATTACTCCCATAGAGAACAGTCCGCATGGTGCTTATTGTGTTCAATGCCGATGCAATTTCTGTGTATCATCAACACTCTGTAGGTCCACAGATTACAGAATGCATCCAGATGTGCTTCGGAAACTACTACTATTCTTCCAGGGAACGATCAAAGCGTAGACAGTTTAAGACATTACTCCAATGGAGAAAAGTCCGCATGATGCTTATTGTGTTCAATGCCGATTCAATTTCTGTGTTTCATCACACTGTGAAGGTCGACAGATTACAGAATGCTCCAAATGTGCTTCTGAAACTACTACTAGTCTTCCAGGGAACGATCCAAGCATAGACAGTTTAAGACATTACTCCCATGGAGAAAAGTCCGCATGGTGCTTATTGTGTTCAATGCCGATGCAATTTCTGTGTTTCATCAACACTCTGAAGGTCCACAGATTACAGAATGCATCCAGATGTGCTTCGGAAACTACTACTATTCTTCCAGGGAACGATCAAAGCGTAGACAGTTTAAGACATTACTCCAATGGAGAAAAGTTTGCATGGTGCTTATTGTGTTCAATGCCAAATCAATTTCCGTGTTTCATCACACTGTGAAGGTCCACAGATTACAGAATGCATCCAAATGTGCTTCGGAAACTACTACTAGTCTTCCAGGGAACGATCAAAGTGTAGACAGTTTAGGACATTACTCCCATGGAGAAAAGTCCGCATGGTGCTTATTGAGTTCAATGCCGATGCAAATTTTGTGTTTCATCAACACTCTGAAGGTCCACAGATTACAGAATGCATCCAGATGTGCTTCGAAAACTACTACTAGTCTTACAGTGAACGATCAAAGCGTAGACAGTTTAAGACATTACTACCATGGAGAAAAGCCCGCATGGTGCTTATTGTGTTCAATGCCGATGCAATTTTTGTGTTTCATGAACACTCTGAAGGTCCACAGATTACAGAATGCCTCCAGATGTGCTTCGGAAACTACTACTATTCTTCCAGGGAACGGTCAAAGCGTAGACAGTTTGAGACATTACTCCAATGGAGAAAAGTCCGCATGGTGCTTATTGAGTTCAATGCCGATGCAAATTTTGTGTTCATCAACACTCTGAAGGTCCATAGATTACAGAATGCATCCAGATGTGCTTCGAAAACTACAACTAGTCTTACAGTGAACGATCAAAGCGTAGACAGTTTAAGACATAACTCCCACGGAGAAAAGTCCGCATGGTGCTTATTGTGTCCAATGCCGATTCAATTTCTGTGTTTCATCACACTCTGAAAGTCCACAGATTGCAGAATGCATCCAGATGTGCTTCGGAAACTACTACTATTCTTCCAGGGAACGATCAAAGCGTAGACAGTTTAAGACATTACTCCCATGGAGAAAAGTCCGCATGGTGCTTATTGTGTTCAATGCCGATGCAATTTCTGTGTTTCATCAACACTCTGAAGGTCCACAGATTACAGAATGCATCCAGATGTGCTTCGGAAGCTACCACTAGTCTTCGAGGGAACGATCAAAGCGTAGACAGTTTAAGACATTACTCCCATAGAGAAAAGTCCGCGTGGTGCATATTTTGTTCAATGCCGAGGCAATTTCTGTGTTTCATCAACACTCTGAAGGTCCACAGATTACAGAATGCATCCAGATGTGCTTCGGAAACTACTACTATTCGTCTAGGGAACGATCAAAGTGTAGACAGTTTAAGACATTACTCCAATGGAGAAAAGTCCGCATGGTGCTTATTGTGTTCAATGCCGATTCCATTTCTGTGTTTCATCACACTGTGAAGGTCCACAGATTACAGAATGCATCCAAATGTGCTTCGGAAACTACTACTAGTCTTCCAGGGAACGATCAAAGCGTAGACAGTTTAAGACATTACTCCCATGGGGAAAAGTCCGCATTCTGCTTATTGTGTTCAATGCCGATGCAATTTCTGTGTTTCATCAACACTCTGAAGGTCCACAGATTACAGAATGCATCCAGATGTGCTTCGGAAACTACTACTAGTCTTCGAGGGAACGATCAAAGCGTAGACTGTTTAAGACATTACTCCCATAGAGAAAAGTGCGCATGGTGCTTATTGTGTTCAATGCCGATGCAATTTCTGTGTTTCATCAACACTCTGAAGGTCCACAGATTACAGAATGCATCCAGATGTGCTTCGGAAACTAGTACTATTCTTCCAGGGAACGATCAAAGCGTAGATAGTTTAAGACATTACGCCAATGGAGACAAGTCCGCATGGTGCTTATTGTGTTCAATGCCGATTCAATTTCTGTGTTTCATCACACTGTGAAGGTCCACAGATTACAGAATGCATCCAAATGTGCTTCGGAAACTACTACTAGTCTTCCAGGGAACGTTCAAAGCGTAGACAGTTTAAGACATTACTCCCATGGAGAAAAGTCCGCATGGTTTTTATTGTGTTCAATGCCGATGCAATTTCTTTGTCTCATCAACACTCTGAAGGTCCACAGATTGCAGAATGCCTCCAGATGTGCTTCGGAAACTACTACTAGTCTTCCAGTGTACAATCAAAGTGTAGACAGTTTAAGACATTACTCCCATGGAGAAAAGTCCGCATGGTGCTTATTGTGTTCAATGCAAATGCAGTTTTTGTGTTTCATCAACACTCTGAACGTCCACAGATTACAGAATACCTCCAGATGTGCTTCGGAAACTACTACTAGTCTTCCACGGAACGATCAAAGCGTTGAGAGTTTGAGACATTACCTCCATGGAGGAAAGTCCGCATGGTGCTTATTTTGTTCAATGCCGATGCAATTTTTGTTTCTCATCAACACTCTGAAGGTCCACAGATTACAGAATGCATCCAGATATGCTTCGGAAACTACTACTAGTCTTCCAGGGAACGATCAAAGCGTAGACAGTTTAAGACATTACTTCCGTGGAGTAAAGTTCACATAGTGCTTATTGTGTTCAATGCCGATGCAATTTCGGTGTTTCATCAACATTCTGAAGGTCCACAGAATACAGAATGTATCCAGATGTGCTTCAGAAACTACTAATAGTCTTCCAGGAAACGATCAAAGCGTAGACAGTTTAAGACATTACTCACATGGAGAAAAGTCCACATGGTGTTTATTGTGTTCAATGCCGATTCAATGTCTGTGTTTCATCAACACTCTGAAGGTCCACAGATAACAGAATGCCTCCAGATGTGCTTCGGAAACTACTACTAGTCTTCCTGTAAACGATCAAAGCGTAGAAAGTTTAAGACATTACTCCCATGGGGAAAAGTCCACATGGTGCTTATTGTGTTCAATGCCGATGCAATTTCTGTGTTTCATCAACACTCTGAAGGTCCACAGATTACAGAATGCATCCAGATGTGCTTCGGAAACTACTACTAGTCTTCGAGGGATCGATCAAAGCGTAGACAGTTTAAGACATTACTCCCATAGAGAACAGTCCGCATGGTGCTTATTGTGTTCAATGCCGATGCAATTTCTGTGTATCATCAACACTCTGTAGGTCCACAGATTACAGAATGCATCCAGATGTGCTTCGGAAACTACTACTATTCTTCCAAGGAACGATCAAAGCGTAGACAGTTTAAGACATTACTCCAATGGAGAAAAGTCCGCATGATGCTTATTGTGTTCAATGCCGATTCAATTTCTGTGTTTCATCACACTGTGAAGGTCCACAGATTACAGAATGCTCCAAATGTGCTTCTGAAACTACTACTAGTCTTCCAGGGAACGATCCAAGCATAGACAGTTTAAGACATTACTCCCATGGAGAAAAGTCCGCATGGTGCTTATTGTGTTCAATGCCGATGCAATTTCTGTGTTTCATCAACACTCTGAAGGTCCACAGATTACAGAATGCATCCAGATGTGCTTCGGAAACTACTACTATTCTTCCAGGGAACGATCAGAGCGTAGACAGTTTAAGACATTACTCCAATGGAGAAAAGTTTGCATGGTGCTTATTGTGTTCAATGCCAAATCAATTTCAGTGTTTCATCACACTGTGAAGGTCCACAGATTACAGAATGCATCCAAATGTACTTCGGAAACTACTACTAGTCTTCCAGGGAACGGTCAAAGCGTAGACAGTTTAAGACATTACTCCCATAGAGAAAAGTCCGCGTGGTGCTTATTGTGTTCAATGCCGAGGCAATTTCTGTGTTTCATCAACACTCTGAAGGTCCACAGATTACAGAATGCATCCAGATGTGCTTCGGAAACTACTACTATTCGTCTAGGGAACGATCAAAGTGTAGACAGTTTAAGACATTACTCCAATGGAGAAAAGTCCGCATGGTGCTTATTGTGATCAATGCCGATTCCATTTCTGTGTTTCATCACATTGTGAAGGTCCACAGATTACAGAATGCATCCAAATGTGCTTCGGAAACTACTACTAGTCTTCCAGGGAACGATCAAAGCGTAGACAGTTTAAGACATTACTGCCATGGAGAAAAGCCCGCATGGTGCTTATTGTGTTCAATGCCGATGCAATTTTTGTGTTTCATCAACACTCTGAAGGTCCACAGATTACAGAATGCCTCCAGATGTGCTTCGGAAACTACTATTATTCTTCCAGGGAACGGTCAAAGCGTAGACAGTTTGAGACATTACTCCCATGGAGAAAAGTCCGCATGGTGCTTATTGTGTTCAATGCCGATGCAAATTTTGTGTTTCATCAACACTCTGAAGGTCCACAGATTACAGAATGCATCCAGATGTGCTTCGAAAACTACTACTAGTCTTACAGTGAACGATCAAAGCGTAGGCAGTTTAAGACATAACTCCCATGGAGAAACGTCCGCATGGTGCTTATTGTGTCCAATGCCGATTCAATTTCTGTGTTTCATCACACTCTGAAAGTCCACAGATTACAGAATGCATCCAGATGTGCTTCGGAAACTACTACTATTCTTCCAGGGAACGATCAAAGCGTAGACAGTTTAAGACATTACTCCCATGGAGAAAATCCGCATGGTGCTTATTGTGTTCAATGCCGATGCAATTTCTGTGTTTCATCAACACTCTGAAGGTCCACAGATTACAGAATGCATCCAGATGTGCTTCGGAAACTACTACTAGTCTTCGAGGGAACGATCAAAGCGTAGACAGTTTAAGACATTACTCCCATGGAGAAAACTCCACATGGTGCTTGTTGTGTTCAATGACGATGCAATTTCTGTGTTTTATCAACACTCTGAAGGTCCACAGATTACAGAACGCCTCCAGATGTGCTTCGGAAACTACTTCTAGTCTTCCAGTGTACGATCAAAGCGTAGACAGTTTAAGACATTACTCTCATGGAGAAAAGTCCGCATGGTGTTTATTGTTTTCAATGCCGATTCAATGTCTGTGTTTCATCAACACTCTGAAGGTCCACAGATAACAGAATGCCTCCAGATGTGCTTCGGAAACTACTACTAGTCTTCCTGTAAACGATCAAAGCGTAGAAAGTTTAAGACATTACTCCCATGGGGAAAAGTCCGCATGGTGCTTATTGTGTTCAATGCCGATGCAATTTCTGTGTTTCATCAACACTCTGAAGGTCCACAGATTACAGAATGCATCCAGATGTGCTTCGGAAACTACTACTAGTCTTCGAGGGAACGATCAAAGCGTAGACAGTTTAAGACATTACTCCCATAGAGAACAGTCCGCATGGTGCTTATTGTGTTCAATGCCGATGCAATTTCTGTGTATCATCAACACTCTGTAGGTCCACAGATTACAGAATGCATCCAGATGTGCTTCGGAAACTACTACTATTCTTCCAGGGAACGATCAAAGCGTAGACAGTTTAAGACATTACTCCAATGGAGAAAAGTCCGCATGATGCTTATTGTGTTCAATGCCGATTCAATTTCTGTGTTTCATCACACTGTGAAGGTCCACAGATTACAGAATGCTCCAAATGTGCTTCTGAAACTACTACTAGTCTTCCAGGGAACGATCCAAGCATAGACAGTTTAAGACATTACTCCCATGGAGAAAAGTCCGCATGGTGCTTATTGTGTTCAATGCCGATGCAATTTCTGTGTTTCATCAACACTCTGAAGGTCCACAGATTACAGAATGCATCCAGATGTGCCTCGGAAACTACTACTATTCTTCCAGGGAACGATCAAAGCGTAGACAGTTTAAGACATTACTCCAATGGAGAAAAGTTTGCATGGTGCTTATTGTGTTCAATGCCAAATCAATTTCCGTGTTTCATCACACTGTGAAGGTCCACAGATTACAGAATGCATCCAAATGTGCTTCGGAAACTACTACTAGTCTTCCAGGGAACGATCAAAGTGTAGACAGTTTAGGACATTACTCCCATGGAGAAAAGTCCGCATGGTGCTTATTGAGTTCAATGCCGATGCAAATTTTGTGTTTCATCAACACTCTGAAGGTCCACAGATTACAGAATGCATCCAGATGTGCTTCGAAAACTACTACTAGTCTTACAGTGAACGATCAAAGCGTAGACAGTTTAAGACATTACTACCATGGAGAAAAGCCCGCATGGTGCTTATTGTGTTCAATGCCGATGCAATTTTTGTGTTTCATGAACACTCTGAAGGTCCACAGATTACGGAATGCCTCCAGATGTGCTTCGGAAACTACTACTATTCTTCCAGGGAACGGTCAAAGCGTAGACAGTTTGAGACATTACTCCAATGGAGAAAAGTCCGCATGGTGCTTATTGAGTTCAATGCCGATGCAAATTTTGTGTTTCATCAACACTCTGAAGGTCCATAGATTACAGAATGCATCCAGATGTGCTTCGAAAACTACAACTAGTCTTACAGTGAACGATCAAAGCGTAGACAGTTTAAGACATAACTCCCACGGAGAAAAGTCCGCATGGTGCTTATTGTGTCCAATGCCGATTCAATTTCTGTGTTTCATCACACTCTGAAAGTCCACAGATTGCAGAATGCATCCAGATGTGCTTCGGAAACTACTACTATTCTTCCAGGGAACGATCAAAGCGTAGACAGTTTAAGACATTACTCCCATGGAGAAAAGTCCGCATGGTGCTTATTGTGTTCAATGCCGATGCAATTTCTGTGTTTCATCAACACTCTGAAGGTCCACAGATTGCAGAATGCATCCAGATGTGCTTCGGAAACTACCACTAGTCTTCGAGGGAACGATCAAAGCGTAGACAGTTTAAGACATTACTCCCATAGAGAAAAGTCCGCGTGGTGCTTATTGTGTTCAATGCCGAGGCAATATCTGTGTTTCATCAACACTCTGAAGGTCCACAGATTACAGAATGCATCCAGATGTGCTTCGGAAACTACTACTATTCGTCTAGGGAACGATCAAAGTGTAGACAGTTTAAGACATTACTCCAATGGAGAAAAGTCCGCATGGTGCTTATTGTGTTCAATGCCGATTCCATTTCTGTGTTTCATCACACTGTGAAGGTCCACAGATTACAGAATGCATCCAAATGTGCTTCGGAAACTACTACTAGTCTTCCAGGGAACGATCAAAGCGTAGACAGTTTAAGACATTACTCCCATGGGGAAAAGTCCGCATTCTGCTTATTGTGTTCAATGCCGATGCAATTTCTGTGTTTCATCAACACTCTGAAGGTCCACAGATTACAGAATGCATCCAGATGTGCTTCGGAAACTACTACTAGTCTTCGAGGGAACGATCAAAGCGTAGACAGTTTAAGACATTACTCCCATAGAGAAAAGTGCGCGTGGTGTTTATTGTGTTCAATGCCGATGCAATTTCTGTGTTTCATCAACACTCTGAAGGTCCACAGATTACAGAATGCATCCAGATGTGCTTCGGAAACTAGTACTATTCTTCCAGGGAACGATCAAAGCGTAGATAGTTTAAGACATTACGCCAATGGAGAAAAGTCCGCATGGTGCTTATTGTGTTCAATGCCGATTCAATTTCTTCGTTTCATCACACTGTGAAGGTCCACAGATTACAGAATGCATAAAATGTGCTTCGGAAACTACTACTAGTCTTCCAGGGAACGTTCAAAGCGTAGACAGTTTAAGACATTACTCCCATGGAGAAAAGTCCGCATGGTTTTTATTGTGTTCAATGCCGATGCAATTTCTTTGTTTCATCAACACTCTGAAGGTCCACAGATTGCAGAATGCCTCCAGATGTGCTTCGGAAACTACTACTAGTCTTTCAGTGTACAATCAAAGTGTAGACAGTTTAAGACATTACTCCCATGGAGAAAAGTCCGCATGGTGCTTATTGTGTTCAATGCAAATGCAGTTTTTGTGTTTCATCAACACTCTGAACGTCCACAGATTACAGAATACCTCCAGATGTGCTTCGGAAACTACTACTAGTCTTCCACGGAACGATCAAAGCGTTGAGAGTTTGAGACATTACCTCCATGGAGGAAAGTCCGCATGGTGCTTATTTTGTTCAATGCCGATGCAATTTTTGTTTCTCATCAACACTCTGAAGGTCCACAGATTACAGAATGCATCCAGATATGCTTCGGAAACTACTACTAGTCTTCCAGGGAACGATCAAAGCGTAGACAGTTTAAGACATTACTTCCGTGGAGTAAAGTTCACATGGTGCTTATTGTGTTCAATGCCGATGCAATTTCGGTGTTTCATCAACATTCTGAAGGTCCACAGAATACAGAATGTATCCAGATGTGCTTCAGAAACTACTAATAGTCTTCCAGGAAACGATCAAAGCGTAGACAGTTTAAGACATTACTCACATGGAGAAAAGTCCACATGGTGTTTGTTGTGTTCAATGCCGATGCAATTTCTGTGTTTCATCAACACTCTGACGGTCCACAGATTACAGAATGCCTCCAGATGTGCTTCGGAAACTACTACTAGTCTTCCAGTGTACGATCAAAGCGTAGACAATTTAAGACGTTACTACCATGGAGAAAAGCCCGCATGGTGCTTATTGTGTTCAATGCCGATGCAAATTTAGTGTTTCATCAACACTCTGAAGGTCCTCAGATTACAGAATGCGTTCAGATGTGCTTCGGAAACTACTACTATTCTTCCAGGGAACGATCAAAGCGTAGACAGTTTAAGACATTACTCCCATGGAGAAAAGTCCGCATGGTGCTTATTGTGTTCAATGCTGATGCAATTTCTGTGTTTCATCAACACTCTGAAGGTGCACAGATTACAGATTGCATCCAGATGTGCTTCGGAAACTACTACTAGTCTTCGAGGGAACGATCAAAACGTAGACAGTTTAAGACATTACTCCCATAGAGAAACGTCCGCGTGGTGCTTATTGTGTTCCATGCCGATGCAGTTTTTGTGTTTCATCAACACTCTGAAGGTCCACAGATTACAGAATGCATCCAGATGTGCTTCGGAAACTACTACTATTCTTCTAGGGAACGATCAAAGTGTAGACAGTTTAAGACATTACTCCAATGGAGAAAAGTCCTCATGGTGCTTATTGTGTTCAATGCCGATTCAATTTCTGGGTTTCATCACACTGTGAAGGTCCACAGATTACAGAATGCATCCAAATGTGCTTCGGAAACTACTACTAGTCTTCCAGGGAACGATCAAAGCGTAGACAGTTTAAGACATTACTCCCATGGGGAAAAGTCCGCATGGTGCTTATTGTGTTCAATGCCGACGCAATTTCTGTGTTTCATCAACACTCTGAAGGTCCACAGATTACAGAATGCATCCAGATGTGCTTCGGAAACTACTACTAGTCTTCGAGGGAACGATCAAAGCGTAGACAGTTTAAGACATTACTCCTATAGAGAAAAGTCCGCATGGTGCTTATTGTGTTCAATGCCGATGCAATTTCTGTGTATCATCAACACTCTGAAGGTCCACAGATTACAGAATGCATCCAGATGTGCTTCGGAAACTACTACTATACTTCCAGGGAACGATCAAAGCGTAGACAGTTTAAGACATTACTCCAATGGAGAAAAGTCCGCATGGTGCTTATTGTGTTCAATGCCGATTCAATTTCTGTGTTTCATCACACTGTGAAGGTCCACAGATTACAGAATGCTCCAAATGTGCTTCTGAAACTACTACTAGTCTTCCAGGGAACGATCCAAGCGTAGACAGTTTAAGACATTACTCCCATGGAGAAAAGTCCGCATGGTGCTTATTGTGTTCAATGCCGATGCAATTTCTGTGTTTCATCAACACTCTGAAGGTCCACAGATTTCAGAATGCATCCAGATGTGATTCGGAAACTACTACTATTCTTCCAGGGAACGATCAAAGCGTAGACAGTTTAAGACATTACTCCAATGGAGAAAAGTTCGCATGGTGGTTATTGTGTTCAATGCCAAATCAATTTCTGTGTTTCATCACACTGTGAAGGTCCACAGATTACAGAATGCATCCAAATGTGCTTCGGAATCTACTACTAGTCTTCCAGGGAACGATCAAAGCGTAGACAGTTTAGGACATTACTCCCATGGAGGAAAGTCCACATGGATCTTATTGTGTTCAATGCCGATGCAATTTTTGTGTTTCATCAATACTCTGAAGGTCCACAGATTACAGAATGCTTCCAGATGTGCTTCGGGAACTACTACTAGTTTTCCAGTGTACAATCAAAGTGTAGACAGTTTAAGACATTACTCCCATGGAGAAAAGTCCGCATAGTGCTTATTGTGTTCAATGCCGATGCAGTGTTTGTGTTTCATCAACACTCTGAACGTCCACAGATTACAGAATGCCTCCAGATGTGCTTCGGAAACTACTACTAGTCTTCCTGTGAACGATCAAAGCGTTGACAGTTTGAGACATTACTTCCATGAAGGAAAGTCCGCATGGTGCTTATTGTGTTCAATGCCGATGCAATTTCTGTGTTTCATCAACACTCTGAAGGTCCACAGATTACAGAATGCCTCCAGATGTGCTTCGGAAACTACTACTAGTCTTCCAGTTTACGATCAAAGCGTAGACAGTTAAGACATTACTACCATGGAGAAAAGCCCGCATGGTGCTTATTGTGTTCAATGCCGATGCAATTTTTGTGTTTCATCAACACTCTGAAGGTCCACAGATTACAGAATGCCTCCAGATGTGCTTCGGAAACTACTACTATTCTTCCAGGGAACGGTCAAAGCGTAGACAGTTTGACACGTTACTCCTATGGAGAAAAGTCCGCACGGTGCTTATTGAGTTCAATGCCGATGCAAATTTTGTGTTTCATCAACACTCTGAACGTCCACAGATTACAGAATGCCTCCAGATGTGCTTCGGAATCTACTACTATTCTTCCAGGGAACGATCAAAGCGTAGACAGTTTAAGACATTACTCCCATGGATAAAAGTCCGCATGGTGCTTATTGTGTTCAATGCCGATGCAATTTCTGTGTTTCATCAACACTCTGAAGGTAAACAGATTACAGAATGCATCCAGATGTGCTTCGGAAACTACTACTAGTCTTCGAGGGAACGATCAAAGCGTAGACAGTTTAAGACATTACTCCCATAGAGAAAAGTCCGCGTGGTGCTTATTGTGTTCAATGCCGAAGCAATTTCTGTGTTTCATCAACACTCTGAAGGTCCACAGATTACAGAATGCATCCAGATGTGCTTCGGAAACTAGTACTATTCTTCCAGGGAACGATCAAAGCGTAGATAGTTTAAGACATTACTCCAATGGAGAAAAGTCCGCATGGTGCTTATTGTGTTCAATGCCGATTCAATTTCTGTGTTTCATAACACTGTGAAGGTCCACAGATTACAGAATGCATCCAAATGTGCTTCGGAATCTACTTTTAGTATTCCAGGGAACGATCAAAGCGTAGACAGTTTAAGACAATACTCCCATGGAGAAAAGTCCGCATGGTGCTTATTGTGTTCTATGCCGATGCAATTTCTTTGTTTCATCAACACTCTGAAGGTCCACAGATTACAGAATGAATCCAGATGTGCTTCGGAAACTACTACTAGTCTTCCAGTGAACGATCAAAGCGTAGACAGATTAAGACATTACTACCATAGAGAAAAGTCCGCATGGTGCTTATTGTGTTCAATGCAGATGAAATTTCTATGTTTCATCAACACTCTGAAGGTCCACAGATTACAGAATGCCTCCAGATGTGCTTCGGAAACTACTACTAGTCTTCCAGTAAACGATCAAAGCATAGACAGTTAAAGGCATTACTCCCATATAGAAAACTCCACATGGTGCTTGTTGTGTTCAATGCCGATGCAATTTCTGCGTTTCATCAACACTCTGAAGGTCCACAGATTACAGAACGCCTCCAGATGTGCTTCGGAAACTACTTCTAGTCTTCCAGTGTACGACCAAAGCGTAGACAGTTTAAGACATTACTCTCATGGAGAAAAGTCCGCATGGTGCTTATTGTGTTCAATGCCGATTCAATTTCTGTGTTTCATCAACACTCTGAAGGTCCACAGATAACAGAATGCCTCCAGATGTGCTTCGGAAACTACTACTAGTCTTCCTGTGAACGATCAAAGCGTAGACAGTTTAAGACATTACTCCCATGGGGAAAAGTCCGCATGGTGCTTATTGTGTCCAATGCCGATTCAATTTCTGTGTTTCATCACACTCTGAAAGTCCACAGATTACAGAATGCATCCAGATGTGCTTCGGAAACTACTACTATTCTTCCAGGGAACGATCAAAGCGTAGACAGTTTAAGACATTACTCCCATGGAGAAAAGTCCGCATGGTGCTTATTGTGTTCAATGCCGATGCAATTTCTGTGTTTCATCAACACTCTGAAGGTCCACAGATTACAGAATGCATCCAGATGTGCTTCGGAAACTACTACTAGTCTTCGAGGGAACGATCAAAGCGTAGACAGTTTAAGACATTACTCCCATAGAGAAAAGTCCGCGTGGTGCTTATTGTGTTCAATGCCGAAGCAATTTCTGTGTTTCATCAACACTCTGAAGGTCCACAGATTACAGAATGCATCCAGATGTGCTTCGGAAACTAGTACTATTCTTCCAGGGAACGATCAAAGCGTAGATAGTTTAAGACATTACTCCAATGGAGAAAAGTCCGCATGGTGCTTATTGTGTTCAATGCCGATTCAATTTCTGTGTTTCATAACACTGTGAAGGTCCACAGATTACAGAATGCATCCAAATGTGCTTCGGAATCTACTACTAGTATTCTAGGGAACGATCAAAGCGTAGACAATTTAAGACATTACTCCCATGGAGAAAAGTCCGCATGGTGCTTATTGTGTTCTATGCCGTTGCAATTTCTTTGTTTCATCAACACTCTGAAGGTCCACAGATTACAGAATGAATCCAGATGTGCTTCGGAAACTACTACTAGTCTTCCAGTGAACGATCAAAGCGTAGACAGATTAAGACATTACTACCATAGAGAAAAGTCCGCATGGTGCTTATTGTGTTCAATGCAGATGAAATTTCTATGTTTCATCAACACTCTGAAGGTCCACAGATTACAGAATGCCTCCAGATGTGCTTCGGAAACTACTACTAGTCTTCCAGTAAACGATCAAAGCATAGACAGTTAAAGGCATTACTCCCATATAGAAAATTCCACATGGTGCTTGTTGTGTTCAATGCCGATGCAATTTCTGCGTTTCATCAACACTCTGAAGGTCCACAGATTACAGAACGCCTCCAGATGTGCTTCGGAAACTACTTCTAGTCTTCCAGTGTACGACCAAAGCGTAGACAGTTTAAGACATTACTCTCATGGAGAAAAGTCCGCATGGTGCTTATTGTGTTCAATGCCGATTCAATTTCTGTGTTTCATCAACACTCTGAAGGTCCACAGATAACAGAATGCCTCCAGATGTGCTTCGGAAACTACTACTAGTCTTCCTGTGAACGATCAAAGCGTAGACAGTTTAAGACATTACTCCCATGGGGAAAAGTCCGCATGGTGCTTATTGTGTTCAATGCCGATGCAATTTCTGTGTTTCATCAACACTCTGAAGGTCCACAGATTACAGAATGCATCCAGATGTGCTTCGGAAACTACTACTAGTCTTCGAGGGAACGATCAAAGCGTAGACAGTTTAAGACATTACTCCCATAGAGAACAGTCCGCATGGTGCTTATTGTGTTCAATGCCGATGCAATTTCTGTGTATCATCAACACTCTGAAGGTCCACAGATTACAGAATGCATCCAGATGTGCTTCGGAAACTACTACTATTCTTCCAGGGAACGATCAAAGCGTAGACAGTTTAAGACATTACTCCAATGGAGAAAAGTTCGCATTGTGCTTATTGTGTTCAATGCCAAATCAATTTCTGTGTTTCATCACACTGTGAAGGTCCACAGATTACAGAATGCATCCAAATGTGCTTCGGAAACTACTACTAGTCTTCCAGGGAACGATCAAAGCGTAGACAGTTTAGGACATTACTCCCATGGAGAAAAGTCCGCATGGTGCTTATTGTGTTCAATGCCGATGCAATTTTTGTGTTTCATCAATACTCTGAAGGTCCACAGATTACAGAATGCTTCCAGATGTGCTTCGGAAACTACTACTAGTCTTACAGTGAACGATCGAAGCATAGACAGTTTAAGACACTACACCCATGGAGAAAAGTCCGCATGGTGCTTATTGTGTCCAATGCCGATGCAATTTCTGTGTTTCATCAACACTCTGAAGGTCCACAGATTACAGAATGCATCCAGATATGCTTCGGAAACTACTACTAGTCTTCGAGGGGACGATCAAAGCGTAGACAGTTTAAGACATTACTCTCATAGAGAAAAGTCCGTGTGGTGCTTATTGTGTTCAATGCCGAGGCAATTTCTGTGTTTCATCAACACTCTGAAGGTCCACAGATTACAGAATGCTTCCAGATGTGCTTCGGAAACTACTACTAGTCTTCCAGTGTACAATCAAAGTGTAGACAGTTTAAGACATTACTCCCATGGAGAAAAGTCCGCTTAGTGCTTATTGTGATCAATGCCGATGCAGTTTTTGTGTTTCATCAACACTCTGAACGTCACCAGATTACAGAATGCCTCCAGATGTGCTTCGGAAACTACTACTAGTCTTCCAGGGAACGATCAAAGCGTTGACAGTTTGAGACATTACCTCCATGGAGGAAAGTCCGCATGGTCCTTGTTGTGTTCAATGCCGATGCAATTTCTGTGTTTCATCACACTTTGAAGGTCCACAGATTACAGAATGCATCCAAATGTGCTTCGGAAACTACTACTAGTCTTCCAGGGAACGATCAAAGCGTAGACAGTTTAAGACATTACTCCCATTGGGAAAAGTTCGCATGGTGCTTATTGTGTTCAATGCCGATGCAATTTCTGTGTTTCATCAACACTCTGAAGGTCCACAGATTACAGAATGCATCCAGATGTGCTTCGGAAACTACTACTAGTCTTCAAGGGAACGATCAAAGCGTAGACAGTTTAAGACATTACTCCAATGGAGAAAAGTTCGCATTGTGCTTATTGTGTTCAATGCCACATCAATTTCTGTGTTTCATCTTACTGTGAAGGTCCACAGATTACAGAATGCATCCAAATGTGCTTCGGAAACTACTACTAGTCTTCCAGGGAACGATCAAAGCGTAGACAGTTTAGGACATTACTCCCATGGAGAAAAGTCCGCATGGTGCTTATTGTTTTCAATGCCGATGCAATTTTTGTGTTTCATCAATACTCTGAAGGTCCACAGATTACAGAATGCTTCCAGATGTGCTTCGGAAACTACTACTAATCTTCCAGTGTACAATCAAAGTGTAGACAGTTTAAGACATTACTCCCATGGAGAAAAGTCCGCATAGTGCTTATTGTGATCAATGCCGATGCAGTTTTTGTGTTTCATCAACACTCTGAACGTCCACAGATTACAGAATGCCTCCAGATGTGCTTCGGAAACTACTACTAGTCTTCCAGGGAACGATCAAAGCGTTGACGGTTTGAGACATTACTTCCATGGAGGAAAGTCCGCATGGTCCTTGTTTTGTTCAATGCCGAAGCAATTTCTGTGTTTCATCAACACTCTGAAGGTCCACAGATTACAGAATGCCTCCAGATGTGCTTCGGAAACTACTACTAGTCTTCCAGTGTACGATCAAAGCGTAGACAGTTTAAGACATTACTACCATGGAGAAAAGCCCGCATGGTGCTTATTGTGTTCAATGCCGATGCAATTTTTGTGTTTCATCAACACTCTGAAGGTCCACAGATTACAGAATGCATCCAGATGTGCTTCGAAAACTACTACTAGTCTTACAGTGAACGATCAAAGCGTAGACAGTTTAAGACACTACACCCATGGAGAAAAGTCCGCATGGTGCTTATTGTGTCCAATGCCGATGCAATTTCTGTGTTTCATCAACACTCTGTAGGTCCACAGATTACAGAATGCATCCAGATGTGCTTCGGAAACTACTACTAGTCTTCGAGGGAACGATCAAAGCGTAGACAGTTTAAGACATTACTCCCATAGAGAAAAGTCCGTGTGGTGCTTATTGTGTTCAATGCCGAGGCAATTTCTGTGTTTCATCAACACTCTGAAGGTCCACAGATTACAGAATGCATCCAGATGTGCTTCGGAAACTACTACTATTCGTCTAGGGAACGATCAAAGTGTAGACAGTTTATGACATTACTCCAATGGAGAAAAGTCCACATGGTGCTTATTGTGTTCAATGCCAATTCAATTTCTGTGTTTCATCACACTGTGAAGGTCCACAGATTACAGAATGCATCCAAATGTTCTTCGGAAACTACTACTAGTCTTCCAGGGAACGATCAAAGCGTAGACAGTTTAAGACATTACTCCCATTGGGAAAAGTTCGCATGGTGCTTATTGTGTTCAATGCCGATGCAATTTCTGTGTTTCATCAACACTCTGAAGGTCCACAGATTACAGAATGCATCCAGATGTGCTTCGGAAACTACTACTAGTCTTCGAGGGAACGATCAAAGCGTAGACAGTTTAAGACATTACTCCCATAGAGAAAAGTGCGCATGGTGCTTTTTGCGTTCAATGCCGATGCAATTTCTTTGTTTCATCAACACTCTGAAGGTCCACAGATTACATAATGCATCCAGATGTGCTTCGGAAACTAGTACTATTCTTCCAAGGAACGATCAAAGCGTAGATAGTTTAAGACATTACTCCAATGGAGAAAATTCCGCATGGTGCTTATTGTGTTCAATGCCGATTCAATTTCTGTGTTTCATCACAATGTGAAGGTCCACAGATTACAGAATGCATCCAAATGTGCTTCGGAAACTACTACTAGTCTTCCAGGGAACGATCAAAGCGTAGACAGTTTAAGACATTACTCCCATGGAGAAAAGTCCGCATGGTGCTTATTGTGTTCAATGCCGATGCAATTTCTTTGTTTCATCAACACTCTGAAGGTCCACAGATTACAGAATGCCTCCAGATGTGCTTCCGAAACTACTACTAGTCTTCCAGTGTACAATCAAAGTGTAGACAGTTTAAGACATTACTCCCATTGGGAAAAGTTCGCATGGTGCTTATTGTGTTCAATGCCGATGCAATTTCTGTGTTTCGTCAACACTCTGAAGGTCCACAGATTACAGAATGCACCCAGATGTGCTTCGGAAACTACTACTAGTCTTCGAGGGAACGATCAAAGCGTAGACAGTTTAAGACATTACTCCCATAGAGAAAAGTGCGCATGGTGCTTATTGCGTTCAATGCCGATGCAATTTCTGTGTTTCATCAACACTCTGAAGGTCCACAGATAACAGAATGCATCCAGATGTGCTTCGGAAACTAGTACTATTCTTCCAGGGAACGATCAAAGCGTAGATAGTTTAGGACATTACTCCAATGGAGAAAAGTCCGCATGGTGCTTATTGTGTTCAATGCCGATTCAATTTCTGTGTTTCATCACACTGTGAAGGTCCACAGATTACAGAATGCATCCAAATGTGCTTCGGAAACTACTACTAGTCTTCCAGGGAACGATCAAAGCGTAGACAGTTTAAGACATTACTCCCATGGAGAAAAGTCCGCATGGTGCTTATTGTGTTCAATGCCGATGCAATTTCTTTGTTTCATCAACACTCTGAAGGTCCACAGATTACAGAATGCACCCAGATGTGCTTCGGAAACTACTACTAGTCTTCGAGGGAACGATCAAAGTGTTGACAGTTTGAGACGTTACCTCCATGGAGAAAAGTCCACATGGTGCTTATTGTGTTCAATGCCGATGCAATTTCGGTGTTTCATCAACATTCTGAAGGTCCACAGAATACAGAATGCATCCAGATGTGCAAGTCCACTTGGTGTTTGTTGTGTTCAATGCCGATGCAATTTCTGTGTTTCATCAACACTCTGAAGGTCCACAGATTACAGAATGCCTCCAGATGTGCTTCGGAAACTACTACTAGTCTTCCAGTGTACGATCAAAGCGTAGACAGTTTAAGACATTACTACCATCGAGAAAAGCCCGCATGGTGCTTATTGTGTTCAATGCCGATGCAAATTTTGTGTTTCATCAACACTCTGAAGGTCCACAGATTACAGAATGCATCCAGATGTGCTTCGGAAACTACTACTAGTCTTCGAGGGAACGATCAAATCGTAGACAGTTTAAGACATTACTCCCATAGAGAAAAGTCCGCGTGGTGCTTATTGTGTTCAATGCCGATGCAATTTCTGTGTTTCATCAACACTCTGAAGGTCCACAGATTACAGAATGCATCCAGATGTGCTTCGGAAACTACTACTATTGTTCTAGGGAACGATCAAAGTGTAGACAGTGTAAGACATTACTCAAATGGAGGAAAGTCCGCATGGTGCTTATTGTGTTCAATGCCGATTCAATTTCTGTGTTTCATCACACTGTCAAGGTCCACAGATTACAGAATGCATCCACATGTGTTTCGGAAACTACTACTAGTCTTCGAGGGAACGATCAAGGCGTAGACAGTTTAAGACATTACTCCCATAGAGAAAAGTGCGCATGGTGCTTATTGTGTTCAATGCCGATGCAATTTCTGTGTTTCATCAACACTCTGAAGGTCCACAGATTACAGAATGCATCCAGATGTGCTTCGGAAACTACTACTAGTCTTCGAGGGAACGATCAAAGCGTAGACAGTTTAAGACATTACTCCCATAGAGAAAAGTGCGCATGGTGCTTATTGCGTTCAATGCCGATGCAATTTCTGTGTTTCATCAACACTCTGAAGGTCCACAGATTACAGAATGCATCCAGATGTGCTTCGGAAACTACTACTAGTCTTCGAGGGAACGATCAAAGCGTAGACAGTTTAAGACATTACTCCCATAGAGAAAAGTGCGCATGGTGCTTATTGCGTTCAATGCCGATGCAATTTCTGTGTTTCATCAACACTCTGAAGGTCCACAGATTACAGAATGCATCCAGATGTGCTTCGGGAACTAGTACTATTCTTCCAGGGAACGATCAAAGCGTAGATAGTTTAAGACATTACTCCAATGGAGAAAAGTCCGCATGGTGCTTATTGTGTTCAATGCCGATTCAATTTCTGTGTTTCATCACACTGTGAAGGTCCACAAATTACAGAATGCATCCAAATGTGCTTCGGAAACTACTACTAGTCTTCCAGGGAACGATCAAAGCGTAGACAGTTTAAGACATTACTCCCATAGAGAAAAGTGCGCATGGTGCTTTTTGCGTTCAATGCCGATGCAATTTCTGTGTTTCATCAACACTCTGAAGGTCCACAGATTACAGAATGCATCCAGATGTGCTTCGGAAACTAGTACTATTCTTCCAAGGAACGATCAAAGCGTAGATAGTTTAAGACATTACTCCAATGGAGAAAAGTCCGCATGGTGCTTATTGTGTTCAATGCCGATTCAATTTCTGTGTTTCATCACAATGTGAAGGTCCACAGATTACAGAATGCATCCAAATGTGCTTCGGAAACTACTACTAGTCTTCCAGGGAACGATCAAAGCGTAGACAGTTTAAGACATTACTCCCATGGAGAAAAGTCCGCATGGTGCTTATTGTGTTCAATGCCGATGCAATTTCTTTGTTTCATCAACACTCTGAAGGTCCACAGATTACAGAATGCCTCCAGATGTGCTTCCGAAACTACTACTAGTCTTCCAGTGTACAATCAAAGTGTAGACAGTTTAAGACATTACTCCCATGGAGAAAAGTCCGCATGGTGCTTATTGTGTTCAATGCCGATGCATTTTTTGTGTTTCATCAACGCTCTGAACGTCCACAGATTGCAGAATACCTCCAGATGTGCTTCGGAAACTACTACTAGTCTTCCAGGGAACGATCAAAGTGTTGACAGTTTGAGACGTTACCTCCATGGAGGAAAGTCCGCATGGTGCTTATTGTGTTCAATGAAAATGCAATTTTTGTTTTTCATCAACACTCTGAAGGTCCACAGATTACAGAATGCATCCAGATATGCTTCGGAAACAACTACTAGTCTTCCAGGGAACGATCAAAGCGTAGACAGTTTAAGACATTACTTCCATGGAGGAAAGTCCGCATGGTCCTTGTTTTGTTCAATGCCGAAGCAATTTCTGTGTTTCATCAACACTCTGAAGGTCCACAGATTACAGAATGCCTCCAGATGTGCTTCGGAAACTACTACTAGTCTTCCAGTGTACGATCAAAGCGTAGACAGTTTAAGACATTACTACCATGGAGAAAAGCCCGCATGGTGCTTATTGTGTTCAATGCCGATGCAATTTTTGTGTTTCATCAACACTCTGAAGGTCCACAGATTACAGAATGCCTCCAGATGTGCTTCGGAAACTACTACTATTCTTACAGTGAACGATCAAAGCGTAGACAGTTTAAGACACTACACCCATGGAGAAAAGTCCGCATGGTGCTTATTGTGTCCAATGCCGATGCAATTTCTGTGTTTCATCAACACTCTGAAGGTCCACAGATTACAGAATGCATCCAGATGTGCTTCGGAAACTACTACTAGTCTTCGAGGGAACGATCAAAGCGTAGACAGTTTAAGACATTACTCCCATAGAGGAAAGTCCGTGTGGTGCTTATTGTGTTCAATGCCGAGGCAATTTCTGTGTTTCATCAACACTCTGAAGGTCCACAGATTACAGAATGCATCCAGATGTGCTTCGGAAACTACTACTATTCGTCTAGGGAACGATCAAAGTGTAGACAGTTTATGACATTACTCCAATGGAGAAAAGTCCACATGGTGCTTATTGTGTTCAATGCCAATTCAATTTCTGTGTTTCATCACACTGTGAAGGTCCACAGATTACAGAATGCATCCAAATGTGCTTCGGAAACTACTACTAGTCTTCCAGGGAACGATCAAAGCGTAGACAGTTTAAGACATTACTCCCATTGGGAAAAGTTCGCATGGTGCTTATTGTGTTCAATGCCGATGCAATTTCTGTGTTTCATCAACACTCTGAAGGTCCACAGATTACAGAATGCACCCAGATGTGCTTCGGAAACTACTACTAGTCTTCGAGGGAACGATCAAAGCGTAGACAGTTTAAGACATTACTCCCATAGAGAAAGGTGCGCATGGTGCTTATTGCGTTCAATGCCGATGCAATTTCTGTGTTTCATCAACACTCTGAAGGTCCACAGATAACAGAATGCATCCAGATGTGCTTCGGAAACTAGTACTATTCTTCCAGGGAACGATCAAAGCGTAGATAGTTTAGGACATTACTCCAATGGAGAAAAGTCCGCATGGTGCTTATTGTGTTCAATGCCGATTCAATTTCTGTGTTTCATCACACTGTGAAGGTCCACAGATTACAGAATGCATCCAAATGTGCTTCGGAAACTACTACTAGTCTTCCAGGGAACGATCAAAGCGTAGACAGTTTAAGACATTACTCCCATGGAGAAAAGTCCGCATGGTGCTTATTGTGTTCAATGCCGATGCAATTTCTTTGTTTCATCAACACTCTGAAGGTCCACAGATTACAGAATGCACCCAGATGTGCTTCGGAAACTACTACTAGTCTTCGAGGGAACGATCAAAGTGTTGACAGTTTGAGACGTTACCTCCATGGAGAAAAGTCCACATGGTGCTTATTGTGTTCAATGCCGATGCAATTTCGGTGTTTCATCAACATTCTGAAGGTCCACAGAATACAGAATGCATCCAGATGTGCAAGTCCACTTGGTGTTTGTTGTGTTCAATGCCGATGCAATTTCTGTGTTTCATCAACACTCTGAAGGTCCACAGATTACAGAATGCCTCCAGATGTGCTTCGGAAACTACTACTAGTCTTCCAGTGTACGATCAAAGCGTAGACAGTTTAAGACATTACTACCATCGAGAAAAGCCCGCATGGTGCTTATTGTGTTCAATGCCGATGCAAATTTTGTGTTTCATCAACACTCTGAAGGTCCACAGATTACAGAATGCATCCAGATGTGCTTCGGAAACTACTACTAGTCTTCGAGGGAACGATCAAATCGTAGACAGTTTAAGACATTACTCCCATAGAGAAAAGTCCGCGTGGTGCTTATTGTGTTCAATGCCGATGCAATTTCTGTGTTTCATCAACACTCTGAAGGTCCACAGATTACAGAATGCATCCAGATGTGCTTCGGAAACTACTACTATTGTTCTAGGGAACGATCAAAGTGTAGACAGTTTAAGACATTACTCAAATGGAGGAAAGTCCGCATGGTGCTTATTGTGTTCAATGCCGATTCAATTTCTGTGTTTCATCACACTGTCAAGGTCCACAGATTACAGAATGCATCCACATGTGTTTCGGAAACTACTACTAGTCTTCGAGGGAACGATCAAGGCGTAGACAGTTTAAGACATTACTCCCATAGAGAAAAGTGCGCATGGTGCTTATTGTGTTCAATGCCGATGCAATTTCTGTGTTTCATCAACACTCTGAAGGTCCACAGATTACAGAATGCATCCAGATGTGCTTCGGAAACTACTACTAGTCTTCGAGGGAACGATCAAAGCGTAGACAGTTTAAGACATTACTCCCATAGAGAAAAGTGCGCATGGTGCTTATTGCGTTCAATGCCGATGCAATTTCTGTGTTTCATCAACACTCTGAAGGTCCACAGATTACAGAATGCATCCAGATGTGCTTCGGAAACTACTACTAGTCTTCGAGGGAACGATCAAAGCGTAGACAGTTTAAGACATTACTCCCATAGAGAAAAGTGCGCATGGTGCTTATTGCGTTCAATGCCGATGCAATTTCTGTGTTTCATCAACACTCTGAAGGTCCACAGATTACAGAATGCATCCAGATGTGCTTCGGAAACTAGTACTATTCTTCCGGGGAACGATCAAAGCGTAGATAGTTTAAGACATTACTCCAATGGAGAAAAGTCCGCATGGTGCTTATTGTGTTCAATGCCGATTCAATTTCTGTGTTTCATCACACTGTGAAGGTCCACAAATTACAGAATGCATCCAAATGTGCTTCGGAAACTACTACTAGTCTTCCAGGGAACGATCAAAGCGTAGACAGTTTAAGACATTACTCCCATGGAGAAAAGTCCGCTCGGTTCTTATTGTGTTCAATGCCGATGCAATTTCTTTGTTTCATCAACACTCTGAAGGTCCACAGATTACAGAATGCCTCCAGATGTGCTTCCGAAACTACTACTAGTCTTCCAGTGTACAATCAAAGTGTAGATAGTTTAAGACATTACTCCCATGGAGAAAAGTCCACATGGTGCTTATTGTGTTCAATGCCGATGCAGTTTTTGTGTTTCATCAACACTCTGAAGGTCCACAGATTACAGAATGCATCCAGATGTGCTTCGGAAACTACTACTAGTCTTCCAGGGAACGATCAAAGCGTAGACAGTTTAGGACATTACTCCCATGGAGAAAAGTCCGCATGGTGCTTATTGTGTTCAATGCCGATGCAATTTTTGTGTTTCATCAATACTCTGAAGGTCCACAGATTACAGAATGCTTCCAGATGTGCTTCGGAAACTACTACTAGTCTTACAGTGAACGATCGAAGCATAGACAGTTTAAGACACTACACCCATGGAGAAAAGTCCGCATGGTGCTTATTGTGTCCAATGCCGATGCAATTTCTGTGTTTCATCAACACTCTGAAGGTCCACAGATTACAGAATGCATCCAGATATGCTTCGGAAACTACTACTAGTCTTCGAGGGGACGATCAAAGCGTAGACAGTTTAAGACATTACTCTCATAGAGAAAAGTCCGTGTGGTGCTTATTGTGTTCAATGCCGAGGCAATTTCTGTGTTTCATCAACACTCTGAAGGTCCACAGATTACAGAATGCTTCCAGATGTGCTTCGGAAACTACTACTAGTCTTCCAGTGTACAATCAAAGTGTAGACAGTTTAAGACATTACTCCCATGGAGAAAAGTCCGCTTAGTGCTTATTGTGATCAATGCCGATGCAGTTTTTGTGTTTCATCAACACTCTGAACGTCACCAGATTACAGAATGCCTCCAGATGTGCTTCGGAAACTACTACTAGTCTTCCAGGGAACGATCAAAGCGTTGACAGTTTGAGACATTACCTCCATGGAGGAAAGTCCGCATGGTCCTTGTTGTGTTCAATGCCGATGCAATTTCTGTGTTTCATCACACTTTGAAGGTCCACAGATTACAGAATGCATCCAAATGTGCTTCGGAAACTACTACTAGTCTTCCAGGGAACGATCAAAGCGTAGACAGTTTAAGACATTACTCCCATTGGGAAAAGTTCGCATGGTGCTTATTGTGTTCAATGCCGATGCAATTTCTGTGTTTCATCAACACTCTGAAGGTCCACAGATTACAGAATGCATCCAGATGTGCTTCGGAAACTACTACTAGTCTTCGAGGGAACGATCAAAGCGTAGACAGTTTAAGACATTACTCCAATGGAGAAAAGTTCGCATTGTGCTTATTGTGTTCAATGCCACATCAATTTCTGTGTTTCATCTTACTGTGAAGGTCGACAGATTACAGAATGCATCCAAATGTGCTTCGGAAACTACTACTAGTCTTCCAGGGAACGATCAAAGCGTAGACAGTTTAGGACATTACTCCCATGGAGAAAAGTCCGCATGGTGCTTATTGTTTTCAATGCCGATGCAATTTTTGTGTTTCATCAATACTCTGAAGGTCCACAGATTACAGAATGCTTCCAGATGTGCTTCGGAAACTACTACTAATCTTCCAGTGTACAATCAAAGTGTAGACAGTTTAAGACATTACTCCCATGGAGAAAAGTCCGCATAGTGCTTATTGTGATCAATGCCGATGCAGTTTTTGTGTTTCATCAACACTCTGAACGTCCACAGATTACAGAATGCCTCCAGATGTGCTTCGGAAACTACTACTAGTCTTCCAGGGAACGATCAAAGCGTTGACGGTTTGAGACATTACTTCCATGGAGGAAAGTCCGCATGGTCCTTGTTTTGTTCAATGCCGAAGCAATTTCTGTGTTTCATCAACACTCTGAAGGTCCACAGATTACAGAATGCCTCCAGATGTGCTTCGGAAACTACTACTAGTCTTCCAGTGTACGATCAAAGCGTAGACAGTTTAAGACATTACTACCATGGAGAAAAGCCCGCATGGTGCTTATTGTGTTCAATGCCGATGCAATTTTTGTGTTTCATCAACACTCTGAAGGTCCACAGATTACAGAATGCATCCAGATGTGCTTCGAAAACTACTACTAGTCTTACAGTGAACGATCAAAGCGTAGACAGTTTAAGACACTACACCCATGGAGAAAAGTCCGCATGGTGCTTATTGTGTCCAATGCCGATGCAATTTCTGTGTTTCATCAACACTCTGTAGGTCCACAGATTACAGAATGCATCCAGATGTGCTTCGGAAACTACTACTAGTCTTCGAGGGAACGATCAAAGCGTAGACAGTTTAAGACATTACTCCCATAGAGAAAAGTCCGTGTGGTGCTTATTGTGTTCAATGCCGAGGCAATTTCTGTGTTTCATCAACACTCTGAAGGTCCACAGATTACAGAATGCATCCAGATGTGCTTCGGAAACTACTACTATTCGTCTAGGGAACGATCAAAGTGTAGACAGTTTATGACATTACTCCAATGGAGAAAAGTCCACATGGTGCTTATTGTGTTCAATGCCAATTCAATTTCTGTGTTTCATCACACTGTGAAGGTCCACAGATTACAGAATGCATCCAAATGTTCTTCGGAAACTACTACTAGTCTTCCAGGGAACGATCAAAGCGTAGACAGTTTAAGACATTACTCCCGTTGGGAAAAGTTCGCATGGTGCAAATTGTATTCAATGCCGATGCAAATTTCTGTGTTTCATCAACACTCTGAAGGTCCACAGATTACAGAATGCATCCAGATGTGCTTCGGAAACTACTACTAGTCTTCGAGGGAACGATCAAAGCGTAGACAGTTTAAGACATTACTCCCATAGAGAAAAGTGCGCATGGTGCTTTTTGCGTTCAATGCCGATGCAATTTCTTTGTTTCATCAACACTCTGAAGGTCCACAGATTACATAATGCATCCAGATGTGCTTCGGAAACTAGTACTATTCTTCCAAGGAACGATCAAAGCGTAGATAGTTTAAGACATTACTCCAATGGAGAAAATTCCGCATGGTGCTTATTGTGTTCAATGCCGATTCAATTTCTGTGTTTCATCACAATGTGAAGGTCCACAGATTACAGAATGCATCCAAATGTGCTTCGGAAACTACTACTAGTCTTCCAGGGAACGATCAAAGCGTAGACAGTTTAAGACATTACTCCCATGGAGAAAAGTCCGCATGGTGCTTATTGTGTTCAATGCCGATGCAATTTCTTTGTTTCATCAACACTCTGAAGGTCCACAGATTACAGAATGCCTCCAGATGTGCTTCCGAAACTACTACTAGTCTTCCAGTGTACAATCAAAGTGTAGACAGTTTAAGACATTACTCCCATTGGGAAAAGTTCGCATGGTGCTTATTGTGTTCAATGCCGATGCAATTTCTGTGTTTCGTCAACACTCTGAAGGTCCACAGATTACAGAATGCACCCAGATGTGCTTCGGAAACTACTACTAGTCTTCGAGGGAACGATCAAAGCGTAGACAGTTTAAGACATTACTCCCATAGAGAAAAGTGCGCATGGTGCTTATTGCGTTCAATGCCGATGCAATTTCTGTGTTTCATCAACACTCTGAAGGTCCACAGATAACAGAATGCATCCAGATGTGCTTCGGAAACTAGTACTATTCTTCCAGGGAACGATCAAAGCGTAGATAGTTTAGGACATTACTCCAATGGAGAAAAGTCCGCATGGTGCTTATTGTGTTCAATGCCGATTCAATTTCTGTGTTTCATCACACTGTGAAGGTCCACAGATTACAGAATGCATCCAAATGTGCTTCGGAAACTACTACTAGTCTTCCAGGGAACGATCAAAGCGTAGACAGTTTAAGACATTACTCCCATGGAGAAAAGTCCGCATGGTGCTTATTGTGTTCAATGCCGATGCAATTTCTTTGTTTCATCAACACTCTGAAGGTCCACAGATTACAGAATGCACCCAGATGTGCTTCGGAAACTACTACTAGTCTTCGAGGGAACGATCAAAGTGTTGACAGTTTGAGACGTTACCTCCATGGAGAAAAGTCCACATGGTGCTTATTGTGTTCAATGCCGATGCAATTTCGGTGTTTCATCAACATTCTGAAGGTCCACAGAATACAGAATGCATCCAGATGTGCAAGTCCACTTGGTGTTTGTTGTGTTCAATGCCGATGCAATTTCTGTGTTTCATCAACACTCTGAAGGTCCACAGATTACAGAATGCCTCCAGATGTGCTTCGGAAACTACTACTAGTCTTCCAGTGTACGATCAAAGCGTAGACAGTTTAAGACATTACTACCATCGAGAAAAGCCCGCATGGTGCTTATTGTGTTCAATGCCGATGCAAATTTTGTGTTTCATCAACACTCTGAAGGTCCACAGATTACAGAATGCATCCAGATGTGCTTCGGAAACTACTACTAGTCTTCGAGGGAACGATCAAATCGTAGACAGTTTAAGACATTACTCCCATAGAGAAAAGTCCGCGTGGTGCTTATTGTGTTCAATGCCGATGCAATTTCTGTGTTTCATCAACACTCTGAAGGTCCACAGATTACAGAATGCATCCAGATGTGCTTCGGAAACTACTACTATTGTTCTAGGGAACGATCAAAGTGTAGACAGTGTAAGACATTACTCAAATGGAGGAAAGTCCGCATGGTGCTTATTGTGTTCAATGCCGATTCAATTTCTGTGTTTCATCACACTGTCAAGGTCCACAGATTACAGAATGCATCCACATGTGTTTCGGAAACTACTACTAGTCTTCGAGGGAACGATCAAGGCGTAGACAGTTTAAGACATTACTCCCATAGAGAAAAGTGCGCATGGTGCTTATTGTGTTCAATGCCGATGCAATTTCTGTGTTTCATCAACACTCTGAAGGTCCACAGATTACAGAATGCATCCAGATGTGCTTCGGAAACTACTACTAGTCTTCGAGGGAACGATCAAAGCGTAGACAGTTTAAGACATTACTCCCATAGAGAAAAGTGCGCATGGTGCTTATTGCGTTCAATGCCGATGCAATTTCTGTGTTTCATCAACACTCTGAAGGTCCACAGATTACAGAATGCATCCAGATGTGCTTCGGAAACTACTACTAGTCTTCGAGGGAACGATCAAAGCGTAGACAGTTTAAGACATTACTCCCATAGAGAAAAGTGCGCATGGTGCTTATTGCGTTCAATGCCGATGCAATTTCTGTGTTTCATCAACACTCTGAAGGTCCACAGATTACAGAATGCATCCAGATGTGCTTCGGAAACTAGTACTATTCTTCCAGGGAACGATCAAAGCGTAGATAGTTTAAGACATTACTCCAATGGAGAAAAGTCCGCATGGTGCTTATTGTGTTCAATGCCGATTCAATTTCTGTGTTTCATCACACTGTGAAGGTCCACAAATTACAGAATGCATCCAAATGTGCTTCGGAAACTACTACTAGTCTTCCAGGGAACGATCAAAGCGTAGACAGTTTAAGACATTACTCCCATAGAGAAAAGTGCGCATGGTGCTTTTTGCGTTCAATGCCGATGCAATTTCTGTGTTTCATCAACACTCTGAAGGTCCACAGATTACAGAATGCATCCAGATGTGCTTCGGAAACTAGTACTATTCTTCCAAGGAACGATCAAAGCGTAGATAGTTTAAGACATTACTCCAATGGAGAAAAGTCCGCATGGTGCTTATTGTGTTCAATGCCGATTCAATTTCTGTGTTTCATCACAATGTGAAGGTCCACAGATTACAGAATGCATCCAAATGTGCTTCGGAAACTACTACTAGTCTTCCAGGGAACGATCAAAGCGTAGACAGTTTAAGACATTACTCCCATGGAGAAAAGTCCGCATGGTGCTTATTGTGTTCAATGCCGATGCAATTTCTTTGTTTCATCAACACTCTGAAGGTCCACAGATTACAGAATGCCTCCAGATGTGCTTCCGAAACTACTACTAGTCTTCCAGTGTACAATCAAAGTGTAGACAGTTTAAGACATTACTCCCATGGAGAAAAGTCCGCATGGTGCTTATTGTGTTCAATGCCGATGCATTTTTTGTGTTTCATCAACGCTCTGAACGTCCACAGATTGCAGAATACCTCCAGATGTGCTTCGGAAACTACTACTAGTCTTCCAGGGAACGATCAAAGTGTTGACAGTTTGAGACGTTACCTCCATGGAGGAAAGTCCGCATGGTGCTTATTGTGTTCAATGAAAATGCAATTTTTGTTTTTCATCAACACTCTGAAGGTCCACAGATTACAGAATGCATCCAGATATGCTTCGGAAACAACTACTAGTCTTCCAGGGAACGATCAAAGCGTAGACAGTTTAAGACATTACTTCCATGGAGGAAAGTCCGCATGGTCCTTGTTTTGTTCAATGCCGAAGCAATTTCTGTGTTTCATCAACACTCTGAAGGTCCACAGATTACAGAATGCCTCCAGATGTGCTTCGGAAACTACTACTAGTCTTCCAGTGTACGATCAAAGCGTAGACAGTTTAAGACATTACTACCATGGAGAAAAGCCCGCATGGTGCTTATTGTGTTCAATGCCGATGCAATTTTTGTGTTTCATCAACACTCTGAAGGTCCACAGATTACAGAATGCCTCCAGATGTGCTTCGGAAACTACTACTATTCTTACAGTGAACGATCAAAGCGTAGACAGTTTAAGACACTACACCCATGGAGAAAAGTCCGCATGGTGCTTATTGTGTCCAATGCCGATGCAATTTCTGTGTTTCATCAACACTCTGAAGGTCCACAGATTACAGAATGCATCCAGATGTGCTTCGGAAACTACTACTAGTCTTCGAGGGAACGATCAAAGCGTAGACAGTTTAAGACATTACTCCCATAGAGGAAAGTCCGTGTGGTGCTTATTGTGTTCAATGCCGAGGCAATTTCTGTGTTTCATCAACACTCTGAAGGTCCACAGATTACAGAATGCATCCAGATGTGCTTCGGAAACTACTACTATTCGTCTAGGGAACGATCAAAGTGTAGACAGTTTATGACATTACTCCAATGGAGAAAAGTCCACATGGTGCTTATTGTGTTCAATGCCAATTCAATTTCTGTGTTTCATCACACTGTGAAGGTCCACAGATTACAGAATGCATCCAAATGTGCTTCGGAAACTACTACTAGTCTTCCAGGGAACGATCAAAGCGTAGACAGTTTAAGACATTACTCCCATTGGGAAAAGTTCGCATGGTGCTTATTGTGTTCAATGCCGATGCAATTTCTGTGTTTCATCAACACTCTGAAGGTCCACAGATTACAGAATGCACCCAGATGTGCTTCGGAAACTACTACTAGTCTTCGAGGGAACGATCAAAGCGTAGACAGTTTAAGACATTACTCCCATAGAGAAAGGTGCGCATGGTGCTTATTGCGTTCAATGCCGATGCAATTTCTGTGTTTCATCAACACTCTGAAGGTCCACAGATAACAGAATGCATCCAGATGTGCTTCGGAAACTAGTACTATTCTTCCAGGGAACGATCAAAGCGTAGATAGTTTAGGACATTACTCCAATGGAGAAAAGTCCGCATGGTGCTTATTGTGTTCAATGCCGATTCAATTTCTGTGTTTCATCACACTGTGAAGGTCCACAGATTACAGAATGCATCCAAATGTGCTTCGGAAACTACTACTAGTCTTCCAGGGAACGATCAAAGCGTAGACAGTTTAAGACATTACTCCCATGGAGAAAAGTCCGCATGGTGCTTATTGTGTTCAATGCCGATGCAATTTCTTTGTTTCATCAACACTCTGAAGGTCCACAGATTACAGAATGCACCCAGATGTGCTTCGGAAACTACTACTAGTCTTCGAGGGAACGATCAAAGTGTTGACAGTTTGAGACGTTACCTCCATGGAGAAAAGTCCACATGGTGCTTATTGTGTTCAATGCCGATGCAATTTCGGTGTTTCATCAACATTCTGAAGGTCCACAGAATACAGAATGCATCCAGATGTGCAAGTCCACTTGGTGTTTGTTGTGTTCAATGCCGATGCAATTTCTGTGTTTCATCAACACTCTGAAGGTCCACAGATTACAGAATGCCTCCAGATGTGCTTCGGAAACTACTACTAGTCTTCCAGTGTACGATCAAAGCGTAGACAGTTTAAGACATTACTACCATCGAGAAAAGCCCGCATGGTGCTTATTGTGTTCAATGCCGATGCAAATTTTGTGTTTCATCAACACTCTGAAGGTCCACAGATTACAGAATGCATCCAGATGTGCTTCGGAAACTACTACTAGTCTTCGAGGGAACGATCAAATCGTAGACAGTTTAAGACATTACTCCCATAGAGAAAAGTCCGCGTGGTGCTTATTGTGTTCAATGCCGATGCAATTTCTGTGTTTCATCAACACTCTGAAGGTCCACAGATTACAGAATGCATCCAGATGTGCTTCGGAAACTACTACTATTGTTCTAGGGAACGATCAAAGTGTAGACAGTTTAAGACATTACTCAAATGGAGGAAAGTCCGCATGGTGCTTATTGTGTTCAATGCCGATTCAATTTCTGTGTTTCATCACACTGTCAAGGTCCACAGATTACAGAATGCATCCACATGTGTTTCGGAAACTACTACTAGTCTTCGAGGGAACGATCAAGGCGTAGACAGTTTAAGACATTACTCCCATAGAGAAAAGTGCGCATGGTGCTTATTGTGTTCAATGCCGATGCAATTTCTGTGTTTCATCAACACTCTGAAGGTCCACAGATTACAGAATGCATCCAGATGTGCTTCGGAAACTACTACTAGTCTTCGAGGGAACGATCAAAGCGTAGACAGTTTAAGACATTACTCCCATAGAGAAAAGTGCGCATGGTGCTTATTGCGTTCAATGCCGATGCAATTTCTGTGTTTCATCAACACTCTGAAGGTCCACAGATTACAGAATGCATCCAGATGTGCTTCGGAAACTACTACTAGTCTTCGAGGGAACGATCAAAGCGTAGACAGTTTAAGACATTACTCCCATAGAGAAAAGTGCGCATGGTGCTTATTGCGTTCAATGCCGATGCAATTTCTGTGTTTCATCAACACTCTGAAGGTCCACAGATTACAGAATGCATCCAGATGTGCTTCGGAAACTAGTACTATTCTTCCGGGGAACGATCAAAGCGTAGATAGTTTAAGACATTACTCCAATGGAGAAAAGTCCGCATGGTGCTTATTGTGTTCAATGCCGATTCAATTTCTGTGTTTCATCACACTGTGAAGGTCCACAAATTACAGAATGCATCCAAATGTGCTTCGGAAACTACTACTAGTCTTCCAGGGAACGATCAAAGCGTAGACAGTTTAAGACATTACTCCCATGGAGAAAAGTCCGCTCGGTTCTTATTGTGTTCAATGCCGATGCAATTTCTTTGTTTCATCAACACTCTGAAGGTCCACAGATTACAGAATGCCTCCAGATGTGCTTCCGAAACTACTACTAGTCTTCCAGTGTACAATCAAAGTGTAGATAGTTTAAGACATTACTCCCATGGAGAAAAGTCCACATGGTGCTTATTGTGTTCAATGCCGATGCAGTTTTTGTGTTTCATCAACACTCTGAACGTCCACAGATTACAGAATACCTCCAGATGTTCTTCGGAAACTACTACTAGTCTTCCAGGGAACGATCAAAGTGTTGACAGTTTGAGACATTACCTCCATGGAGGAAAGACCGCATGGTGCTTATTGTGTTCAATGCCGATGCAATTTCGGTGTTTCATCAACATTCTGAAGGTCCACAGAATACATAATGCATCCAGATGTGCTTCAGAAACTACTAATAGTCTTCCAGGAAGCGATCAAAGCGTAGACAGTTTAAGACATTACTCCCATGGAGAAAAGTCCACATGGTGTTTGTTGTGTTCAATGCCGATGCAATTTCTGTGTTTCATCAACACTCTGAAGGTCCACAGATTACAGAATGCCTCCAGATGTGCTTCGGAAACTACTACTAGTCTTCCAGTGTACGATCAAAGCGTAGACAGTTTAAGACATTACTACCATGGAGAAAAGCCTGCATGGTGCTTATTGTGTTCAATGCCGATTCAATATCTGTGTTTCATCACACACTGAAAGTCCACAGATTACAGAATGCATCCAGATGTGCTTCGGAAACTACTACTAGTCTTCGAGGGAACGATCAAAGCGTAGACAGTTTAAGACATTACTCCCATGGAGAAAAGTCCACATGGTGCTTATTGTGTTCAATGCCGATGCAATTTTTGTGTTTCATCAACACTCTGAAGGTCCACAGATTACAGAATGCATCCAGATGTGCTTCGGAAACTACTACTAGTCTTCCAGTGAACGATCAAAGCGTAGACAGTTTAAGATATTACTCCCATGGAGAAAAGTCGGCATAGTGCTTATTGTGTTCAATGCCGATTCAATATCTGTGTTTCATCACACACTGAAAGTCCACAGATTACAGAATGCATCCAGATGTGCTTCGGAAACTACTACTAGTCTTCGAGGGAACGATCAAAGCGTAGACAGTTTAAGACATTACTCCCATAGAGAAAAGTGCGCATGGTGCTTATTGTGTTCAATGCCGATGCAATTTCTGTGTTTCATCAACACTCTGAAGGTCCACAGATTACAGAATGCATCCAGATGTGCTTCGGAAACTACTACTAGTCATCGAGGGAACGATCAAAGCGTAGACAGTTTAAGACATTACTCCCATAGAGAAAAGTGCGCATGGTGCTTATTGTGTTCAATGCCGATGCAATTTCTGTGTTTCATCAACACTCTGAAGGTGCACAGATTACAGAATGCAACGAGATATGCTTCGGAATCTACTACTAGTCTTCCAGGGAACGATCAAAGCGTAGACAGTTTTACTCCCGTGGAGAAAAGTCCACATGGTGCTTATTGTGTTCAATGTCGATGCAATTTCGGTGTTTCATCAACATTCTGAAGGTCCACAGAATACAGAATGCATCCAGATGTGCTTCAGAAACTACTAATAGTCTTCCAGGAAACGATCAAAGCGTAGACAGTTTAAGAAATTACTCCCATGGAGAAATGTCCGCATGGTGCTTATTGTGTTCAATGCCGATTCAATTTCTGTGTTTCATCACACTGTCAAGGTCCACAGATTACAGAATGCATCCACATGTCTTTCGGAAACTACTACTAGTCTTCGAGGGAACGAACAAAGCGTAGACAGTTTAAGACATTACTCCCATAGAGAAAAGTGCGCATGGTGCTTATTGTGTTCAATGGCGATGCAATTTCTGTGATTCAACAACACTCTGAAGGTCCACAGATTGCAGAATGCATCCAGATGTGCTTCGGAAACTACTACTAGTCTTCGAGGGAACGATCAAAGCGTAGACAGTTTAAGACATTACTCCCATAGAGAAAAGTGCGCATGGTGCTTATTGCGTTCAATGCCGATGCAATTTCTGTGTTTCATCAACACTCTGAAGGTCCGCAGATTACAGAATGCCTCCAGATGTGCTTCGGAAACTACTACTATTCGTCTAGGGAACGATCAAAGTGTAGACAGTTTATGACATTACTCCAATGGAGAAAAGTCCACATGGTGCTTATTGTGTTCAATGCCAATTCAATTTCTGTGTTTCATCACACTGTGAAGGTCCACAGATTACAGAATGCATCCAAATGTGCTTCGGAAACTACTACTAGTCTTCCAGGGAACGATCAAAGCGTAGACACTTTAAGACATTACTCCCATTGGGAAAAGTTCGCATGGTGCTTATTGTGTTCAATGCCGATGCAATTTCTGTGTTTCATCAACACTCTGGAGGTCCACAGATTACAGAATGCACCCAGATGTGCTTCGGAAACTACTACTAGTCTTCGAGGGAACGATCAAAGCGTAGACAGTTTAAGACATTACTCCCATAGAGAAAAGTGCGCATGGTGCTTATTGCGTTCAATGCCGATGCAATTTCTGTGTTTCATAAACACTCTGAAGGTCCACAGATAACAGAATGCATCCAGATGTGCTTCGGAAACTAGTACTATTCTTCCAGGGAACGATCAAAGCGTAGATAGTTTAGGACATTACTCCAATGGAAAAAGTCCGCATGGTGCTTATTGTGTTCAATGCCGATTCAATTTCTGTGTTTCATCACACTGTGAAGGTCCACAGATTACAGAATGCATCCAAATGTGCTTCGGAAACTACTACTAGTCTTCCAGGGAACGATCAAAGCGTAGACAGTTTAAGACATTACTCCCATGGAGAAAAGTCCGCATGGTGCTTATTGTGTTCAATGCCGATGCAATTTCTTTGTTTCATCAACACTCTGAAGGTCCACAGATTACAGAATGCCTCCAGATGTGCTTCCGAAACTACTACTAGTCTTCCAGTGTACAATCAAAGTGTAGACAGTTTAAGACATTACTCCCATGGAGAAAAGTCCGCATGGTGCTTATTGTGTTCAATGCCGATGCATTTTTTGTGTTTCATCAACGCTCTGAACGTGCACAGATTGCAGAATACCTCCAGATGTGCTTCGGAAACTACTACTAGTCTTCCAGGGAACGATCAAAGTGTTGACAGTTTGAGACGTTACCTCCATGGAGAAAAGTCCACATGGTGCTTATTGTGTTCAATGCCGATGCAATTTCGGTGTTTCATCAACATTCTGAAGGTCCACAGAATACAGAATGCATCCAGATGTGCAAGACCACTTGGTGTTTGTTGTGTTCAATGCCGATGCAATTTCTGTGTTTCATCAACACTCTGAAGGTCCACAGATTACAGAATGCCTCCAGATGTGCTTCGGAAACTACTACTAGTCTTCCAGTGTACGATCAAAGCGTAGACAGTTTAAGACATTACTACCATCGAGAAAAGCCCGCATGGTGCTTATTGTGTTCAATGCCGATGCAAATTTTGTGTTTCATCAACACTCTGAAGGTCCACAGATTACAGAATGCATCCAGATGTGCTTCGGAAACTACTACTAGTCTTCGAGGGAACGATCAAATCGTAGACAGTTTAAGACATTACTCCCATAGAGAAAAGTCCGCGTGGTGCTTATTGTGTTCAATGCCGATGCAATTTCTGTGTTTCATCAACACTCTGAAGGTCCACAGATTACAGAATGCATCCAGATGTGCTTCGGAAACTACTACTATTCTTCTAGGGAACGATCAAAGTGTAGACAGTTTAAGACATTACTCCAATGGAGGAAAGTCCGCATGGTGCTTATTGTGTTCAATGCCGATTCAATTTCTGTGTTTCATCACACTGTCAAGGTCCACAGATTACAGAATGCATCCACATGTGTTTCGGAAACTACTACTAGTCTTCGAGGGAACGATCAAAGCGTAGACAGTTTAAGACATTACTCCCATAGAGAAAAGTGCGCATGGTGCTTATTGTGTTCAATACCGATGCAATTTCTGTGTTTCATCAACACTCTGAAGGTCCACAGATTACAGAATGCATCCAGATGTGCTTCGGAAACTACTACTAGTCTTCGAGGGAACGATCAAAGCGTAGACAGTTTAAGACATTACTCCCATAGAGAAAAGTGCGCATGGTGCTTATTGCGTTCAATGCCGATGCAATTTCTGTGTTTCATCAACACTCTGAAGGTCCACAGATTACAGAATGCATCCAGATGTGCTTCGGAAACTACTACTATTCTTCTAGGGAACGATCAAAGCGTAGACAGTTTAAGACATTACTCCCATGGAGAAAAGTACGCACAGTTCTTATTGTGTTCAATGCCGATGCAATTTCTTTGTTTCATCAACACTCTGAAGGTCCACAGATTACAGAATGCCTCCAGATGTGCTTCCGAAACTACTACTAGTCTTCCAGTGTACAATCAAAGTGTAGATAGTTTAAGACATTACTCCCACGGAGAAAAGTCCACATGGTGCTTATTGTGTTCAATGCCGATGCAGTTTTTGTGTTTCATCAACACTCTGAACGTCCACAGATTACAGAATACCTCCAGATGTTCTTCGGAAACTACTACTAGTCTTCCAGGGAACGATCAAAGTGTTGACAGTTTGAGACATTACCTCCATGGAGGAAAGACCGCATGGTGCTTATTGTGTTCAATGCCGATGCAATTTCGGTGTTTCATCAACATTCTGTAGGTCCACAGAATACATAATGCATCCAGATGTGCTTCAGAAACTACTAATTGTCTTCCAGGAAGCGATCAAAGCGTAGACAGTTTAAGACATTACTCCCATGGAGAAAAGTCCACATGGTGTTTGTTGTGTTCAATGCCGATGCAATTTCTGTGTTTCATCAACACTCTGAAGGTCCACAGATTACAGAATGCCTCCAGATGTGCTTCGGAAACTACTACTAGTCTTCCAGTGTACGATCAAAGCGTAGACAGTTTAAGACATTACTACCATGGAGAAAAGCCTGCATGGTGCTTATTGTGTTCAATGCCGATTCAATATCTGTGTTTCATCACACACTGAAAGTCCACAGATTACAGAATGCATCCAGATGTGCTTCGGAAACTACTACTAGTCTTCGAGGGAACGATCAAAGCGTAGACAGTTTAAGACATTACTCCCATGGAGAAAAGTCCACATGGTGCTTATTGTGTTCAATGAGGATGCAATTTTTGTGTTTCATCAACACTCTGAAGGTCCACAGATTACAGAATGCATCCAGATGTGCTTCGGAAACTACTACTAGTCTTCCAGTGAACGATCAAAGCGTAGACAGTTTAAGATATTACTCCCATGGAGAAAAGTCGGCATAGTGCTTATTGTGTTCAATGCCGATTCAATATCTGTGTTTCATCACACACTGAAAGTCCACAGATTACAGAATGCATCCAGATGTGCTTCGGAAACTACTACTAGTCTTCGAGGGAACGATCAAAGCGTAGACAGTTTAAGACATTACTCCCATAGAGAAAAGTGCGCATGGTGCTTATTGCGTTCAATGCCGATGCAATTTCTGTGTTTCATCAACACTCTGAAGGTCCACAGATTACAGAATGCATCCAGATGTGCTTCGGAAACTAGTACTATTCTTCCAGGGAACGATCAAAGCGTAGATAGTTTAAGACATTACTCCAATGGAGAAAAGTCCGCATGGTGCTTATTGTGTTCAATGCCGATTCAATTTCTGTGTTTCATCACACTGTGAAGGTCCACAAATTACAGAATGCATCCAAATGTGCTTAGGAAACTACTACTAGTCTTCCAGGGAACGATCAAAGCGTAGACAGTTTAAGACATTACTCCCATGGAGAAAAGTCCGCACAGTTCTTATTGTGTTCAATGCCGATGCAATTTCTTTGTTTCATCAACACTCTGAAGGTCCACAGATTACAGAATGCCTCCAGATGTGCTTCCGAAACTACTACTAGTCTTCCAGTGTACAATCAAAGTGTAGATAGTTTAAGACATTACTCCCATGGAGAAAAGTCCACATGGTGCTTATTGTGTTCAATGCCGATGCAGTTTTTGTGTTTCATCAACACTCTGAACGTCCACAGATTACAGAATACCTCCAGATGTTCTTCGGAAACAACTACTAGTCTTCCAGGGAACGATCAAAGTGTTGACAGTTTGAGACATTACATCCATGGAGGAAAGACCGCATGGTGCTTATTGTGTTCAATGCCGATGCAATTTCGGTGTTTCATCAACATTCTGAAGGTCCACAGAATACATAATGCATCCAGATGTGCTTCAGAAACTACTAATAGTCTTCCAGGAAGCGATCAAAGCGTAGACAGTTTAAGACATTACTCCCATGGAGAAAAGTCCACATGGTGTTTGTTGTGTTCAATGCCGATGCAATTTCTGTGTTTCATCAACACTCTGAAGGTCCACAGATTACAGAATGCCTCCAGATGTGCTTCGGAAACTACTACTAGTCTTCCAGTGTACGATCAAAGCGTAGACAGTTTAAGACATTACTACCATGGAGAAAAGCCTGCATGGTGCTTATTGTGTTCAATGCCGATTCAATATCTGTGTTTCATCACACACTGAAAGTCCACAGATTACAGAATGCATCCAGATGTGCTTCGGAAACTACTACTAGTCTTCGAGGGAACGATCAAAGCGTAGACAGTTTAAGACATTACTCCCATGGAGAAAAGTCCACATGGTGCTTATTGTGTTCAATGCCGATGCAATTTTTGTGTTTCATCAACACTCTGAAGGTCCACAGATTACAGAATGCATCCAGATGTGCTTCGGAAACTACTACTAGTCTTCCAGTGAACGATCAAAGCGTAGACAGTTTAAGATATTACTCCCATGGAGAAAAGTCGGCATAGTGCTTATTGTGTTCAATGCCGATTCAATATCTGTGTTTCATCACACACTGAAAGTCCACAGATTACAGAATGCATCCAGATGTGCTTCGGAAACTACTACTAGTCTTCGAGGGAACGATCAAAGCGTAGACAGTTTAAGACATTACTCCCATAGAGAAAAGTGCGCATGGTGCTTATTGTGTTCAATGCCGATGCAATTTCTGTGTTTCATCAACACTCTGAAGGTCCACAGATTACAGAATGCATCCAGATGTGCTTCGGAAACTACTACTAGTCTTCGAGGGAACGATCAAAGCGTAGACAGTTTAAGACATTACTCCCATAGAGAAAAGTGCGCATGGTGCTTATTGTGTTCAATGCCGATGCAATTTCTGTGTTTCATCAACACTCTGAAGGTCCACAGATTACAGAATGCAACGAGATATGCTTCGGAATCTACTACTAGTCTTCCAGGGAACGATCAAAGCGTAGACAGTTTTACTCCCGTGGAGAAAAGTCCACATGGTGCTTATTGTGTTCAATGTCGATGCAATTTCGGTGTTTCATCAACATTCTGAAGGTCCACAGAATACAGAATGCATCCAGATGTGCTTCAGAAACTACTAATAGTCTTCCAGGAAACGATCAAAGCGTAGACAGTTTAAGACATTACTCCCATGGAGAAATGTCCGCATGGTGCTTATTGTGTTCAATGCCGATTCAATTTCTGTGTTTCATCACACTGTCAAGGTCCACAGATTACAGAATGCATCCACATGTGTTTCGGAAACTACTACTAGTCTTCGAGGGAACGAACAAAGCGTAGACAGTTTAAGACATTACTCCCATAGAGAAAAGTGCGCATGGTGCTTATTGTGTTCAATGGCGATGCAATTTCTGTGATTCAACAACACTCTGAAGGTCCACAGATTACAGAATGCATCCAGATGTGCTTCGGAAACTACTACTAGTCTTCGAGGGAACGATCAAAGCGTAGACAGTTTAAGATATTACTCCCATAGAGAAAAGTGCGCATGGTGCTTATTGCGTTCAATGCCGATGCAATTTCTGTGTTTCATCAACACTCTGAAGGTCCGCAGATTACAGAATGCATCCAGATGTGCTTCGGAAACTAGTACTATTCTTCCAGGGAACGATCAAAGCGTAGATAGTTTAAGACATTACTCCAATGGAGAAAAGTCCGCATGGTGCTTATTGTGTTCAATGCCGATTCAATTTCTGTGTTTCATCACTCTGTGAAGGTCCACAGATTACAGAATGCATCCAAATGTGCTTCGGAAACTACTACTAGTCTTCCAGGGAACGATCAAAGCGTAGACAGTTTAAGAAATTACTCCCATGGAGAAAAGTCCGCATGGTTCTTATTGTGTTCAATGCCGATGCAATTTCTTTGTTTCATCAACACTCTGAAGGTCCACAGATTACAGAATGCCTCCAGATGTGCTTCCGAAACTACTACTAGTCTTCCAGTGTACAATCAAAGTGTAGACAGTTTAAGACATTACTCCCATGGAGAAAAGTCCACATGGTGCTTATTGTGTTCAATGCCGATGCAGTTTTTGTGTTTCATCAACACTCTGAACGTCCACAGATTGCAGAATACCTCCAGATGTTCTTCGGAAACTACTACTAGTCTTCCAGGGAACGATCAAAGTGTTTACAGTTTGAGACATTACCTCCATGGAGGAAAGACCGCATGGTGCTTATTGTGTTCAATGCCGATGCAATTTTTGTTTTTCATCAACACTCTGAAGGTCCACACATTACAGAATGCATCCAGATATGCTTCGGAAACTACTACTAGTCTTCCAGGGAACGATCAAAGCGTAGACAGTTTAAGACATTACTTCCGTGGAGAAAAGTCCACATGGTGCTTATTGTGTTCAATGCCGATGAAATTTCGGTGTTTCATCAACATTCTGAAGGTCCACAGAATACATAATGCATCTAGATGTGCTTCAGAAACTACTAATAGTCTTCCAGGAAGCGATCAAAGCGTAGACAGTTTAAGACATTACTCCCATGGAGAAAAGTCCACAAGGTGTTTGTTGTGTTCAATGCCGATGCAATTTCTGTGTTTCATCAACACTCTGAAGGTCCACAGATTACAGAATGCCTCCAGATGTGCTTCGGAAACTACTACTAGTCTTCCAGTGTACGATCAAAGCGTAGACAGTTTAAGACATTACTACCATGGAGAAAAGCCTGCATGGAGCTTATTGTGTTCAATGCCGATTCAATATCTGTGTTTCATCACACACTGAAAGTCCACAGATTACAGAATGCATCCAGATGTGCTTCGGAAACTACTACTAGTCTTCGAGGGAACAATCAAAGCGTAGACAGTTTAAGACATTACTCCCATGGAGAAAAGTCCACATGGTGCTTATTGTGTTCAATGCCGATGCAATTTTTGTGTTTCATCAACACTCTGAAGGTCCACAGATTACAGAATGCATCCAGATGTGCTTCGGAAACTACTACTAGTCTTCCAGTGAACGATCAAAGCGTAGACAGTTTAAGACATTACTCCCATGGAGAAAAGTCGGCATAGTGCTTATTGTGTTCAATGCCGATTCAATATCTGTGTTTCATCACACACTGAAAGTCCACAGATTACAGAATGCATCCAGATGTGCTTCGGAAACTACTACTAGTCTTCGAGGGAACGATCAAAGCGTACACAGTTTAAGACATTACTCCCATAGAGAAAAGTGCGCATGGTGCTTATTGTGTTCAATGCCGATGCAATTTCTGTGTTTCATCAACACTCTGAAGGTCCACAGATTACAGAATGCATCCAGATGTGCTTCGGAAACTACTACTAGTCTTCGAGGGAACGATCAAAGCGTAGACAGTTTAAGACATTACTCCCATAGAGAAAAGTGCGCATGGTGCATATTGTGTTCAATGCCGATGCAATTTCTGTGTTTCATCAACACTCTGAAGGTCCACAGATTACAGAATGCAAAGAGATATGCTTCGGAATCTACTACTAGTCTTCCAGGGAACGATCAAAGCGTAGACAGTTTTACTCCCGTGGAGAAAAGTCCACATGGTGCTTATTGTGTTCAATGTCGATGCAATTTCGGTGTTTCATCAACATTCTGAAGGTCCACAGAATACAGAATGCATCCAGATGTGCTTCAGAAACTACTAATAGTCTTCCAGGAAACGATCAAAGCGTAGACAGTTTAAGACATTACTCCCATGGAGAAATGTCCGCATGGTGCTTATTGTGTTCAATGCCGATTCAATTTCTGTGTTTCATCACACTGTCAAGGTCCACAGATTACAGAATGCATCCACATGTGTTTCGGAAACTACTACTAGTCTTCGAGGGAACGAACAAAGCGTAGACAGTTTAAGACATTACTCCCATAGAGAAAAGTGCGCATGGTGCTTATTGTGTTCAATGGCGATGCAATTTCTGTGATTCATCAACACTCTGAAGGTCCACAGATTACAGAATGCATCCAGATGTGCTTCGGAAACTACTACTAGTCTTCGAGGGAACGATCAAAGCGTAGACAGTTTAAGACATTACTCCCATAGAGAAAAGTGCGCATGGTGCTTATTGCGTTCAATGCCGATGCAATTTCTGTGTTTCCTCAACACTCTGAAGGTCCGCAGATTACAGAATGCATCCAGATGTGCTTCGGAAACTAGTACTATTCTTCCAGGGAACGATCAAAGCGTAGATAGTTTAAGACATTACTCCAATGGAGAAAAGTCCGCATGGTGCTTATTGTGTTCAATGCCGATTCAATTTCTGTGTTTCATCACACTGTGAAGGTCCACAGATTACAGAATGCATCCAAATGTGCTTCGGAAACTACTACTAGTCTTCCAGGGAACGATCAAAGCGTAGACAGTTTAAGACATTACTCCCATGGAGAAAAGTCCGCATGGTTCTTATTGTGTTCAATGCCGATGCAATTTCTTTGTTTCATCAACACTCTGAAGGTCCACAGATTACAGAATGCCTCCAGATGTGCTTCGGAAACTACTACTAGTCTTCGAGGGAACGATCAAAGCGTAGACAGTTTAAGACATTACTCCCATGGAGAAAAGTCCACATGGTGCTTATTGTGTTCAATGCCGATGCAGTTTTTGTGTTTCATCAACACTCTGAACGTCCACAGATTGCAGAATACCTCCAGATGTTCTTCGGAAACTACTACTAGTCTTCCAGGGAACGATCAAAGTGTTGACAGTTTGAGACATTACCTCCATGGAGGAAAGACCGCATGGTGCTTATTGTGTTCAATGCCGATGCAATTTTTGTTTTTCATCAACACTCTGAAGGTCCACACATTACAGAATGCATCCAGATATGCTTCGGAAACTACTACTAGTCTTCCAGGGAACGATCAAAGCGTAGACAGTTTAAGACATTACTTCCGTGGAGAAAAGTCCACATGGTGTTTATTGTGTTCAATGCCGATGCAATTTCGGTGTTTCATCAACATTCTGAAGGTCCACAGATTACAGAATGCATCCAGATGTGCTTCAGAAACTACTAATAGTCTTCCAGTAAGCGATCAAAGCGTAGACAGTTTAAGACATTACTCCCATGGAGAAAAGTCCACATGGTGTTTGTTGTGTTCAATGCCGATGCAATTTCTGTGTTTCATCAACACTCTGAAGGTCCACAGATTACAGAATGCCTCCAGATGTGCTTCGGAAACTACTACTAGTCTTCCAGTGTACGATCAAAGCGTAGACAGTTTAAGACATTACTACCATGGAGAAAAGCCTGCATGGTGCTTATTGTGTTCAATGCCGATTCAATATCTGTGTTTCATCACACACTGAAAGTCCACAGATTACAGAATGCATCCAGATGTGCTTCGGAAACTACTACTAGTCTTCGAGGGAACGATCAAAGCGTAGACAGTTTAAGACATTACTCCCATTGAGAAAAGTCCACATGGTGCTTATTGTGTTCAATGCCGATGCAATTTTTGTGTTTCATCAACACTCTGAAGGTCCACAGATTACAGAATGCATCCAGATGTGCTTCGGAAACTACTACTAGTCTTCCAGTGAACGATCAAAGCGTAGACAGTTTAAGACATTACTCCCATGGAGATAAGTCGGCATAGTGCTTATTGTGTTCAATACCGATTCAATATCTGTGTTTCATCACACACTGAAAGTCCACAGATTACAGAATGCATCCAGATGTGCTTCGGAAACTACTACTAGTCTTCGAGGGAACGATCAAAGCGTAGACAGTTTAAGACATTAGTCCCATAGAGAAAAGTGCGCATGGTGCTTATTGTGTTCAATGCCGATGCAATTTCTGTGTTTCATCAACACTCTGAAGGTCCACAGATTACAGAATGCATCCAGATGTGCTTCGGAAACTACTACTAGTCTTCGAGGGAACGATCAAAGCGTAGACAGTTTAAGACATTACTCCCATAGAGAAAAGTGCGCATGGTGCTTATTGTGTTCAATGCCGATGCAATTTCTGTGTTTCATCAACACTCTGAAGGTCCACAGATTACAGAATGCAACGAGATATGCTTCGGAATCTACTACTAGTCTTCCAGGGAACGATCAAAGCGTAGACAGTTTTACTCCCGTGGAGAAAAGTCCACATGGTGCTTATTGTGTTCAATGTCGATGCAATTTCGGTGTTTCATCAACATTCTGAAGGTCCACAGAATACAGAATGCATCCAGATGTGCTTCAGAAACTACTAATAGTCTTCCAGGAAACGATCAAAGCGTAGACAGTTTAAGCCATTACTCCCATGGAGAAATGTCGGCATGGTGCTTATTGTGTTCAATGCCGATGCAATTTTTGTTTTTCATCAACACTCTGAAGGTCCACAGATTACAACTATTCTTCCAGGGAACGATCAAAGCGTAGACAGTTTGAGACATTTCTCCCATGGAGAAAACTCAGCATGGTGCTTATTGAGTTCAATGCCGATGCAATTTTTGTGTTTCATCAACACTCTGAAGGTCCACAGATTACTGAATGCATCCAGATGTGCTTCGGAAACTACTACTAGTCTTCCAGTGAACGATCAAAGCGTAGACAGTTTAAGACATTACTCCCATGGAGAAAAGTCCGCAAGGTGCTTATTGTGTTCAATGCCGATTCAATTTCTGTGTTTCATCACACTCTGAAAGTCCACAGATTACAGAATGCCTCCAGATGTGCTTAGGAAACTACTACTAGTCTTCCAGTGTACGATTAAAGCGTAGACAGCTTAAGACATTACTACCATGGAGAAAAGCCCGCATGGTGTTTATTGTGTTCAATGCCGAGGCAATTGCTGTGTTTCATCACACTGTGAAGGTCCACAGATTACAGAATGCATCCAAATGTGCTTCGGAAACTACTACTATTCTTCTAGGGAACGATGAAAGCGTAGACAGTTTAAGACATTACTCCCATTGAGAAAAGTCCGCATGGTGCTTATTGTGTTCAATGCCGATGCAATTTCTGTGTTTCATCAACACTCTGAAGGTCCAGAGATTACAGATTGCATCCAGATGTGCTTCGGAAACTACTACTAGTCTTCGAGGGAACGATCAAAGCGTAGACAGTTTGAGACATTAATCCCATGGAGAAAAGTCCGCATGGTGCTTATTGTGTTCAATGCCGATGCAATTTTTGTGTTTCATCAACACTCTGACGGTCCACAGATTACAGAATGCTTCCAGATGTGCTTCGGAAACTACTACTAGTCGTCCAGTAAACGATAAAAGCATAGACAATTAAAGGCATTCCTCCCATGGAGAAAACTCCACATGGTGCTTGTTGTGTTCAATGCCGATGCAATTTCTGTGTTTCATCAACACTCTGAAGGTCCACAGATAACAGAATGCCTCCAGATGTGCATCGGAAACGACTACTAGTCTTCCAGTGTACGATCAAAGCGTAGACAGTTTAAAACATTACTACCATGGAGAAAAGTCCGCATGGTGCTTATTGAGTTCAATGCCGATGCAATTTTTGTGTTTCATCAACACTCTGAAGGTCCACAGATTACAGAATGCATCCAGATGTGCTTCGGAAACTACTACTAGTCTTCCAGTGAACGATCAAAGCGTAGACGGTTTAAGACATTACTCCCATGGAGAAAAGTCCGCATGGTGCTTATTGTGTTCAATGCCGATTCAATTTCTGTGTTTCATCACACTCTGAAAGTCCACAGATTACAGAATGCATCCAGATGTGCTTCGGAAACTACTACTAGTCTTCCAGGGAACGATCAAAGCTTAGACAGTTTAAGACATTACTCCAATGGAGAAAAGTCCGCATGGTGCTTATTGTGTTCAATGCCGATTCAATTTCTGTGTTTCATCACACTCTGAAAGTCCACAGATTACAGAATGCATCCAGATGTGCTTCGGAAACTACTACTAGTCTTCCAGGGAACGATCAAAGCGTTGACAGTTTGAGACATTACTCCCATGGAGAAAAGTCCGCATGGTGCTTATTGTGTTCAATGCCGATAAATTGGTGTGTTTCATTAACACTCTGAAGGTCCACAGATTACAGAATGCATCCAGATGTGCTTCGGAAACTACTACTGGTCTTCCAGTGAACGATCAAAGTGTAGACAGTTTAAAACATTACTCTCATGGAGGAAAGTCCCATGGTGCTTATTGTGTTCAATGCCGATGCAATTTCTTTGTTTCATCAACACTCTGCATTTCCACAGATTACAGAATGCCTCCAGATGTGCTTCGGAAACTACCATTAGTCTTCCAGTAAACGATCAAAGCATAGACAGTTTAAGACTTTACTCCCATGGAGAAAAGTCACATGGTGCTTTTGTGTTCAATGCCGATGCAATTTCTGTGTTTCATCAACACCCTGAAGGTCCACAGATTACAGAATGCCTCCAGATGTGCTTCGGATACTACTACTATTCTTCCAGGGAACGATCAAAGCGTAGACAGTTTGAGACATTACTCCCATGGAGAAAAGTCCGCATGGTGCTTATTGAGTTCAATGCTGATGCAATTTTTGTGTTTCATCAACACTCTGAAGGTCCACAGATTACAGAATGCATCCAGATGTGCATTGGAAGCTACTACTAGTCTTCCAGTGAACGATCAAAGCGTAGACAGTTTAGGACATTACTCCCATGGAGAAAAGTCCGCATGGTGCTTATTGTGTTCAATGCCGATTCAATATCTGTGTTTCATCACACACTGAAAGTCCACAGATTACAGAATGCATCCAGATGTGCTTCGGAAACTACTACTAGTCTTCCAGGGAACGATCAAAGCGTAGACAGTTTAAGACATTACTCCCATGGAGAAAAGTCCACATGGTGCTTATTGTGTTCAATGCCGATGCAATTTCTGTGTTTCATCAACACTCTGAAGGTCCACAGATTATAGAATGCATCCAGATGTGCTTCGGAAACTACTACTATTCTTCTAGGGAACGATCAAAGCGTAGACAGTTTAAGACATTTCTCCAATGGAGAAAAGCCCGCATTGTGCTTATTGTGTTCAATGCCGATTCAATTTCTGTGTTTCATCAACACTCTGAAGGTCCACAGATTACAGAATGCATCCAAATGTGCTTCGGAAACTACTACTAGTCTTCCAGGGAACGATGAAATCGTAGACAGTTTAATACATTACTCCAATGGAGAAAAGTCCGCATGGTGCTTATTGTGTTCAATGCCGATGCAAATTTTGTGTTTCATCAACACTCTGAAGGTCCACAGATTACAGAATGCATCCAGATGTGCTTCGGAAACTACTACTATTATTCCAGGGAACGATCAAAGCGTAGACAGTTTAAGACATTACTCCAATGGAGAAAAGTCCGCATGGTGCTTATTGTGTTCAATGCCGATTCAATTTCTTTGTTTCATCAACACTCTGAAGGTCCACAGATTACAGAATGCATCCAGATGTGCTTCGGAAACTACTACTATTCTTCCAGGGAACGATCAAAGCGTAGACAGTTTAAGACATTACTCCCATGGAGAAAAGTCCGCATGGTGCTTATTGTGTTCAATGCCAATTCAATTTCTGTGTTTCATCACACTGTGAAGGTCCACAGATTAAAGAATGCATCCACATGTGTTTCGGAAACTACTACTAGTCTTCGAGGGAACGATCAAAGCGTAGACAGTTTAAAACATTACACCCATAGAGAAAAGTGCGCATGGTGCTTATTGTGTTCAATGCCGATGCAATTTCTGTGTTTCATCAACACTCTGAAGGTCCACAGATTACAGAATGCAACGAGATATGCTTCGAAATCTACTACTAGTCTTCCAGGGAACGATCAAAGCGTAGACAGTTTTACTCCCGTGGAGAAAAGTCCACATGGTGCTTATTGTGTTCAATGCCTATGCAATTTCGGTGTTTCATCAACATTCTGAAGGTCCACAGAATACAGAATGCATCCAGATGTGCTTCAGAAACTACTAATAGTCTTCCAGGAAACGATCAAAGCGTAGACAGTTTAAGACATTACTCCCATGGAGAAATGTCCGCATGGTGCTTATTGTGTTCAATGCCGATGCAATTTTTGTTTTTCATCAACACTCTGAAGGTCCACAGATTACAACTATTCTTCCAGGGAACGATCAAAGCGTAGACAGTTTGAGACATTACTCCCATGGAGAAAAGTCCGCATAGTGCTTATTGTGTTCAATGCCGATGCAGTTTTTGTGTTTCATCAACACCCTGAAGGTTCACAGATTACAGAATACCTCCAGATGTGCTTCGGAAACTACTACTATTCTTCTAGGGAACGATCAAAGCGTAGACAGTTTAAGACATTACTCCCATGGAGAAAAGTCCGCATGGTGCTTATTGTGTTCAATGCCGATTCAATATCTGTGTTTCATCACACACTGAAAGTCCACAGATTACAGAATGCATCCAGATGTGCTTCGGAAACTACTACTAGTCTTCGAGGGAACGATCAAAGCGTAGACAGTTTAAGACATTAATCCCATGGAGAAAAGTCCACATGGTGCTTATTGTGTTCAATGCCGATGCAATTTTTGTGTTTCATCAACACTCTGAAGGTCCACAGATTACAGAATGCATCCAGATGTGCTTCGGAGACTACTACTAGTCTTCCAGGGAACGATCAAAGCGTAGACAGTTTTACTCCCGTGGAGAAAAGTCCACATGGTGCTTATTGTGTTCAATGCCGATGCAATTTCGGTGTTTCATCAACATTCTGAAAGTCCACAGAATACAGAATGCATCCAGATGTGCTTCAGAAACTACTAATAGTCTTCCAGGAAACGATCAAAGCGTAGACAGTTTAAGACATTACTCCCATGGAGAAATGTCCGCATGGTGCTTATTGTGTTCAATGCCGATGCAATTTTTGTTTTTCATCAACACTCTGAACGTCCACAGATTACAACTATTCTTCCAGGGAACGATTAAAGCGTAGACAGTTTGAGACATTACTCCCATGGAGAAAAGTCAGCATGGGGCTTATTGAGTTCAATGCCGATGCAATTTTTGTGTTTCATCAACACTCTGAAGGTCCACAGATTACAGAATGCATCCAGATGTGCTTCGGAAACTACTACTAGTCTTCCAGTGAACGATCAAAGCGTAGACAGTTTAAGACATTACTACCATGGAGAAAAGTCCGCATGGTGCTTATTGTGTTCATTGCAGATGAAATTTCTATGTTTCATCAACACTCTGAAGGTCCACAGATTACAGAATGCCTTCAGATTTGCTTCGGAAACTACTACTAGTCTTCCACTAAACGATCAAAGCATAGACAATTAAAGGCATTCCTCCCATGGAGAAAACTCCACATGGTGCTTGTTGTGTTCAATGCCGATGCAATTTCTGTGTTTCATCAACACTCTGAAGGTCCACAGATAACAGAATGCCTCCAGATGTGCATCGGAAACTACTACTAGTCTTCCAGTGTACGATCAAAGCGTAGACAGTTTAAGACATTACTACCACGGAGAAAAGTCCGCATGGTGCTTATTGAGTTCAATGCCGATGCAATTTTTGTGTTTCATCAACACTCTGAAGGTCCACAGATTACAGAATGCATCCAGATGTGCTTCGGAAACTACTACTAGTCTTCCAGTGAACGATCAAAGCGTAGACAGTTTAAGACATTACTCCCATGGAGAAATGTCCGCATGGTGCTTATTGTGTTCAATGCCGATTCAATTTCTGTGTTTCATCACACTCTGAAAGACCACAGATTACAGAATGCATCCAGATGTGCTTCGGAAACTACTACTATTCCTCCAGGGAACGATCAAAGCGTAGACAGTTTAAGACATTACTCCAATGGAGAAAGGTCCGCAAGGTGCTTATTGTGTTCAATGCCGATTCAATTTCTGTGTTTCATCACACTCTGAAAGTCCACAGATTACAGAATGCATCCAGATGTGCTTCGGAAACTACTACTAGTCTTCCAGGGAACGATCAAAGCGTTGACAGTTTGAGACATTACTCCCATGGAGAAAAGTCCGCATGGTGCTTATTGTGTTCAATGCCGATGAATTGGTGTGTTTCATTAACACTCTGAAGGTCCACAGATTACAGAATGCATCCAGATGTGCTTCGGAAAAGACTACTAGTCTTCCAGTGAACGATTAAAGTGTAGACAGTTTAAAACATTACTCTCATGGAGGAAAGTCCCATGGTGCTTATTGTGTTCAATGCCGATGCAATTTCTTTTTTTCATCAACACTCTGAACTTCCACAGATCACAGAATGCCTCCAGATGTGCTTCGGAAACTACCATTAGTCTTCCAGTAAATGATCAAAGCATAGAAAGTTTAAGACTTTACTCCCATGGAGAAAAGTCACATGGTGCTTGTTGTGTTCAATGCCGATGCAATTTCTGTGTTTCATCAACACCCTGAAGGTCCACAGATTACAGAATGCCTCCAGATGTGCTTCGGAAACTACTACTATTCTTCCAGGGAACGATCAAAGCGTAGACAGATTGAGACATTACTCCCATGGAGAAAAGTCCGCATGGTGCTTATTGAGTTCAATGCCGATGCAATTTTTGTGTTTCATCAACACTCTGAAGGTCCACAGATTACAGAATGCATCCAGATGTGCTTCGGAAACTACTACTAGTCTTCCAGTGAACGATCAAAGCGTAGACAGTTTAAGACATTACTCCCATGGAGAAAAGTCCGCATGGTGCTTATTGTGTTCAATGCCGATTCAATATCTGTGTTTCATCACACACTGAAAGTCCACAGATTACAGAATGCATCCAGATGTGCTTCGGAAACTACCACTAATCTTCGAGGGAACGATCAAAGCGTAGACAGTTTAAGACATTACTCCCATGGAGAAAAGTCCACATGGTGCTTATTGTGTTCAATGCCGATGCAATTTCTGTGTTTCATAAACACTCTGAAGGTACACAGATTATAGAATGCATCCAGATGTGCTTCGGAAACTACTACTATTCTTCTAAGGAACGATCAAAGCGTAGACAGTTTAAGACATTACTCCAATGGAGAAAAGCCCGCATGGTGCTTATTGTGTTCAATGCCGATTCAATTTCTGTGTTTCATCAACACTCTGAAGGTCCACAGATTACAGAATGCATCCAAATGTGCTTCGGAAACTACTACTAGTCTTCCAGGGAACGATCAAAGCGTAGACAGTTTAATACATTACTCCCATGGAGAAAAGTCCGCATGGTGCTTATTGTGTTCAATGCCGATGCAATTTCTTTGTTTCATCAACACTCTGAAGGTCCACAGATTACAGAATGCCTCCAGATGTGCTTCGGAGACTACTACTAGTCTTACAGTGTACAATCAAAGTGTAGACAGTTTAAGACATTACTCCCATGGAGAAAAGTCCGCATAGTGCCTATTGTGTTCAATGCCGATGCAGTTTTTGTGTTTCGTCAACACTCTGAAGGTCCACAGATAACAGAATGCCTCCAGATGTGCATCGGAAACTACTACCAGTCTTCCAGTGTACGATCAAAGCGTAGACAGTTTAAGACATTACTACCATGGAGAAAAGCCCGCATGGTGGTTATTGTGCTCAATGCCGATGCAATTTTTGTGTTTCATCAACACTCTGAAGGTCCACAGATTACAGAATGCCTCCAGATGTGCTTCGGAAACTACTACTATTCTTCCAGGGAACGATCAAAGCGTAGACAGTTTGAGACATTACTCCCATTAAGAAAAGTCCGCATGGTGCTTATTGAGTTCAATGCCGATGCAATGTTTGTGTTTCATCAACACTCTGAAGGTCCACAGATTACAGAATGCATCCAGATGTGCTTCGGAAACTACTACTAGTCTTCCAGTGAACGATCAAAGCGTAGACAGTTTAAGACATTACTCCCATGGAGAAAAGTCCGCATGGTGCTTATTGTGTTCAATGCCGATTCAATTTCTGTGTTTCATCACACTCTGAAAGTCCACAGATTACAGAATGCATCCAGATGTGCTTCGGAAACTACTACTATTCTTCCAGGGAACGATCAAAGCGTAGACAGTTTAAGACATTACTCCAATGGAGAAAAGTCAGCATGGTGCTTATTTTTTCAATGCCAATTCAATTTCTGTGTTTCATCACACTGTGAAGGTCCACAGATTACAGAATGCATCCAAATGTGCTTCGGAAACTACTACTAGTCTTCCAGGGAACGATCAAAGCGTAGACAGTTTAAGACATTACACCCTTGGAGAAAAGTCCGCATGGTGCTTATTGTGTTCAATGCCAATACAATTTTTTTGTTTCATCAACACTCTGAAGGTCCACAGATTACAGAATGCCTCCAGATGTGCTTCGGAAACTACTTCTAGTCTTCCAGTGTACAATCAAAGTGTAGACAGTTTAAGACATTACTCCCATGGAGAAAAGTACGCATAGTGCTTATTGTGTTCAATACCGATGCAGTTTTTGTGTTTCATCAACACTCTGAAGGTTCACAGATTACAGAATACCTCCAGATGTGCTTCGGAAACTACTACTAGTCTTCCAGGGTCGATCAAAGCGTTGACAGTTTGAGACATTACTCCCATGGAGAAAAGTCCGCATGGTGCTTATTGTGTTCAATGCCGATGAAATGGTGTGTTTCATTAACACTCTGAAGGTCCACAGATTACAGAATGCATCCAGACGTGCTTCGGAAACTACTACTAGTCTTCCACTAAACGATCAAAGCATAGACAATTAAAGGCATTCCTCCCATGGAGAAAACTCCACATGGTGCTCGTTGTGTTCAATGCCGATGCAATTTCTGTGTTTCATCAACACTCTGAAAGTACACAGATTACAGAATGCCTCGAGATGTGCATCGGAAACTACTACTAGTCTTCCAGTGTACGATCAAAGCGTAGACAGTTGAAGACATTACTACCATGTAGAAAAGTCCGCATGGTGCTTATTGAGGTCAATGCCGATGCAATTTTTGTGTTTCATCAACACTCTGAAGGTCCACAGATTACAGAATGCATCCAGATGTGCTTCGGAAACTACTACTAGTCTTCCAGTGAACGATCAAAGCGTAGACAGTTTAAGACATTACTCCCATGGAGAAAAGTCCGCATGGTGCTTATTGTGTTCAATGCCGATTCAATTTCTGTGTTTCATCACACTCTGAAAGTCCACAGATTACAGAATGCATCCAGATGTGCTTCGGAAACTACTACTATTCTTCCAGGGAACGATCAAAGCGTAGACAGTTTAAGACATTACACCAATGGAGAAAAGTCCGCATGGTGCTTATTGTGTTCAATGCCGATTCAATTTCTGTGTTTCATCACACTCTGAAAGTCCACAGATTACAGAATGCATCCAGATGTGCTTCGGAAACTACTACTAGTCTTCCAGGGAACGATCAAAGCGTTGACAGTTTGAGACATTACTCCCATGGAGAAAAGTCCGCATGGTGCTTATTGTGTTCAATGCCGATGTATTGCTGTGTTTCATTAACACTCTGAAGGTCCACAGATTACAAAATGCATCCAGATGTGCTTCGGAAACTACTACTAGTCTTCCAGTGAACGATCAAAGTGTAGACAGTTTAAAACATTACTCTCATGGAGGAAAGTCCCATGGTGCTTATTGTGTTCAATGCCGATGCAATTTCTCTGTTTCATCAACACTCTGAACTTCCACAGATTACAGAATGCCTCCAGATGTGCTTCGGAAACTACCATTAGTCTTCCAGTAAACGATCAAAGCATAGACAGTTTAAGACTTTACTCCCATGGAGAAAAGTCACATGGTGCTTGTTGTGTTCAATGCCGATGCAATTTCTGTGTTTCATCAACACCCTGAAGGTCCACAGATTACAGAATGCCTCCAGATGTGCTTCGGAAACTACTACTAGTCTTCCAGGGAACGATCAAAGCGTAGACAGTTTAAGACATTACTCCCATGGAGAAAAGTCCGCATAGTGCCTATTGTGTTCAATGCCGATGCAGTTTTTGTGTTTCGTCAACACTCTGAAGGTCCACAGATAACAGAATGCCTCCAGATGTGCATCGGAAACTACTACTAGTCTTCCAGTGTACGATTAAAGCGTAGACAGTTTAAGACATTACTACCATGAAGAAAAGCCCGCATGGTGGTTATTGTGCTCAATGCCGATTCAATTTTTGTGTTTCATCAACACTTAGAAGGTCCACAGATTACAGAATGCCTCCAGATGTGCTTCGGAAACTACTACTATTCTTCCAGGGAACGATCAAAGCGTAGACAGTTTGAGACATTACTCCCATGGAGAAAAGTCCGCATGGTGCTTATTGAGTTCAATGCCGATGCAATTTTTGTGTTTCATCAACACTCTGAAGGTCCACAGATTACAGAATGCATCCAGATGTGCTTCGGAAACTACTACTAGTCTTCCAGTGAACGATCAAAGCGTAGACAGTTTAAGACATTACTCCCATGGAGAAAAGTCCGCATGGTGCTTATTGTGTTCAATGCCGATTCAATTTCTGTGTTTCATCACACTCTGAAAGTCCACAGATTACAGAATGCATCCAGATGTGCTTCGGAAACTACTACTATTCTTCCAGGGAACGATCAAAGCGTAGACAGTTTAAGACATTACTCCAATGGAGAAAAGTCAGCATGGTGCTTATTTTGTTCAATGCCAATTCAATTTCTGTGTTTCATCACACTGTGAAGGTCCACAGATTACAGAATGCATCCAAATGTGCTTCGGAAACTACTACTAGTCTTCCAGGGAACGATCAAAGCGTAGACAGTTTAAGACATTACACTCATGGAGAAAAGTCCGCATGGTGCTTATTGTGTTCAATGCCGATGCAATTTTTTTGTTTCATCAACACTCTGAAGGTCCACAGATTACAGATTGCCTCCAGATGTGCTTCGGAAACTACTTCTAGTCTTCCAGTGTACAATCAAAGTGTAGACAGTTTAAGACATTACTACCATGGAGAAAAGTCCGCATAGTGCTTATTGTGTTCAATGCCGATGCAGTTTTTGTGTTTCATCAACACTCTGAAGGTTCACAGATTACAGAATACCTCCAGATGTGCTTCGGAAACTACTACTAATCTTCCAGGGAACGTTCAAAGCGTTGACAGTTTGAGACATTACTCCCATGGAGAAAAGTCCGCATGGTGCTTATTGTGTTCAATGCCGATGAAATGGTGTGTTTCATTAACACTCTGAAGGTCCACAGATTACAGAGTGCATCCAGATGTGCTTCGGAAACTACTACTAGTCTTCCAGTGAACGATCAAAGTGTAGACAGTTTAAAACATTACTCTCATGGAGCAAAGTCCCATGGTGCTTATTGTGTTCAATGCCGATGCAATTTCTTTGTTTCATCAACACTCTGAAATTCCACAGATTACAGAATGCCTCCAGATGTGCTTCGGAAACTACCATTAGTCTTCCAGTAAACGATCAAAGCATAGACAGTTTAAGACTTTACTCACATGGAGAAAAGTCACATGGTGCTTGTTGTGTTCAATGCCGATGCAATTTCTGTGTTTCATCAACACTCTGAAGGTCCACAGATTACAGAATGCATCCAGATGTGCTTCGGAAACTACTACTATTCTTCTAGGGAACGATCAAAGCGTAGACAGTTTAAGACATTACTCCAAAGGAGAAAAGCCCGCATGGTGCTTATTGTGTTCAATGCCGATTCAATTTCTGTGTTTCATCACACTGTGAAGGTCCACAGATTACGGAATGCATCCAAATGTGCTTCGGAAACCACTACTAGTCTTCCTGGGAACGATCAAAGGGTAGACAGTTTAATACATTACTCCCATGGAGAAAAGACCGCATGGTGCTTATTGTGTTCAATGCCGATGCAGTTTTTGTGTTTCGTCAACACTCTGAACGTCCACAGATTACAGTATACCTCCAGATGTGCTTCGGAAACTACTACTAGTCTTCCAGGGAACGATCAAGGCGTTGACAGTTTGAGACATTACTCCCATGGAGAAAAGTCCGCATCGTGCTTATTGTGTTCAATGCCGATGCAATTTCTGTGTTTCATTAACACTCTGAAGGTCCACAGATTACAGAATGCCTCCAGATGTGCTTCGGAAACTACTACTAGTCTTCCAGTGTACGATCAAAGCGAAGACAATTTAAGACATTACTACCATGGAGTAAAGCCCGCGTGGTGCTTATTGTTTTCAATGCCGATGCAATTTTTGTGTTTCATCAACACTCTGAAGGTCCACAGATTACAGAATGCCTCCAGATGTGCTTCGGAAACTACTACTATTCTTCCAGGGAACGATCAAAGCGTAGACAGTTTGAGACATTACTCCCATGGAGAAAAGTCCGCATGGTGCTTATTGAGTTCAATGCCGATGCCATTTTTGTGTTTCATCAACACTCTGAAGGTCCACAGATTACAGAATGCATCCAGATGTGCTTCGGAAACTACTACTAGTCTTCCAGTGAACGATCAAAGCGTAGACAGTTTAAGACATTTCTCCCATTGAGAAAAGTCCGCTTGATGCTTATTGTGTTCAATGCCGATTCAATTCCTGTGTTTCATCACACTCTGATGAAAGTCCACAGATTACAGAATGCATCCAGATGTGCTTCGGAAACTACTACTATTCTTCCAGGGAACGATCAAAGCGTAGACAGTTTAAGACATTACTCCCATGGAGAAAAGTCCGGATGGTGCTTATTGTGTTCAATGCCGATGCAATTTCTGTGTTTCATCAACACTCTGAAGGTCCACAGATTACAGAATGCATCCAGATGTGCTTCGGAAACTACTACTGGTCTTCGAGGGAACGATCAAAGCGTAGACAGTTTAAGACATTACTCCCATGGAGAAAAGTCCGCATGGTGCTTATTGTGTTCAATGCCGATGCAATTTTTGTGTTTCATCAACACTCTGAAGGTCCACAGATTACAGAATGCATCCAGATGTGCTTCGGAAACCACTACTAGTCTTCGAGGGAACGATCAAAGCGTAGACAGTTTAAGACATTACTCCCATAAAGAAAAGTCCGCATGGTGCTTATTGTGTTCAATGCCGATGCAATTTTTGTGTTTTATCAACACTCTGAAGGTCCACAGCTTACAGAATGCATTCAGATGTGCTTCGGAAACTACTACTATTCTTCCAGGGAACGATCAAAGCGTAGACAGTTTAAGACATTACTCCAATGGAGAAAAGTCCGCATGGTGCTTATTGTGTTCAATGCCGATTCAATTTCTGTGTTACATCACACTGTGAAGGTCCACAGATTTCAGAATGCATCCAAATGTGCTTCGGAAACTACTACTAGTCTTCCAGGGAACGATCAAAGCGTAGACAGTTTAAGACATTACTCCAATGGAGAAAAGTCCGCATGGTGCTTATTGTGTTCAATGCCGATTGAATTTCTGTGTTTCATCAACACTCTGAAGGTCCACAGATTACAGAATGCCTCCAGATGTGCTTCGGAAACTACTACTAGTCTTCCAGTGTACAATCAATGTGTAGACAGTTTAAGACATCACTCCCATGGAGAAATGTCCGCATAGTGCTTATTGTGTTCAGTGCCGATGAATTTTTGTGTTTCATTATCACTCTGAAGGTCCACAGATTACAGAATGCATCCAGATGTGCTTCGGAAACTACTACTAGTCTTCCAGTGAACGATCAAAATGTAGACAGTTTAAAACATTACTCCCATGGAGGAAAGTCCCATGGTGCTTATTGTGTTCAATGCCGATGCAATTTCTTTGTTTCATCAACGCTTAGAAGGTCCACAGATTACAGAATGCCTCCAGATGTGCTTCGGAAACTACTACTAGTCTTCCAGTAAACGATCAAAGCATAGACAGTTTAAGACATTATTCCCATGGAGAAAAGTCCGCATGGTGCTTGTTGTGTTCAATGCCGATGCAATTTCTGTGTTTCATCAACACTCTGAAGGTCCACAGATTACAGAATGCCTCCAGATGTGCTTCGGAAACTACTACTAGTCTTCCAGGGAACGATCAAAGCGTAGACAGTTTAAGACATTACTCCAATGGAGAAAAGTCCGCATGGTGCTTATTGTGTTCAATTCTGATTCAATTTCTGTGTTTCATCAACACTCTGAAGGTCCACAGATTACAGAATGCCTCCAGATGTGCTTCGGAAACTACTACTATTCTTCCAGGGAACGATCAAAGCGTAGACAGTTTGAGACATTACTCCCATGGAGAAAAGTCCGCATGGTGCTTATTGAGTTCAATGCCGATGCAATTTTTGTGTTTCATCAACACTCTGAAGGTCCACAGATTACAGAATGCATCCAGATGCGCTTCGGAAACTACTACTAGTCTTCCAGTGAACGATCAAAGCGTAGACAGTTTAAGACATTACTCCCATGGAGAAAAGTCCGCATGGTGCTTATTGTGTTCAATGCCGATTCAATTTCTGTGTTTCATCACACTCTGAAAGTCCACAGATTACAGAATGCATCCAGATGTGCTTCGGAAACTACTACTATTCTTCCAGGGAACGATCAAAGCGTAGACAGTTTAAGACATTACTCCAATGGAGAAAAGTCAGCATGGTGCTTATTTTGTTCAATGCCAATTCAATTTCTGTGTTTCATCACACTGTGAAGGTCCACAGATTACAGAATGCATCCAAATGTGCTTCGGAAACTACTACTAGTCTTCCAGTGTACAATCAAAGTGTAGACAGTTTAAGACATTACTACCATGGAGAAAAGTACGCATAGTGCTTATTGTGTTCAATGCCGATGCAGTTTTTGTGTTTCATCAACACTCTGAAGGTTCACAGATTACAGAATACCTCCAGATGTGCTTCGGAAACTACTACTAATCTTCCAGGGAACGTTCAAAGCGTTGACAGTTTGAGACATTACTCCCATGGAGAAAAGTCCGCATGGTGCTTATTGTGTTCAATGCCGATGAAATGGTGTGTTTCATTAACACTCTGAAGGTCCACAGATTACAGAATGCATCCAGATGTGCTTCGGAAACTACTACTAGTCTTCCAGTGAACGATCAAAGTGTAGACAGTTTAAAACATTACTCTCATGGAGCAAAGTCCCATGGTGCTTATTGTGTTCAATGCCGATGCAATTTCTTTGTTTCATCAACACTCTGAAATTCCACCGATTACATAATGCCTCCAGATGTGCTTCGGAAACTACCATTAGTCTTAAAGTAAACGATCAAAGCATAGACAGTTTAAGACTTTACTCACATGGAGAAAAGTCACATGGTGCTTGTTGTGTTCAACGCCGATGCAATTTCTGTGTTTCATCAACACTCTGAAGGTCCACAGATTACAGAATGCCTCCAGATGTGCTTCGGAAACTACTACTATTCTTCCAGGGAACGATCAAAGCGTAGACAGTTTGAGACATTACTCCCATGGAGAAAAGTCCGCATGGTGTTTATTGAGTTCAATGCCGATGCAATTTTTGTGTTTCATCAACACTCTGAAGGTCCACAGATTACAGAATGCATCCAGATGTGCTTCGGAAACTACTACTAGTCTTCCAGTGAACGATCAAAGCGTAGACAGTTTAAGACATTACTCCCATGGGGAAAAGTCCGCATGGTGCTTATTGTGTTCAATGCCGATTCAATATCTGTGTTTCATCACACATTGAAAGTCCACAGATTACAGAATGCATCCAGATGTGCTTCGGAAACTACTACTAGTCTTCGAGGGAACGATCAAAGCGTAGACAGTTTAAGACATTACTCCCATGGAGAAAAGTCCGCATGGTGCTTATTGTGTTCAATGCCGATGCAATTTCTGTGTTTCATCAACACTCTGAAGGTCCACAGATTACAGAATGCATCCAGATGTGCTTCGGAAACTACTACTATTCTTCTAGGGAACGATCAAAGCGTAGACAGTTTAAGACATTACTCCAAAGGAGAAAAGCCCGCATGGTGCTTATTGTGTTCAATGCCGATTCAATTTCTGTGTTTCATCACACTGTGAAGGTCCACAGATTACAGAATGCATCCAAATGTGCTTCGGAAACCACTACTAGTCTTCCTGGGAACGATCAAAGGGTAGACAGTTTAATACATTACTCCCATGGAGAAAAGACCGCATGGTGCTTATTGTGTTCAATGCCGATGCAGTTTTTGTGTTTCGTCAACACTCTGAACGTCCACAGATTACAGTATACCTCCAGATGTGCTTCGGAAACTACTACTAGTCTTCCAGGGAACGATCAAGGCGTTGACAGTTTGAGACATTACTCCCATGGAGAAAAGTCCGCATCGTGCTTATTGTGTTCAATGCCGATGCAATTTCTGTGTTTCATTAACACTCTGAAGGTCCACAGATTACAGAATGCCTCCAGATGTGCTTCGGAAACTACTACTAGTCTTCCAGTGTACGATCAAAGCGAAGACAATTTAAGACATTACTACCATGGAGTAAAGCCCGCGTGGTGCTTATTGTGTTCAATGCCGATGCAATTTTTGTGTTTCATCAACACTCTGAAGGTCCACAGATTACAGAATGCCTCCAGATGTGCTTCGGAAACTACTACTATTCTTCCAGGGAACGATCAAAGCGTAGACAGTTTGAGACATTACTCCCATGGAGAAAAGTCCGCATGGTGCTTATTGAGTTCAATGCCGATGCCATTTTTGTGTTTCATCAACACTCTGAAGGTCCACAGATTACAGAATGCATCCAGATGTGCTTCGGAAACTACTACTAGTCTTCCAGTGAACGATCAAAGCGTAGACAGTTTAAGACATTTCTCCCATTGAGAAAAGTCCGCTTGCTGCTTATTGTGTTCAATGCCGATTCAATTCCTGTGTTTCATCACACTCTGATGAAAGTCCACAGATTACAGAATGCATCCAGATGTGCTTCGGAAACTACTACTATTCTTCCAGGGAACGATCAAAGCGTAGACAGTTTAAGACATTACTCCCATGGAGAAAAGTCCGGATGGTGCTTATTGTGTTCAATGCCGATTGAATTTCTGTGTTTCATCAACACTCTGAAGGTCCACAGATTACAGAATGCCTCCAGATGTGCTTCGGAAACTACTACTAGTCTTCCAGTGTACAATCAATGTGTAGACAGTTTAAGACATCACTCCCATGGAGAAATGTCCGCATAGTGCTTATTGTGTTCAGTGCCGATGAATTTTTGTGTTTCATTATCACTCTGAAGGTCCACAGATTACAGAATGCATCCAGATGTGCTTCGGAAACTACTACTAGTCTTCCAGTGAACGATCAAAATGTAGACAGTTTAAAACATTACTCCCATGGAGGAAAGTCCCATGGTGCTTATTGTGTTCAATGCCGATGCAATTTCTTTGTTTCATCAACGCTTAGAAGGTCCACAGATTACAGAATGCCTCCAGATGTGCTTCGGAAACTACTACTAGTCTTCCAGTAAACGATCAAAGCATAGACAGTTTAAGACATTATTCCCATGGAGAAAAGTCCGCATGGTGCTTGTTGTGTTCAATGCCGATGCAATTTCTGTGTTTCATCAACACTCTGAAGGTCCACAGATTACAGAATGCCTCCAGATGTGCTTCGGAAACTACTACTAGTCTTCCAGGGAACGATCAAAGCGTAGACAGTTTAAGACATTACTCCAATGGAGAAAAGTCCGCATGGTGCTTATTGTGTTCAATGCTGATTCAATTTCTGTGTTTCATCAACACTCTGAAGGTCCACAGATTACAGAATGCCTCCAGATGTGCTTCGGAAACTACTACTATTCTTCCAGGGAACGATCAAAGCGTAGACAGTTTGAGACATTACTCCCATGGAGAAAAGTCCGCATGGTGCTTATTGAGTTCAATGCCGATGCAATTTTTGTGTTTCATCAACACTCTGAAGGTCCACAGATTACAGAATGCATCCAGATGCGCTTCGGAAACTACTACTAGTCTTCCAGTGAACGATCAAAGCGTAGACAGTTTAAGACATTACTCCCATGGAGAAAAGTCCGCATGGTGCTTATTGTGTTCAATGCCGATTCAATTTCTGTGTTTCATCACACTCTGAAAGTCCACAGATTACAGAATGCATCCAGATGTGCTTCGGAAACTACTACTATTCTTCCAGGGAACGATCAAAGCGTAGACAGTTTAAGACATTACTCCAATGGAGAAAAGTCAGCATGGTGCTTATTTTGTTCAATGCCAATTCAATTTCTGTGTTTCATCACACTGTGAAGGTCCACAGATTACAGAATGCATCCAAATGTGCTTCGGAAACTACTACTAGTCTTCCAGTGTACAATCAAAGTGTAGACAGTTTAAGACATTACTACCATGGAGAAAAGTACGCATAGTGCTTATTGTGTTCAATGCCGATGCAGTTTTTGTGTTTCATCAACACTCTGAAGGTTCACAGATTACAGAATACCTCCAGATGTGCTTCGGAAACTACTACTAATCTTCCAGGGAACGTTCAAAGCGTTGACAGTTTGAGACATTACTCCCATGGAGAAAAGTCCGCATGGTGCTTATTGTGTTCAATGCCGATGAAATGGTGTGTTTCATTAACACTCTGAAGGTCCACAGATTACAGAATGCATCCAGATGTGCTTCGGAAACTACTACTAGTCTTCCAGTGAACGATCAAAGTGTAGACAGTTTAAAACATTACTCTCATGGAGCAAAGTCCCATGGTGCTTATTGTGTTCAATGCCGATGCAATTTCTTTGTTTCATCAACACTCTGAAATTCCACCGATTACATAATGCCTCCAGATGTGCTTCGGAAACTACCATTAGTCTTAAAGTAAACGATCAAAGCATAGACAGTTTAAGACTTTACTCACATGGAGAAAAGTCACATGGTGCTTGTTGTGTTCAACGCCGATGCAATTTCTGTGTTTCATCAACACTCTGAAGGTCCACAGATTACAGAATGCCTCCAGATGTGCTTCGGAAACTACTACTATTCTTCCAGGGAACGATCAAAGCGTAGACAGTTTGAGACATTACTCCCATGGAGAAAAGTCCGCATGGTGTTTATTGAGTTCAATGCCGATGCAATTTTTGTGTTTCATCAACACTCTGAAGGTCCACAGATTACAGAATGCATCCAGATGTGCTTCGGAAACTACTACTAGTCTTCCAGTGAACGATCAAAGCGTAGACAGTTTAAGACATTACTCCCATGGGGAAAAGTCCGCATGGTGCTTATTGTGTTCAATGCCGATTCAATATCTGTGTTTCATCACACATTGAAAGTCCACAGATTACAGAATGCATCCAGATGTGCTTCGGAAACTACTACTAGTCTTCGAGGGAACGATCAAAGCGTAGACAGTTTAAGACATTACTCCCATGGAGAAAAGTCCGCATGGTGCTTATTGTGTTCAATGCCGATGCAATTTCTGTGTTTCATCAACACTCTGAAGGTCCACAGATTACAGAATGCATCCAGATGTGCTTCGGAAACTACTACTATTCTTCTAGGGAACGATCAAAGCGTAGACAGTTTAAGACATTACTCCAAAGGAGAAAAGCCCGCATGGTGCTTATTGTGTTCAATGCCGATTCAATTTCTGTGTTTCATCACACTGTGAAGGTCCACAGATTACAGAATGCATCCAAATGTGCTTCGGAAACCACTACTAGTCTTCCTGGGAACGATCAAAGGGTAGACAGTTTAATACATTACTCCCATGGAGAAAAGACCGCATGGTGCTTATTGTGTTCAATGCCGATGCAGTTTTTGTGTTTCGTCAACACTCTGAACGTCCACAGATTACAGTATACCTCCAGATGTGCTTCGGAAACTACTACTAGTCTTCCAGGGAACGATCAAGGCGTTGACAGTTTGAGACATTACTCCCATGGAGAAAAGTCCGCATCGTGCTTATTGTGTTCAATGCCGATGCAATTTCTGTGTTTCATTAACACTCTGAAGGTCCACAGATTACAGAATGCCTCCAGATGTGCTTCGGAAACTACTACTAGTCTTCCAGTGTACGATCAAAGCGAAGACAATTTAAGACATTACTACCATGGAGTAAAGCCCGCGTGGTGCTTATTGTGTTCAATGCCGATGCAATTTTTGTGTTTCATCAACACTCTGAAGGTCCACAGATTACAGAATGCCTCCAGATGTGCTTCGGAAACTACTACTATTCTTCCAGGGAACGATCAAAGCGTAGACAGTTTGAGACATTACTCCCATGGAGAAAAGTCCGCATGGTGCTTATTGAGTTCAATGCCGATGCCATTTTTGTGTTTCATCAACACTCTGAAGGTCCACAGATTACAGAATGCATCCAGATGTGCTTCGGAAACTACTACTAGTCTTCCAGTGAACGATCAAAGCGTAGACAGTTTAAGACATTTCTCCCATTGAGAAAAGTCCGCTTGCTGCTTATTGTGTTCAATGCCGATTCAATTCCTGTGTTTCATCACACTCTGATGAAAGTCCACAGATTACAGAATGCATCCAGATGTGCTTCGGAAACTACTACTATTCTTCCAGGGAACGATCAAAGCGTAGACAGTTTAAGACATTACTCCCATGGAGAAAAGTCCGGATGGTGCTTATTGTGTTCAATGCCGATGCAATTTCTGTGTTTCATCAACACTCTGAAGGTCCACAGATTACAGAATGCATCCAGATGTGCTTCGGAAACTACTACTGGTCTTCGAGGGAACGATCAAAGCGTAGACAGTTTAAGACATTACTCCCATGGAGAAAAGTCCGCATGGTGCTTATTGTGTTCAATGCCGATGCAATTTTTGTGTTTCATCAACACTCTGAAGGTCCACAGATTACAGAATGCATCCAGATGTGCTTCGGAAACCACTACTAGTCTTCGAGGGAACGATCAAAGCGTAGACAGTTTAAGACATTACTCCCATAAAGAAAAGTCCGCATGGTGCTTATTGTGTTCAATGCCGATGCAATTTTTGTGTTTTATCAACACTCTGAAGGTCCACAGCTTACAGAATGCATCCAGATGTGCTTCGGAAACTACTACTATTCTTCCAGGGAACGATCAAAGCGTAGACAGTTTAAGACATTACTCCAATGGAGAAAAGTCCGCATGGTGCTTATTGTGTTCAATGCCGATTCAATTTCTGTGTTTCATCACACTGTGAAGGTCCACAGATTTCAGAATGCATCCAAATGTGCTTCGGAAACTACTACTAGTCTTCCAGGGAGTGATCAAAGCGTAGACAGTTTAAGACATTACTCCAATGGAGAAAAGTCCGCATGGTGCTTATTGTGTTCAATGCCGATTCAATTTCTGTGTTTCATCAACACTCTGAAGGTCCACGGATTACAGAATGCCTCCAGATGTGCTTCGGAAACTACTACTAGTCTTCCAGTGTACAATCAAAGTGTAGACAGTTTAAGACATCACTCCCATGGAGAAATGTCCGCATAGTGCTTATTGTGTTCAGTGCCGATGAATTTTTGTGTTTCATTATCACTCTGAAGGTCCACAGATTACAGAATGCATCCAGATGTGCTTCGGAAACTACTACTAGTCTTCCAGTGAACGATCAAAATGTAGACAGTTTAAAACATTACTCCCATGGAGGAAAGTCCCATGGTGCTTATTGTGTTCAATGCCGATGCAATTTCTTTGTTTCATCAACGCTTAGAAGGTCCACAGATTACAGAATGCCTCCAGATGTGCTTCGGAAACTACTACTAGTCTTCCAGTAAACGATCAAAGCATAGACAGTTTAAGACATTATTCCCATGGAGAAAAGTCCGCATGGTGCTTGTTGTGTTCAATGCCGATGCAATTTCTGTGTTTCATCAACACTCTGAAGGTCCACAGATTACAGAATGCCTCCAGATGTGCTTCGGAAGCCACTACTACTCTTCCAGTGTACGATCAAAGCGTAGACAGTTTAAGACATTACTACCATGGAGAAAAGCCCGCATGGTGGTTATTGTGTTCAATGCAAATGCAATTTTTGTGTTTCATCAACACTCTGAAGGTCCACAGATTACAGAATGCCTCCAGATGTGCTTCGGAAACTACTACTAGTCTTCCAGGGAACGATCAAAGCGTAGACAGTTTAAGACATTACTCCAATGGAGAAAAGTCCGCATGGTGCTTATTGTGTTCAATGCTGATTCAATTTCTGTGTTTCATCAACACTCTGAAGGTCCACAGATTACAGAATGCCTCCAGATGTGCTTCGGAAACTACTACTAGTCTTCCAGTGTACAATCAAATTGTAGACAGTTTAAGACATTACTCCCATGGAGAAAAGTCCGCATAGTGCTTATTGTGTTCAGTGCCGATGAATTTTTGTGTTTCATTATCACTCTGAAAGTCCACAGATTACAGAATGCCTCCAGATGTGCTTCGGAAACTACTACTACTCTTCCAGTGAACGATCAAAGTGTAGACAGTTTAAAACATTACTCCCATGGAGGAAAGTCCCATGGTGCTTATTGTGTTCAATGCCGATGCAATTTCTTTGTTTCATCAACACTTAGAAGGTCCACAGATTACAGAATGCCTCCAGATGTGCTTCGGAAACTACTACTAGTCTTCCAGTAAACGATCAAAGCATAGACAGTTTAAGACATTACTCCCATGGAGAAAAGTCCACATGGAGCTTGTTGTGTTCAATGCCGATGCAATTTCTGCGTTTCGTCAACACTCTGAAGGTCCAGAGATTACAGAATGCCTCCAGTTGTGCTTGGGAAAAATACTACTAGTCTTCCTGTGAACGATCAAAGCGTAGACAGTTTAAGACATTACTCCCATGGGGAAAAGTCCGCATGGTGCTTATTGTGTTCAATGCCGATGCAATTTCTGTGTTTCATCAACACTCTGAAGGTCCACAGATTACAGAATGCATCCAGATGTGCTTCGGAAACTAGTACTAGTCTTCGAGGGATCGATCAAAGCGTAGACAGTTTAAGACATTACTCCCATAGAGAAATGTCCGCATGGTGCTTATTGTGTTCAATGCCGATGCAATTTCTGTGTTTCATCAAGACTCTGAAGGTCCACAGATTACTGAATGCATCCAGATGTGCTTCGGAAACTACTACTATTCTTCCAGGGAACGATCAAATCGTAGACAGTTTAAGACATTACACCCATGGAGAAAAGTCCGCATGTTGCTTATTGTGTTCAATGCCGATGCAGTTTTTGTGTTTCATCAACAATCTGAACGTCCACAGATTACAGAATACCTCCAGATGTGCTTCGGAAACTACTACTAGTCTTCCAGGGAACGATCAAAGCGTTGACAGTTTGAGACATTACTCCCATAGAGAAAAGTCCACATGGCGCTTATTGTGTTCAATGCCGATGAATTGTTGTGTTTCATTAACACTCTGTAGGTCCACAGATTACAGAATGCATACAGATGTGCTTCTTAAACTACTACTAGTCTTCCAGTGACCGATCAAAGTGTAGACAGTTTAAAACATTACTCTCATGAAGAAAGTCCCATGGTGCTTATTGTGTTCAATGCCGATGCAATTTCTTTGTTTCATCAACACTCTGAACTTCCACAGACTACAGAATGCCTCCAGATGTGCTTCGGAAACTACCATTAGTCTTCCAGTTATCGATCAAAGCATAGACAGTTTAAGTCATTACTACCTTGGAGAAAAGCCCGCATGGTGCTTATTGTGTTCAATGTCGATGCAATTTTTGTGTTTCATCAACACTCTGAAGGTCCACAGATTACAGAATGCCTCCAGATGTGCTTCGGAAACTACTACTATTCTTCCAGGGAACGATCAAAGCGTAGACAATATGAGACATTACTCCCATGGAGAAACGTCCGCATGGTGCTTATTGAGTTCAATGCCGATGCAATTTTTGTGTTTCATCAACACTCTAAAGGTCCACAGATTACAGAATGCATCCAGATGTGCTTCGGAAACTACTACTAGTCTTCCAGTGAACGATCAAAGCGTAGACAGTTTAAGACATTACTCCCATGGAGAAAAGTCCGCATGGTGTTTATTGTGTTCAATGCCGATTCAATATCTGAGTTTCATCACACTCTGAAAGTCCACAGATTACAGAATGCATCCAGATGTGCTTCGGAAACTACTACTATTCTTCCAGGGAACGATCAAAGCGTAGACAGTTTAAGACATTACTCCCATGGAGAAAAGTCCGCATGGTGCTTATTGAGTTCAATGCCGATGCTTTTTTTGGGTTTAATCAACACTCTGAATGTCCACAGATTACAGAATGCATCCAAATGTGCATCGGAAACTACTACTAGTCATCCAGGGAACGATCAAAGCGTAGACAGTTAGAGACATTACTCCCATGGAGAAAAGTCCGCATGGAGCTTATTGAGTTCAATGCCGATGCTTTTTTTGTGTTTAATCAACACTCTGAATGTCCACAGATTACAGAATGCATCCAAATGTGCATCGGAAACTACTACTAGTCTTCCAGTGAACGATCAAAGCGTAGACAGTTTAAGACATTACTCCCATTGAGAAAAGTCCGCATGGTGCTTATTGTGTTCAATGCCGATTCAAATTCTGTGTTTCATCACACTCTGAAAGGCCACAGATTACAGAATGCATCCAGATGTGCTTCGGAAACTACTACTATTCTTCCAGGGAACGATCAAAGCGTAGACAGTTTAAGACATTACTCCCATGGAGAAATGTCCGCATGGTGCTTATTGTGTTCAATGCCGATGCAATTTCTGTGTTTCATCAACACTCTGAAGGTCCACAGATTACAGAATGCATCCAGATGTGCTTCGGAAACTACTACTAGGCTTCGAGGGAACGATCAAAGCGTAGACAGTTTAAGACATTATTACCATGGAGAAAAGTCCGCATGGTGCTTATTGTGTTCAATGCCGATGCAATTGCAATGTTTCATCAACACTCTGAAGGTCCACATATTACAGAGTGCCTCCAGATGTGCTTCGGAAACTACTACTAGTCTTCCAGTAAACGATCAAAGCATAGACAGTTTAAGACATTACTCCCATGGAGAAAAGTCCACATCGTGCTTGTTGTGTTCAATGCCGATGCAATTTCTGTGTTTCATCAACACTGAAGGTCCACAGATTACAGAATGCCTCCAGATGTGCTTCGGAAACTACTACTAGTCTTCCAGTGTACGATCAAAGCGTAGACAGTTTAAGACATTACTACCATGGAGAAAAGCCCGCATGGTGGTTATTGTGTTCAATGCCGATGCAATGTTTGTGTTTCATCAACACTCTGAAGGTCCACAGATTACAGAATGCCTCCAGATGTGCTTCGGAAACTACTACTATTCTTCCAGGGAACGATCAAAGCGTAGACAGTTTAAGACATTACTCCCTAAGAGAAAAGTCCGCATGGTGCTTATTGTGTTCAATGCCGATGCAATTTTTGTGTGTTATCAACACTCTGAAGGTCCACAGATTACAGAATGCATCCAGATGTGCTTCGGAAACTACTACTAGTCTTCGAGGGATCGATCAAAGCGTAGACAGTTTAAGACATTAGTCCCATAGAGAAATGTCCGCATGGTGCTTATTGTGTTCAATGCCGATGCAATTTCTGTGTTTCATCAACACTCTGAAGGTTCACAGATTACAGAATGCATCCAAATGTGCTTCGGAAGCTACTACTAGTCTTCCAGGGAACGATCAAAGCGTAGACAGTTTATGACATTACACCCATGGAGAAAAGTCCGCATGGTGCTTATTGTGTTCAATGCCGATGCAATTTCTTTGTTTCATCAACACTCTGAACGTCCACAGATTACAGAATGCCTCCAGATGTGCTTCGGAAGCTACTACTAGTCTTCCAGTGTACAATCAAAGTGTAGACAGTTTAAGACATTACTCCCATGGGGAAAAGTCCGCATGGTGCTTATTGTGTTCAATGCCGATGCAATTTCTGTGTTTCATCAACACTCTGAAGGTCCACCGATTACAGAATGCATCCAGATGTGCTTCGGAAACTACTACTAGTCTTCGAGGGATCGATCAAAGCGTAGACAGTTTAAGACATTACTCCCATAGAGAAATGACCGCATGGTGCTATTGTGTTCAATGCCGATGCAATTTCTGTGTTTCATCAACACTCTGAACGTCCACAGATTACAGAATGCATCCAAATGTGCTTCGGAAGCTACTACTAGTCTTCCAGGGAACGATCAAAGCGTAGACAGTTTAAGACATTACACCCATGGAGAAAAGCCCGCATGGTACTTATTGTGTTCAATGCGGATGCAGTTTTTGTGTTTCATCAACACTCTGAACGTCCACAGATTACAGAATACCTCCAGATGTGCTTCGGAAACTACTACTAGTATTCCAGGGAACGATCAAAGCGTTGACTGTTTGAGACATTACTCCCATAGAGAAAAGTCCGCATGGTGCTTATTGTGTTCAATGCCGATGAATTGTTGTGTTTCATTCACACTCTGTAGGTCCACAGATTACAGAATGCATCCACATGTGCTTCTTAAACTACTACTAGTCTTCCAGTGAACGATCAAAGTGTAGACAGTTTAAAACATTACTCTCATGGAGAAAGTCCCATGGTGCTTATTGTGTTCAATGCCGATGCAATTTCTTTGTTTCATCAACACTCTGAACTTCCAGAGACTACAGAATGCCTCCAGATGTGCTTCGGAAACTACCATTAGTCTTCCAGTAAACGGTCAAAGCATAGACAGTTTAAGACATTACTACCATGGAGAAAAGTCTGCATGGTGTTTATTGTGTTCAATGCCGATTCAATATCTGTGTTTCATCACACTCTGAAAGTCCACAGATTACAGAATGCATCTAGATGTGCTTCGGAAACTACTACTTTTCTTCCAGGGAACGATCAAAGCGTAGACAGTTTAAGACATTACTCCCATTGAGAAAAGTCCACATGGTGCTTATTGTGTTCAATGCCGATGAAATTTCTGTGTTTCATCAACACTCTGAAGGTCCACAGATTACAGAATGCCTATAGATGTGCTTCGGAAGCTACTACTAGTCTTCCAGGGAACGATCAAAGCGTAGACAGTTTCAGACATTACTCCCATTGAGAAAAGTCCGCATGGTGCTTATTGTGTTTAATGCCGATGCAATTTTTGTGTTTCATCAACACTCTGAAGGTCCACAGATTACAGAATGTATCCAGATATGCTTCGGAAACTACTACTAGTCTTCCAGGGAACGATCAAAGCGTAGACAGTTTAAGACATTACTCCCATGGAGAAAAGTCCGCATAGTGCTTATTGTGTTCAATGCCGATGCAGTTTTTGTGTTTCATCAACACTCTGAACGTCCACAGATTACAGTATACCTCCAGATGTGCTTCGGAAACTACTACTATTCTTCCAGGGAACGATCAAAGCGTAGACAGTTTGAGACATTACTCCCATGGAGAAAAGTCCGCATGGTGCTTATTGAGTTCAATGCCGATGCAATTTTTGTGTTTCATCAACACTCTAAAGGTCCACAGATTACAGAATGCATCCAGATGTGCTTCGGAAACTACTACTAGTCTTCCAGTGAACGATCAAAGCGTAGACAGTTTAAGACATTACTCCCATGGAGAAAAGTCTGCATGGTGTTTATTGTGTTCAATGCCGATTCAATATCTGTGTTTCATCACACTCTGAAAGTCCACAGATTACAGAATGCATCTAGATGTGCTTCGGAAACTACTACTATTCTTCCAGGGAACGATCAAAGCGTAGACAGTTTAAGACATTACTCCCATTGAGAAAAGTCCGCATGGTGCTTATTGTGTTCAATGCCGATGCAATTTCTGTGTTTCATCAACACTCTGAAGGTCCACAGATAACAGAATGCCTATAGATGTGCTTTGGAAACTACTACTAGTCTTCCAGGGAACGATCAAAGCGTAGACAGTTTGAGACATTACTCCCATTGAGAAAAGTCCGCATGGTGCTTATTGTGTTCAATGCCGATGCAATTTTTGTGTTTCATCAACACTCTAAAGGTCCACAGATTACAGAATGTATCCAGATATGCTTCGGAAACTACTACTAGTCTTCCAGGGAACGATCAAAGCGTAGACAGTTTAAGACATTACTCCCATGGAGAAAAGTCCGCATAGTGCTTATTGTGTTCAATGCCGATGCAGTTTTTGTGTTTCATCAACACTCTGAACGTCCACAGATTACAGTATACCTCCAGATGTGCTTCGGAAACTACTACTAGTCTTCCAGGGAACGATCAAAGCGTTGACAGTTTGAGACATTACTCCAATGGAGAAAAGTCCGCATGGTGCTTATTGTGTTCAATGCCGATGCAATTTCTGTGTTTCATTAACACTCTGAAGGTCCACAGATTACAGAATGCCTCCAGATGTGCTTCGGAAACTACTACTCGTCTTCCAGTGTACGATCAAATCTTAGACAGTTTAAGACACTACTACCATGGAGAAAAGTCAGCATGGTGCTTATTGTGTTCAATGCCGATGCAATTTTTGTGTTTCATCAACACTCTGAAGGTCCACAGATTACAGAATGCCTCCAGATGTGCTTCGGAAACCACTACTATTCTTCCAGGGAACGATCAATGCGTAGACAGTTAGAGACATTACTCCCATGGAGAAAAGTCCGCATGGTGCTTATTGAGTTCAATGCCGATGCTTTTTTTGTGTTTAATCAACACTCTGAATGTCCACAGATTACAGAATGCATCCAGATGTGCTTCGGAAACTACTACTAGTCTTCCAGTGAACGATCAAAGCGTAGACAGTTTAAGACATTACTCCCATTGAGAAAAGTCCGCATGGTGCTTATTGTGTTCAATGCCGATTCAAATTCTGTGTTTCATCACACTCTGAAAGTCCACAGATTATAGAATGCATCCAGATGTGCTTCGGAAACTACTACTATTCTTCCAGGGAACGATCAAAACGTAGACAGTTTAAGACATTACTCCCATGGAGAAAAGTCCGCATGGTGCTTATTGTGTTCAATGCCGATGCAGTTTCTGTGTTTCATCAACACCCTGAAGGTCCACAGATCACAGAATGCATCCAGATGTGCTTCGGACACTACTACTAGGCTTCGAGGGAACGATCAAAGCGTAGACAGTTTAAGACATTACTCCCATAGAGAAAAGTCCGCATGGTGGTTATTGTTTTCATTGCCGATGCAATTCTTCTGTTTCGTCAACACTCTGAAGGTCCACTGATTACAGAATGCATCCAGATGTGCTTCGGAAACTACTACTAGTCTTTCAGTGAACGATCAAAACGTAGACAGTTTAAGACATTATTACCATGGAGAAAAGTCCGCATGGTGCTTATTGTGTTCAATGCCGATGCAATTGCAATGTTTCATCATCACTCTGAAGGTCCACAGATTACAGAATGCCTCCAGATGTGCTTCGGAAACTACTACTAGTCTTCCAGTAAACGATCAAAGCATAGACAGTTTAAGACATTACTCCCATGGAGAAAAGTCCACATGGTGCTTGTTGTGTTCAATGCCGATGCAATTTCTGTGTTTCATCAACACTGAAGGTCCACAGATTACAGAATGCCTCCAGATGTGCTTCGGAAACTACTACTAGTCTTCCAGTGTACGATCAAAGCGTAGACAGTTTAAGACATTACTCCCATTGAGAAAAGTCCGCATGGTGCTTATTGTGTTCAATGCCGATTCAACTTCTGTGTTTCATCACACTGTGAAGGTTCACAGATTACAGAATGCATCCAAATGTGCTTCGGAAGCTACTACTAGTCTTCCAGGGAACGATCAAAGCGTAGACAGTTTATGACATTACACCCATGGAGAAAAGTCCGCATGGTGCTTATTGTGTTCAATGCCGATATAATTTCTTTGTTTCATCAACACTCTGAACGTCCACAGATTACAGAATGCCTCCAGATGTGCTTCGGAAGCTACTACTAGTCTTCCAGTGTACAATCAAAGTGTAGACAGTTTAAGACATTACTCCCATGGGGAAAAGTCCGCATGGTGCTTATTGTGTTCAATGCCGATGCAATTTCTGTGTTTCATCAACACTCTGAAGGTCCACCGATTACAGAATGCATCCAGATGTGCTTCGGAAACTACTACTAGTCTTCGAGGGATCGATCAAAGCGTAGACAGTTTAAGACATTACTCCCATAGAGAAATGACCGCATGGTGCTATTGTGTTCAATGCCGATGCATTTTCTGTGTTTCATCAACACTCTGAACGTCCACAGATTACAGAATGCATCCAAATGTGCTTCGGAAGCTACTACTAGTCTTCCAGGGAACGATCAAAGCGTAGACAGTTTAAGACATTACACCCATGGAGAAAAGCCCGCATGGTACTTATTGTGTTCAATGCGGATGCAGTTTTTGTGTTTCATCAACACTCTGAACGTCCACAGATTACAGAATACCTCCAGATGTGCTTCGGAAACTACTACTAGTATTCCAGGGAACGATCAAAGCGTTGACTGTTTGAGACATTACTCCCATAGAGAAAAGTCCGCATGGTGCTTATTGTGTTCAATGCCGATGAATTGTTGTGTTTCATTCACACTCTGTAGGTCCACAGATTACAGAATGCATCCACATGTGCTTCTTAAACTACTACTAGTCTTCCAGTGAACGATCAAAGTGTAGACAGTTTAAAACATTACTCTCATGGAGAAAGTCCCATGGTGCTTATTGTGTTCAATGCCGATGCAATTTCTTTGTTTCATCAACACTCTGAACTTCCACAGACTACAGAATGCCTCCAGATGTGCTTCGGAAACTACCATTAGTCTTCCAGTAAACGGTCAAAGCATAGACAGTTTAAGACATTACTACCATGGAGAAAAGTCCGCAGGGTGCTTATTGTGTTCAATGCCGATGCAATTTTTGTGTTTCATCAACACTCTGAAGGTCCACAGATTACAGAATGCCTCCAGATGTGCTTAGGAAACTGCTACTATTCTTCCAGGGAACGATCAAAGCGTAGACAGTTTGAGACATTACTCCCATGGAGAAAAGTCCGCATGGTGCTTATTGAGTTCAATGCCGATGCAATTTTTGTGTTTCATCAACACTCTAAAGTTCCACAGATTACAGAATGCATCCAGATGTGCTTCGGAAACTACTACTAGTCTTCCAGTGAACGATCAAAGCGTAGACAGTTTAAGACATTACTCCCATGGAGAAAAGTCCACATGGTGTTTATTGTGTTCAATGCCGATTCGATATCTGTGTTTCATCACACTCTGAAAGTCCACAGATTACAGAATGCATCCAGATGTGCTTCGGAAACTACTACTATTCTTCCAGGGAACGATCAAAGCGTAGACAGTTTAAGACATTACTCCCATTGAGAAAAGTCCGCATGGTGCTTATTGTGTTCAATGCCGATGAAATTTCTGTGTTTCATCAACACTCTGAAGGTCCACAGATTACAGAATGCCTATAGATGTGCTTCGGAAGCTACTACTAGTCTTCCAGGGAACGATCAAAGCGTAGACAGTTTCAGACATTACTCCCATGGAGAAAAGTCCGCATGGTGCTTATTGTGTTCAATGCCGATGCAATTTTTGTGTTTCATCAACACTCTGAAGGTCCACAGATTACAGAATGTATCCAGATATGCTTCGGAAACTACTACTAGTCTTCCAGGGAACGATCAAAGCGTAGACAGTTTAAGACATTACTCCCATGGAGAAAAGTCCGCATAGTGCTTATTGTGTTCAATGCCGATGCAGTTTTTGTGTTTCATCAACACTCTGAACGTCCACAGATTACAGTATACCTCCAGATGTGCTTCGGAAACTACTACTATTCTTCCAGGGAACGATCAAAGCGTAGACAGTTTGAGACATTACTCCCATGGAGAAAAGTCCGCATGGTGCTTATTGAGTTCAATGCCGATGCAATTTTTGTGTTTCATCAACACTCTAAAGGTCCACAGATTACAGAATGCATCCAGATGTGCTTCGGAAACTACTACTAGTCTTCCAGTGAACGATCAAAGCGTAGACAGTTTAAGACATTACTCCCATGGAGAAAAGTCTGCATGGTGTTTATTGTGTTCAATGCCGATTCAATATCTGTGTTTCATCACACTCTGAAAGTCCACAGATTACAGAATGCATCTAGATGTGCTTCGGAAACTACTACTATTCTTCCAGGGAACGATCAAAGCGTAGACAGTTTAAGACATTACTCCCATTGAGAAAAGTCCGCATGGTGCTTATTGTGTTCAATGCCGATGCAATTTCTGTGTTTCATCAACACTCTGAAGGTCCACAGATAACAGAATGCCTATAGATGTGCTTTGGAAACTACTACTAGTCTTCCAGGGAACGATCAAAGCGTAGACAGTTTGAGACATTACTCCCATTGAGAAAAGTCCGCATGGTGCTTATTGTGTTCAATGCCGATGCAATTTTTGTGTTTCATCAACACTCTAAAGGTCCACAGATTACAGAATGTATCCAGATATGCTTCGGAAACTACTACTAGTCTTCCAGGGAACGATCAAAGCGTAGACAGTTTAAGACATTACTCCCATGGAGAAAAGTCCGCATAGTGCTTATTGTGTTCAATGCCGATGCAGTTTTTGTGTTTCATCAACACTCTGAACGTCCACAGATTACAGTATACCTCCAGATGTGCTTCGGAAACTACTACTAGTCTTCCAGGGAACGATCAAAGCGTTGACAGTTTGAGACATTACTCCAATGGAGAAAAGTCCGCATGGTGCTTATTGTGTTCAATGCCGATGCAATTTCTGTGTTTCATTAACACTCTGAAGGTCCACAGATTACAGAATGCCTCCAGATGTGCTTCGGAAACTACTACTCGTCTTCCAGTGTACGATCAAATCTTAGACAGTTTAAGACACTACTACCATGGAGAAAAGTCAGCATGGTGCTTATTGTGTTCAATGCCGATGCAATTTTTGTGTTTCATCAACACTCTGAAGGTCCACAGATTACAGAATGCCTCCAGATGTGCTTCGGAAACCACTACTATTCTTCCAGGGAACGATCAATGCGTAGACAGTTAGAGACATTACTCCCATGGAGAAAAGTCCGCATGGTGCTTATTGAGTTTAATGCCGATGCTTTTTTTGTGTTTAATCAACACTCTGAATGTCCACAGATTACAGAATGCATCCAGATGTGCTTCGGAAACTACTACTAGTCTTCCAGTGAACGATCAAAGCGTAGACAGTTTAAGACATTACTCCCATTGAGAAAAGTCCGCATGGTGCTTATTGTGTTCAATGCCGATTCAAATTCTGTGTTTCATCACACTCTGAAAGTCCACAGATTATAGAATGCATCCAGATGTGCTTCGGAAACTACTACTATTCTTCCAGGGAACGATCAAAGCGTAGACAGTTTAAGACATTACTCCCATGGAGAAAAGTCCGCATGGTGCTTATTGTGTTCAATGCCGATGCAGTTTCTGTGTTTCATCAACACCCTGAAGGTCCACAGATCACAGAATGCATCCAGATGTGCTTCGGACACTACTACTAGGCTTCGAGGGAACGATCAAAGCGTAGACAGTTTAAGACATTACTCCCATAGAGAAAAGTCCGCATGGTGGTTATTGTTTTCATTGCCGATGCAATTCTTCTGTTTCGTCAACACTCTGAAGGTCCACTGATTACAGAATGCATCCAGATGTGCTTCGGAAACTACTACTAGTCTTTCAGTGAACGATCAAAGCGTAGACAGTTTAAGACATTATTACCATGGAGAAAAGTCCGCATGGTGCTTATTGTGTTCAATGCCGATGCAATTGCAATGTTTCATCATCACTCTGAAGGTCCACAGATTACAGAATGCCTCCAGATGTGCTTCGGAAACTACTACTAGTCTTCCAGTAAACGATCAAAGCGTTGACAGTTTGAGACATTACTCCCATGGAGAAAAGTCCACATGGTGCTTGTTGTGTTCAATGCCGATGCAATTTCTGTGTTTCATCAACACTGAAGGTCCACAGATTACAGAATGCCTCCAGATGTGCTTCGGAAACTACTACTAGTCTTCCAGTGTACGATCAAAGCGTAGACAGTTTAAGACATTACTACCATGGAGAAAAGCCCGCATGGTGGTTATTGTGTTCAATGCCGATGCAATTTTTGTGTTTCATCAACACTCTGAAGGTCCACAGATTACAGAATGCCTCCAGATGTGCTTCGGAAACTACTACTATTCTTCCAGGGAACGATCAAAGCGTAGACAGTTTAAGACATTAGTCCCATGGAGAAAAGTCCGCATGGTGCTTATTGTGTTCAATGCCGATTCAATTTCTGTGTTTCATCACACTCTGAAAGCCCACAGATTACAGAATGCATCCAGATGTGCTTCGGAAACTACTACTATTCTTCCAGGGAACGATCAAAGCGTAGACAGTTTAAGACATTACTCCCATAGAGAAATGTCCGCATGGTGCTTATTGTGTTCAATGCCGATGCAATTTCTGTGTTTCATCAACACTCTGAAGGTCCACAGATTACAGAATGCATCCAGATGTGCTTCGGAAACTACTACTATTCTTCCAGGGAACGATCAAAGCGTAGACAGTTTAAGACATAACTCCAAAGGAGAAAAGTCCGCATGGTGCTTATTTTGTTCAATGCCGAATCAATTTCTGTGTTTCATCACACTGTGAAGGTCCACAGATTACAGAATGCATCCAAATGTGCTTCGGAAGCTACTACTAGTCTTCCAGGGAACGATCAAAGCGTAGACAGTTTAAGACATTACACCCATGGAGAAAAGTCCGCATGGTGCTTATTGTGTTCAATGCCGATGCAATTTCTTTGTTTCATCAACACTCTGAAGGTCCACAGATTACAGAATGCCTCCAGATGTGCTTCGGAAACTACTACTAGTCTTCCAGTGTACAATCAAAGAGTAGACAGTTTAAGACATTACTCCCATGGGGAAAAGTCCGCATGGTGCTTATTGAGTTCAATGCCGATGCTTTTTTTGTGTTTAATCAACACTCTGAATGTCCACAGATTACAGAATGCATCCAGATGTGCTTCGGAAACTACTACTAGTCTTCCAGTGAACGATCAAAGCGTAGACAGTTTAAGACATTACTCCCATTGAGAAAAGTCCGCATGGTGCCTATTGTGTTCAATGCCGATTCAAATTCTGTGTTTCATCACACTCTGAAAGTCCACAGTTTACAGAATGCATCCAGATGTGCTTCGGAAACTACTACTATTCTTCCAGGGAACGATCAAAGCGTAGACAGTTTAAGACATTACTCCCATGGAGAAAAGTCCGCATGGTGCTTATTGTGTTCAATGCCGATGCAATTTCTGTGTTTCATCAACACTCTGAAGGTCCACAGATTACAGAATGCATCCAGATGTGCTTCGGAAACTACTACTAGGCTTCGAGGGAACGATCAAAGCGTAGACAGTTTAAGACATTACTCCCATAGAGAAAAGTCCGCATGGTGGTTATTGTTTTCATTGCCGATGCAATTTTTCTGATTCGTCAACACTCTGAAGGTCCACAGATTACAGAATGCATCCAGATGTGCTTCGGAAACTACTACTAGTCTCTCAGTTAACGAACAAAGCGTAGACAGTTTAAGACATTATTACCATGGAGACAAGTCCGCATGGTGCTTATTGTGTTCAATGCCGATGCAATTGCAATGTTTCATCAACACTCTGAAGGTCCACAGATTACAGAATGCCTCCAAATGTGCTTCGGAAACTACTACTAGTCTTCCAGTAAACGATCAAAGCGTAGACAGTTTCAGACATTACTCCCATGGAGAAAAGTCCGCATGGTGCTTATTGTGTTCAATGCCGATGCAATTTTTGTGTTTCATCAACACTCTGAAGGTCCACAGATTACAGAATGTATCCAGATATGCTTCGGAAACTACTACTAGTCTTCCAGGGAACGATCAAAGCGTAGACAGTTTAAGACATTACTCCCATGGAGAAAAGTCCGCATAGTGCTTATTGTGTTCAATGCCGATGCAGTTTTTGTGTTTCATCAACACTCTGAACGTCCACAGATTACAGTATACCTCCAGATGTGCTTCGGAAACTACTACTATTCTTCCAGGGAACGATCAAAGCGTAGACAGTTTGAGACATTACTCCCATGGAGAAAAGTCCGCATGGTGCTTATTGAGTTCAATGCCGATGCAATTTTTGTGTTTCATCAACACTCTAAAGGTCCACAGACTACAGAATGCATCCAGATGTGCTTCGGAAACTACTACTAGTCTTCCAGTGAACGATCAAAGCGTAGACAGTTTAAGACATTACTCCCATGGAGAAAAGTCTGCATGGTGTTTATTGTGTTCAATGCCGATTCAATATCTGTGTTTCATCACACTCTGAAAGTCCACAGATTACAGAATGCATCTAGATGTGCTTCGGAAACTACTACTATTCTTCCAGGGAACGATCAAAGCGTAGACAGTTTAAGACATTACTCCCATTGAGAAAAGTCCGCATGGTGCTTATTGTGTTCAATGCCGATGCAATTTCTGTGTTTCATCAACACTCTGAAGGTCCACAGATAACAGAATGCCTATAGATGTGCTTTGGAAACTACTACTAGTCTTCCAGGGAACGATCAAAGCGTAGACAGTTTGAGACATTACTCCCATTGAGAAAAGTCCGCATGGTGCTTATTGTGTTCAATGCCGATGCAATTTTTGTGGTTCATCAACACTCTAAAGGTCCACAGATTACAGAATGTATCCAGATATGCTTCGGAAACTACTACTAGTCTTCCAGGGAACGATCAAAGCGTAGACAGTTTAAGACATTACTCCCATGGAGAAAAGTCCGCATAGTGCTTATTGTGTTCAATGCCGATGCAGTTTTTGTGTTTCATCAACACTCTGAACGTCCACAGATTACAGTATACCTCCAGATGTGCTTCGGAAACTACTACTAGTCTTCCAGGGAACGATCAAAGCGTTGACAGTTTGAGACATTACTCCAATGGAGAAAAGTCCGCATGGTGCTTATTGTGTTCAATGCCGATGCAATTTCTGTGTTTCATTAACACTCTGAAGGTCCACGGATTACAGAATGCCTCCAGATGTGCTTCGGAAACTACTACTCGTCTTCCAGTGTACGATCAAATCTTAGACAGTTTAAGACACTACTACCATGGAGAAAAGTCAGCATGGTGCTTATTGTGTTCAATGCCGATGCAATTTTTGTGTTTCATCAACACTCTGAAGGTCCACAGATTACAGAATGCCTCCAGATGTGCTTCGGAAACCACTACTATTCTTCCAGGGAACGATCAATGCGTAGACAGTTAGAGACATTACTCCCATGGAGAAAAGTCCGCATGGTGCTTATTGAGTTCAATGCCGATGCTTTTTTTTGTGTTTAATCAACACTCTGAATGTCCACAGATTACAGAATGCATCCAGATGTGCTTCGGAAACTACTACTAGTCTTCCAGTGAACGATCAAAGCGTAGACAGTTTAAGACATTACTCCCATTGAGAAAAGTCCGCATGGTGCTTATTGTGTTCAATGCCGATTCAAATTCTGTGTTTCATCACACTCTGAAAGTCCACAGATTATAGAATGCATCCAGATGTGCTTCGGAAACTACTACTATTCTTCCAGGGAACGATCAAAGCGTAGACAGTTTAAGACATTACTCCCATGGAGAAAAGTCCGCATGGTGCTTATTGTGTTCAATGCCGATGCAGTTTCTGTGTTTCATCAACACCCTGAAGGTCCACAGATCACAGAATGCATCCAGATGTGCTTCGGACACTACTACTAGGCTTCGAGGGAACGATCAAAGCGTAGACAGTTTAAGACATTACTCCCATAGAGAAAAGTCCGCATGGTGGTTATTGTTTTCATTGCCGATGCAATTCTTCTGTTTCGTCAACACTCTGAAGGTCCACTGATTACAGAATGCATCCAGATGTGCTTCGGAAACTACTACTAGTCTTTCAGTGAACGATCAAAGCGTAGACAGTTTAAGACATTATTACCATGGAGAAAAGTCCGCATGGTGCTTATTGTGTTCAATGCCGATGCAATTTTTGTGTTTCATCAACACTCTGAAGGTCCACAGATTACAGAATGTATCCAGATATGCTTCGGAAACTACTACTAGTCTTCCAGGGAACGATCAAAGCGTAGACAGTTTAAGACATTACTCCCATGGAGAAAAGTCCGCATAGTGCTTATTGTGTTCAATGCCGATGCAGTTTTTGTGTTTCATCAACACTCTGAACGTCCACAGATTACAGTATACCTCCAGATGTGCTTCGGAAACTACTACTATTCTTCCAGGGAACGATCAAAGCGTAGACAGTTTGAGACATTACTCCCATGGAGAAAAGTCCGCATGGTGCTTATTGAGTTCAATGCCGATGCAATTTTTGTGTTTCATCAACACTCTAAAGGTCCACAGACTACAGAATGCATCCAGATGTGCTTCGGAAACTACTACTAGTCTTCCAGTGAACGATCAAAGCGTAGACAGTTTAAGACATTACTCCCATGGAGAAAAGTCTGCATGGTGTTTATTGTGTTCAATGCCGATTCAATATCTGTGTTTCATCACACTCTGAAAGTCCACAGATTACAGAATGCATCTAGATGTGCTTCGGAAACTACTACTATTCTTCCAGGGAACGATCAAAGCGTAGACAGTTTAAGACATTACTCCCATTGAGAAAAGTCCGCATGGTGCTTATTGTGTTCAATGCCGATGCAATTTCTGTGTTTCATCAACACTCTGAAGGTCCACAGATAACAGAATGCCTATAGATGTGCTTTGGAAACTACTACTAGTCTTCCAGGGAACGATCAAAGCGTAGACAGTTTGAGACATTACTCCCATTGAGAAAAGTCCGCATGGTGCTTATTGTGTTCAATGCCGATGCAATTTTTGTGGTTCATCAACACTCTAAAGGTCCACAGATTACAGAATGTATCCAGATATGCTTCGGAAACTACTACTAGTCTTCCAGGGAACGATCAAAGCGTAGACAGTTTAAGACATTACTCCCATGGAGAAAAGTCCGCATAGTGCTTATTGTGTTCAATGCCGATGCAGTTTTTGTGTTTCATCAACACTCTGAACGTCCACAGATTACAGTATACCTCCAGATGTGCTTCGGAAACTACTACTAGTCTTCCAGGGAACGATCAAAGCGTTGACAGTTTGAGACATTACTCCAATGGAGAAAAGTCCGCATGGTGCTTATTGTGTTCAATGCCGATGCAATTTCTGTGTTTCATTAACACTCTGAAGGTCCACGGATTACAGAATGCCTCCAGATGTGCTTCGGAAACTACTACTCGTCTTCCAGTGTACGATCAAATCTTAGACAGTTTAAGACACTACTACCATGGAGAAAAGTCAGCATGGTGCTTATTGTGTTCAATGCCGATGCAATTTTTGTGTTTCATCAACACTCTGAAGGTCCACAGATTACAGAATGCCTCCAGATGTGCTTCGGAAACCACTACTATTCTTCCAGGGAACGATCAATGCGTAGACAGTTAGAGACATTACTCCCATGGAGAAAAGTCCGCATGGTGCTTATTGAGTTCAATGCCGATGCTTTTTTTTGTGTTTAATCAACACTCTGAATGTCCACAGATTACAGAATGCATCCAGATGTGCTTCGGAAACTACTACTAGTCTTCCAGTGAACGATCAAAGCGTAGACAGTTTAAGACATTACTCCCATTGAGAAAAGTCCGCATGGTGCTTATTGTGTTCAATGCCGATTCAAATTCTGTGTTTCATCACACTCTGAAAGTCCACAGATTATAGAATGCATCCAGATGTGCTTCGGAAACTACTACTATTCTTCCAGGGAACGATCAAAGCGTAGACAGTTTAAGACATTACTCCCATGGAGAAAAGTCCGCATGGTGCTTATTGTGTTCAATGCCGATGCAGTTTCTGTGTTTCATCAACACCCTGAAGGTCCACAGATCACAGAATGCATCCAGATGTGCTTCGGACACTACTACTAGGCTTCGAGGGAACGATCAAAGCGTAGACAGTTTAAGACATTACTCCCATAGAGAAAAGTCCGCATGGTGGTTATTGTTTTCATTGCCGATGCAATTCTTCTGTTTCGTCAACACTCTGAAGGTCCACTGATTACAGAATGCATCCAGATGTGCTTCGGAAACTACTACTAGTCTTTCAGTGAACGATCAAAGCGTAGACAGTTTAAGACATTATTACCATGGAGAAAAGTCCGCATGGTGCTTATTGTGTTCAATGCCGATGCAATTGCAATGTTTCATCATCACTCTGAAGGTCCACAGATTACAGAATGCCTCCAGATGTGCTTCGGAAACTACTACTAGTCTTCCAGTAAACGATCAAAGCATAGACAGTTTAAGACATTACTCCCATGGAGAAAAGTCCACATGGTGCTTGTTGTGTTCAATGCCGATGCAATTTCTGTGTTTCATCAACACTGAAGGTCCACAGATTACAGAATGCCTCCAGATGTGCTTCGGAAACTACTACTAGTCTTCCAGTGTACGATCAAAGCGTAGACAGTTTAAGACATTACTACCATGGAGAAAAGCCCGCATGGTGGTTATTGTGTTCAATGCCGATGCAATTTTTGTGTTTCATCAACACTCTGAAGGTCCACAGATTACAGAATGCCTCCAGATGTGCTTCGGAAACTACTACTATTCTTCCAGGGAACGATCAAAGCGTAGACAGTTTGAGACATTACTCCCATAGAGAAAAGTCCGCATGGTGCTTATTGAGTTCAATGCCGATGCAATTTTTGTGTTTCATCAACACTCTGAAGGTCCACAGATTACAGAATGCATCAAGATGTGCTTCGGAAACTACTAGTAGTCTTCCAGTGAACGATCAAAGCGTAGACAGTTTAAGACATTAGTCCCATGGAGAAAAGTCCGCATGGTGCTTATTGTGTTCAATGCCGATTCAATTTCTGTGTTTCATCACACTCTGAAAGCCCACAGATTACAGAATGCATCCAGATGTGCTTCGGAAACTACTACTATTCTTCCAGGGAACGATCAAAGCGTAGACAGTTTAAGACATTACTCCCATAGAGAAATGTCCGCATGGTGCTTATTGTGTTCAATGCCGATGCAATTTCTGTGTTTCATCAACACTCTGAAGGTCCACAGATTACAGAATGCATCCAGATGTGCTTCGGAAACTACTACTATTCTTCCAGGGAACGATCAAAGCGTAGACAGTTTAAGACATTACTCCAAAGGAGAAAAGTCCGCATGGTGCTTATTTTGTTCAATGCCGAATCAATTTCTGTGTTTCATCACACTGTGAAGGTCCACAGATTACAGAATGCATCCAAATGTGCTTCGGAAGCTACTACTAGTCTTCCAGGGAACGATCAAAGCGTAGACAGTTTAAGACATTACACCCATGGAGAAAAGTCCGCATGGTGCTTATTGTGTTCAATGCCGATGCAATTTCTTTGTTTCATCAACACTCTGAAGGTCCACAGATTACAGAATGCCTCCAGATGTGCTTCGGAAACTACTACTAGTCTTCCAGTGTACAATCAAAGTGTAGACAGTTTAAGACATTACTCCCATGGGGAAAAGTCCGCATGGTGCTTATTGAGTTCAATGCCGATGCTTTTTTTGTGTTTAATCAACACTCTGAATGTCCACAGATTACAGAATGCATCCAGATGTGCTTCGGAAACTACTACTAGTCTTCCAGTGAACGATCAAAGCGTAGACAGTTTAAGACATTACTCCCATTGAGAAAAGTCCGCATGGTGCCTATTGTGTTCAATGCCGATTCAAATTCTGTGTTTCATCACACTCTGAAAGTCCACAGTTTACAGAATGCATCCAGATGTGCTTCGGAAACTACTACTATTCTTCCAGGGAACGATCAAAGCGTAGACAGTTTAAGACATTACTCCCATGGAGAAAAGTCCGCATGGTGCTTATTGTGTTCAATGCCGATGCAATTTCTGTGTTTCATCAACACTCTGAAGGTCCACAGATTACAGAATGCATCCAGATGTGCTTCGGAAACTACTACTAGGCTTCGAGGGAACGATCAAAGCGTAGACAGTTTAAGACATTACTCCCATAGAGAAAAGTCCGCATGGTGTTTATTGTTTTCATTGCCGATGCAATTTTTCTGATTCGTCAACACTCTGAAGGTCCACAGATTACAGAATGCATCCAGATGTGCTTCGGAAACTACTACTAGTCTTTCAGTGAACGAACAAAGCGTAGACAGTTTAAGACGTTATTACCATGGAGACAAGTCCGCATGGTGCTTATTGTGTTCAATGCCGATGCAATTGCAATGTTTCATCAACACTCTGAAGGTCCACAGATTACAGAATGCCTCCAAATGTGCTTCGGAAACTACTACTAGTCTTCCAGTAAACGATCAAAGCATAGACAGTTTAAGACATTACTCCCATGGAGAAAAGTCCACATGGTGCTTGTTGTGTTCAATGCCGATGCAATTTCTGTGTTTCATCAACACTGAAGGTCCACAGATTACAGAATGCCTCCAGATGTGCTTCGGAAACTACTACTAGTCTTCCAGTGTACGATCAAAGCGTAGACAGTTTAAGACATTACTACCATGGAGAAAAGCCCGCATGGTGGTTGTTGTGTTCAATGCCGATGCAATTTTTGTGTTTCATCAACACTCTGAAGGTCCACAGATTACAGAATGCCTCCAGATGTGCTTCGGAAACTACTACTATTCATCCAGGGAACGATCAAAGCGTAGACAGTTTGAGACATTACTCCCATAGAGAAAAGTCCGCATGGCGCTTATTGAGTTCAATGCCGATGCAATTTTTGTGTTTCATCAACACTCTGAAGGTCCACAGATTACAGAATGCATCCAGATGTGCTTCGGAAACTACTACTAGTCTTCCAGTGAACGATCAAAGCGTAGACAGTTTAAGACATTACTGCCATGGAGAAAAGTCCGCATGGTGCTTATTGTGTTCAATGCCGATTCAATTTCTGTGTTTCATCACACTCTGAAAGCCCACAGATTACAGAATGCATCCAGATGTGCTTCGGAAACTACTACTATTTTTCCAGGGAACGATCAAAGCGTAGACAGTTTAAGACATTACTCCCATAGAGAAATGTCCGCATGGTGCTTATTGTGTTCAATGCCGATGCAATTTCTGTGTTTCATCAACACTCTGAAGGTCCACAGATTACAGAATGCATCCAGATGTGCTTCGGAAACTACTACTATTCTTTCAGGGAACGATCAAAGCGTAGACAGTTAAGGACATTACTCCAATGGAGAAAAGTCCGCATGGTGCTTTCTTTGTTCAATCCCGAATCAATTTCTGTGTTTCATCACACTGTGAAGGTCCACAGATTACAGAATGCATCCAAATGTGCTTCGGAAGCTACTACTAGTCTTCCAGGGAACGATAAAAGCGTAGACAGTTTAAGACATTACTCCCATGGAGAAAAGTCCGCATAGTGCTTATTGTGTTCAATGCGCGATGAATTATTGTGTTTCATTAACACTCTGAAGGTCCACAGATTACAGAATGCATCCAGATGTGCTTCGGAAACTACTACTAGTCTTCCAGTGAACGATCAAAGCGTAGACAGTTTAAGACATTACTCCCATGGAGAAAAGTCCGCATGGTGCTTATTGTGTTCAATGCCGATTCAATATCTGTGTTTCATCACACTCTGAGAGTCCACAGATTACAGAATGCCTCCAGATGTGCTTCGGAACTACTACTAGTCTTCCAGGGAACGATCAAAGCGTAGACAGTTTAAGACATTACTCCCATGGAGAAAAGTCCGCATGGTGCTTAATGTGTTCAATGCCGATGCAATTTCTGTGTTTCATCAACACTCTGAAGGTCCACAGATTACAGAATGCCTCCAGATGTGCTTCGGAAACTACTACTAGTCTTCCAGTGAACGATCAAAGCGTAGACAGTTTAAGACATTACTCCCATTGAGAAAAGTCCGCATGGTGCTTATTGTGTTCAATGCCGATCAAATTCTGTGTTTCATCACACTCTGAAAGTTTAACGATTACAGAATGCATCCAGATGTGCTTCGGAAACTACTACTATTCTTCCAGGGAACGATCAAAGCGTAGACAGTTTAAGACATTACTCCCATGGAGAAAAGTCCGCAAGGTGCTTATTGTGTTCAATGCCGATGCAATTTCTGTGTTTCATCAACACTCTGAAGGTCCACAGATTACAGAATGTATCCAGATGTGCTTCGGAAACTACTACTAGGCTTCGAGGGAACGATCAAAGCGTAGACAGTTTAAGACATTACTCCCATAGAGAAAAGTCCGCATGGTGGTTATTGTTTTCATTGCCGATGCAATTTTTCTGTTTCGTCAACACTCTGAAGGTCCACAGATTACAGAATGCATCCAGATGTGCTTCGGAAACTACTACTAGTCTTTCAGTGAACGATCAAAGCGTAGACAGTTTAAGACATTATTACCATTGAGAAAAGTCCGCATGGTGCTTATTGTGTTCAACGCCGATGCAATTGCAATGTTTCATCATCACTCTGAAGGTCCACAGATTACAGAATGCCTCCAGATGTGCTTCGGAAACTACTACTAGTCTTCCAGTAAACGATCAAAGCATAGACAGTTTAAGACATTACTCCCATGGAGAAAAGTCCACATGGTGCTTGTTGTGTTCAATGCCGATGCAATTTCTGTGTTTCATCAACACTGAAGGTCCACAGATTACAGAATGCCTCCAGATGTGATTCGGAAACTACTACTAGTCTTCCAGTGTACGATCAAAGCGTAGACAGTTCAAGACATTACTACCATGGAGAAAAGCCCACATGGTGGTTATTGTGTTCAATGCCGATAGCAATTTTTGTGTTTCATCAACACTCTGAAGGTCCACAGATTACAGAATGCCTCCAGATGTGCTTCGGAAACTACTACTATTCTTCCAGGGAACGATCAAAGCGTAGACAGTTTGAGACACTACTCCCATAGAGAAATGTCCGCATGGTGCTTATTGAGTTCAATGCCGATGCAATTTTTGTGTTTCATCAACACTCTGAAGGTCCACAGATTACAGAATGCATCGAGATGTGCTTCGGAAACTACTACTAGTCTTCCAGTGAACGATCAAAGCGTAGACAATTTAAGACATTACTCCCATGGAGAAATGTCCGCATGGTGCTTATTGTGTTCAATGCCGATGCAATTTCTGTGTTTCATCAACACTCTGAAGGTCCACAGATTACAGAATGCATCCAGATGTGCTTCGGAAACTACTACTATTCTTCCAGGGAACGATCAAAGCGTAGACATTTGAAGACATTACTCCAATGGAGAAAAGTCCGCATGGTGCTTATTTTGTTCAATGCCGAATCAATTTCTGTGTTTCATCACACTGTGAAGGTCCACAGATTACAGATTGCATCCAAATGTGCTTCGGAAGCTACTACTAGTCTTCCAGGGAACGATCAAAGCGTAGACAGTTTAAGACATTACACCCATGGAGAAAAGTCCGCATGGTGCTTATTGTGTTCAATGCCGATGCAATTTCTTTGTTTCATCAACACTCTTAAGGTCCACAGATTACAGAATGCCTCCAGATGTGCTTCGGAAACTACTACTAGTCTTCCAGTGTACAATCAAAATGTAGACAGTTTAAGACATTACTCCCATGGGGAAAAGTCCGCATGGTGCTTATTGAGTTCAATGCCGATGCTTTTTTTTGTGTTTATTCAACACTCTGAATGTCCACAGATTACAGAATGCATCCAGATGTGCTTCGGAAACTACTACTAGTCTTCCAGTGAACGATCAAAGCGTAGACAGTTTAAGACATTACTCCCATTGAGAAAAGTCCGCATGGTGCCTATTGTGTTCAATTCCGATTCAAATTCTGTGTTTCACCACACTCTGAAAGTCCACAGATTACAGAATGCATCCAGATGTGCTTCGGAAACTACTACTATTCTTCCAGGGAACGATCAAAGCGTAGACAGTTTAAGACATTACTCCCATGGAGAAAAGTCCGCATGGTGCTTATTGTGTTCAATGCCGATGCAATTTCTGTGTTTCATCAACACTCTGAAGGTCCACAGATTACAGAATGCATCCAGATGTGCTTCGGAAACTACTACTAGGCTTCGAGGGAACGATCAAAGCGTAGACAGTTTAAGACATTATTACCATGGAGAAAAGTCCGCATGGTGCTTATTGTGTTCAATGCCGATGCAATTTTTGTGTTTCATCAACACTCGGAAGGTCCACAGATTACAGAATGCCTCCAGATGTGCTTCAGAAACTACTACTATTCTTCCAGGGAACGATCAAAGCGTAGCCAGTTTGAGACATTACTCCCATAGAGAAAAGTCCGCATGGTGCTTATTGAGTTCAATGCCGATGCAATTTTTGTGTTTCATCAACACTCTGAAGGTCCACAGATTACAGAATGCATCCAGATGTGCTTCGGAAACTACTACTAGTCTTCCAGTGAACGATCAAAGCGTAGACAGTTTAAGACATTACTCCCATGGAGAAAAGTCCGCATGGTGCTTATTGTGTTCAATGCCGATTCAATTTCTGTGTTTCATCACACTCTGAAAGCCCACAGATTACAGAATGCATCCAGATGTGCTTCGGAAACTACTACTATTTTTCCAGGGAACGATCAAGGCGTAGACAGTTTAAGACATTACTCCCATGGAGAAAAGTCCGCATGGTGCTTATTGTGTTCAATGCCGATTCAGTTTTTGTGTTTCATCAACACTCTGAAGGTCGACAGATTACAGAATGCCTATAGATGTGATTCGGAAACTACTACTAGTCTTCCAGGGAACGATCAAAGCGTAGACAGTTTGAGACATTACTCCCATGGAGAAAAGTCCGCATGGTGCCTATTGTGTTCAATGCCGATGCAATTTTTGTGTTTCATCAACACTCTGAAGGTCCACAGATTACAGAATGTATCCAGATATGCTTCGGAAACTACTACTAGTCTTCCAGGGAACGATCAAAGCGTAGACAGTTTAAGACATTACTCCCATGGAGAAAAGTCCGCATAGTGCTTATTGTGTTCAATGCCGATGCAGCGTTTGTGTTTCATCAACACTCTGAACGTCCACAGATTACAGTATACCTCCAGATGTGCTTCGGAAACTACTACTAGTCTTCCAGGGAACGAACAAAGCGTTGACAGTTTGAGACATTACTCCCATGGAGAAAAGTCCGCATGGTGCTTATTGTGTTCAATGCCGATGCAATTTCTGTGTTTCTTTAACACTCTTAAGGTCCACAGATTACAGAATGCCTCCAGATGTGCATCGGAAACTACTAGTAGTCTTCCAGTGTACGATCAAATCGTGGACAGTTTAAGACATTACTACCATGGAGAAAAGTCCGCATGGTGCTTATTGTGTTCAATGCCGATGCAATTTTTGTGTTTCATCAACACTCTGAAGGTCCACAGATTACAGAATGCCTCCAGATGTGCTTCGGAAACTACTACTATTTTTCCAGGGAACGATCAAAGCGTAGACAGTTTGAGATATTACTCCCATGGAGAAAAGTCCGCATGGTGCTTATTGAGTTCAATGCCGATGCTTTTTTTGTGTTTCATCAACACTGTGAAGGTCCACAGATTACAGAATGCATCCAGATGTGCTTCGGAAACTACTACTAGTCTTCCAGTGAACGATCAAAGCGTAGACAGTTTAAGACATTACTCCCATTGAGAAAAGTCCGCATGGTGCTTATTGTGTTCAATGCCGATTCAAATTCTGTGTTTCATCACACTCTGAAAGTCCACAGATTACACATTGCTTCCAGATGTGCTTCGGAAACTACTACTAGTCTTCCAGGGAACGATCAAAGCGTAGACAGTTTAAGACATTACTCCCATGGAGAAATATCCGCATGGTTCTTATTGTGTTCAATGCCGATGCAATTTCTGTGTTTCATCAACACTCTGAAGGTCCACAGATTACAGAATGCCTCCAGATGTGCTTCGGAAACTACTACTAGTCTTCCAGTGAACGATCAAAGCGTAGACAGGTTAAGACATTACTCCCATTGAGAAAAGTCCACATGGTGCTTATTGTGTTCAATGCCGATTCAAATTCTGTGTTTCATCACACTCTGAAAGTCCACAGATTACAGAATGCATCCAGATGTGCTTCGGAAACTACTACTATTCTTCCAGGGAACGATCAAAGCGTAGACAGTTTAAGACATTACTCCCATGGAGAAAAGTCCGCAAGGTGCTTATTGTGTTCAATGCCGATGCAATTTCTGTGTTTCATCAACACTCTGAAGGTCCACAGATTACAGAATGCATCGAGATGTGCTTCGGAAACTACTACTAGACTTCGAGGGAGCGATCAAAGCGTAGACAGTTTAAGACATTACTCCCATAGAGAAAAGTCCGCATGGTGGTTATTGTTTTCATTGCCGATGCAATTTTTCTGTTTCGTCAACACTCTGAAGGTCCACAGATTACAGAATGCATCCAGATGTGCTTCGGAAACTACTACTAGTCTTTCAGTGAACGATCAAAGCGTAGACAGTTTAAGACATTATTACCATGGAGAAAAGTCCGCATGGTGCTTATTGTGTTCAATGCCGATGCAATTGCAATGTTTCATCATCACTCTGAAGGTCCACAGATTACAGAATGCCTCCAGATGTGCTTCGGAAACTACTACTAGTCTTCCAGTAAACGATCAAAGCATAGACAGTTTAAGACATTACTCCCATGGAGAAAAGCACATGGTGCTTGTTGTGTTCAATGCCGATGCAATTTCTGTGTTTCATCAACACTGAAGGTCCACAGATTACAGAATGCCTCCAGATGTGCTTCGGAAACTACTACTAGTCTTCCAGTGTACGATCAAAGCGTAGACAGTTTAAGACATTACTACCATGGAGAAAAGCCCACATGGTGGTTATTGTGTTCAATGCCGATGCTATTTTTGTGTTTCATCAACACTCTGAAGGTCCACAGATTACAGAATGCCTCCAGATGTGCTTCGGAAACTACTACTATTCTTCCAGGGAACGATCAAAGCGTAGACAGTTTGAGACATTACTCCCATAGAGAAAAGTCCGCATGGTGCTTATTGAGTTCAATGCCGATGCAATTTTTGTGTTTCATCAACACTCTGAAGGTCCACAGATTACAGAATGCATCCAGATGTGCTTCGGAAACTACTACTAGTCTTCCAGTGAACGATAAAAGCGTAGACAATTTAAGACATTACTCCCATGGAGAAAAGTCCGCATGGTGCTTATTGTGTTCAATGCCGATTCAATTTCTGTGTTTCATCACACTCTGAAAGCCCACAGATTACAGAATGCATCCAGATGTGCTTCGGAAACTACTACTATTCTTCCAGGGAACGATCAAAGCGTAGACAGTTTAAGACATTACTCCCATAGAGAAATGTCCGCATGGTGCTTATTGTGTTCAATGCCGATGCAATTTCTGTGTTTCATCAACACTCTGAAGGTCCACAGATTACAGAATGCATCCAGATGTGCTTCGGAAACTACTACTATTCTTCCAGGGAACGATCAAAGCGTAGACAGTTTAAGACATTACTCCAATGGAGAAAAGTCCGCATGGTGCTTATTTTGTTCAATGCCGAATCAATTTCTGTGTTTCATCACACTGTGAAGGTCCACAGATTACAGAATGCATCCAAATGTGCTTCGGAAGCTACTACTAGTCTTCCAGGGAACGATCAAAGCGTAGACAGTTAAAGACATTACACCCATGGAGAAAAGTCCGCATGGTGCTTATTGTGTTCAATGCCGATGCAATTTCTTTGTTTCATCAACACTCTGAAGGTCCACAGATTACAGAATGCCTCCAGATGTGCTTCGGAAACTACTACTAGTCTTCCAGTGTACAATCAAATTGTAGACAGTTTAAGACATTACTCCCATATGGAAAAGTCCGCATGGTGCTTATTGAGTTCAATGCCGATGCTTTTTTTTGTGTTTATTCAACACTCTGAATGTCCACAGATTACAGAATGCATCCAGATGTGCTTCGGAAACTACTACTAGTCTTCCAGGGAACGATCAAAGCGTAGACAGTTTAAGACATTACTCCCATGGAGAAAAATCCGCATGGTGCTTATTGTGTTCAATGCCGATGCAATTTCTGTGTTTCATCAACACTCTGAAGGTCCACAGATTACAGAATGCCTCCAGATGTGCTTCGGAAACTACTACTAGTCTTCCAGTGAACGATCAAAGCGTAGACAGTTTAAGACATTACTCCCATTGAGAAAAGTCCACATGGTGCTTATTGTGTTCAATGCCGATTCAAATTCTGTGTTTCATCACACTCTGAGAGTCCTCAGATTACAGAATGCATCCAGATGTGCTTCGGAAACTACTACTAGTCTTCCAGGGAACGATCAAAGCGTAGACAATTTAAGACATTACTCCCATGGAGAAAAGTCCGCAAGGTGCTTATTGTGTTCAATGCCGATGCAATTTCTGTGTTTCATCAACACTCTGAAGGTCCACAGATTACAGAATGCATCCAGATGTGCTTCGGAAACTACTACTAGGCTTCGAGGGAGCGATCAAAGCGTAGACAGTTTAAGACATTACTCCCATAGAGAAAAGTCCGCATGGTGGTTATTGTTTTCATTGCCGATGCAATTTTTCTGTTTCGTCAACACTCTGAAGGTCCACAGATTACAGAATGCATCCAGATGTGCTTCGGAAGCTACTACTAGTCTTTCAGTGAACGATCAAAGCGTAGACAGTTTAAGACATTATTACCATGGAGAAAAGTCCGCATGGTGCTTATTGTGTTCAATGCCGATGCAATTGCAATGTTTCATCATCACTCTGAAGGTCCACAGATTACAGAATGCCTCCAGATGTGCTTCGGAAACTACTACTAGTCTTCCAGTAAACGATCAAAGCATAGACAGTTTAAGACATTACTCCCATGGAGAAAAGCACATGGTGCTTGTTGTGTTCAATGCCGATGCAATTTCTGTGTTTCATCAACACTGAAGGTCCACAGATTACAGAATGCCTCCAGATGTGCTTCGGAAACTACTACTAGTCTTCCAGTGTACGATCAAAGCGTAGACAGTTTAAGACATTACTACCATGGAGAAAAGCCCACATGGTGGTTATTGTGTTCAATGCCGATGCTATTTTTGTGTTTCATCAACACTCTGAAGGTCCACAGATTACAGAATGCCTCCAGATGTGCTTCGGAAACTACTACTATTCTTCCAGGGAACGATCAAAGCGTAGACAGTTTGAGACATTACTCCCATAGAGAAAAGTCCGCATGGTGCTTATTGAGTTCAATGCCGATGCAATTTTTGTGTTTCATCAACACTCTGAAGGTCCACAGATTACAGAATGCATCAAGATGTGCTTCGGAAACTACTACTAGTCTTCCAGTGAACGATCAAAGCGTAGACAGTTTAAGACATTACTCCCATGGAGAGAAGTCCGCATGGTGCTTATTGTGTTCAATGCCGATTCAATTTCTGTGTTTCATCACACTCTGAAAGCCCACAGATTACAGAATGCATCCAGATGTGCTTCGGAAACTACTACTATTCTTCCAGGGAACGATCAAAGCGTAGACAGTTTAAGACATTACTCCCATAGAGAAATGTCCGCATGGTGCTTATTGTGTTCAATGCCGATGCAATTTCTGTGTTTCATCAACACTCTGAAGGTCCACATATTACAGAATGCATCCAGATGTGCTTCGGAAACTACTACTATTCTTCCAGGGAACGATCAAAGCGTAGACAGTTTAAGACATTACTCCAATGGAGGAAAGTCCGCATGGTGCTTATTTTGTTCAATGCCGAATCAATTTCTGTGTTTCATCACACTGTGAAGGTCCACAGATTACAGAATGCATCCAAATGTGCTTCGGAAGCTACTACTAGTCTTCCAGGGAACGATCAAAGCGTAGACAGTTAAAGACATTACACCCATGGAGAAAAGTCCGCATGGTGCTTATTGTGTTCAATGCCGATGCAATTTCTTTGTTTCATCAACACTCTGAAGGTCCACAGATTACAGAATGCCTCCAGATGTGCTTCGGAAACTACTACTAGTCTTCCAGTGTACAATCAAATTGTAGACAGTTTAAGACATTACTCCCATGGGGAAAAGTCCGCATGGTGCTTATTGAGTTCAATGCCGATGCTTTTTTTTGTGTTTATTCAACACTCTGAATGTCCACAGATTACAGAATGCATCCAGATGTGCTTCGGAAACTACTACTAGTCTTCCAGTGAACGATCAAAGCGTAGACAGTTTAAGACATTACTCCCATTGAGAAAAGTCCGCATGGTGCCTATTGTGTTCAATGCCGATTCAAATTCTGTGTTTCATCACACTCTGAAAGTCCACAGATTACAGAATGCATCCAGATGTGCTTCGGAAACTACTACTATTCTTCCAGTTAACGATCAAAGCGTAGACAGTTTGAGACATTACTCCCATGGAGAAAAGTCCGCATGGTGCTTATTGTGTTCAATGCCGATGCAATTTCTGTGTTTCATCAACACTCTGAAGGTCCACAGATTACAGAATGCATCCAGATGTGCTTCGGAAACTACTACTAGGCTTCGAGGAAGCGATGAAAGCGTAGACAGTTTAAGACATTACTCCCATAGAGAAAAGTCCGCATGGTGGTTATTGTTTTCATTGCCGATGCAATTTTTCTGTTTCGTCAACACTCTGAAGGTCCACAGATTACAGAATGCATCCAGATGTGCTTCGGAAACTACTACTAGTCTTTCAGTGAACGATCAAAGCGTAGACAGTTTAAGACATTATTACCATGGAGAAAAGTCCGCATGGTGCTTATTGTGTTCAATGCCGATGCAATTGCAATGTTTCATCATCACTCTGAAGGTCCACAGATTACAGAATGCCTCCAGATGTGCTTCGGAAACTACTACTAGTCTTCCAGTAAACGATCAAAGCATAGACAGTTTAAGACATTACTCCCATGGAGAAAAGCACATGGTGCTTGTTGTGTTCAATGCCGATGCAATTTCTGTGTTTCATCAACACTGAAGGTCCACAGATTACAGAATGCCTCCAGATGTGCTTCGGAAACTACTACTAGTCTTCCAGTGTACGATCAAAGCGTAGAGAGTTTAAGACATTACTACCATGGAGAAAAGCCCACATGGTGGTTATTGTGTTCAATGCCGATGCAATTTTTGTGTTTCATCAACACTCTGAAGGTCCACAGATTACAGAATGCCTCCAGATGTGCTTCGGAAACTACTACTATTCTTCCAGGGAACGATCAAAGCGTAGACAGTTTGAGACATTACTCCCATAGAGAAAAGTCCGCATGGTGCTTATTGAGTTCAATGCCGATGCAATTTTTGTGTTTCATCAACACTCTGAAGGTCCACAGATTACAGAATGCATCCAGATGTGCTTCGGAAACTACTACTAGTCTTCCAGTGAACGATCAAAGCGTAGACAATTTAAGACATTACTCCCATGGAGAAAAGTCCGCATGGTGCTTATTGTGTTCAATGCCGATTCAATTTCTGTGTTTCATCACACTCTGAAAGCCCACAGATTACAGAATGCAACCAGATGTGCTTCGGAAACTACTACTATTCTTCCAGGGAACGATCAAAGCGTAGACAGTTTAAGACATTACTCCCATAGAGAAATGTCCGCATGGTGCTTATTGTGTTCAATGCCGATGCAATTTCTGTGTTTCATCAACACTCTGAAGGTCCACAGATTACAGAATGCATCCAGATGTGCTTCGGAAACTACTACTATTCTTCCAGGGAACGATCAAAGCGTAGACAGTTTAAGACATTACTCCAATGGAGAAAAGTCCGCATGGTGCTTATTTTGTTCAATGCCGATGCAATTTCTTTGTTTCATCACACTGTGAAGGTCCACAGATTACAGAATGCCTCCAGATGTGCTTCGGAAACTACTACTAGTCTTCCAGTGTACAATCAAATTGTAGACAGTTTAAGACATTACTCCCATGGGGAAAAGTCCGCATGGTGCTTATTGAGTTCAATGCCGATGCTTTTTTTGTGTTTATTCAACACTCTGAATGTCCACAGATTACAGAATGCATTTAGATGTGCTTCGGAAACTACTACTAGTCTTCCAGTGAACGATCAAAGCGTAGACAGTTTAAGACATTACTCCCATTGAGAAAAGTCCGCATGGTGCCTATTGTGTTCAATGCCGATTCAAATTCTGTGTTTCATCACACTCTGAAAGTCCACAGATTACAGAATGCATCCAGATGTGCTTCGGAAACTACTACTATTCTTCCAGGGAACGATCAAAGCGTAGACAGTTTGAGACATTACTCCCATGGAGAAAAGTCCGCATGGTGCTTATTGTGTTCAATGCCGATGCAATTTCTGTGTTTCATCAACACTCTGAAGGTCCACAGATTACAGAATGCATCCAGATGTGCTTCGGAAACTACTACTAGGCTTCGAGGAAGCGATCAAAGCGTAGACAGTTTAAGACATTACTCCCATAGAGAAAAGTCCGCATGGTGGTTATTGTTTTCATTGCCGATGCAATTTTTCTGTTTCGTCAACACTCTGAAGGTCCACAGATTACAGAATGCATCCAGATGTGCTTCGGAAACTACTACTAGTCTTTCAGTGAACGATCAAAGCGTAGACAGTTTAAGACATTATTACCATGGAGAAAAGTCCGCATGGTGCTTATTGTGTTCAATGCCGATGCAATTTTTGTGTTTCATCAACACTCGGAAGGTCCACAGATTACAGAATGCCTCCAGATGTGCTTCGGAAACTACTACTATTCTTCCAGGGAACGATCAAAGCGTAGCCAGTTTGAGACATTACTCCCATAGAGAAAAGTCCGCATGGTGCTTATTGAGTTCAATGCCGATGCAATTTTTGTGTTTCATCAACACTCTGAAGGTCCACAGATTACAGAATGCATCCAGATGTGCTTCGGAAACTACTACTAGTCTTCCAGTGAACGATCAAAGCGTAGACAGTTTAAGACATTACTCCCATGGAGAAAAGTCCGCATGGTGCTTATTGTGTTCAATGCTGATTCAGTTTCTGTGTTTCATCACACTCTGAAAGCCCACAGATTACAGAATGCATCCAGATGTGCTTCGGAAACTACTACTATTCTTCCAGGGAACGATCAAAGCGTAGACAGTTTAAGACATTACTCCCATAGAGAAATGTCCGCATGGTGCTTATTGTGTTCAATGCCGATGCAATTTCTGTGTTTCATCAACACTCTGAAGGTCCACAGATTACAGAATGCATCCAGATGTGCTTCGGAAACTACTACTATTCTTCCAGGGAACGATCAAAGCGTAGACAGTTTAAGACATTACTCCAATGGAGAAAAGTCCTCATGGTGCTTATTTTGTTCAATCCCGAATCAATTTCTGTGTTTCATCACACTGTGAAGGTCCACAGATTACAGAATGCATCCAAATGTGCTTCGGAAGCTACTACTAGTCATCCAGGGAACGATCAAAGCGTAGACAGTTTAAGACATTACACCCATGGAGAAAAGTCCGCATGGTGCTTATTGTGTTCAATGCCGATGCAATTTCTTTGTTTCATCAACACTCTGAAGGTCCACAGATTACAGAATGCCTCCAGATGTGCTTCGGAAACTACTACTAGTCTTCCAGTGTACGATCAAAGTGTAGACAGTTTAAGACATTACTCCCATGGGGAAAAGTCCGCATGGTGCTTATTGTGTTCAATGCCGATGCAATTTTTGTGTTTCATCAACACTCTGGAGGTCCACAGATTACAGAATGCATCCAGATGTGCTTCGGAAACTACTACTATTCTTCCAGGGAACGATCAAAGCGTAGACAGTTTGAGACATTACTCCCATGGAGAAAAGTCCGCATGGTGCTTATTGAGTTCAATGCCGATGCAATTTTTGTGTTTCATCAACACTCTGAAGGTCCACAGATTACAGAATGCATCCAGATGTGCCTCGGAAACTACTACTAGGCTTCGAGGGAACGATCAAAGCGTAGACAGTTTAACACATTACTCCCATAGAGAAAAGTCCGCATGGTGGTTATTGTTTTCATTGCCGATGCAATTTTTCTGTTTCGTCAACACTCTGGAGGTCCACAGATTACAGAATGCATCCAGATGTGCTTCGGAAACTACTACTAGTCTTTCAGTGAACGATCAAAGTGTAGACAGTTTAAGACATTATTACCATGGAGAAAAGTCGGCATGGTGCTTATTGTGTTCAATGCCGATGCAATTTTTGTGTTTCATCAACACTCGGAAGGTCCACAGATTACAGAATGCCTCCAGATGTGCTTCGGAAACTACTACTATTCTTCCAGGGAACGATCAAAGCGTAGCCAGTTTGAGACATTACTCCCATAGAGAAAAGTCCGCATGGTGCTTATTGAGTTCAATGCCGATGCAATTTTTGTGTTTCATCAACACTCTGAAGGTCCACAGATTACAGAATGCATCCAGATGTGCTTCGGAAACTACTACTAGTCTTCCAGTGAACGATCAAAGCGTAGACAGTTTAAGACATTACTCCCATGGAGAAAAGTCCGCATGGTGATTATTGTGTTCAATGCCGATTCAATTTCTGTGTTTCATCACACTCTGAAAGCCCATAGATTACAGAATGCATCCAGATGTGCTTCGGAAACTACTACTATTTTTCCAGGGAACGATCAAAGCGTAGACAGTTTAAGACATTACTCCCATAGAGAAATGTCCGCATGGTGCTTATTGTGTTCAATGCCGATGCAATTTCTGTGTTTCATCAACACTCTGAAGGTCCACACATTACAGAATGCATCCAGATGTGCTTCGGAAACTACTACTATTCTTCCAGGGAACGATCAAAGCGTAGACAGTTTAAGACATTACTCCAATGGAGAAAAGTCCGCATGGTGCTTATTTTGTTCAATCCCGAATCAATTTCTGTGCTTCATCACACTGTGAAGGTCCACAGATTACAGAATGCATCCAAATGTGCTTCGGAAGCTACTACTAGTCTTCCAGGGAACGATCAAAGCGTAGACAGTTTAAGACATTACACCCATGGAGAAAAGTCCGCATGGTGCTTATTGTGTTCAATGCCGATGCAATTTCTTTGTTTCATCAACACTCTGAAGGTCCACAGATTACAGAATGCCTCCAGATGTGCTTCGGAAACTACTACTAGTCTTCCAGTGTACAATCAAAGTGTAGACAGTTTAAGACATTACTCCCATGGGGAAAAGTCCGCATGGTGCCTATTGTGTTCAATGCCGATGCAATTTTTGTGTTTCATCAACACTCTGGCGGTCCACAGATTACAGAATGCCTCCAGATGTGCTTCGGAAACTACTACTATTCTTCCAGGGAACGATCAAAGCGTAGACAGTTTGAGACACTACTCCCATGGAGAAAAGTCCGCATGGTGCTTATTGTGTTCAATGCCGATGCAGTTTTTGTGTTTCATCAACACTCTGAAGGTCGACAGATTACAGAATGCCTATAGATGTGATTCGGAAACTACTACTAGTCTTCCAGGGAACGATCAAAGCGTAGACAGTTTGAGACATTACTCCCATGGAGAAAAGTCCGCATGGTGCCTATTGTGTTCAATGCCGATGAAATTTTTGTGTTTCATCAACACTCTGAAGGTCCACAGATTACAGAATGTATCCAGATATGCTTCGGAAACTACTACTAGTCTTCCAGGGAACGATCAAAGCGTAGACAGTTTAAGACATTACTCCCATGGAGAAAAGTCCGCATAGTGCTTATTGTGTTCAATGCCGATGCAGCGTTTGTGTTTCATCAACACTCTGAACGTCCACAGATTACAGTATACCTCCAGATGTGCTTCGGAAACTACTACTAGTCTTCCAGGGAACGAACAAAGCGTTGACGGTTTGAGACATTACTCCCATGGAGAAAAGTCCGCATGGTGCTTATTGTGTTCAATGCCGATGCAATTTCTGTGTTTCTTTAACACTCTTAAGGTCCACAGATTACAGAATGCCTCCAGATGTGCATCGGAAACTACTAGTAGTCTTCCAGTGTACGATCAAATCGTAGACAGTTTAAGACATTACTACCATGGTGAAAAGTCCGCATGGTGCTTATTGTGTTCAATGCCGATGCAATTTTTGTGTTTCATCAACACTCTGAAGGTCCACAGATTACAGAATGCCTCCAGATGTGCTTCGGAAACTACTACTATTTTTCCAGGGAACGATCAAAGCGTAGACAGTTTGAGATATTACTCCCATGGAGAAAAGTCCGCATGGTGCTTATTGAGTTCAATGCCGATGCTTTTTTTGTGTTTCATCAAAACTGAGAAGGTCCACAGATTACAGAATGCATCCAGATGTGCTTCGGAAACTACTACTAGTCTTCCAGTGAACGATCAAAGCGTAGACAGTTTAAGACATTACTCCCATTGAGAAAAGTCCGCATGGAGCTTATTGTGTTCAATGCCGATTCAAATTCTGTGTTTCATCACACTCTGAAAGTCCACAGATTACACAATGCTTCCAGATGTGCTTCGGAAACTACTACTATTCTTCCAGGGAACGATCAAAGCGTAGACAGTTTAAGACATTACTCCCATGCAGAAAAGTCCGCATGGTGCTTATTGTGTTCAATGCCGATGCAATTTCTGTGTTTCATCAACACTCTGAAGGTCCACAGATTACAGAATGCATCCAGATGTGCTTCGGAAACTACTACTAGTCTTCGAGGGAACGATCAAAGCGTAGACAGTTACAGACATTACTCCCATAGAGAAAAGTCCGCATGGTGGTTATTGTTTTCAATGCCGATGCAATTTTTGTGTTTCGTCAACACTCTGAAGGTCCACAGACTACAGAATGCATCCAGATGTGCTTCGGAAACTACTACTAGTCTTTCAGTGAATGATCAAAGCGTAGACAGTTTAAGACATTATTACCATGGAGAAAAGTCCGCATGGTGCTTATTTTGTTCAATGCCGATGCAATTTCAATGTTTCATCAACACTCTGAAGGTCCACAGATTACAGAATGCCTCCAGATGTGCTTCGGAAACTACTACTAGTCTTCCAGTAAACGATCAAAGCATAGACAGTTTAACCCATTGCTCCCATGGAGAAAAGTCCACATGGTGCTTGTTGTGTTCAATGCCGATGCAATTTCTGTGTTTCATCAACACTGAAGGTCCTCAGATTACAGAATGCCTCCAGATGTGCTTCGGAAGCTACTACCAGTCTTCCAGTGTACGATCAAAGCGTAGACAGTTTAAGACATTACTACCATGGAGAAAAGCCCGCATGGTGGTTATTGTGTTCAATGCCGATGCAATTTTTATGTTTCATCAACCCTCTGAAGGTCCACAGATTACAGAATGCCTCCAGATGTGCTTCGGAAACTACTACTATTCTTCCAGGGAAAGATCAAATCGTAGACAGTTTGAGACATTACTCCCATGGAGAAAAGTCCGCATGGTGCTTATTGAGTTCAATGCCGATGCAATTTTTGTGTTTCATCAACACTCTGAAGGTCCACAGATTACAGAATGCATCCAGATGTGCTTCGGAAACTACTACTAGTCTTCCAGGCAACGATCAAAGCGTAGACAGTTTAAGACATTACTCCAATGGAGAAAAGTCCGCATGGTGCTTATTGTGTTCAATGCCGATGCAATTTTTGTGTTTTATCAACACTCTGAAGGTCCACAGATTACAGAATGCATCCAGATGTGCTTCGGAAACTACTACTATTCTTCCAGGGAACGATCAAAGCGTAGACAGTTTAAGACATTACTCCAATGGAGAAAAGTCCGCATGGTGCTTATTGTGTTCAATGCCGATTCAATTTCTGTGTTTCATCACACTGTGAAGGTCCACAGATTACAGAATGCATCCAAATGTGCTTCGGAAACTACTACTAGTCTTCCAGGGAACGATCAAAGCGTAGACAGTTTACGACATCACACCCATGGAGAAAAGTCCGCATGGGGCTTATTGTGTACAATGCCGATGCAATTTCTTTGTTTCATCAACACTCTGAAGGTCCACAGATTACAGAATGCCTCCAGATGTGCTTCGGAAACTACTACTAGTCTTCCAGTGTACAATCGGAGTGTAGACAGTTTAAGACATAACTCCCATGGAGAAAAGTCCGCATAGTGCTTATTGTGTTCAATGCCGATGCAGTTTTTGTGTTTCATCAACACTCTGAACGTCCACAGATTACAGAATACCTCCAGATGTGCTTCGGAAACTACTACTAGTCTTCCAGGGAACGATCAAAGCGTTGACTGTTTGAGACATTACTTCCATGGAGGAAAGTCCGCATGGTGCTTATTGTGTTCAATGCCGATGCAATTTTTGTGTTTCATCAACACTCTGAAGGTCCACAGATTACAGAATGTATCCAGATATGCTTCGGAAACTACTACTAGTCTTCCAGTGAACGATCAAAGCGTAGACAGTTTAAGACATTACTCCCATAGAGAAAAGTCCACATGGTGCTTATTGTGTTCAATGCCGATGCAATTTCTGTGTTTCATCAACACTCTGAAGGTCCACAGATTACAGAATGCATCCAGATGTGCTTCGGAAACTACTACTATTCTTCCAGGGAACGATAAAATCGTAGACTGTTTAATACATTACTCCAATCGAGTAAAGTCCGCATGGTGCTTATTTTGCTCAATGCTGATTCAATTTCTGTGTTTCATCACACTGTGAAGGTCCACAGATTACAGAATGCATCCAAATGTGCTTCGCAAACTACTACTAGTCTTCCAGGGAACGATCAAAGCGTAGACAGTATAAGACATTACACCCATGGAGAAAAGTCGGCATGGTGCTTATTGTGTTCAATGCCGATGCAATTTCTGTGTTTCATCAACACTCTGAAGGTCCAGAGATTACAGAATGCCTGCAGATGTGCTTCGGAAACTACTACTAGTCTTCCAGTGTACGATCAAAGCGTGGACAGTTTAAGACATTACTACCATTGAGAAAAGCCCGCATGTTGCTTATTGTGTTCAATGCCGATGCAATTATTGTGTTTCATCAACACTCTGAAGGTCCACAGATTACAGAATGCCTCCAGATGTGCTTCGGAAACTACTACAATTCTTCCAGGGAACGATCAAAGCGTAGACAGTTTGAGACATTACTCCCATGGAGAAAAGTCCGCATGGTGCTTATTGAGTACAATGCCGATGCAATTTTTGTGTTTCATCAACACTCTGAAGGTCCACAGATTACAGAATGCATCCAGATGTGCTTCGGAAACTACTACTAGTCTTCCAGTGAACGATCAAAGCGCAGACAGTTTAAGACATTACTCCCATGGAGAAAAGTCCGCATGGTGCTTATTGTGTTCAATGCCGATTCAATATCTGTGTTTCATCACATTCTGAAAGTCCACAGATTACAGAATGCATTCAGATGTGCTTCGGAAACTACTACTAGTCTTCCAGTGTACAATCAAAGTGTAGACAGTTTAAGACACTACTCCCATGGAGAAAAGTCCGCATACTGCTTATTGTGTTCAATGCCGATGCAGTTTTTGTGTTTCATCAACACTCTGAACGTCCACAGATTACAGTATACCTCCAGATGTGCTTCGGAAACTACTACTAGTCTTCCAGGGAACGATCAAAGCGTTGACAGTTTGAGACATTACTCCCATGGAGAAAAGTCCGCATGGTGCTTATTGTGTTCAATGCCGATGCAATTTGTGTGTTTCATTAACACTCTGAAGGTCCACAGATTACAGAATGCCTCCAGATGTGCTTCGGAAACTACTACCAGTCTTCCAGTGTACGATCAAAGCGTAGACAGTTTAAGACATTACTACCATGGAGAAAAGCCCGCATGGTGTTTATTGTGTTCAATGCTGATGCAATTTTTGTGTTTCATCAACACTCTGAAGGTCCACAGATTACAGAATGCCTCCAGATGTGCTTCGGAAACTACTACTATTCTTCCAGGGAACGATCAAAGCGTAGACAGTTTAAGACATTACTCCCATGGAGAAAAGTCCACATGGTGCTTGTTGTGTTCAATGCCGATGCAATTTCTGTGTTTCATCAACACTCTCAAGGTCCACAGATTACAGAATGTATCCAGATATGCTTCGGAAACTACTACTAGTCTTCCAGTGAACGATCAAAGCGTAGACAGTTTAAGACATTACTCCAATGGAGAAAAGTACGCATGGTTCTTATTTTGTTCAATGCCGATGCAATTTCTGTGTTTCATCAACACTCTGAAGGTCCAGAGATTACAGAATGAATCCAGATGTGCTTGGGAAAAATACTACTAGTCTTCCTGTGAACGATCAAAGCGTAGACAGTTAAAGACATTACTCCCATGGGGAAAAGTCCGCATGGTGCTTATTTTGTTCAACCCCGATGCAATTTCTGTGTTTCATCAACACTCTGAAGGTCCACAGATTACAGAATGCATACAAATGTGCTTCGGAAACTACTACTAGTCTTCCAGGGAACGATCAAAGCGTTGACAGTTTGAGACATTACTCCCATGGAGAAAAGTCCGCATGGTGCTTATTGAGTTCAATGCCGAAGCAATTTTTGTGTTTCATCAACACTCTGAAGGTCCACAGATTACAGAATGCATCCAGATGTGCTGCGGAAACTACTACTAGTCTTCCAGTAGACGATCAAAGCGTAGACAGTTTAAGACATTACTCCCATGGAGAAAAGTCCGCATGGTGCTTATAGAGTTCAATGCCGAAGCAATTTTTGTGTTTCATCAACACTCTGAAGGTCCACAGATTACAGAATGCATCCAGATGTGCTGCGGAAACTACTACTAGTCTTCCAGTAAACGATCAAAGCGTAGACAGTTTAAGACATTACTGCCATTGAGAAAAGTCCGCATGGTGCCTATTGTGTTCAATGCCGATTCAAATTCTGTGTTTCATCACACTCTGAAAGTCCACAGATTACAGAATGCATCCAGATGTGCTTCGGAAACTACTACTATTCTTCCAGGGAACGATCAAAGCGTAGACAGTTTAAGACATTACTCCCATGGAGAAAGTCCGCATGGTGCTTATTGTGTTCAATGCCGATGCAATTTCTGTGTTTCATCAACACTCTGAAGGTCCACAGATTACAGAATGCATCCAGATGTGCTTCGGAAACTACTACTAGGCTTCGAGGGAACGATCAAAGCGTAGACAATTTAAGACATTACTCCCATAGAGAAAAGTCCGCATGGTGGTTATTGTTTTCATTGCCGATGCAATTTTTCTGTTTCGTCAACACTCTGAAGGTCCACAGATTACAGAATGCATCCAGATGTGCTTCGGAAACTACTACTAGTCTTTCAGTGAACGATCAAAGCGTAGACAGTTTAAGACATTATTACCATGGGGAAAAGTCCGCATGGTGCTCATTGTGTTCAATGCCGATGCAATTTTTGTGTTTCATCAACACTCGGAAGGTCCACAGATTACAGAATGCCTCCAGATGTGCTTCGGAAACTACTACTATTCTTCCAGGGAACGATCAAAGCGTAGCCAGTTTGAGACATTACTCCCATAGAGAAAAGTCCGCATGGTGCTTATTGTGTTCAATGCAGATAAAATTTCTATGTTTCATCAACACTCTGAAGGTCCACAGATTACAGAATGCATTCAGATGTGCTTCGGAAAATACTACTAGTCTTCCAGTAAACGATCAAAGCATAGACAGATAAAGGCATTACTCCCATGGAGAAAACTCCACATGGTGCTTGTTGTGTTCAATGCCGATGCAATTTCTGTGTTTCATCAACACTCTGAAGGGCCACAGATAACAGAATGCCTCCAGATGTGCATCGGAAACTACTACTAGTCTTCCAGTGTACGATCAAAGCGTAGACAGTTTAAGACATTACTCCCATGGAGAAAAGTCGGCATGGTTCTTATTTTGTTCAATGCCGATGCAATTTCTGTGTTTCATCAACACTCTGAAGGTCCAGAGATTACAGAATGCCTCCAGATGTGCTTGGGAAAAATACTACTAGTCTTCCTGCGAATGATCAAAGCGTAGACAGTTTAAGACATTACTCCCATGGGGAAAATTCCGCATGGTGCTTATTGTGTTCAACCCCGATGCAATTTCTGTGTTTCATCAACACTCTGAAGGTCCACAGATTACAGAATGCATCCAGATGTGCTTCGGAAACTACTACTAGTCTTCGAGGGAACGATCAAAGCGTAGACAGTTTAAGACATTACTCCCATAGAGAAAAGTCCACATGGTGCTTATTGTGTTCAATGCCGATGCAATTTCTGTGTTTCATCAACACTCTGAAGGTCCACAGATTACAGAATGCATCCAGATGTGCTTCGGAAACTACTACTATTCTTCCAGGGAACGATAAAATCGTAGACTGTTTAATACATTACTCCAATCGAGTAAAGTCCGCATGGTGCTTATTTTGTTCAATGCTGATTCAATTTCTGTGTTTCATCACACTGTGAAGGTCCACAGATTACAGAATGCATCCAAATGTGCTTCGCAAACTACTACTAGTCTTCCAGGGAACGATCAAAGCGTAGACAGTATAAGACATTACACCCATGGAGAAAAGTCGGCATGGTGCTTATTGTGTTCAATGCCGATGCAATTTCTGTGTTTCATCAACACTCTGAAGGTCCATAGATTACAGAATGCCTGCAGATGTGCTTCGGAAACTACTACTAGTCTTCCAGTGTACGATCAAAGCGTGGACAGTTTAAGACATTACTACCATTGAGAAAAGCCCGCATGGTGCTTATTGTGTTCAAAGCCGATGCAATTATTGTGTTTCATCAACACTCTGAAGGTCCACAGATTACAGAATGCATCCAGATGTGCTTCGGAAACTACTACTATTCTTCCAGGGAACGATAAAATCGTAGACTGTTTAATACATTACTCCAATCGAGTAAAGTCCGCATGGTGCTTATTTTGTTCAATGCTGATTCAATTTCTGTGTTTCATCACACTGTGAAGGTCCACAGATTACAGAATGCATCCAAATGTGCTTCGCAAACTACTACTAGTCTTCCAGGGAACGATCAAAGCGTAGACAGTTTAAGACATTACACCCATGGAGAAAAGTCGGCATGGTGCTTATTGTGTTCAATGCCGATGCAGTTTTTGTGTTTCATCAACAAACTGAACGTCCACAGATTACAGAATACCTAAAGATGTGCTTCGGAAACTACTACTAGTCTTCCAGGGAACGATCATAGCGTTGACAGTTTGAGACATTACTCCCATGGAGAAAAGTCCGCATGGTGCTTATTCAGTTCAATGCCGAAGCAATTTTTGTGTTTCATCAACACTCTGAAGGTCCACAGATTACAGAATGCATCCAGATGTGCTGCGGAAACTACTACTAGTCTTCCAGTAGACGATCAAAGCGTAGACAGTTTAAGACATTACTCCCATGGAGAAAAGTCCGCATGGTGCTTATAGAGTTCAATGCCGAAGCAATTTTTGTGTTTCATCAACACTCTGAAGGTCCACAGATTACAGAATGCATCCAGATGTGCTGCGGAAACTACTACTAGTCTTCCAGTAAACGATCAAAGCGTAGACAGTTTAAGACATTACTGCCATTGAGAAAAGTCCGCATGGTGCCTATTGTGTTCAATGCCGATTCAAATTCTGTGTTTCATCACACTCTGAAAGTCCACAGATTACAGAATGCATCCAGATGTGCTTCAGAAACTACTACTATTCTTCCAGGGAACGATCAAAGCGTAGACAGTTTAAGACATTACTCCCATGGAGAAAGTCCGCATGGTGCTTATTGTGTTCAATGCCGATGCAATTTCTGTGTTTCATCAACACTCTGAAGGTCCACAGATTACAGAATGCATCCAGATGTGCTTCGGAAACTACTACTAGGCTTCGAGGGAACGATCAAAGCGTAGACAATTTAAGACATTACTCCCATAGAGAAAAGTCCGCATGGTGGTTATTGTTTTCATTGCCGATGCAATTTTTCTGTTTCGTCAACACTCTGAAGGTCCACAGATTACAGAATGCATCCAGATGTGCTTCGGAAACTACTACTAGTCTTTCAGTGAACGATCAAAGCGTAGACAGTTTAAGACATTATTACCATGGGGAAAAGTCCGCATGGTGCTCATTGTGTTCAATGCCGATGCAATTTTTGTGTTTCATCAACACTCGGAAGGTCCACAGATTACAGAATGCCTCCAGATGTGCTTCGGAAACTACTACTATTCTTCCAGGGAACGATCAAAGCGTAGCCAGTTTGAGACATTACTCCCATAGAGAAAAGTCCGCATGGTGCTTATTATGTTCAATGCAGATAAAATTTCTATGTTTCATCAACACTCTGAAGGTCCACAGATTACAGAATGCATTCAGATGTGCTTCGGAAAATACTACTAGTCTTCCAGTAAACGATCAATGCATAGACAGTTAAAGGCATTACTCCCATGGAGAAAACTCCACATGGTGCTTGTTGTGTTCAATGCCGATGCAATTTCTGTGTTTCATCAACACTCTGAAGGGCCACAGATAACAGAATGCCTCCAGATGTGCATCGGAAACTACTACTAGTCTTCCAGTGTACGATCAAAGCGTAGACAGTTTAAGACATTACTCCCATGGAGAAAAGTCGGCATGGTTCTTATTTTGTTCAATGCCGATGCAATTTCTGTGTTTCATCAACACTCTGAAGGTCCAGAGATTACAGAATGCCTCCAGATGTGCTTGGGAAAAATACTACTAGTCTTCCTGCGAATGATCAAAGCGTAGACAGTTTAAGACATTACTCCCATGGGGAAAATTCCGCATGGTGCTTATTGTGTTCAACCCCGATGCAATTTCTGTGTTTCATCAACACTCTGAAGGTCCACAGATTACAGAATGCATCCAGATGTGCTTCGGAAACTACTACTAGTCTTCGAGGGAACGATCAAAGCGTAGACAGTTTAAGACATTACTCCCATAGAGAAAAGTCCACATGGTGCTTATTGTGTTCAATGCCGATGCAATTTCTGTGTTTCATCAACACTCTGAAGGTCCACAGATTACAGAATGCATCCAGATGTGCTTCGGAAACTACTACTATTCTTCCAGGGAACGATAAAATCGTAGACTGTTTAATACATTACTCCAATCGAGTAAAGTCCGCATGGTGCTTATTTTGTTCAATGCTGATTCAATTTCTGTGTTTCATCACACTGTGAAGGTCCACAGATTACAGAATGCATCCAAATGTGCTTCGCAAACTACTACTAGTCTTCCAGGGAACGATCAAAGCGTAGACAGTATAAGACATTACACCCATGGAGAAAAGTCGGCATGGTGCTTATTGTGTTCAATGCCGATGCAATTTCTGTGTTTCATCAACACTCTGAAGGTCCATAGATTACAGAATGCCTGCAGATGTGCTTCGGAAACTACTACTAGTCTTCCAGTGTACGATCAAAGCGTGGACAGTTTAAGACATTACTACCATTGAGAAAAGCCCGCATGGTGCTTATTGTGTTCAAAGCCGATGCAATTATTGTGTTTCATCAACACTCTGAAGGTCCACAGATTACAGAATGCCTCCAGATGTGCTTCGGAAACTACTACAATTCTTCCAGGGAACGATCAAAGCGTAGACAGTTTGAGACATTACTCCCATGGAGAAAAGTCCGCATGGTGCTTATTGAGTACAATGCCGATGCAATTTTTGTGTTTCATCAACACTCTGAAGGTCCACAGATTACAGAATGCATCCAGATGTGCTTCGGAAACTACTACTAGTCTTCCAGTGAACGATCAAAGCGCAGACAGTTTAAGACATTACTCCCATGGAGAAAAGTCCGCATGGTGCTTATTGTGTTCAATGCCGATTCAATATCTGTGTTTCATCACACTCTGAAAGTCCACAGATTACAGAATGCATCCAGATGTGCTTCGGAAACTACTACTAGTCTTCCAGTGTACAATCAAAGTGTAGACAGTTTAAGACACTACTCCCATGGAGAAAAGTCCGCATACTGCTTATTGTGTTCAATGCCGATGCAGTTTTTGTGTTTCATCAACACTCTGAACGTCCACAGATTACAGTATACCTCCAGATGTGCTTCGGAAACTACTACTAGTCTTCCAGGGAACGATCAAAGCGTTGACAGTTTGAGACATTACTCCCATGGAGAAAAGTCCGCATGGTGCTTATTGTGTTCAATGCCGATGCAATTTCTGTGTTTCATTAACACTCTGAAGGTCCACAGATTACAGAATGCCTCCAGATGTGCTTCGGAAACTACTACCAGTCTTCCAGTGTACGATCAAAGCGTAGACAGTTTAAGACATTACTACCATGGAGAAAAGCCCGCATGGTGCTTATTGTGTTCAATGCCGATGCAATTTTTGTGTTTCATCAACACTCTGAAGGTCCACAGGTTACAGAATGCCTCCAGATGTGCTTCGGAAACTACTACTATTCTTCCAGGGAACGATCAAAGCGTAGACAGTTTAAGACATTACTCCCATGGAGAAAAGTCCACATGGTGCTTGTTGTGTTCAATGCCGATGCAATTTCTGTGTTTCATCAACACTCTCAAGGTCCACAGATTACAGAATGTATCCAGATATGCTTCGGAAACTACTACTAGTCTTCCAGTGAACGATCAAAGCGTAGACAGTTTAAGACATTACTCCAATGGAGAAAAGTCCGCATGGTTCTTATTTTGTTCAATGCCGATGCAATTTCTGTGTTTCATCAACACTCTGAAGGTCCAGAGATTACAGAATGAATCCAGATGTGCTTAGGAAAAATACTACTAGTCTTCCTGTGAACGATCAAAGCGTAGACAGTTAAAGACATTACTCCCATGGGGAAAAGTCCGCATGGTGCTTATTTTGTTCAACCCCGATGCAATTTCTGTGTTTCATCAACACTCTGAAGGTCCACAGATTACAGAATGCATCCAAATGTGCTTCGGAAACTACTACTAGTCTTCCAGGGAACGATCAAAGCGTAGACAGTTTAAGACATTACACCCATGGAGAAAAGTCGGCATGGTGCTTATTGTGTTCAATGCCGATGCAGTTTTTGTGTTTCATCAACAAACTGAACGTCCACAGATTACAGAATACCTAAAGATGTGCTTCGGAAACTACTACTAGTCTTCCAGGGAACGATCATAGCGTTGACAGTTTGAGACATTACTCCCATGGAGAAAAGTCCGCATGGTGCTTATTGAGTTCAATGCCGAAGCAATTTTTGTGTTTCATCAACACTCTGAAGGTCCACAGATTACAGAATGCATCCAGATGTGCTGCGGAAACTACTACTAGTCTTCCAGTAAACGATCAAAGCGTAGACAGTTTAAGACATTACTCCCATAGAGAAAAGTCCGCATGGTGCTTATAGAGTTCAATGCCGTAGCAATTTTTGTGTTTCATCAACACTCTGAAGGTCCACAGATTACAGAATGCATCCAGATGTGCTGCGGAAACTACTACTAGTCTTCCAGTAAACGATCAAAGCGTAGACAGTTTAAGACATTACTGCCATTGAGAAAAGTCCGCATGGTGCCTATTGTGTTCAATGCCGATTCAAATTCTGTGTTTCATCACACTCTGAAAGTCCACAGATTACAGAATGCATCCAGATGTGCTTCGGAAACTACTACTATTCTTCCAGGGAACGATCAAAGCGTAGACAGTTTAAGACATTACTCCCATGGAGAAAAGTCCGCATGGTGCTTATTGTGTTCAATGCCGATGCAATTTCTGTGTTTCATCAACACTCTGAAGGTCCACAGATTACAGAATGCATCCAGATGTGCTTCGGAAACTACTACTAGGCTTCGAGGGAACGATCAAAGCGTAGACAGTTTAAGACATTACTCCCATAGAGAAAAGTCCGCATGGTGGTTATTGTTTTCATTGCCGATGCAATTTTTCTGTTTCGTCAACACTCTGAAGGTCCACAGATTACAGAATGCATCCAGATGTGCTTCGGAAACTACTACTAGTCTTTCAGTGAACGATCAAAGCGTAGACAGTTTAAGACATTATTACCATGGGGAAAAGTCCGCATGGTGCTTATTGTGTTCAATGCCGATGCAATTTTTGTGTTTCATCAACACTCGGAAGGTCCACAGATTACAGAATGCCTCCAGATGTGCTTCGGAAACTACTACTATTCTTCCAGGGAACGATCAAAGCGTAGCCAGTTTGAGACATTACTCCCATAGAGAAAAGTCCGCATGGTGCTTATTGAGTTCAATGCCGATGCAATTTTTGTGTTTCATCAACACTCTGAAGGTCCACAGATTACAGAATGCATCCAGATGTGCTTCGGAAACTACTACTATTCTTCCAGGGAACGATCAAAGCGTAGACAGTTTAAGACATTACTCCAATGGAGAAAAGTCCGCATGGTGCTTATTTTGATCAATCCCGAATCAATTTCTGTGTTTCATCACACTGTGAAGGTCCACAGATTACAGAATGCATCCAAATGTGCTTCGGAAGCTACTACAAGTCTTCCAGAGAACGATCAAAGCGTAGACAGTTTAAGACATTACACCCATGGAGAAAAGTCCGCATGGTGCTTATTGTGTTCAATGCCGATGCAATTTCTTTGTTTCATCAACACTCTGAAGGTCCACAGATTACAGAATGCCTCCAGATGTGCTTCGGAAACTACTACTAGTCTTCCAGTGTACAATCAAAGCGTAGACAATTTAAGACATTACTCCCATGGAGAAAAGTCCGCATGGTGCTTATTGTGTTCAATGCCGATGCAGTTTTTGTGTTTCATCAACACTCTGAAGGTCGACAGATTACAGAATGCCTATAGATGTGATTCGGAAACTACTACTAGTCTTCCAGGGAACGATCAAAGCGTAGACAGTTTGAGACATTACTCCCATGGTGAAAAGTCCGCATGGTGCCTATTGTGTTCAATGCCGATGCAATTTTTGTGTTTCATCAACACTCTGAAGGTCCACAGATTACAGAATGTATCCAGACATGCTTCGGAAACTACTACTAGTCTTCGAGGGAACGATCAAAGCGTAGACAGTTATAGACATTACTCCCATAGAGAAAAGTCCGCATGGTGGTTATTGTTTTCAATGCCGATGCAATTATTGTGTTTCGTCAACACTCTGAAGGTCCACAGACTACAGAATGCATCCAGATGTGCTTCGGAAACTACTACTAGTCTTTCAGTGAACGATCAAAGCGTAGACACTTTAAGACATTATTACCATGGAGAAAAGTCCGCATGGTGCTTATTGTGTTCAATGCCGATGCAATTTCAATGTTTCATCAACACTCTGAAGGTCTACAGATTACAGAATGCCTCCTGATGTGCTTCGGAAACTACTACTAGTCTTCCAGTAAACGATCAAAGCATAGACATTTTAAGACATTACTACCATGGAGAAAAGCCCGCATGGTGGTTATTGTGTTCAATGCCGATGCAATTTTTATGTTTCATCAACCCTCTGAAGGTCCACAGATTACAGAATGCCTCCAGATGTGCTTCGGAAACTACTACTATTCTTCCAGGGAAAGATCAAATCGTAGACAGTTTGAGACATTACTCCCATGGAGAAAAGTCCGCATGGTGCTTATTGAGTTCAATGCCGATGCAATTTTTGTGTTTCATCAACACTCTGAAGGTCCACAGATTACAGAATGCCTCCAGATGTGCTTCGGAAACTACTACTAGTCTTCCAGTGAACGATCAAGGCGTAGACAGTTTAAGACGTTACTCCCATGGAGAAAAGTCCGCATGGTGCTTATTGTGTTCAATGCCTATTGAATTTCTGTGTTTCATCACACTCTGAAAGTCCACAGATTACAGAATGCATCCAGATGTGCTTCGGAAACTACTACTATTCTTCCAGGGAACGATCAAAGCGTAGACAGTTTAAGACATTACTCCCATGGAGAAAAGCCCGCATGGTGCTTATTGTGTTCAATGCCGATGCAATGTTTGTGTTTTATCAACACTCTGATGGTCCACAGATTACAGAATGCATCCAGATGTGCTTCGGAAACTACTACTATTCTTCCAGGGAACGATAAAAGCGTAGACAGTTTAAGACATTACTACCATGGAGAAAAGTCCGCATGGTGCTTATTGTGTTCAATGCAAATGCAGTTTTTGTGTTTCATCAACACTCTGAACGTCCACAGATTACAGAATACCTCCAGATGTGCTTCGGAAACTACTACTAGTCTTCCAGGGAACGATCAAAGCGTTGACAGTTTGAGACATTACTTCCATGGAGGAAAGTCCGCATGGTGCTTATTGTGTTCAATGCCGATGCAATTTTTGTGTTTCATCAACACTCTGAAGGTCCACAGATTACAGAATGTATCCAGATATGCTTCGGAAACTACTACTAGTCTTCGAGTGAACGATCAAAGCGTAGACAGTTTAAGACATTACTACCATGGAGAAAATTCCGCATGGTGCTTATTGTGTTCAATGCAGATGAAATTTCTATGTTTCATCAACACTCTGAAGGTCCACAGATTACAGAATGCATTCAGATGTGCTTCGGAAACTACTACTAGTCTTCCAGTAAACGATCAAAGCATAGACAGTTAAAGGCATTACTCCCATGGAGAAAACTCCACATGGTGCTTGTTGTGTTCAATGCCGATGCAATTTCTGTGTTTCATCAACACTCTGAAGGTCCACAGATAACTGAATGCCTCCAGATGTGCATCGGAAACTACTACTAGTCTTCCAGTGTACGATCAAAGCGTAGACAGTTTAAGACATTACTCCCATAGAGAAAAGTCCGCATGGTTCTTATTTTGTTCAATGCCGATGCAATTTCTGTGTTTCATCAACACTCTGAAGGTCCTGAGGTTACAGAATGCCTCCAGATGTGCTTGGGAAAAATACTACTAGTCTTCCTGTGAACGATCAAAGCGTAGACAGTTTAAGACATTACTCCCATGGGGAAAAGTCCGCATGGTGCTTATTGTGTTCAACCCCGATGCAATTTCTGTGTTTCATCAACACTCTGAAGGTCCACAGATTACAGAATGCATCCAGATGTGCTTCGGAAACTACTACTAGTCTTCGAGGGAACGATCAAAGCGTAGACAGTTTAAGACATTACTCCCATAGAGAAAAGTCCACATGGTGCTTATTGTGTTCAATGCCGATGCAATTTCTGTGTTTCATCAACACTCTGAAGGTCCACAGATTACAGAATGCATCCAGATGTGCTTCGGAAACTACTACTATTCTTCCAGGGAACGATAAAAGCGTAGACAGTTTAAGACATTACTCCAATCGAGTAAAGTCCGCATGGTGCTTATTTTGTTCAATGCTGATTCAATTTCTGTGTTTCATCACACTGTGAAGGTCCACAGATTACAGAATGCATCCAAATGTGCTTCGCAAACTACTACTAGTCTTCCAGGGAACGATCAAAGCGTAGACAGTTTAAGACATTACACCCATGGAGAAAAGTCGGCATGGTGCTTATTGTGTTCAATGCCGATGCAATTTCAGTGTTTCATCAACACTCTGAAGGTCCAGAGATTACAGAATGCCTGCAGATGTGCTTCGGAAACTACTACTAGTCTTCCAGTGTACGATCAAAGCGTGGACAGTTTAAGACACTACTACCATGGAGAAAAGCCCGCATGGTGCTTATTGTGTTCAATGCCGATGCAATTATTGTGTTTCATCAACACTCTGAAGGTCCACAGATTACAGAATGCCTCCAGATGTGCTTCGGAAACTACTACAATTCTTCCAGGGAACGATCAAAGCGTAGACAGATTGAGACATTACTCCCATGGAGAAAAGTCCGCATGGTGCTTATTGAGTACAATGCCGATGCAATTTTTGTGTTTCATCAACACTCTGAAGGTCCACAGGTTACAGAATGCATCCAGATGTGCTTCGGAAACTACTACTAGTCTTCCAGTGAACGATCAAAGCGTAGACAGTTTAAGACATTACTCCCATGGAGAAAAGTCCGCATGGTGCTTATTGTGTTCAATGCCGATTCAATATCTGTGTTTCATCACACTCTGAAAGTCCACAGATTACAGAATGCATCCAGATGTGCTTCGGAAACTACTACTAGTCTTCCAGTGTACAATCAAAATGTAGACAGTTTAAGACATTACTCCCATGGAGAAAAGTCCGCATAGTGCTTATTGTGTTCAATGCCGATGCAGTTTTTGTGTTTCATCAACACTCTGAACGTCCACAGATTACAGTATACCTCCAGATGTGCTTCGGAAACTACTACTAGTCTTCCAGGGAACGATCAAAGCGTTGACAGTTTGAGACATTACTCCCATGGAGAAAAGTCCGCATGGTGCTTATTGTGTTCAATGCCGATGCAATTTCTGTGTTTCATTAACACTCTGAAGGTCCACAGATTACAGAATGCCTCCAGATGTGCTTCGGAAACTAATACTAGTCTTCCAGTGTACGATCAAAGCGTAGACAGTTTAAGACATTACTACCATGGAGAAAAGTCCGCATGGTGCTTATTGAGTTCAATGAAGATGCAATTTTTGTGTTTCATCAACACACTGAAGGTCCACAGATTACAGAATGCATAAAGATGTGCTTCGGAAACTACTACTATTCTTCCAGGGAACGATCAAAGCGTAGACAGTTTAAGACATTACTCCCATTGAGAAAAGTCCGCATGGTGCTTATTGTGTTCAATGCCGATTCAAATTCTGTGTTTCATCACACTCTGAAAGTCCACAGATTACAGAATGCTTCCAGATGTGCTTCGGAAACTACTACTATTCTTCCAGGGAACGATGAAAGCGTAGACAGTTTAAGACATTACTCCCATGGAGAAAAGTCCGCATGGTGCTTATTGTGTTCAATGCCGATGCAGTTTTTGTGTTTCATCAACAAACTGAACGTCCACAGATTACAGAATACCTAAAGATGTGCTTTGGAAACTACTACTAGTCTTCCAGGGAACGATCATAGCGTTGACAGTTTGAGACATTACTCCCATGGAGAAAAGTGCGCATGGTGCTTATTGAGTTCAATGCCGAAGCAATTTTTGTGTTTCATCAACACTCTGAAGGTCCACAGATTACAGAATGCATCCAGATGTGCTGCGGAAACTACTACTAGTCTTCCAGTAAACGATCACAGCGTAGACAGTTTAAGACATTACTCCCATAGAGAAAAGTCCGCATGGTGCTTATAGAGTTCAATGCCGTAGCAATTTTTGTGTTTCATCAACACTCTGAAGGTCCACAGATTACAGAATGCATCCAGATGTGCTGCGGAAACTACTACTAGTCTTCCAGTAAACGATCAAAGCGTAGACAGTTTAAGACATTACTGCCATTGAGAAAAGTCCGCATGGTGCCTATTGTGTTCAATGCCGATTCAAATTCTGTGTTTCATCACACTCTGAAAGTCCACAGATTACAGAATGCATCCAGATGTGCTTCGGAAACTACTACTATTCTTCCAGGGAACGATCAAAGCGTAGACAGTTTAAGACATTACTCCCATGGAGAAAAGTCCGCATGGTGCTTATTGTGTTCAATGCCGATGCAATTTCTGTGTTTCATCAACACTCTGAAGGTCCACAGATTACAGAATGCATCCAGATGTGCTTCGGAAACTACTACTAGGCTTCGAGGGAACGATCAAAGCGTAGACAGTTTAAGACATTACTCCCATAGAGAAAAGTCCGCATGGTGGTTATTGTTTTCATTGCCGATGCAATTTTTCTGTTTCGTCAACACTCTGAAGGTCCACAGATTACAGAATGCATCCAGATGTGCTTCGGAAACTACTACTAGTCTTTCAGTGAACGATCAAAGCGTAGACAGTTTAAGACATTATTACCATGGGGAAAAGTCCGCATGGTGCTTATTGTGTTCAATGCCGATGCAATTTTTGTGTTTCATCAACACTCGGAAGGTCCACAGATTACAGAATGCCTCCAGATGTGCTTCGGAAACTACTACTATTTTTCCAGGGAACGATCAAAGCGTAGCCAGTTTGAGACATTACTCCCATAGAGAAAAGTCCGCATGGTGCTTATTGAGTTCAATGCCGATGCAATTTTTGTGTTTCATCAACACTCTGAAGGTCCACAGATTACAGAATGCATCCAGATGTGCTTCGGAAACTACTACTATTCTTCCAGGGAACGATCAAAGCGTAGACAGTTTAAGACATTACTCCAATGGAGAAAAGTCCGCATGGTGCTTATTTTGATCAATCCCGAATCAATTTCTGTGTTTCATCACACTGTGAAGGTCCACAGATTACAGAATGCATCCAAATGTGCTTCGGAAGCTACTACAAGTCTTCCAGAGAACGATCAAAGCGTAGACAGTTTAAGACACTAGTCTCATGGAGAAAAGTTCGCATGGTGCTTATTGTGTTCAATGCCGTTGCAATTTTTGTGTTTCATCAACACTCTGAAGGTCCACAGATTACAGAATGCCTCCAGATGTGCTTCGGAAACTACTACTAGTCTTCCAGTGTACAATCAAAGCGTAGACAATTTAAGACATTACTCCCATGGAGAAAAGTCCGCATGGTGCTTATTGTGTTCAATGCCGATGCAGTTTTTGTGTTTCATCAACACTCTGAAGGTCGACAGATTACAGAATGCCTATAGATGTGATTCGGAAACTACTACTAGTCTTCCAGGGAACGATCAAAGCGTAGACAGTTTGAGACATTACTCCCATGGTGAAAAGTCCGCATGGTGCCTATTGTGTTCAATGCCGATGTAATTTTTGTGTTTCATCAACACTCTGAAGGTCCACAGATTACAGAATGTATCCAGACATGCTTCGGAAACTACTACTAGTCTTCGAGGGAACGATCAAAGCGTAGACAGTTATAGACATTACTCCCATAGTGAAAAGTCCGCATGGTGGTTATTGTTTTCAATGCCGATGCAATTATTGTGTTTCGTCAACACTCTGAAGGTCCACAGACTACAGAATGCATCCAGATGTGCTTCGGAAACTACTACTAGTCTTTCAGTGAACGATCAAAGCGTAGACACTTTAAGACATTATTACCATGGAGAAAAGTCCGCATGGTGCTTATTGTGTTCAATGCCGATGCAATTTCAATGTTTCATCAACACTCTGAAGGTCTACAGATTACAGAATGCCTCCAGATGTGCTTCGGAAACTACTACTAGTCTTCCAGTAAACGATCAAAGCATAGACAGTTTAAGACATTACTACCATGGAGAAAAGCCCGCATGGTGGTTATTGTGTTCAATGCCGATGCAATTTTTATGTTTCATCAACCCTCTGAAGGTCCACAGATTACAGAATGCCTCCAGATGTGCTTCGGAAACTACTACTATTCTTCCAGGGAAAGATCAAATCGTAGACAGTTTGAGACATTACTCCCATGGAGAAAAGTCCGCATGGTGCTTATTGAGTTCAATGCCGATGCAATTTTTGTGTTTCATCAACACTCTGAAGGTCCACAGATTACAGAATGCCTCCAGATGTGCTTCGGAAACTACTACTAGTCTTCCAGTGAACGATCAAGGCGTAGACAGTTTAAGACGTTACTCCCATGGAGAAAAGTCCGCATGGTGATTATTGTGTTCAATGCCTATTGAATTTCTGTGTTTCATCACACTCTGAAAGTCCACAGATTACAGAATGCATCCAGATGTGCTTCGGAAACTACTACTATTCTTCCAGGGAACGATCAAAGCGTAGACAGTTTAAGACATTACTCCCATGGAGAAAAGTCCGCATGGTGCTTATTGTGTTCAATGCCGATGCAATGTTTGTGTTTTATCAACACTCTGATGGTCCACAGATTACAGAATGCATCCAGATGTGCTTCGGAAACTACTACTATTCTTCCAGGGAACGATAAAAGCGTAGACAGTTTAAGACATTACTACCATGGAGAAAAGTCCGCATGGTGATTATTGTGTTCAATGCAAATGCAGTTTTTGTGTTTCATCAACATTCTGAACGTCCACAGATTACAGAATACCTCCAGATGTGCTTCGGAAACTACTACTAGTCTTCCAGGGAACGATCAAAGCGTTGACAGTTTGAGACATTACTTCCATGGAGGAAAGTCCGCATGGTGCTTATTGTGTTCAATGCCGATGCAATTTTTGTGTTTCATCAACACTCTGAAGGTCCACAGATTACAGAATGTATCCAGATATGCTTCGGAAACTACTACTAGTCTTCGAGTGAACGATCAAAGCGTAGACAGTTTAAGACATTACTACCATGGAGAAAATTCCGCATGGTGCTTATTGTGTTCAATGCAGATGAAATTTCTATGTTTCATCAACACTCTGAAGGTCCACAGATTACAGAATGCATTCAGATGTGCTTCGGAAACTACTACTAGTCTTCCAGTAAACGATCAAAGCATAGACAGTTAAAGGCATTACTCCCATGGAGAAAACTCCACATGGTGCTTGTTGTGTTCAATGCCGATGCAATTTCTGTGTTTCATCAACACTCTGAAGGTCCACAGATAACTGAATGCCTCCAGATGTGCATCGGAAACTAGTACTAGTCTTCCAGTGTACGATCAAAGCGTAGACAGTTTAAGACATTACTCCCATAGAGAAAAGTCCGCATGGTTCTTATTTTGTTCAATGCCGATGCAATTTCTGTGTTTCATCAACACTCTGAAGGTCCTGAGGTTACAGAATGCCTCCAGATGTGCTTGGGAAAAATACTACTAGTCTTCCTGTGAACGATCAAAGCGTAGACAGTTTAAGACATTACTCCCATGGGGAAAAGTCCGCATGGTGCTTATTGTGTTCAACCCCGATGCAATTTCTGTGTTTCATCAACACTCTGAAGGTCCACAGATTACAGAATGCATCCAGATGTGCTTCGGAAACTACTACTAGTCTTCGAGGGAACGATCAAAGCGTAGACAGTTTAAGACATTACTCCCATAGAGAAAAGTCCACATGGTGCTTATTGTGTTCAATGCCGATGCAATTTCTGTGTTTCATCAACACTCTGAAGGTCCACAGATTACAGAATGCATCCAGATGTGCTTCGGAAACTACTACTATTCTTCCAGGGAACGATAAAAGCGTAGACAGTTTAAGACATTACTCCAATCGAGTAAAGTCCGCATGGTGCTTATTTTGTTCAATGCTGATTCAATTTCTGTGTTTCATCACACTGTGAATGTCCACAGATTACAGAATGCATCCAAATGTGCTTCGCAAACTACTACTAGTCTTCCAGGGAACGATCAAAGCGTAGACAGTTTAAGACATTACACCCATGGAGAAAAGTCGGCATGGTGCTTATTGTGTTCAATGCCGATGCAATTTCTGTGTTTCATCAACACTCTGAAGGTCCAGAGATTACAGAATGCCTGCAGATGTGCTTCGGAAACTACTACTAGTCTTCCAGTGTACGATCAAAGCGTGGACAGTTTAAGACACTACTACCATGGAGAAAAGCCCGCATGGTGCTTATTGTGTTCAATGCCGATGCAATTATTGTGTTTCATCAACACTCTGAAGGTCCACAGATTACAGAATGCCTCCAGATGTGCTTCGGAAACTACTACAATTCTTCCAGGGAACGATCAAAGCGTAGACAGATTGAGACATTACTCCCATGGAGAAAAGTCCGCATGGTGCTTATTGAGTACAATGCCGATGCAATTTTTGTGTTTCATCAACACTCTGAAGGTCCACAGGTTACAGAATGCATCCAGATGTGCTTCGGAAACTACTACTAGTCTTCCAGTGAACGATCAAAGCGTAGACAGTTTAAGACATTACTCCCATGGAGAAAAGTCCGCATGGTGCTTATTGTGTTCAATGCCGATTCAATATCTGTGTTTCATCACACTCTGAAAGTCCACAGATTACAGAATGCATCCAGATGTGCTTCGGAAACTACTACTAGTCATCCAGTGTACAATCAAAGTGTAGACAGTTTAAGACATTACTCCCATGGAGAAAAGTCCGCATAGTGCTTATTGTGTTCAATGCCGATGCAGTTTTTGTGTTTCATCAACACTCTGAACGTCCACAGTTTACAGTATACCTCCAGATGTGCTTCGGAAACTACTACTAGTTTTCCAGGGAACGATCAAAGCGTTGACAGTTTGAGACATTACTCCTATGGAGAAAAGTCCGCATGGTGCTTATTGTGTTCAATGCCGATGCAATTTCTGTGTTTCATTAACACTCTGAAGGTCCACAGATTACAGAATGCCTCCAGATGTGCTTCGGAAACTAATACTAGTCTTCCAGTGTACGATCAAAGCGTAGACAGTTTAAGACATTACTACCATGGAGAAAAGTCCGCATGGTGCTTATTGAGTTCAATGAAGATGCAATTTTTGTGTTTCATCAACACACTGAAGGTCCACAGATTACAGAATGCATAAAGATGTGCTTCGGAAACTACTACTATTCTTCCAGGGAACGATCAAAGCGTAGACAGTTTAAGACATTACTCCCATTGAGAAAAGTCCGCATGGTGCTTATTGTGTTCAATGCCGATTCAAATTCTGTGTTTCATCACACTCTGAAAGTCCACAGATTACAGAATGCTTCCAGATGTGCTTCGGAAACTACTACTATTCTTCCAGGGAACGATGAAAGCGTAGACAGTTTAAGACATTACTCCCATGGAGAAAAGTCCGCATGGTGCTTATTGTGTTCAATGCCGATGCAATTTCTGTGTTTCATCAACACTCTGAAGGTCCACAGATTACAGAATGCATCCAGATGTGCTTCTGAAACTACTACTAGTCTTCGAGGGAACGATCAAAGCGTAGACAGTTTAAGACATTACTCCCATAGAGAAAAGTCCGCATGGTGGTTATTGTTTTCAATGCCGATGCAATTTTTGTGTTTCGTCAACACTCTGAAGGTCCACAGATTACAGAATGCAACCAAATGTGCTTCGGAAACTACTACTATTCTTCCAGGGAACGATCAAAGCGTAGACAGTTTAAGACATTACTCCCATTTAGAAAAGTCCACATGGTGCTTGTTGTGTTCAATGCCGATGCAATTTCTGTGCTTCATCAACACTGAAGGTCCACAGATTACAGAATGCCTCCAGATGTGCTTCGGAAGCTACTACTAGTCTTCCAGTGTACGATCAATGCGTAGACAGTTTAAGACATTACTACCATGGAGAAAAGCCCGCATGGTGGTTATTGTGTTCAATGCCGATGCAAATTTTGTGTTTCATCAACACTCTGAACGTCCACAGATTACAGAATGCCTCCAGATGTGCTTCGGAAACTACTACTATTCTTCCAGGGAACGATCAAAGCGTAGACAGTTTGAGACATTACTCCCATGGAGAAAAGTCCGCATGGTGCTTATTGAGTTCAATGCCGAAGCAATTTTTGTGTTTCATCAACACTCTGAAGGTCCACAGATTACAGAATGCATCCAGATGTGCTGCGGAAACTACTACTAGTCTTCCAGTAAACGATCAAAGCGTAGACAGTTTAAGACATTACTCCCATGGAGAAAAGTCCGCATGGTGCTTATTGTGTTCAATGCCGATGCAAGTTTTGTGTTTTATCAACACTCTGAAGGTCCACAGATTACAGAATGCATCCAGATGTGCTTCGGAAACTACTACTATTCTTCCAGGGAACGATCAAAGCGTAGACAGTTTAAGACATTACTCCAATAGAGAAAAGTCCGCATGGTGCTTATTGTGTTCAATGCCGATTCAATTTCTGTGTTTCATCACACAGTGAAGGTCAACAGATTACAGAATGTATCCAAATGTGCCTCGGAAACTACTACTAGTCTTCCAGGGAACGATCAAAGTGTAGACAGTTTAAGACATTACACCCATGGAGGAAAGTCCGCATGGTGCTTATTGTTTTCAATGCCGATGAAATTTCTTTGTTTCATCAACACTCTGAAGGTCCACAGATTACAGAATGCCTCCAGATGTGCTTCGGAAACTACTACTAGTCTTCCAGTGTACAATCAAAGTGTAGACAGTTTAAGACATTACTCCCATGGAGAAAAGTCCGCATAGTGCTTATTGTGTTCAATGCCGATGCAGTTTTTGTGTTTCATCAACACTCTGAACGTCCACAGATTACAGAATACCTCCAGATGTGCTTCGGAAACTACTACTAGTCTTCCAGGGAACGATCAAAGCGTTGACAGTTTGAGACATTACTTCCATGGAGGAAAGTCCGCATGGTGCTTATTGTGTTCAATGCCGATGCAATTTTTGTGTTTCATCAACACTCTCAAGGTCCACAGATTACAGAATGTATCCAGATATGCTTCGGAAACTACTACTAGTCTACCAGTGAACGATCAAAGCGTAGACAGTTTAAGACATTACTACCATGGAGAAAAGTCCGCATGGTGCTTATTGTGTTCAATGCAGATGATATTTCTATGTTTCATCAACACTCTGAAGGTCCACAGATTACAGAATGCCTTCAGATGTGCTTCGTAAACTACTACTAGTCTTCCAGTAAACGATCAAAGCATAGACAGTTAAAGGCATTACTCCCATGGAGAAAACTTTACATGGTCCTTGTTGTGTTCAATGCCGATGCAATTTCTGTGTTTCATCAACACTCTGAAGGTCCACAGATAACAGAATGCCTCCAGATGTGCATCGGAAACTACTACTAGTCTTCCAGTGTACGATCAAAGCGTAGACAGTTTAAGACATTACTCGCATGGAGAAAAGTCCGCATGGTTCTTATTTTGTTCAATGCCGATGCAATTTCTGTGTTTCATCAACACTCTGAACTTCCAGAGATTACAGGATGCCTCCAGATGTGCTTGGGAAAAATACTACTAGTCTTCCTGTGAACGATCAAAGCGTAGACAGTTAAAGACATTACTCCTATGGGGAAAAGTCCGCATGGTGCTTATTTTGTTCAACCCCGATGCAATTTCTGTGTTTCATCAACACTCTGAAGGTCCACAGATTACAGAATGCATCCAAATGTGCTTCGGAAACTACTACTAGTCTTCCAGGGAACGATCAAAGCGTAGACAGTTTAAGACATTACACCCATGGAGAAAAGTCGGCATGGTGCTTATTGTGTTCAATGCCGATGCAATTTCTTTGTTTCATCAACACTCTGAAGGTCCACAGACTACAGAATGCCTCCAGATGTGCTTCGGAAACTACTACTAGTCTTCCAGTGTACAATCAAAGTATAGACAGTTTAAGACATTACTCCCATGGAGAAAAGTCCGCATAGTGCTTATTGTGTTCAATGCCGATGCAGTTTTTGTGTTTCATCAACACTCTGAACGTCCACAGATTACAGAATACCTAAAGATGTGCTTCGGAAACTACTACTAGTCTTCCAGGGAACGATCAAAGCGTTGACAGTTTGAGACATTACTCCCATGGAGAAAAGTCCACATGGTGCTTATTGAGTTCAATGGCGATGAATTTTTGTGTTTCATTAACACTCTGAAGGTCCACAGATTACAGAATGCCTCCAGATGTGCTTCGGAAACTACTACTATTCTTCCAGGGAACGATCAAAGCGTAGACAGTTTGAGGCATTACTCCAATTGAGAAAAGTCCGCATGGTGCTTATTGTGTTCAATGCCGATTCAATTTCTGTGTTTCATCATACTCTGAAAGTCCACAGATTACAGAATGCATCCAGATGTGCTTCGGAAACTATTACTAGTCTTCGAGGGAACGATCAAAGCGTAGACAGTTTAAGACATTACTCCCATAGAGAAAAGTCCGCATGGTGCTTATTGTTTTCAATGCCGATGCAATTTCAATGTTTCATCAACACTCTGAAGGTCCACAGATTACAGAATGCATCCAGATGTGCTTCGGAAACTACTACTAGTCTTTCAGTGAACGATCAAAGCGTAGACAGTTTAAGACATTATTACCATGGAGAAAAGTCCGCATGGTGCTTATTGTGTTCAATGCCGATGCAATTTCTGTGTTTCATTAACGCTCTGAAGGTCCACAGATTACAGAATGCCTCCAGATGTGCTTCGGAAACTACTACTAGTCTTCCAGTGTACAATCAAAGTGTAGACAGTTTAAGACATTACTCCCATGGAGAAAAGTCCGCATAGTGCTTATTGTGTTCAATGCCGATGCAGTTTTTGTGTTTCATCAACACTCTGAACGTCCACAGATTACAGAATACCTATAGATGTGCTTCGGAAACTACTACTAGTCTTCCAGGGAACGATCAAAGCGTTGACAGTTTGAGACATTACTTCCATGGAGGAAAGTCCGCATGGTGCTTATTGTGTTCAATGCCGATGCAATTTTTTATGTTTCATCAACACTCTCAAGGTCCACAGATTACAGAATGTATCCAGATATGCTTCGGAAACTACTACTAGTCTTCCAGTGAACGATCAAAGCGTAGACAGTTTAAGACATTATTACCATGGAGAAAAGTCCGCATGGTGCTTATTGTGTTCAATGCAGATGAAATTTCTATGTTTCATCAACACTCTGAAGGTCCACAGATTACAGAATGCCTTCAGATGTGCTTCGTAAACTACTACTAGTCTTCCAGTAAACGATCAAAGCATAGACAGTTAAAGGCATTACTCCCATGGAGATAACTTTACATGGTCCTTGTTGTGTTCAATGCCGATGCAATTTCTGTGTTTTTTTTTATCAACACTCTGAAGGTCCACAGATAACAGAATGCCTCCAGATGTGCATCGGAAACTACTACTATTCTTCCAGGGAACGATCAAAGCGTAGACAGTTTTAGACATTACTCCCATGGAGAAAAGTCCGCATGGTGCTTATTGAGTTCAATGCCGATGCAATTTTTGTGTTTCATCAACACTCTGAAGGTCCACAGATTACAGAATGCATCCAGATGTGCTTCGGAAACTACTACTAGTCTTCCAGTGAATGATCAAAGCGTAGACAGTTTAAGACATTACTCCCATGGAGGAAAGTCCGCATGGTGCTTATTATGTTCAATGCCGATTCAATAACTGTGTTTCATCACACTCTGAAAGTCCACAGATTACAGAATGCATCCAGATGTGCTTCGGAAACTACTACTATTCTTCCAGGGAACGATCAAAGCGTAGACATTTTAAGACATTACTCGCATGGAGAAAAGTCCGCATGGTGCTTATTGTGTTCAATGCCGATGCAATTTCTGTGTTTCATCAACACTCTCAAGGTCCACAGATTACAGAATGCATCCAGATGTGCTTCGGAAACTACTACTAGTCTTCGAGGCAACGATCAAAGCGTAGACAGTTTAAGACATTACTCCCATGGAGAAAAGTCCGCATGGTGCTTATTGTGTTCAATTCCGATGCAATTTCTGTGTTTCATCAACACTCTGAAGGTCCACAGATTACAGAACGCATCCAGATGTGGTCCGGAAACTACTACTAGTCTTCGAGGGAACGATCAAAGCGTAGACAGTTTAAGACATTACTCCCATAGAGAAAAGTCCTCATGGTTCTTATTGTGTTCAATGCCGATGCAAATTTGTGTTTCATCAACACTCTGAAGGTCCACAGTTTACAGAATGCCTCCAGATGTGCTTCGGAAACTACTACTAGTCTTTCAGTGAAAAATCAAAGCGTAGACAGTTTAAGACATTATTACCATGGAGAAAAGTCCGCATGGTGCTTATCGTGTTCAATGCCGATGCAATTTCAATGTTTCACCAATACTCTGAAGGTCCACAGATTACAGAATGCGTCCAGAAGTGCTTCGGAAACTACTACTAGTCTTCCAGTAAACGATCAAAGCATAGACAGTTTAAGACATTACTCCCATGGAGAAAAGTCCACATGGTGCTTGTTGTGTTCAATGCCGATGCAATTTCTGTGTTTCATCAACACTCTGAAGGTCCACAGATTACAGAATGCCTCCAGATGTGCTTCGGAAACTACTACTAGTCTTCCAGTGTACGATCAAAGCGTAGACAGTTTAAGACATTACTACCATGGAGAAAAGCCCGCATGGTGCTTATTGTGTTCAATGCCGGTGCAAATTTTGTGTTTCATCAACACTCTGAAGGTCCACAGATTACAGAATGTCTCCAGATGTGCTTCGGAAACTAATACTAGTCTTCCAGTGTACGATCAAAGCGTAGACAGTTTAAGACATTACTCACATGGAGAAAAGTCCGCATGGTGCTTATTGTGTTCAATGCCGACGCAATTTCTGTGTTTCATCGACACTCTGAAGGTCCACAGATTACAGAATGCCTCCAGAAGTGCTTCGGAAACTACTACTAGTCTTACAGGAAACGATCAAAGCGTAGACAGTTTGAGACATTACTCCCATGGAGAAAAGTCCGCATGCTGCTTATTGTGTTCAATGCCGATGCAATTTTTGTGTTTCATCAACACTCTGAAGGTCCACAGATTACAGAATGCATCCAGATATGCTTCGGAAACTACTACTAGTCTTCCAGGGAACGATCAAAGCGTAGACAGTTTAGGACATTACTCCCATGGAGAAAAGTGCACATGGTGCTTATTGTGTTCAATGCCGATGCAATTTCTGTGTTTCATCAACAATCTGAAGGTCCACAGAATACAGAATGCATCCAGATGTGCTTCAGAAACTACTAATAGTCTTCCAGGAAACGATCAAAGCGTAGACAGTTTAAGACATTACTCCAATTGAGAAAAGTCCGCATGGTGCTTATTGTGTTCAATGCCGATGAATTTTTGTGTTTCATTATCACTCTGAAGGTCCACAGATTACAGAATGCATCCCGATGTGCTTCGGAAACTACTACTAGTCTTCCACTTAACGGTCAAAGTGTAGACAGTTTAAAACATTACTCCCATGGAGGAAAGTCCGCATGGTGCTTATTGTGTTCAATGCCGATTCAATTACTGTGTTTCATCATACTCTGAAAGTCCACAGATTACAGAATGCATCCAGATGTGCTTCGGAAACTATTACTAGTCTTCGAGGGAACGATCAAAGCGTAGACAGTTTAAGACATTACTCCCATGGAGAAAAGTCCGCATGGTGCTTATTGTTTTCAATGCCGATGCAATTTCAATGTTTCATCAACATTCTGAAGGTCCACAGATTACAGAATGCATCCAGATGTGCTTCGGAAACTACTACTAGTCTTTCAGTGAACGATCAAAGCGTAGACAGTTTAAGACATTATTACCATGGAGAAAAGTCCGCATGGTGCTTATTGTGTTCAATGCCGATGCAATTTCTGTGTTTCATTAACGCTCTGAAGGTCCACAGAATACAGAATGCAGCCAGATGTGCTTCGGAAACTACTACTAGTCTTCCGGTGTACGATCAAAGCGTAGACAGTTTAAGACATTACTCCCATGGAGGAAAGTCCGCATGGTGCTTATTGTGTTCAATGCCGATTCAATATCTGTGTTTCATCACACTCTGAAAGTCCACAGATTACAGAATGCATCCAGATATGCTTCGGAAACTACTACTATTCTTCCAGGGAACGATCAAAGCGTAGACAGTTTAAGACAATACTCGCATGGAGAAAAGTCCGCATGGTGCTTATTGTGTTCAATGCCGATGCAATTTCTGTGTTTCATCAACACTCTCAAGGTCCACAGATTACAGAATGCCTCCAGATGTGCTTCGGAAACTACTACTAGTCTTCGAGGCAACGATCAAAGCGTAGACAGTTTAAGACATTACTACCATGGAGAAAAGCCCGCATGGTGCATATTGTGTTCAATGCCGATGCAATTTTTGTGTTTCATCAACACTCTGAAGGTCCTCAGATTACAGAATGCCTCCAGATGTGCTTCCGAAACTACTACTATTCTTCCAGGGAACGATCAAAGCGTAGACAGTTTGAGACATTACTCCCATAGAGAAAAGTCCACATGGTTCTTATTGTGCTCAATGCCGATGCAAATTTGTGTTTCATCAAAACTCTGAAGGTCCACAGTTTACAGAATGCCTCCAGATGTGCTTCGGAAACTACTACTAGTCTGCCAGTAAACGATCAAAGCATAGACAGTTTAAGACATTACTCCCATGGAGAAAAGTCCACATGGTGCTTGTTGTGTTCAATGCCGATGCAATTTCTGTGTTTCATCAACACTCTGAAAGTCCACAGTTTACAGAATGCCTCCAGATGTGCTTCGGAAACTACTACTAGTCTTCCAGTGTACGATCAAAGCGTAGACAGTTTAAGACATTACTACCATGGAGAAAAGCCCGCATGGTGCTTATTGTGTTCAATGCCGGTGCAAATTTTGTGTTTCATCAACACTCTGAAGGTCCACAGATTACAGAATGCCTCCAGATGTGCTTCGGAAACTACTACTAGTCTTCCAGTGTAGGATCAAAGCGTACACAGTTTAAGACATTACGCACATGGAGAAAAGTCCGCATGGTGCTTATTGAGTTCAATGCCGATGCAATTTTTGTGTTTCATCAACACTCTGAAGGTCCACAGATTACACAATGCTTACAGATGTGCTTCGGAAACTACTACTAGTCTTCCAGTGTACGATCAAAGAATAGACAGTTTAAGACATTACTCCCATGGAGAAAAGTCCGCATGGTGCTTATTGTGTTCAATGCCGATGCAATTTCTGTGTTTCATCAACACTCTGAAGGTCCAAAGATTACAGAATGCCTCCAGATGTGCTTCGGAAACTACTACTAGTCTTCCAGCGTACGATCAAAGCGTAGACAGTATAAGACATTACTCCCATGGAGAAAAATCCGCATGGTGCTTATTGCGTTCAACGCCGATGCCATTTCTGTGTTTCATCAACACTCTGAAGGTCCATAGAATACAGAATGCATCCAGATGTGCATCAGAAACTACTACTAGTCTTCCAGGAAACGATCAAAGCGTAGACAGTTTGAGACATTACTCCCATGGAGAAAAGTCCGCATGCTGCTTATTGTGTTCAATGCCGATGCAATTTTTGTGTTTCATCAACACTCTGAAGGTCCGCAGATTACAGAATGCATCCAGATATGCTTCGGAAACTACTACTAGTCTTCCAGGGAACGATCAAAGCGTAGACAGTTTAGGACATTACTCCCATGGAGAAAAGTCCACATGGTGCTTATTATGTTCAATGCCGATGCAATTTCTGTGTTTCATCATCATTCTGAAGGTCCACAGAATACAGAATGCATCCAGATGTGCTTCAGAAACTACTAATAGTCTTCCAGGAAACGATCAAAGCGTAGACAGTTTAAGACATTACTCCCATGGAGAAAAGTCCGCATGGTGCTTTTTGTGTTCAATGCCGATGAATTTTTGTGTTTCATTATCACTCTGAAGGTCCACAGATTACAGACTGCATCCCGATGTGCTTCGGAAACTACTGCTAGTCTTCCAGCGTACGATCAAAGCGTAGACAGTATAAGACATTACTCCCATGGAGAAAATTCCGCATGGTGCTTATTGCGTTCAACGCCGATGCCATTTCTGTGTTTCATCAACACTCTGAAGGTCCATAGAATACAGAATGCATCCAGATGTGCTTCAGAAACTACTACTAGTCTTCCAGGAAACGATCAAAGCGTAGACAGTTTGAGACATTACTCCCATGGAGAAAAGTCCGCTTGCTGCTTATTGTGTTCAATGCCGATGCAATTTTTGTGTTTCATCAACACTCTGAAGGTCCACAGATTACAGAATGCATCCAGATATGCTTCGGAAACTACTACTAGTCTTCCAGGGAACGATCAAAGCGTAGACAGTTTAGGACATTACTCCCATGGGGAAAAGTCCACATGGTGCTTATTATGTTCAATGCCGATGCAATTTCTGTGTTTCATCATCATTCTGAAGGTCCACAGAATACAGAATGCATCCAGATGTGCTTCAGAAACTACTAATAGTCTTCCAGGAAACGATCAAAGCGTAGACAGTTTAAGACATTACTCCCATGGAGAAAAGTCCGCATGGTGCTTATTGTGTTCAATGCCGATGAATTTTTGTGTTTCATTATCACTCTGAAGGTCCACAGATTACAGAAAGCATCCCGATGTGCTTCGGAAACTACTACTAGTCTTCCAGTGAACGATCAAAGTGTAGACAGTTTAAAACATTACTCCCATGGAGGAAAGTCCCATGGTGCTTATTGTGTTCAATGCCGATGCAATTAATGTGTTTCATCAACACTCTGAAGGTCCACAGATTACAGAATGCATCCAGATGTGTTTAGGAAACTACTACTAGTGTTTCAGTGAACGATCAAACGTAGAAAGTTTAAGACATTATTACCATGGAGAAAAGTCCGCATGGTGCTTATTGTGTTCAATGCTGATGCAATTTTTGTGTTTCATCAACACTCTGAAGGTCCACAGATTACAGAATGCCTCCAGATGTGCTTCGGAAACTACTACTATTCTTCCAGGGAACGATCAAAGCGTAGACAGTTTGAGACATTACTCCCATGGAGAAAAGTTCGCATGGTGCTTATTGAGTTCAATGCCGATGCAATTTTTGTGTTTCATCAACACACTGAAGGTCCACAGATTACAGAATGCATCCAGATGTGCTTCGGAAACTACTACTAGTCTTCTAGTGAACGATCAAAGCGTAGACAGTTTAAGACATTACTCCCATGGAGAAAACTCCCCATGGTGCTTGTTGTGTTCAATGCCGATGCAATTAATGTGTTTCATCAACACTCTGAAGGTCCACAGATTACAGAAGGCCTCCAGATGTGCTTCGGAAACTGCTACTAGTCTTCCAGTGTACGATCAAAGCGTAGACAGTTTAAGAAATTACTCTCATGGAGAGAAGTCCGCATGGTGCTTATTGTGTTCAATGACCATTAAATTTCTGTGTTTCATCAACACTATGAAGGTCCACAGATTACAGAATGCCTCCAGATGTGCTTCGGAAACTACTACTAGTCTTCCAGTGTACGATCAAAGCGTAGACAGTTTAAGACATTACTCCCATGGAGAAAAGTCCGCATAGTGCTTATTGTGTTCAATGCAAACGCAGTTTCTGTGTTTCATCAACACTCTGAAGGTCCACAGATTACAGAATGCCTCCAGATGTGCTTCGGAAACTACTACTATTCTTCCAGGGAACGATCAAAGCGTACACAGTTTGAGACATTACTCCCATGGAGAAAAGTCCGCATGGTGCTTATTGAGTTCAATGCCGATGCAATTTTTGTGTTTCATCAACACTCTGAAGGTCCACAGATTACAGAATGCATCCAGATGTGCTTCGGAAACTACTACTAGTCTTCCAGTGAACGATCAAAGCGTAGACAGTTTAAGACATTACTCCCATGGAGAAAAGTCCGCATGGTGCTTATTGAGTTCAATGCCGATGCAATTTTTGTGTTTCATCAACACTCTGAAGGTCCACAGATTACAGAATGCATCCAGATGTGCTTCGGAAACTACTACTAGTCTTCCAGTGAACGATCAAAGCGTAGACAGTTTAATACATTACTCCCATGGAGAAAAGTCCGCATGGTGCTTATTGTGTTTAATGCCGATTCAATTTTTGTGTTTCATCAACACTCTGAAGGCCCACAGATTACAGAATGCATCCAGATGTGCTTCGGAAACTACTACTAGTCTTTCAGTGAACGATCAAAGCGTAAACAGTTTAAGACATTACTAGCATGGAGAAAAGTCCGCATGGTGCTTATTGTGTTCAATGTCGATGCAATTTCAATGTTTCATCAACACTCTGAGGGTCCACAGATTACAGAATGCCTCCAGATGTGCTTCGGAAACTACTACTAGTCTTCCAGTAAACGATCATAACATAGACAGTTTAAGACATTACTCCCATGGAGAAAACTCCACATGGTGCTTGTTGTGTTCAATGCCGATGCAATTAATGTGTTTCATCAACACTCTGAAGGTCCACAGATTACAGAAGGCCTCCAGATGTGCTTCGGAAACTGCTACTAGTCTTCCAGTGTACGATCGAAGCGTAGACAGTTTAAGACATTACTCTCATGGAGAGAAGTCCGCATGGTGCTTATTGTGTTCAATGACCATTAAATTTCTGTGTTTCATCAACACTATGGAGGTCTACAGATTACAGAATGTTTCCAGATGTGCTTCGGAAACTACTATTAGTCTTCCAGTGTACGATCAAAGCGTAGACAGTTTAAGACATTACTCCCATTAAGAAAAGTCCGCATGGTGCTTATTGTGTTCAATGCCGACGCAATTTCTGTGTTTCATCAACACTCTGAAGGTCCACAGATTACACAATGCCTACAGATGTGCTTCGGAAACTACTACTAGTCTTCCAGTGTACGATCAAAGAATAGACAGTTTAAGACATTACCCCCATGGAGAACAGTCGGCATGGTGCTTATTATGTTCAATGCCAATGCAATTTCTGTGTTTCATCAACACTCTGAAGGTCCACAGATTACAGAATGCCTCCAGATGTGCTTCGGAAACTACTACTATTCTTCCAGGGAACGATCAAAGCGTAGACAGTTTGAGACATTACTCCCATGGAGAAAAGTTCGCATGGTGCTTATTGAGTTCAATGCCGATGCAATTTTTGTGTTTCATCAACACTCTGAAGGTCCACAGATTACAGAATGCCTCCAGATGTGCTTCGGCAACTACTACTAGTCTTCCAGCGAACGATCAAACCGTAGACAGTTTAAGACATTACTCCCATGGAGAAAAGTCCGCATGGTGCTTATTGTGTTCAATGCCGATTCAATTTTTGTGTTTCATCAACACTCTGAAGGTCCACAGCTTACAGAATGCATCCAGAAGTGCTTCGGAATCTACTACTAGTCTTTCAGTGAACGATCAAAGCGTAAACAGTTTAAGACATTACTACCATGGAGAAAAGTCCGCATGGTGCTTATTGTGTTCAATGTGGATGCAATTTCAATGTTTCATCAACACTCTGAAGGTCCACAGATTACAGAATGCCTCCAGAAGTGCTTCGGAAACTACTACAAGTCTTCCAGTAAACGATCATAACATAGCCAGTTTAAGACATTACTCCCATGTAGAAAACTATACATGGTGCTTGTTGTGGTCAATGCCGATGCAATTAATGTGTTTCATCAACACTCTGAAGGTCCACAGATTACAGAAGGCCTCCAGATGTGCTTCGGAAACTGCTACTAGTCTTCCAGTGTACGATCAAAGCGTAGACAGTGTAAGACATTACTCTCATGGAGAGAAGTCCACATGGTGCTTACTGTGTTCAATGACCATTAAATTTCTGTGTTTCATCAACACTATGAAGGTCCACAGATTACAGAATGCCTCCAGATGTGCTTCGGAAACTACTACTAGTCTTCCAGGGAACGATCAAAGCGTAGACAGTTTAAGACATTACTCCCATGGAGAAAAGTCCACATGGTGCCTATTGTGTTCAATGCCGATGCAATTTCGGTGTTTCATCAACATTCTGAAGGTCCACAGAATACAGAATGCATCCAGATGTGCTTCAGAAACTACTAATAGTCTTCCAGGAAACGATCAAAGCGTAGACAGTTTAAGACATTACTCCCATGGAGAAAAGTCCGCATGGTGCTTATTGTGTTCAATGCTGATGAATTATTGTGTTTCATTATCACCCTGAAGGTCCACAGATTACAGAATGCATCCAGATGTGCTTGGGAAACTACTACTAGTCTTCCAGTGAACGATCAAAGTGTAGACAGTTTAAAACATTACTCCCATAGAGGAAAGTCCCATGGTGCTTATTGTGTTCAATGCCGATGCAATTTCTTTGTTTCATCAACACTCTGAAGGTCCACAGATTACAGAATGCCTCCAGATGTGCTTCGGAAACTATTACTAGTCTTCCAGTAAACGATCAAAGCGTAGACAGTTTAAGACATTACTCCCATGGAGAAAAGTCCGCATGGTGCTTATTGTGTTCAATGCCGATTCAATTTCTGTGTTTCATCAACACTCTGAAGGTCCACAGATTTCAGAATGCCTCCAGATGTGCTTCGGAAACTACTACTAGTCTTTCAGTGAACGATCAAAGCGTAAACAGTTTAAGACATTACTACCATGGAGAAAAGTCCGCATGGTGCTTCTTGTGTTCAATGTGGATGTAATTTCAATGTTTCAAAAACACTCTGAAGGTCCACAGATTACAGAATGCCTCCAGATGTGCTTCGGAAACTACTACTAGTCTTTCAGTGAAAAATCAAAGCGTAGACAGTTTAAGACATTATTACCATGGAGAAAAGTCCGCATGGTGCTTATTGTGTTCAATGCCGATGCAATTTCAATGTTTCACCAATACTCTGAAGGTCCACAGATTACAGAATGCCTCCAGATGTGCTTCGGAAACTACTACTAGTCTTCCAGTAAACGATCAAAGCATAGACAGTTTAAGACATTACTCCCATGGAGAAAAGTCCACATGGTGCTTGTTGTGTTCAATGCCGATGCAATTTCTGTGTTTCATCAACACTCTGAAGGTCCACAGATTACAGAATGCCTCCAGATGTGCTTCAGAAACTAATACTAGTCTTCCAGTGTACGATCAAAGCGTAGACAGTTTAAGACATTACTCCCATGGAGAAAACTCCACATGGTGCTTGTTGTGTTCAATTCCGATGCAATTAATGTGTTTCATCAACACTCTGAAGGTCCACATATTACAGAAGGCCTATAGATGTGCTTCGGCAACTGCTACTAGTCTTCCAGTGTACGATCAAAGCGTAGACAGTTTAAGACATTACTCTCATGGAGAGAAGTCCGCATGGTGCTTATTGTGTTCAATGACCATTAAATCTCTGTGTTTCATCAAAACTATGAAGGTCTACAGATTACAGAATGCCTCCAGATGTGCTTCGGAAACTACTACTAGTCATCCAGTGAACGATCAAAGCGTAGACAGTTTAAGACATTACTCCCATGGAGAAAAGTCCGCATGGTGCTTATTGTGTTCAATGCAAACGCAGTTTCTGTGTTTCATCAACACTCTGAAGGTCCACAGATTACAGAATGCCTCCAGATGTGCTTCGGAAACTACTACTATTCTTCCAGCGAACGATCAAAGCGTACACAGTTTGAGACATTACTCCCATGGAGAAAAGTCCGCATGGTGCTTATTGAGTTCAATGCCGATGCAATTTTTGTGTTTCATCAACACTCTGAAGGTCCACAGATTACAGAATGCATCCAGATGTGCTTCGGAAACTACTACTAGTCTTCCAGTGAACGATCAAAGCGTAGACAGTTTAATACATTACTCCCATGGAGAAAAGTCCGCATGGTGCTTATTGTGTTTAATGCCGATTCAATTTTTGTGTTTCATCAACACTCTGAAGGCCCACAGATTACAGAATGCATCCAGATGTGCTTCGGAAACTACTACTAGTCTTTCAGTGAACGATCAAAGCGTAAACAGTTTAAGACATTACTAGCATGGAGAAAAGTCCGCATGGTGCTTATTGTGTTCAATGTCGATGCAATTTCAATGTTTCATCAACACTCTGAGGGTCCACAGATTACAGAATGCCTCCAGATGTGCTTCGGAAACTACTACTAGTCTTCCAGTAAACGATCATAACATAGACAGTTTAAGACATTACTCCCATGGAGAAAACTCCACATGGTGCTTGTTGTGTTCAATGCCGATGCAATTAATGTGTTTCATCAACACTCTGAAGGTCCACAGATTACAGAAGGCCTCCAGATGTGCTTCGGAAACTGCTACTAGTCTTCCAGTGTACGATCAAAGCGTAGACAGTTTAAGACATTACTCTCATGGAGAGAAGTCCGCATGGTGCTTATTGTGTTCAATGACCATTAAATTTCTGTGTTTCATCAACACTATGAAGGTCTACAGATTACAGAATGCCTCCAGATGTGCTTCGGAAACTACTATTAGTCTTCCAGTGTACGATCAAAGCGTAGACAGTTTAAGACATTACTCCCATTAAGAAAAGTCCGCATGGTGCTTATTGTGTTCAATGCCGACGCAATTTCTGTGTTTCATCAACTCTCTGAAGGTCCACAGATTACACAATGCCTACAGATGTGCTTCGAAAACTACTACTAGTCTTCCAGTGTACGATCAAAGAATAAACAGTTTAAGACATTACTCCCATGGAGAACAGTCGGCATGGTGCTTATTATGTTCAATGCCAATGCAATTTCTGTGTTTCATCAACACTCTGAAGGTCCACAGATTACAGAATGCCTCCAGATGTGCTTCGGAAACTACTACTATTCTTCCAGGGAACGATCAAAGCGTAGACAGTTTGAGACATTACACCCATGGAGAAAAGTTCGCATGGTGCTTATTGAGTTCAATGCCGATGCAATTTTTGTGTTTCATCAACACTCTGAAGGTCCACAGATTACAGAATGCCTCCAGATGTGCTTCGGAAACTACTACTAGTCTTCCAGAGAGCGATCAAACAGTAGACAGTTTAAGACATTACTCCCATGGAGAAAAGTCCGCATGGTGCTTGTTGTGGTCAATGCCGATGCAATTAATGTGTTTCATCAACACTCTGAAGGTCCACAGATTACAGAAGGCCTCCAGATGTGCTTCGGAAACTGCTACTAGACTTCCAGTGTACGATCAAAGCGTAGACAGTTTAAGACATTACTCTCATGGAGAGAAGTCCACATGGTGCTTACTGTGTTCAATGACCATTAAATTTCTGTGTTTCATCAACACTATGAAGGTCCACAGATTACAGAATGTTTCCAGATGTGCTTCGGAGACTACTACTAGTCTTCCAGGGAACGATCAAATCGTAGACAGTTTAAGACATTACTCCCATGGAGAAAAGTCCACATGGTGCCTATTGTGTTCAATGCCGATGCAATTTCGGTGTTTCATCAACATTCTGAAGGTCCACAGAATACAGAATGCATCCAGATGTGCTTCAGAAACTACTAATAGTCTTCCAGGAAACGATCAAAGCGTAGACAGTTTAAGACATTACTCCCATGGAGAAAAGTCCGCATGGTGCTTATTGTGTTCAATGCTGATGAATTATTGTGTTTCATTATCACTCTGAAGGTCCACAGATTACAGAATGCATCCAGATGTGCTTGGGAAACTACTACTAGTCTTCCAGTGAACGATCAAAGTGTAGACAGTTTAAAACATTACTCCCATGGAGGAAAGTCCCATGGTGCTTATTGTTTTCAATGCCGATGCAATTTCTTTGTTTCATCAACACTCTGAAGGTCCACAGATTACAGAATGCCTCCAGATGTGCTTCGGAAACTATTACTAGTCTTCCAGTAAACGATCACAGCGTAGACAGTTTAAGACATTACTCCCATGGAGAAAAGTCCGCATGGTGCTTATTGTGTTCAATGCCGATTCAATTTCTGTGTTTCATCAACACTCTGAAGGTCCACAGATTTCAGAATGCCTCCAGATGTGCTTCGGAAACTACTACTAGTCTTTCAGTGAACGATCAAAGCGTAAACAGTTTAAGACATTACTACCATGGAGAAAAGTCCGCATGGTGCTTATTGTGTTCAATGTGGATGTAATTTCAATGTTTCATCAACACTCTGAAGGTCCACAGATTACAGAATGCCTCCAGATGTGCTTCGGAAACTACTACTAGTCTTTCAGTGAAAAATCAAAGCGTAGACAGTTTAAGACATTATTACCATGGAGAAAAGTCCGCATGGAGCTTATTGTGTTCAATGCCGATGCAATTTCAATGTTTCACCAATACTCTGAAGGTCCACAGATTACAGAATGCCTCCAGATGTGCTTCGGAAACTACTACTAGTCTTCCAGTAAACGATCAAAGCATAGACAATTTAAGACATTACTCCCATGGAGAAAAGTCCACATGGTGCTTGTTGTGTTCAATGCCGATGCAATTTCTGTGTTTCATCAACACTCTGAAGGTCCACAGATTACAGAATGCCTCCAGATGTGCTTCGGAAACTACTACTAGTCTTCCAGTGTACGATCAAAGCGTAGACAGTTTAAGACATTACTCCCATGGAGAAAACTCCACATGGTGCTTGTTGTGTTCAATGCCGATACAATTAATGTGTTTCATCAACACTCTGAAGGTCCACATATTACAGAAGGCCTCCAGATGTGCTTCGGAAACTGCTACTAGTCTTCCAGTGTACGATCAAAGCGTAGACAGTTTAAGACATTACTCTCATGGAGAGAAGTCCGCATGGTGCTTATTGTGTTCAATGACCATTAAATTTCTGTGTTTCATCAACACTATGAAGGTCTACAGATTACAGAATGCCTCCAGATGTGCTTCGGAAACTACTACTAGTCTTCCAGTGTACGATCAAAGCGTAGACAGTTTAAGACATTACTCCCATTAAGATAAGTCCGCATGGTGCTTATTGTGTTCAATGCCGACGCAATTATTGTGTTTCATCAACACTCTGAAGGTCCACAGATTACACAATGCCTCCAGATGTGCTTCGGAAACTACTACTAGTCTTCCAGTGTACGATCAAAGCATAGACAGTTTAAGACATTACTCCCATGGAGAAAACTCCACATGGTGCTTGTTGTGTTCAATGCCGATGCAATTAATGTGTTTCATCAACACTCTGAAGGTCCACATATTACAGAAGGCCTCCAGATGTGCTTCGGAACCTGCTACTAGTCTTCCAGTGTACGATCAAAGCGTAGACAGTTTAAGACATTACTCTCATGGAGAGAAGTCCGCATGGTGCTTATTGTGTTCAATGACCATTAAATTTCTGTGTTTCATCAACACTATGAAGGTCTACAGATTACAGAATGCCTCCAGATGTGCTTCGGAAACTACTACTAGTCTTCCAATGTACGATCAAAGCGTAGACAGTTTAAGACATTACTCCCATTAAGATAAGTCCGCATGGTGCTTATTGTGTTCAATGCCGACGCAATTTCTGTGTTTCATCAACACTCTGAAGGTCCACAGATTACACAATGCCTACAGATGTGCTTCGGAAACTACTACTAGTCTTCCAGTGTACGATCAAAGAATAGACAGTTTAAGACATTACTCCCATGGAGAAAAGTCCGCATGGAGCTTATTGTGTTCAATGCCGATGCAATTTCTGTGTTTCATCAACACTCTGAAGGTCCACAGATTACAGAATGCCTCCAGATGTGCTTCGGAAACTACTACTATTCTTCCAGGGAACGATCAAAGCGTAGACACTTTAAGACATTACTCCCATGGAGAAAAGTCCGCATGGTGCATATTGAGTTCAATGCCGATGCAATTTTTGTGTTTCATCAACACTGAAGGTCCACTGATTACAGAATGCAAACAGATGTGCTTCGGAAACTACTACTAGTCTTCCAGTGAACGATCAAAGCGTAGACAGTTTAAGACATTACTCCCATGGAGAAAAGTCCGCATGGTGCTTATTGTGTTCAATGCCGATTCAGTTTTTGTGTTTCGTCAACACTCTGAAGGTCCACAGATTACGGAATGCATCCAGATGTGCTTGGGAAACTACTACTAGTCTTTCAGTGAACGATCAAAGCGTAAACAGTTTAAGACATTACTACCATGGAGAAAAGTCCGCATGGTGCCTATTGTGTTCAATGTGGATGCAATTTCAATGTTTCATCAACACTCTGAAGGTCCACAGATTACAGAATGCCTCCAGATGTTGTTCGGAAACTACTACTAGTCTTCCAGTAAACGATCATAACATAGACAGTTTAAGACATTACTCCCATGTAGAAAACTCCACATGGTGCTTGTTGTGGTCAATGCCGATGCAATTAATGTGTTTCATCAACACTCTGAAGGTCCACAGATTACAGAAGGCCTCCAGATGTGCTTCGGAAACTGCTACTAGTCTTCCAGTGTACGATCAAAGCGTAGACAGTTTAAGACCTTACTCTCATGGAGAGAAGTCCACATGGTGCTTACTGTGTTCAATGACCATTAAATTTCTGTGTTTCATCAACACTATGAAGGTCCACAGATTACAGAATGCCTCCAGATGTGCTTCGGAAACTACTACTATTCTTCCAGGGAACGATCAAAGTGTAGACAGTTTAAGACATTACTCCCATGGAGAAAAGTCCACATGGTGCCTATTGTGTTCAATGCCGATGCAATTTCGGTGTTTCATCAACATTCTGAAGGTCCACAGAATACAGAATGCATCCAGATGTGCTTCAGAAACTACTAATAGTCTTCCAGGAAACGATCAAAGCGTAGACAGTTTAAGACATTACTCCCATGGAGAAAAGTCCGCATGGTGCTTATTGTGTTCAATGCCGATGAATTATTGTGTTTCATTATCACTCTGAAGGTCCACAGATTACAGAATGCATCCAGATGTGCTTGGGAAACTACTACTAGTCTTCCAGGGAACGATCAAAGCGTAGACAGTTTAAGGCATTACTCCCATGGAGAAAAGTCCACATGGTGCCTATTGTGTTCAATGCCGATGCAATTTCAATGTTTCATCAACACTCTGAAGGTCCACAGATTACAGAATGCCTCCAGATGTGCTTCGGAAACTACTACTAGTCTTTCAGTGAAAAATCAAAGCGTAGACAGTTTAAGACATTATTACCATGGAGAAAAGTCCGCATGGTGCTTATTGTGTTCAATGCCGATGCAATTTCAATGTTTCACCAATACTCTGAAGGTCCACAGATTACAGAATGCCTCCAGATGTGCTTCGGAAACTACTACTAGTCTTCCAGTAAACGATCAAAGCATAGACAGTTTAAGACATTACTCCCATGGAGAAAAGTGAACATGGTGCTTGTTGTGTTCAATGCCGATGCAATTTCTGTGTTTCATCAATACTCTGAAGGTCCACAGATTACAGAAAGCCTCCAGATGTGCTTCGGAAACTACTACTAGTCTTCCAGTGTACGATCAAAGCGTAGACAGGTTAAGACATTACTACCATGGAGAAAAGCCCGCATGGTGCTTATTGTGTTCAATGCCGGTGCAAATTTTGTGTTTCATCAACACTCTGAAGGTCCACAGATTACAGAATGCCTCCAGATGTGCTTCGGAAACTACTACTAGTCTTCCAGTGTACGATCAAAGAATAGACAGTTTAAAACATTACTCCCATGGAGAAAAGTCCGCATGGCGCTTATTGTGTTCAATGCCGATGCAATTTCTGTGTTTCATCAACACTCTGAAGGTCCAAAGATAACAGAATGCCTCCAGTTGTGCTTCGGAAACTACTACTAGTCTTCCAGCGTACGATCAAAGCGTAGACAGTATAAGACATTACTCCCATGGAGAGAAATCCGCATGGTGCTTATTGCGTTCAACGCCGATGCCATTTCTGTGTTTCATCAACACTCTGAAGGTCCACAGAATACAGAATGCATCCAGATGTGCTTCAGAAACTACTACTAGTCTTCCAGGAAACGATCAAAGCGTAGACAGTTTGAGATATTACTCCCACGGAGAAAAGTCCGCATGCTGCTTATTGTGTTCAATGCCGATGCAATTTTTGTGTTTCATCAACACTCTGAAGGTCCACAGATTACAGAATGCATCCAGATATGCTTCGGAAACTACTACTAGTCTTCCAGGGAACGATCAAAGCGTAGACAGTTTAGGACATTACTCCCATGGAGAAAAGTCCACATGGTGCTTATTGTGTTCAATGCCGATGCAATTTCTGTGTTTCATCATCATTCTGAAGGTCCACAGAATACGGAATGCATCCAGATGTGCTTCAGAAACTACTAATAGTCTTCCAGGAAACGATCAAAGCGTAGACAGTTTAAGACATTACTCCCATGGAGAAAAGTCCGCATGGTGCTTGTTGTTTTCAATGCCGATGAATTTTTGTGTTTCATTATCACTCTGAAGGTCCACAGATTACAGAATGCATCCCGATGTGCTTCGGAAACTACTACTAGTCTTCCAGTGAACGATCAAAGTGTAGACAGTTTAAAACATTACTCCCATGGAGGAAAGTCCCATGGTGCTTATTGTGTTCAATGCCGATGCAATTTCTTTGTTTCATCAACACTCTGAAGGTCCACAGATTACAGAATGCCTCCAGATGTGCTTCGGAAACTACTACTAGTCTTCCAGTAAACGATCAAAGCATAGACAGTTTAAGACATTACTCCCATGGAGAAAAGTCCACATGGTGCTTGTTGTGTTCAATGCCGATGTAATTTCTGTGTTTCATCAACATTCTGAAGGTCCACAGATTACAGAATGCCTCCAGATGTGCTTCGGAAACTACTACTATTCTTCCAGGGAACGATCAAAGCGAAGACAGTTTGAGACATTACTCCCATGGAGAAAAGTCCGCATGGTGCTTATTGTGTTCAATGCCAATGCAATTTCTGTGTTTCATCAACACTCTGAAGGTCCACAGATTACAGAATGCATCCAGATGTGTTTAGGAAACTACTACTAGTGTTTCAGTGAACGATCAAACGTAGACAGTTTAAGACATTATTACCATGGAGAAAAGTCCGCATGGTGCTTATTGTGTTCAATGTCGATGCAATTACAATGTTTCATCAACACTCTGAAGGTCCACAGATTACAGAATGCCTCCAGATGTGCTTCGGAAACTACTACTAGTCTTCCAGTAAACGATCATAACATAGACAGTTTAAGACATTACCCCCATGGAGAAAACTCCACATGGTGCTTGTTGTGTTCAATGCCGATGCAATTAATGTGTTTCATCAACACTCGGAAGGTCCACAGATTACAGAAGGCCTCCAGATGTGCTTCGGAAACTGCTACTAGTCTTCCAGTGTACGATCAAAGCGTAGACAGTTTGAGACATTACTCTCATGGAGAGAAGTCCGTATGGTGCTTATTGTGTTCAATGACCATTAAATTTCTGTGTTTCATCAACACTATGAAGGTCCACAGATTGCAGAATGCCTCCAGATGTCCTTCGGAAACTACTACTAGTCTTCCAGTGTACGATCAAAGCGTAGACAGTTTAAGACATTACTCCCATGGAGAAAAGTCCGCATGGTGCTTATTGTGTTCAATGCCGACGCAATTTCTGTGTTTCATCAACACTCTGAACGTCCACAGATTACAGAATACCTCCAGATGTGCTTCGGAAACTACTACTAGTCTTCCAGGGAACGATCAAAGCGTTGACAGTTTGAGACATTACTTCCATGGAGGAAAGTCCGCATGGTGCTTATTGTGTTCAATGCCGATGCAATTTTTGTGTTTCATCAACACTCTGAAGGTCCACAGATTACAGAATGTATCCAGATATGCTTCGGAAACTACTACTAGTCTTCCAGTGAACGATCAAAGCGTAGACAGTTTAAGACATTACTACCATGGAGAAAAGTCCGCATGGTGCTTATTGTGTTCAATGCAGATGAAATTTCTATGTTTCATCAACACTCTGAAGGTCCACAGATTACAGAATGCATTCAGATGTGCTTCGGAAACTACTACTAGTCTTCCAGTAAACGATCAAAGCATAGACAGTTAAAGGCATTACTCCCATGGAGAAAACTCCACATGGTGCTTGTTGTGTTCAATGCCGATGCAATTTCTGTGTTTCATCAACACTCTGAAGGTCCACAGATAACTGAATGCCTCCAGATGTGCATCGGAAACTACTACTAGTCTTCCAGTGTACGATCAAAGCGTAGACAGTTTAAGACATTACTCCCATAGAGAAAAGTCCGCATGGTGCTTATTTTGTTCAATGCCGATGCAATTTCTGTGTTTCATCAACACTCTGAAGGTCCAGAGGTTACAGAATGCCTCCAGATGTGCTTGGGAAAAATACTACTAGTCTTCCTGTGAACGATCAAAGCGTAGACAGTTTAAGACATTACTCCCATGGAGAAAACTCCACATGGTGCTTGTTGTGTTCAATGCCGATGCAATTAATGTGTTTCATCAACACTCTGAAGGTCCACAGATTACAGAATGCCTCCAGATGTGCTTCGGAAACTACTACTAGTCTTCCAGTGTACGATCAAAGCGTAGACAGTTTAAGACATTACTCCCATGGAGAAAAGTCCGCATGGTGCTTATTGTGTTCAATGCCGACGCAATATCTGTGTTTAATCAACACTCTGAAGGTCCACAGATTACACAATGCCTACAGATGTGCTTCGGAAACTACTACTAGTCTTCCAGTGTACGATCAAAGAATAGACAGTTTAAGACATTACTCCCATGGAGAACAGTCGGCATGGTGCTTATTATGTTCAATGCCAATGCAATTTCTGTGTTTCATCAACACTCTGAAGGTCCACAGATTACAGAATGCCTCCAGATGTGCTTCGGAAACTACTACTACTCTTCCAGGGAACGATCAAGGCGTAGACAGTTTGAGACATTACTCCCATGGAGAAAAGTCCGCATGGTGCTTATTGATTTCAATGCCGATGCAATTTTTGTGTTTCATCAACACTCTGAAGGTCCACAGATTACAGAATGCCTCCAGATGTGCTTCGGAAACTACTACTAGTCTTCCAGAGAACGATCAAAGCATAGACAGTTTAAGACATTACTCCCATGGACAAAAGTCCGCATGGTGCTTATTGTGTTCAATGCCGATTCAATTTTTGTGTTTCATCAACACTCTGAAGGTCCACAGCTTACAGAATGCATCCAGATGTGCTTCGGAATCTACTACTAGTCTTTCTGTGAACGATCAAAGCGTAAACAGTTTAAGACATTACTACCATGGAGAAAAGTCCGCATGGTGCTTATTGTGTTCAATGTGGATGCAATTTCAATGTTTCATCAACACTCTGAAGGTCCACAGATTACAGAATGCCTCCAGATGTGCTTCGGAAACTACTACTAGTCTTCCAGTAAACGATCATAACACAGACAGTTTAAGACATTACTCCCATGTAGAAAACTCCACATGGTGCTTGTTGTGGTCAATAACGATGCAATTAATGTGTTTCATCAACACTCTGAAGGTCCACAGATTACAGAAGGCCTCCAGATGTGCTTCGGAAACTGCTACTAGTCTTCCAGTGTACGATCAAAGCGTAGACAATTTAAGACATTACTCTCATGGAGAGAGTCCACATGGTGCTTATTGTGTTCAATGACCATTAAATTTCTGTGTTTCATCAACACTATGAAGGTCCACAGATTACAGAATGCCTCCAGATGTGCTTCGGAAACTACTACTAGTCTTCCAGTGTACGATCAAAGCGTAGACAGTTTATGACATTACTCTCATGGAGAAAAGTCCGCATGGTGCTTATTGTTTTCAATGCCGATGCAATTTTTGTGTTTCATCAACACTCTGAAGGTCAACATTTTACAGAATGCATCCAGATATGCTTTGCAAACTACTACCAGTCTTCCAGGGAACGATCAAAGCGTAGACAGTTTAAGACATTACTCCCATGGAGAAAAGTCCACATGGTGCCTATTGTGTTCAATGCCGATGCAATTTCGGTGTTTCATCATCATTCTGAAGGTCCACAGAATACAGAATGCATCCAGATGTGCTTCAGAAACTACTAATAGTCTTCCAGGAAACGATCAAAGCGTAGACAGTTTAAGACATTACTCCCATGGAGAAAAGTCCGCATGGTGCTTATTGTGTTCAATGCCGATGAATTATTGTGTTTCATTATCACTCTGAAAGTCCACAGATTACAGAATGCATCCAGATGTGCTTCGGAAACTACTACTAGTCTTCCAGTGAACGATCAAAGTGTAGACAGTTTAAAACATTACTCCCATGGAGGAAAGTCCCATGGTGCTTATTGTGTTCAATGCCGATGCAATTTCTTTGTTTCATCAACACTCTGAAGGTCCACAGATTACAGAATGCCTCCAGATGAGCTTCGGGAACTACTACTAGTCTTCCAGTAAACGATCAAGGCATAGACAGTTTAAGACATTACTCCCATGGAGAAAAGTCCACATGGTGCTTGTTGTGTTCAATGCCGATGCAATTTCTGTGTTTCATCAACACTCTGAAGGTCCACAGATTACAGAATGCCTCCAGATGTGCTTCGGAAACTACTACTATTCTTCCAGGGAACGATCAAAGCGTAGACAGTTTGAGACATTACTCCCATGGAGAAAAGTCCGCATGGTGCCTATTGTGTTTAATGCCGATGCAATTTCTGTGTTTCATCAACACTCTGAAGGTCCACAGATTACAGAATGCATCCCGATGTGCTTCGGAAACTACTACTAGTCTTCGAGGGAACGATTAAAGCGTAGACATTTTGAGACATTACTCCCATGGAGAAAAGTCCGCATGGTGCTTATTGAGTTCAATTCCGATGCAATTTTTGTGTTTCATCTACACTCTGAAGGTCCACAGATTACAGAATGCATCCAGATGTGCTTCGGAAACTACTACTAGTCTTCCAGTGAACGATCAACGCGTAGACAGTTTAAGACATTACTCCCATGGAGAAAAGTCCGCATGGTGCTTATTGTGTTCAATGCCGATTCAATTTCTGTGTTTCATCACACTCTGAAAGCCCACAGATTACAGAATGCATCCAGATGTGCTTCGGAAACTACTACTATTCTTCCAGGGAACGATCAAGCCTAGACAGTTTAAGACATTACACCCATGGAGGAAAGTCCCATGGTGCTTATTGTGTTCGATGCCGATGCAATTTCTTTGTTTCATCAACACTCTGAAGGTCCACAGATTACAGAATGCCTCCAGATGTGCTTCGGAAACTACTACTAGTCTTCCAGGTAACGATCAAAGCGTAGACAGTTTAAGGCAATTCTCTTATGGAGAAAAGTCCGCATGGTGCTTATTGTGTTCAATGCCGATGCAATTTTTGTGTTTAATCAACACTCTGAAGGTCCACAGATTACAGAAGGCCTCCAGATGTGCTTCGGACCTGCTACTAGTCTTCCAGTGTACGATCAAAGCGTAGACAGTTTAAGACATTACTCTCATGGAGAGAAGTCCGCATGGTGCTTATTGTGTTCAATGACCATTAAATTTCTGTGTTTCATCAACACTATGAAGGTCCACAGATTACAGAATGCCTCCAGATGTGCTTCGGAAACTACTACTAGTCTTCCAGTGTACGATCAAAGCGTAGACAGTTTAAGACATTACTCCCATGGAGAAAAGTCCGCATGGTGCTTATTGTGTTCAATGCCGACGCAATATCTGTGTTTAATCAACACTCTGAAGGTCCACAGATTACACAATGCCTACAGATGTGCTTCGGAAACTACTACTAGTCTTCTAGTGTACGATCAAAGAATAGACAGTTTAAGACATTACTCCCATGGAGAACAGTCGGCATGGTGCTTATTATGTTCAATGCCAATGCATTTTCTGTGTTTCATCAACACTCTGAAGGTCCACAGATTACAGAATGCCTCCAGATGTGCTTCGGAAACTACTACTATTCTTCCAGGGAACGATCAAAGCGTAGACAGTTTGAGACATTACTCCCATGGAGAAAAGTCCGCATGGTGCTTATTGATTTCAATGCCGATGCAATTTTTGTGTTTCATCAACACTCTGAAGGTCCACAGATTACAGAATGCCTCCAGATGTGCTTCGGAAACTACTACTAGTCTTCCAGAGAACGATCAAAGCGTAGACAGTTTAAGACATTACTCCCATGGACAAAAGTCCGCATGGTGCTTATTGTGTTCAATGCCGATTCAATTTTTGTGTTTCATCAACACTCTGAAGGTCCACAGCTTACAGAATGCATCCAGATGTGCTTCGGAATCTACTACTAGTCTTTCTGTGAACGATCAAAGCGTAAACAGTTTAAGACATTACTACCATGGAGAAAAGTCCGCATGGTGCTTATTGTGTTCAATGTGGATGCAATTTCAATGTTTCATCAACACTCTGAAGGTCCACAGATTACAGAATGCCTCCAGATGTGCTTCGGAAACTACTACTAGTCTTCCAGTAAACGATCATAACATAGACAGTTTAAGACATTACTCCCATGTAGAAAACTCCACATGGTGCTTGTTGTGGTCAATAACGATGCAATTAATGTGTTTCATCAACACTCTGAAGGTCCACAGATTACAGAAGGGCTCCAGATGTGCTTCGGAAACTGCTACTAGTCTTCCAGTGTACGATCAAAGCGTAGACAATTTAAGACATTACTCTCATGGAGAGAGTCCACATGGTGCTTATTGTGTTCAATGACCATTAAATTTCTGTGTTTCATCAACACTATGAAGGTCCACAGATTACAGAATGCCTCCAGATGTGCTTCGGAAACTACTACTAGTCTTCCAGTGTACGATCAAAGCGTAGACAGTTTATGACATTACTCTCATGGGGAAAAGTCCGCATGGTGCTTATTGTTTTCAATGCCGATGCAATTTTTGTGTTTCATCAACACTCTGAAGGTCCACATTTTACAGAATGCATCCAGATATGCTTTGCAAACTACTACCAGTCTTCCAGGGAACGATCAAAGCGTAGACAGTTTAAGACATTACTCCCATGGAGAAAAGTCCACATGGTGCCTATTGTGTTCAATGCCGATGCAATTTCGGTGTTTCATCATCATTCTGAAGGTCCACAGAATACAGAATGCATCCAGATGTGCTTCAGAAACTACTAATAGTCTTCCAGGAAACGATCAAAGCGTAGACAGTTTAAGACATTACTCCCATGGAGAAAAGTCCGCATGGTGCTTATTGTGTTCAATGCCGATGAATTATTGTGTTACATTATCCCTCTGAAGGTCCACAGATTACAGAATGCATCCAGATGTGCTTCGGAAACTACTACTAGTCTTCCAGTGAACGATCAAAGTGTAGACAGTTTAAAACATTACTCCCATGGAGGAAAGTCCCATGGTGCTTATTGTGTTCAATGCCGATGCAATTTCTTTGTTTCATCAACACTCTGAAGGTCCACAGATTACAGAATGCCTCCAGATGAGCTTCGGGAACTACTACTAGTCTTCCAGTAAACGATCAAGGCATAGACAGTTTAAGACATTACTCCCATGGAGAAAAGTCCACATGGTGCTTGTTGTGTTCAATGCCGATGCAATTTCTGTGTTTCATCAACACTCTGAAGGTCCACAGATTACAGAATGCCTCCAGATGTGCTTCGGAAACTACTACTATTCTTCCAGGGAACGATTAAAGCGTAGACAGTTTGAGACATTACTCCCATGGAGAAAAGTCCGCATGGTGCCTATTGTGTTTAATGCCGATGCAATTTCTGTGTTTCATCAACACTCTGAAGGTCCACAGATTACAGAATGCATCCCGATGTGCTTCGGAAACTACTACTAGTCTTCGAGGGAACGATTAAAGCGTAGACATTTTGAGACATTACTCCCATGGAGAAAGGTCCGCATGGTACTTATTGAGTTCAATTCCGATGCAATTTTTGTGTTTCATCTACACTCTGAAGGTCCACAGATTACAGAATGCATCCAGATGTGCTTCGGAAACTACTACTAGTCTTCCAGTGAACGATCAAAGCGTAGACAGTTTAAGACATTACTCCCATGGAGAAAAGTCCGCATGGTGCTTATTGTGTTCAATGCCGATTCAATTTCTGTGTTTCATCACACTCTGAAAGCCCACAGATTACAGAATGCATCCAGATGTGCTTCGGAAACTACTACTATTCTTCCAGGGAACGATCAAGCCTAGACAGTTTAAGACATTACACCCATGGAGGAAAGTCCCATGGTGCTTATTGTGTTCAATGCCGATGCAATTTCTTTGTTTCATCAACACTCTGAAGGTCCACAGATTACAGAATGCCTCCAGATGTGCTTCGGAAACTACTAGTAGTCTTCCAGGGAACGATCAAAGCGTAGACAGTTTAAGACATTACTCCCATGGAGAAAAATCCGCATGGTGCTTATTGTGTTCAATGCCGATGCAATTTCTTTGTTTCATCAACACTCTGAAAGTCCACAGATTACAGAATGCCTCCAGATGCGCTTCGGAAACTACTAGTAGTCTTCCAGGGAACGATCAAAGCGTAGACAGTTTAAGACATTACTCCCATGGAGAAAAGTCCGCATGGAGCTTATTGTGTTCAATGCCGATGCAATTTCTGTGTTTCATCATCACTCTGAAGGTCCACAGATTACAGAATGCCTCTAGATGTGATTCGGAAACTACTACTATTCTTCCAGGGAACGATCAAAGCGTAGACACTTTAAGACATTACTCCCATGGAGAAAAGTCCGCATGGTGCATATTGAGTTCAATGCCGATGCAATTTTTGTGTTTCATCAACACTCTGAAGGTCCACAGATTACAGAATGCAAACAGATGTGCTTCGGAAACTACTACTAGTCTTCCAGTGAACGATCAAAGCGTAGACAGTTTAAGACATTACTCCCATGGAGAAAAGTCCGCATGGTGCTTATTGTGTTCAATGCCGATTCAATTTTTGTGTTTCATCAACACTCTGAAGATCCACAGATTACAGAATGCATCCAGATGTGCTTGGGAAACTACTACTAGTCTTTCAGTGAACGATCAAAGCGTAAACAATTTAAGACATTACTACCATGGAGAAAAGTCAGCATGGTGCCTTTTGTGTTCAATGTGGATGCAATTTCAATGTTTCATCAACACTCTGAAGGTCCACAGATTACAGAATGCCTCCAGATGTGCTTCGGAAACTACTACTAGTCTTCCAGTAAACGATCATAACATAGACAGTTTAAGACATTACTCCCATGGAGTAAACTCCACATGGTGCTTGTTGTGTTCAATGCCGATGAAATTAATGTGTTTCATCAACACTCTGAAGGTCCACAGATTACAGAAGGCCTCCAGATGTGCTTCGGAAACTACTACTAGTCTTCCAGTGTACGATCAAAGCGTAGACAGTTTAAGACAATACTCCCATGGAGAAAAGTCCGCATGGTGCTTATTGTGTTCAATGCCGACGCAATTTCTGTGTTTCATCAACACTCTGAAGTTCCACAGATTACACAATGCATACAGATGTGCTTCGGAAACTACTACTAGAATTCCAGTGTACGATCAAAGAATAGACAGTTTAAGAGATTACTCCCATGGAGAAAAGTCCGCATGCTGCTTATTGTGTTTAATGCCGATGCAATTTTTGTGTTTCATCAACACTCTGAAGGTCCACAGATTACAGAATGCATCCAGATATGCTTCGTAAACTACTACTAGACTTCCAGGGAACGATCAAAACGTAGACAGTTTAAGACATTACTCCCATGGAGAAAAGTCCACATGGTGCTTATTGTGTTCAATGGCGATGCAATTTCGGTGTTTCATCAACATTCCGAAGGTCCACAGAATACAGAATGCATCCAGATGTGCTTCAGAAACTACTAATAGTCTTCCAGGAAACGATCAAAGCGTAGACAGTTTAAGACATTACTCCCATGGAGAAAAGTCCGCATGGTGCTTATTGTGTTCAATGCCGATGCAATTTCTGTGTTTCATCAACACTCTGAAGGTCCACAGATTACAGCCTGCATCCAGATGTGCTTCGGAAACTACTACTAGTCTTATAGGGAACGATCAAAGCGTAGACAGATTAAGACATTACTCCCTGGAGAAAAGTCCGCATGGTGCTTATTGCGTTCAATGCCGATTCAATTTCTGTGTTTCATCACACTCTGAAGGTCCACAGATTACAGAATGCATCCAGATGTGCTTCGGAAATTACTACTAGTCTTCCAGGGAACGATCAAAGCGTAGACAGTTTAAGACATTACTCCCATGGAGAAAAGTCCGCAAGGTGCTTATTGTGTTCAATGCCGATGCAATTTCTGTGTTTTATAAACACTCTGAAGGTCCACAGATTACAGAATGCATCCAGATGTGCTTCGGAAACTACTACTAGTCTTCCAGGGAACGATCAAAGCGTAGACAGTTTAAGACATTACTCCCATGGATAAAAGTCCCATGGTGCTTACTGTGTTCAATGCCGATGCAATTTCTTTGTTTCATCAACACTGGAGGTCCACAGATTACAGAATGCAAACAGATGTGCTTCGGAAACTACTACTAGTCTTCCAGTGAACGATCAAAGCGTAGACAGTTTAAGACATTACTCCCATGGAGAAAAGTCCGCATGGTGCTTATTGTGTTCAATGCCGATTCAATTTTAGTGTTTCATCAACACTCTGAAGGTCCACAGATTGCAGAATGCATCCAGATGTGCTTGGGAAATTACTACTAGTGTTTCAGTGTACGATCAAAGCGTAAACAGTTTAAGACATTACTACCATGGAGAAAAGTCCGCATGGTGCTTATTGTGTTCAATGTGGATGCAATTTCAATGTTTCATCAACACTCTGAAGGTCGACAGATTACAGAATGCCACCAGATGTGCTTCGGAAACTACTACTAGTCTTCCAGTAAACGATCATAACATAGACAGTTTAAGACATTACTCCCATGGAGAAAACTCCACATGGTGCTTGTTGTGTTCAATGCCGATGCAATTAATGTGTTTCATCAACACTCTGAAGGTCCACAGATTACAGAAGGCCTCCAGATGTGCTTCGGAAACTACTACTAGTCTTCCAGTGTACGATCAAAGCGTAGACAGTTTAAGACATTACTCTCATGGAGAAAAGTCCGCATGGTGCTTATAGTGTTCAATGCCGTTTAAATATCTGTGTTTCCTCAACACTCTGAAGGTCCACAGATTACACAATACCTACAGAAGTGCTTCGAAAACTACTACTAGTCTTCCAGTGTACGATCAAATCGTAGAAAGTTTAAGACATTACTCCCATGGAGAAAAGTCCGCATGGTGCTTATTGTGTTCAATGCCGATGCAATTTCTGTGTTTCATCAACACTCTGAAGGTCCACAGATTACAGAATGCCTCCAGATGTGCTTCGGAAACTACTACTAGTCTTCCAGTAAACGATCAAAGCATAGACAGTTTAAGACATTACTCCCATGGAGAATAGACCACATGGTGCTTCTTGAGTTCAATGCCGATGCAATTTCTGTGTTTCATCAACACTCTGAAGGTCCACAGATTACAGAATGCACCCAGATGTGCTTCGGAAACTATTACTAGTCTTCCAGTGTACGATCAAAGCGTAGACAGTTTAAGACATTACTACCATGGAGAAAAGCCCGCATGGTGCTTATTGTGTTCAATGCCGATTCAATTTCTGTGTTTCATCACACTCTGAAGGTCCACAGATTACAGAACGCATCCAGATGTGCTTCGGAAACTACTACTAGTCTTCCAGGGAACGATCAAAGCGTAGACAGTTTAAGACATTACTCCCATGGAGAAAGGTCCGCATGGTGCTTATTGTGTTCAATGCCGATGCAATTTCTGTGTTTCATCAACACTCTGAAGGTCCACAGATTACAGCATGCATCCAGATGTGCTTCGGAAACTACTACTAGTCTTATAGGGAACGATCAAAGAGTAGACAGTTTAAGACATTACTCCCATGGAGAAAAGTCCGCATGGTGCTTATTGCGTTCAATGCCGATTCAATTTCTGTGTTTCATCACACTCTGAAGGTCCACAGATTACAGAATGCATTGAGATGTGCTTCGGAAATTACTACTAGTCTTCCAGGGAACGATCAAAGCGTAGACAGTTTAAGACATTACTCCCATGGAGAAAAGTCCGCAAGGTGCTTATTGTGTTCAATGCCGATGCAATTTCTGTGTTTTATAAACACTCTGAAGGTCCACAGATTACAGAATGCATCCAGATGTGCTTCGGAAACTACTACTAGTCTTCCAGGGAACGATCAAAGCGTAGACAGTTCAATACATTACTCCCATGAAGAAAGGTCCGCATGGTGCTTATTGTGTTCAATGCCGATGCAATTTCTGTGTTTCATCAACACTCTGAAGGTCCACAGATTACAGCATGCATCCAGATGTGCTTCGGAAACTACTACTAGTCTTCCAGGGAACGATCAAATCGTAGACAGTTTAAGACATTACTCCCATGGATAAAAGTCCCATGGTGCTTATTGTGTTCAATGCCGATGCAATTTCTTTGTTTCATCAACACTGAAGGTCCACAGATTACAGAATGCAAACGATTGTGCTTCGGAAACTACTACTAGTCTTCCAGTGAACGATCAAAGCGTAGACAGTTTAAGACATTACTCCCATGGAGAAAAGTCCGCATGGTGCTTATTATGTTCAATGCCGATTCAATTTTAGTGTTTCATCAACACTCTGAAGGTAGACAGATTACAGAATGCATCCAGATGTGCTTGGGAAACTACTACTAGTCTTTCAGTGAACGATCAAAGCGTAAACAGTTTAAGACATTACTACCATGGAGAAAAGTCCGCATGGTGCTTATTTTGTTCAATGTGGATGCAATTTCAATGTTTCATCAACACTCTGAAGGTCCACAGATTACAGAATGCCTCCAGATGTGCTTCGGAAACTACTACTAGTCTTCCAGTAAACGATCATAACATAGACAGTTTAAGACATTACTCCCATGGAGAAAACTCCACATGGTGCTTGATGTGTTCAATGCCGATGCAATTAATGTGTTTCATCAACACTCTGAAGGTCCACAGATTACAGAAGGCCTCCAGATGTGCTTCGGAAACTGCTACTAGTCTTCCAGTGTACGATCAAAGCGTAGACAGTTTAAGACATTACTCTCATGGAGAGAAGTCCACATGGTGCTTATTGTGTTCAATTACCATTAAATTTCTGTGTTTCATCAACACTATGAAGGTCCACAGATTACAGAATGCCTCCAGATGTGCTTCGGAAACTACTACTAGTCTTCCAGTGTACGATCAAAGCGTAGACAGTTTAAGACATTACTCTCATGGAGAAAAGTCCGCATGGTGCTTATAGTGTTCAATGCCGATTAAATATCTGTGTTTCCTCAACACTCTGAAGGTCCACAGATTACACAATACCTACAGAAGTGCTTCGAAAACTACTACTAGTCTTCCAGTGTACGATCAAATCGTAGAAAGTTTAAGACATTACTCACATGGAGAAAAGTCCGCATGGTGCTTATTGTGTTCAATGCCGATGCAATTTCTGTGTTTCATCAACACTCTGAAGGTCCACAGATTACAGAATGCCTCCAGATGTGCTTCGGAAACTACTACTAGTCTTCCAGTAAACGATCAAAGCATAGACAGTTTAAGACATTACTCCCATGGAGAATAGACCACATGGTGCTTCTTGAGTTCAATGCCGATGCAATTTCTGTGTTTCATCAACACTCTGAAGGTCCACAGATTACAGAATGCACCCAGATGTGCTTCGGAAACTATTACTAGTCTTCCAGTGCACGATCAAAGCGTAGACAGTTTAAGACATTACTACCATGGAGAAAAGCCCACATGGTGCTTATTGTGTTCAATGCCGATTCAATTTCTGTGTTTCATCACACTCTGAAGGTCCACAGATTACAGAATGCATCCAGATGTGCTTCGGAAACTACTACTAGTCTTCCAGGGAACGATCAAAGCGTAGTCAGTTTAAGACATTACTCCCATGGAGAAAGGTCCGCATGGTGCTTATTGTGTTCAATGCCGATGCAATTTCTGTGTTTCATCAACACTCTGAAGGTCCACAGATTACAGCATGCATCCAGATGTGCTTCGGAAACTACTACTAGTCTTATAGGGAACGATCAAAGCGTAGACAGTTTAAGACATTACTCCCATGGAGAAAAGTCCGCATGGTGCTTATTGCGTTCAATGCCGATTCAATTCCTGTGTTTCATCACACTCTGAAGGTCCACAGATTACAGAATGCATCCAGATGTGCTTCGGAAATTACTACTAGTCTTCCAGGGAACGATCAATGCGTAGACAGTTTAAGACATTACTCCCATGGAGAAAAGTCCGCAAGGTGCTTATTGTGTTCAATGCCGATGCAATTTCTGTGTTTTATAAACACTCTGAAGGTCCACAGATTACAGAATGCATCCAGATGTGTTTCGGAAACTACTACTAGTCTTCCAGGGAACGATCAAAGCGTAGACAGTTTAAGACCTTACTCCCGTATATAAAAGTCCGCATGGTGCTTATTGTGTTCAATGCCGATGCAATTTTTGTGTTTCATCAGCACTCTGAAGGTCCAAAGATTACAGAATGCATCCAGATGTGCTTCTGAAACTAGTACTAGTCTTCCAGTGAACGGTCAAAGCGTAGACAGTTTAAGACATTACTACCATGGAGAAAAGTCCGCATGGTGCTTATTGTGTTCAATGCCGATGCAATTTCTATGTTGCATCAACACTCTGAAGGTCCACAGATTACAGAGTGCCTCCAGATGTGCTTCGGAAACTACTACTAGTCTTCCAGTAAACGAGCAAAGCATAGACAGTTTAAGACATTACTCCCATGGAGAAAATTCCACATGGTGCTTGTTGTGTTCAATGCCGATGCAATTTCTGTGTTTCATCAACACTCTGAAGGTCCACAGATAACAGAATGCCTCCAGATGTGCTTCGGAAACTACTACTAGTCTTCCAGTGCACGATCAAAGCGTAGACAGTTTAAGACATTACTCCCATGGAGAAAAGTCTGCATGGTTCTTATTGTGTTCAATGCCGATGCAATTTTTGTGTTTCATCAACACTCTGAAGGTCCGGAGATCACAGAATGCCTCCAGATGTGCTTCGGAAACTACTACTAGTCTTCCTGTGAACGATCAAAGCGTAGACAGTTTAAGACATTACTCCCATGGAGAAAAGTCCGCATGGTGCTTATTGCGTTCAATGCCGATTCAATTCCTGTGTTTCATCAACACTCTGAAGGACCACAGATTACAGAATGCCTCCAGAAGTGCTTCGGAAACTAGTACTAGTCTTCCAGTGAACGATCAAAGCATGGACACTTTAAGACATTACTCGCATGGGGAAAAGTCCCCATGGTGCTTATTGTGTTCAATGCCGATGCAATTATTGTGATTCATCAACACTCTGAAGGTCCACAGATTACAGAATGCCTCCAGATGTGCTTTGGAAACTACTACTTGTCTTACAGTGTACGATCAAATCGTAGACAGTTTAGGACGTTACTGTCATGGAGAAAAGTCCGCATGGTGCTTATTGTGTTAAATGCCGATGCAATTTTTGTTTTTCATCAATACTCTGAATGTCCACAGATTACAGAATGATTCCAGATGTGCTTCGGAAACTACTACTGGTCCTCCAGTGTACGATTAAAGCGTAGACAGTTTAAGATATTACTCCCATGGAGAAAAGGCCACATGGTGCATATTGTGTTCAATGCCGATGCAATTTCGGTGTTTCATCAACACTCTGAAGGTCCACAGAATACAGAATGCGTCCAGATGTGCTTCGGAAACTACTACTAGTCTTCCAGGGAACGATCAAAGCGTAGAGAGTTTGAGACATTACTTCCATGGAGAAAAGTCCGCATGGTGCTTATTGTGTTCAATGCCGATGCTATTTTTGTGTTTCTTCAACACTCTGAAGGTTCACAGATTACACAATGCATCCAGATATGCTTCGGAAACTACTACTAGTCTTCCAGGGAACGATCAAAGCGTAGACACTTTAAGACATTACTCCCATGGAGAAAAGTCCGCATGGTGCTTATAGTGTTCAATGCCGATTAAATTTCTGTGTTTCATCAACACTCTGAAGGTCCACAGATTACAGAATGCCTCAGATGTGCTTCGGAAACTACTACTAGTCTCCCTGTGTACGATCAAAACGTAGACATTTTAAGACATTACTCCCATGGAGAAAAGTCCGCATGGTGCTTATTGTGTTCAATGCCGACGCAATTTCTGTGTTTCATCAACACTCTGAAGGTCCACAGATTACACAATGCCTACAGTAGTGCTTCTGAAGCTACTACTAGTCTTCCAGTGTACGATCAAATCGTAGACAGTTTAAGACATTACTGCCATGGAGAAAAGCCTGCATGGTGCTTATTGTGTTCAATGCCGATGCAATTTTTGTGTTTCATCAACACTCAGAAGGTCCACAGATTACAGAATGCCTCCAGATGTGCTTCGGAAACTACTACTAGTCTTCCAGGGAACGTTCAAAGCGTAGACAGTTTGAGACATTACTTCCATGGAGAAAAGTCCGCATGGTGATTATTGAGTTCAATGCCGATGCAATTTTTGTGTTTCATCAACACTCAGATGGGCCACAGATTACAGAATGCATCCAGATGTGCTTCGGAAACTACTACTAGTCTTCCAGGGAACGATCATAGCGTAGACAGTTTAAGACATTACTACCATGGAGAAAAGTCCGCATGGTGCTTATTGTGTTCAATGCCGATTCAATTTCTGTGTTTCATCACACTCTGATGGTCCACAGATTACAGAATGCATCCAGATGTGCTTCGGAAACTACTTCTAGTCTTAAAGGGAACGATCAAAGCGTAGACAGTTTAAGACATTACTCCCATGGAGAAAAGTCCGCATGGTGTATATTGTGTTCAATGCCGAGGCAATTTCTATGTTTCATCAACACTCTGAACGTCCACAGATTACAGAATGCATCCAGATGTGCTTCAGAAACTACTACTAGTCTTCCAGGGAACGATCAAAGCGTATACAGTTTAAGACATTACTCCCATGGAGAAAAGTCCGCATGGTGCTTATTGTGTTCAATGCCGATTCAATTTCTCTGTTTCATCACACTCTGAAGGTCCACAGATTACAGAATGCATCCAGATGTGCTTCTGAAACTACTACTAGTCTTCCAGTGAACGATCAAAGCGTAGATAGTTTAAGACATTACTACCATGGAGAAAAGTCCGCATGGTGCTTATTGTGTTCAATGCCAATGCAATTTCTATGTTTCATCAACACTCTGAAGGTCCACAGATTACAGAATGCCTCCAGATGTGCTTCGGAAACAACTACTAGTCTTCCAGCGTACGATCAAAGCGTAGACAGTATAAGACATACTCCCATGGAGAAAAATCCGCATGGTGCTTGTTGTGTTCAACGCCGATGCCATTTCTGTGTTTCATCAACACTCTGAATGTCCACAGAATACAGAATGCATCCAGATGTGCTTCAGAAACTACTACTAGTCTTCCAGGAAACGATCAAAGCGTAGACAGTTTGAGACATTACTCCCATGGAGAAAAGTCCGATTGCTGCTTATTGTGTTCAATGCCGATGCAATTTTTGTGTTTCATCAACACTCTGAAGGTCAACAGTTTACAGAATGCATCCAGATGTGCTTCGGAAACTACTACTAGTCTTCGAGGGAACGATCAAAGCGTAGACAGTTTAAGACATTACTCCCATGGAGAAAAGTCCGCATGGTGCTAATTGTGTTCAATGACGATTCAATTTCTCTGTTTCATCAACACTCTGAAGGTCCACAGGTAACAGAATGCCTCCAGATGTGCTTCGGAAACTACTACTAGTCTTCCAGTGTACGATCAAAGTGTAGGCAATTTAAGACATTACTCCCATGGAGGAAAGTCCCATGGTGCTTGTTGTGTTCAATGCCGATGCAATTTCTTTGTTTCATCAACACTCTGAAGGTCCACAGAATACAGAATGCATCCAGATGTGATTTGGAAACTACTACTAATCTTCCAGGGAACGATCAAAGCGTAGACAGTTTAAGACATTACTCCCATGGAGAAAAGTCCGCATGGTGCTTATTGTGTTCAATGCCGACGCAATTTCTGTGTTTCATCAACACTCTGAAGGTCCACAGGTTACACAATGCGTTCAGAAGTGCTTCGGAAACTACTACTAGTCTTCCAGTGTACGATCAAATCGTAGAAAGTTTAAGACATTACTCCCATGGAGAAAAGTCCGCATGGTGCTTATTGTGTTCAATGCCGATGCAATTTCTGTGTTCCATCAACACTCTGAAGTTCCACAGATTACAGAATGCATCCAGATGTGCTTCTGAAACTACTACTATTCTTCCAGTGAACGATCAAAGCATAGACAGTTAAAGACATTACTACCGTGGAGAAAAGTCCGCATGGTGCTTATTGTGTTCAATGCCGATGCAATTTCTATGTTTCATCAACACTCTGAAAGTCCACAGATTACAGAATGCCTCCAGATGTGCTTCGGAAACTACTACTAGTCTTCGAGGGAACGATCAAAGCATAGACAGTTTAAGACATTACTCCCATGGAGAAAACTCCACATGGTGCATGTTGTGTTCAATGCCGATGAAATTTCTGTGTTTCATCAACACTCTGAAGGTCCACAGATAACAGAATGCCTCCAGATGTGCTTCGGAAACTACTACTAGTCTTCCAGTGTACGATCAAAGCGTAGACAGTTTAAGACATTACTCCCTTGGAGAAAAGTCTCCATGGTTCTTATTGTTTTCAATGCCGATGCAATTTTTGTGTTTCATCAACACTCTGAAGGTCCACAGAACACAGAATACATCCAGATATGCTTCGGAAACTACTACTAGTCTTCCAGGGAACGATCAAAGCGTAGACAATTTAAGACATTACTCCCATGGAGAAAAGTCCGCATGGTGCTTATAGTGTTCAATGCCGACGCAATTTCTGTGTTTCATCAACACTCTGAAGGTCCACAGATTACAGAATGCCTCAGATGTGCTTCGGAAACTACTACTAGTCTCCCAGTGTACGATCAAAACGTAGACATTTTAAGACATTACTCTCATGGAGAAAAGTCCGCATGGTGCTTATTGTGTTCAATGCCGACGCAATTTCTGTGTTTCATCAACACTCTGAAGGTCCACAGATTACACAATGCCTACAGAAGTGCTTCTGAAACTACTACTAGTCTTCCAGTGTACGATCAAATCGTAGACCGTTTAAGACATTACTCCCATGGAGAAAAGTCCGCATGGTGCTTATTGTTTTCAATGCCGATGCAATGTCTGTGTTTCATCAACACTCTGAAGGTCCACAGATTACAGAATGCCTCCAGATGTGCTTCGGAAACTACTACTAGTTTTCCAGTAAACGACCAAAGCATAGACCGTTTAAGACATTACTCCCATGGAGAAAAGACCACACGGTGCTTGTTGTGTTCAATGCCGATGCAATTTCTGTGTTTCATCAACACTCTGAAGGACCACAGATTACAAAATGCACCCAGATGTGCTTCGGAAACTACTACTACTCTTCCAGTGTACGATCAAAGCGTAGACAGTTTAAGACATTACTGCCATGGAGAAAAGCCCGCATGGTGCTTACTGTGTTCAATGCCGATGCAATTTTTGTGTTTCATCAACACTCTGAAGGTCCACAGATTACAGAATGCCTCCAGATGTGCTTCGGAAACTACTACTAGTCTTCCAGGGAACGATCAAAGCGTAGACAGTTTGAGCCATTACTTCCATGGAGAAAAGTCCGCATGGTGATTATTGAGTTCAATGCCGATGCAATTTTTGTGTTTCATCAACACTCAGATGGTCCACAGATTACAGAATGCATCCAGATGTGCTTCCGAAACTACTACTAGTCTTCCAGGGAACGATCATAGCGTTGACAGTTTAAGACATTACTGCCTTGGAGAAAAGTCCGCATGGTGCTTATTGTGTTCAATGCCGATTCAATTTCTGTGTTTCATCACACTCTGATGGTCCACAGATTACAGAATGCATCCAGATGTGCTTCGGAAACTACTTCTAGTCTTCCAGGGAACGATCAAAGCGTAGTCAGTTTAAGACATTACTCCCATGGAGAAAAGTCCGCATGGTGCTTATTGTGTTCAATGCCGATGCAGTTTCTATGTTTCATCAACACTCTGAAGGTCCACAGATTACAGAATGCATCCAGATGTGCTTCAGAAACTACTACTAGTCTTACAGGGAACGATCAAAGCGTAGACAGTTTAAGACATTACTCCCATGGAGAAAAGACCGCATGGTGCTTATTGTGTTCAATGACGAATCAATATCTCTGTTTCATCACACTCTGAAGGTCCACAGATTACAGAATGCATCCAGATGTGCTTCTGAAACTACTACTAGTCTTCCAGTGAACGATCAAAGCGTAGACAGTTTAAGACATTGCTACCATGGAGAAAAGTCCGCATGGTGCTTATTGTGTTCAATGCCGATGCAATTTCTATGTTTCATCAACACTCTGATGGTCCACAGAAAACAGAATGCCTCCAGATGTGCTTTGGAAACTACTACTAGTCTTACAATGTACGATCAAATCGTAGACAATTTAAGACATTACTCCCATGGAGAAAAGTCCGCATGGTTCTTATTGTGTTCAATGCGGATGCAATTTCGGTGTTTCATCAACACTCTGAAGGTCCACAGAATACAGAATGCATCCAGATGTGCTTCGGAAACTACTACTAGTCTTCCAGGGAACGATCAAAGCGTAGACAGTTTGAGACATTAGTTCCATGGAGAAAAGTCCGCATGGTGCTTATTGTGTTCAATGCCGATGCAATTTTTGTGTTTCATCAACACTCTGAAGGTCCACAGACTACAGAATGCATCCAGATATGCTTCGGAAACTACTACTAGTCTTCCAGGGAACGATGAAAGCGTAGACACTTTAAGACATTACTCCCATGGAGAAAAGTCCGCATGGTGCTTATAGTGTTCAATGCCGATTAAATTTCTGTGTTTCATCAACACTCTGAAGGTCCACAGATTACAGAATGCCTGAGATGTGCTTCGGAAACTACTACTAGTCTCCCAGTGTACGATCAAAACGTAGACATTTTAAGACATTACTCCCATGGAGAAAAGTCCGCATGGTGCATATTGTGTTCAATGCCGACGCAATTTCTGTGTTTCATCAACACTCTGAAGGTCCACAGATTACACAATGCCTACAGAAGTGCTTCTGAAACTACTACTAGTCTTCCAGTGTACGATGAAATCGTAGACAGTTTAAGACATTACTCCCATGGAGAAATGTCCGCATGCTGCTTATTGTGTTCAATGCCGATGCAATTTTTGTGTTTCATCAACACTCTGAAGGTCCACAGATTACAGAATGCATCTAGATGTGCTTCTGAAACTACTACTAGTCTTCCAGTGAACGATCAAAGCGTAGACAGTTAAAGACATTACTACCATGGAGAAAAGTCCGTATGGTGCTTATTGTGTTCAATGCCGATGCAATTTCTATGTTTCATCAACACCCTGAAGGTCCACAGATTACAGAATGTCTCCAGATGTGCTTCGGAAACTACTACTAGTCTTCCAGTAAACGATCAAAGCATAGACAGTTTAAGACGTTACTCCCATGGAGAAAACTCCACATGGTGCTTGTTGTGTTCAATGCCGATGCAATTTCTGTGGTTCATCAACACTCTGAAGGTCCACAGGTAACAGAATGCCTCCAGATGTGCTTCGGAATCTACTACTAGTCTTCCAGTGTACGATCAAAGCGTAGACAGTTTAAGACATTACTCCCATGGAGAAAAGTCCGCATGGTTCTTATTGTGTTCAATGCCGATGCAATTTTTGTGTTTCATCAACACTCTGAAGGTCCAGAGATCACAGAAGGCCTCCAGATGTGCTTCGGAAACTGCTACTAGTCTTCCTGTGAACGATCAAAGCGTAGACAGTTTATGACATTACTCCCATGGAGAAAAGTCCGCATGGTGCTTATTGTGTTGAATGCCGATTCAATTCCTGTGTTTCATCAACACTCTGAAGGTCCACAGATTACAGAATGCCTCCAGAAGTGCTTCGGAAACTACTACTAGTCTTCCAGTGAACGATCAAAGCGTAGACACTTTAAGACATTACTCCCATGGAGAAAAGCAATTTCTGTGTTTCATCGACACTCTGAAGGTCCACAGATTACACAATGCTTACAGATGTGCTTCGGAAACTACTACTAGTCTTCCAGTGTACGATCAAAGAATAGACAGTTTAAGACATTACTCCCATGGAGAAAAGTCCGCATGGTGCTTATTGTGTTCAATGCCGATGGAATTTCTGTGTTTCATCAACACTCATAAGGTCCAAAGATTTCAGAATGCCTCCAGATATGCTTCGGAAACTACTACTAGTCTTCCAGCGTACGATCAAAGCGTAGACAGTATAAGACATTACTCCCATGGAGAGAAATCCGCATGGTGCTTATTGCGTTCAACGCCGATGCCATTTCTGTGTTTCATCAACACTCTGAAGGTCCACAGAATACAGAATGCATCCAGATGTGCTTCAGAAACTACTACTAGTCTTCCAGGAAACGATCAAAGCGTAGACAGTTTGAGACATTACTCCCACGGAGAAAAGTCCGCATGCTGCTTATTGTGTTCAATGCCGATGCAATTTTTGTGTTTCATCAACACTCTGAAGGTCCACAGATTACAGAATGCATCCAGATATGCTTCGGAAACTACTACTAGTCTTCCAGGGAACGATCAAAGCGTAGACAGTTTGAGACATTACTCCCATGGAGAAAAGTCCACATGGTGCTTATTGTGTTCAATTCCGATGCAATTTCTGTGTTTCATCATCATTCTGAAGGTCCACAGAATACGGAATGCATCCAGATGTGCTTCAGAAACTACTAATAGTCTTCCAGGAAACGATCAAAGCGTAGACAGTTTAAGACATTACTCCCATGGAGAAAAGTCCGCATGGTGCTCGTTGTGTTCAATGCCGATGAATTTTTGTGTTTCATTATCACTCTGAAGGTCCACAGATTACAGAATGCATCCCGATGTGCTTCGGAAACTACTACTAGTCTTCCAGTGAACGATCAAAGTGTAGACAGTTTAAAACATTACTCCCATGGAGGAAAGTCCCATGGTGCTTATTGTGTTCAATGCCGATGCAATTTCTTTGTTTCATCAACACTCTGAAGGTCCACAGAATACAGAATGCCTCCAGATGTGCTTCGGAAACTACTACTAGTCTTCCAGTAAACGATCAAAGCATAGACAGTTTAAGACATTACTCCCATGGAGAAAAGTCCACATGGTGCTTGTTGTGTTCAATGCCGATGTAATTTCTGTGTTTCATCAACACTCTGAAGGTCCACAGGTTACACAATGCGTTCAGAAGTGCTTCGGAAACTACTACTAGTCTTCCAGTGTACGATCAAATCGTAGAAAGTTTAAGACATTACTCCCATGGAGAAAAGTCCGCATGGTGCTTATTGTGTTCAATGCCGATGCAATTTCTGTGTTCCATCAACACTCTGAAGTTCCACAGATTACAGAATGCATCCAGATGTGCTTCTGAAACTACTACTATTCTTCCAGTGAACGATCAAAGCATAGACAGTTAAAGACATTACTACCGTGGAAAAAAGTCCGCATGGTGCTTATTGTGTTCAATGCCGATGCAATTTCTATGTTTCATCAACACTCTGAAAGTCCACAGATTACAGAATGCCTCCAGATGTGCTTCGGAAACTACTACTAGTCTTCGAGGGAACGATCAAAGCATAGACAGTTTAAGACATTACTCCCATGGAGAAAACTCCACATGGTGCATGTTGTGTTCAATGCCGATGAAATTTCTGTGTTTCATCAACACTCTGAAGGTCCACAGATAACAGAATGCCTCCAGATGTGCTTCGGAAACTACTACTAGTCTTCCAGTGTACGATCAAAGCGTAGACAGTTTAACACATTACTCCCTTGGAGAAAAGTCTCCATGGTTCTTATTGTTTTCAATGCCGATGCAATTTTTGTGTTTCATCAACACTCTGAAGGTCCACAGAACACAGAATACATCCAGATATGCTTCGGAAACTACTACTAGTCTTCCAGGGAACGATCAAAGCGTAGACACTTTAAGACATTACTCCCATGGAGAAAAGTCCGCATGGTGCTTATAGTGTTCAATGCCGACGCAATTTCTGTGTTTCATCAACACTCTGAAGGTCCACAGATTACAGAATGCCTCAGATGTGCTTCGGAAACTACTACTAGTCTCCCAGTGTACGATCAAAACGTAGACATTTTAAGACATTACTCTCATGGAGAAAAGTCCGCATGGTGCTTATTGTGTTCAATGCCGACGCAATTTCTGTGTTTCATCAACACTCTGAAGGTCCACAGATTACACAATGCCTACAGAAGTGCTTCTGAAACTACTACTAGTCTTCCAGTGTACGATCAAATCGTAGACCGTTTAAGACATTACTCCCATGGAGAAAAGTCCGCATGGTGCTTATTGTTTTCAATGCCGATGCAATGTCTGTGTTTCATCAACACTCTGAAGGTCCACAGATTACAGAATGCCTCCAGATGTGCTTCGGAAACTACTACTAGTTTTCCAGTAAACGACCAAAGCATAGACCGTTTAAGACATTACTCCCATGGAGAAAAGACCACACGGTGCTTGTTGTGTTCAATGCCGATGCAATTTCTGTGTTTCATCAACACTCTGAAGGACCACAGATTACAAAATGCACCCAGATGTGCTTCGGAAACTACTACTACTCTTCCAGTGTACGATCAAAGCGTAGACAGTTTAAGACATTACTGCCATGGAGAAAAGCCCGCATGGTGCTTACTGTGTTCAATGCCGATGCAATTTTTGTGTTTCATCAACACTCTGAAGGTCCACAGATTACAGAATGCCTCCAGATGTGCTTCGGAAACTACTACTAGTCTTCCAGGGAACGATCAAAGCGTAGACAGTTTGAGCCATTACTTCCATGGAGAAAAGTCCGCATGGTGATTATTGAGTTCAATGCCGATGCAATTTTTGTGTTTCATCAACACTCAGATGGTCCACAGATTACAGAATGCATCCAGATGTGCTTCCGAAACTACTACTAGTCTTCCAGGGAACGATCATAGCGTTGACAGTTTAAGACATTACTGCCTTGGAGAAAAGTCCGCATGGTGCTTATTGTGTTCAATGCCGATTCAATTTCTGTGTTTCATCACACTCTGATGGTCCACAGATTACAGAATGCATCCAGATGTGCTTCGGAAACTACTTCTAGTCTTCCAGGGAACGATCAAAGCGTAGTCAGTTTAAGACATTACTCCCATGGAGAAAAGTCCGCATGGTGCTTATTGTGTTCAATGCCGATGCAGTTTCTATGTTTCATCAACACTCTGAAGGTCCACAGATTACAGAATGCATCCAGATGTGCTTCAGAAACTACTACTAGTCTTACAGGGAACGATCAAAGCGTAGACAGTTTAAGACATTACTCCCATGGAGAAAAGACCGCATGGTGCTTATTGTGTTCAATGACGAATCAATATCTCTGTTTCATCACACTCTGAAGGTCCACAGATTACAGAATGCATCCAGATGTGCTTCTGAAACTACTACTAGTCTTCCAGTGAACGATCAAAGCGTAGACAGTTTAAGACATTGCTACCATGGAGAAAAGTCCGCATGGTGCTTATTGTGTTCAATGCCGATGCAATTTCTATGTTTCATCAACACTCTGATGGTCCACAGAAAACAGAATGCCTCCAGATGTGCTTTGGAAACTACTACTAGTCTTACAATGTACGATCAAATCGTAGACAATTTAAGACATTACTCCCATGGAGAAAAGTCCGCATGGTTCTTATTGTGTTCAATGCGGATGCAATTTCGGTGTTTCATCAACACTCTGAAGGTCCACAGAATACAGAATGCATCCAGATGTGCTTCGGAAACTACTACTAGTCTTCCAGGGAACGATCAAAGCGTAGACAGTTTGAGACATTAGTTCCATGGAGAAAAGTCCGCATGGTGCTTATTGTGTTCAATGCCGATGCAATTTTTGTGTTTCATCAACACTCTGAAGGTCCACAGACTACAGAATGCATCCAGATATGCTTCGGAAACTACTACTAGTCTTCCAGGGAACGATGAAAGCGTAGACACTTTAAGACATTACTCCCATGGAGAAAAGTCCGCATGGTGCTTATAGTGTTCAATGCCGATTAAATTTCTGTGTTTCATCAACACTCTGAAGGTCCACAGATTACAGAATGCCTGAGATGTGCTTCGGAAACTACTACTAGTCTCCCAGTGTACGATCAAAACGTAGACATTTTAAGACATTACTCCCATGGAGAAAAGTCCGCATGGTGCATATTGTGTTCAATGCCGACGCAATTTCTGTGTTTCATCAACACTCTGAAGGTCCACAGATTACACAATGCCTACAGAAGTGCTTCTGAAACTACTACTAGTCTTCCAGTGTACGATGAAATCGTAGACAGTTTAAGACATTACTCCCATGGAGAAATGTCCGCATGCTGCTTATTGTGTTCAATGCCGATGCAATTTTTGTGTTTCATCAACACTCTGAAGGTCCACAGATTACAGAATGCATCTAGATGTGCTTCTGAAACTACTACTAGTCTTCCAGTGAACGATCAAAGCGTAGACAGTTAAAGACATTACTACCATGGAGAAAAGTCCGTATGGTGCTTATTGTGTTCAATGCCGATGCAATTTCTATGTTTCATCAACACCCTGAAGGTCCACAGATTACAGAATGTCTCCAGATGTGCTTCGGAAACTACTACTAGTCTTCCAGTAAACGATCAAAGCATAGACAGTTTAAGACGTTACTCCCATGGAGAAAACTCCACATGGTGCTTGTTGTGTTCAATGCCGATGCAATTTCTGTGGTTCATCAACACTCTGAAGGTCCACAGGTAACAGAATGCCTCCAGATGTGCTTCGGAATCTACTACTAGTCTTCCAGTGTACGATCAAAGCGTAGACAGTTTAAGACATTACTCCCATGGAGAAAAGTCCGCATGGTTCTTATTGTGTTCAATGCCGATGCAATTTTTGTGTTTCATCAACACTCTGAAGGTCCAGAGATCACAGAAGGCCTCCAGATGTGCTTCGGAAACTGCTACTAGTCTTCCTGTGAACGATCAAAGCGTAGACAGTTTATGACATTACTCCCATGGAGAAAAGTCCGCATGGTGCTTATTGTGTTGAATGCCGATTCAATTCCTGTGTTTCATCAACACTCTGAAGGTCCACAGATTACAGAATGCCTCCAGAAGTGCTTCGGAAACTACTACTAGTCTTCCAGTGAACGATCAAAGCGTAGACACTTTAAGACATTACTCCCATGGAGAAAAGCAATTTCTGTGTTTCATCGACACTCTGAAGGTCCACAGATTACACAATGCTTACAGATGTGCTTCGGAAACTACTACTAGTCTTCCAGTGTACGATCAAAGAATAGACAGTTTAAGACATTACTCCCATGGAGAAAAGTCCGCATGGTGCTTATTGTGTTCAATGCCGATGGAATTTCTGTGTTTCATCAACACTCATAAGGTCCAAAGATTTCAGAATGCCTCCAGATGTGCTTCGGAAACTACTACTAGTCTTCCAGCGTACGATCAAAGCGTAGACAGTATAAGACATTACTCCCATGGAGAGAAATCCGCATGGTGCTTATTGCGTTCAACGCCGATGCCATTTCTGTGTTTCATCAACACTCTGAAGGTCCACAGAATACAGAATGCATCCAGATGTGCTTCAGAAACTACTACTAGTCTTCCAGGAAACGATCAAAGCGTAGACAGTTTGAGACATTACTCCCACGGAGAAAAGTCCGCATGCTGCTTATTGTGTTCAATGCCGATGCAATTTTTGTGTTTCATCAACACTCTGAAGGTCCACAGATTACAGAATGCATCCAGATATGCTTCGGAAACTACTACTAGTCTTCCAGGGAACGATCAAAGCGTAGACAGTTTGAGACATTACTCCCATGGAGAAAAGTCCACATGGTGCTTATTGTGTTCAATGCCGATGCAATTTCTGTGTTTCATCATCATTCTGAAGGTCCACAGAATACGGAATGCATCCAGATGTGCTTCAGAAACTACTAATAGTCTTCCAGGAAACGATCAAAGCGTAGACAGTTTAAGACATTACTCCCATGGAGAAAAGTCCGCATGGTGCTCGTTGTGTTCAATGCCGATGAATTTTTGTGTTTCATTATCACTCTGAAGGTCCACAGATTACAGAATGCATCCCGATGTGCTTCGGAAACTACTACTAGTCTTCCAGTGAACGATCAAAGTGTAGACAGTTTAAAACATTACTCCCATGGAGGAAAGTCCCATGGTGCTTATTGTGTTCAATGCCGATGCAATTTCTTTGTTTCATCAACACTCTGAAGGTCCACAGAATACAGAATGCCTCCAGATGTGCTTCGGAAACTACTACTAGTCTTCCAGTAAACGATCAAAGCATAGACAGTTTAAGACATTACTCCCATGGAGAAAAGTCCACATGGTGCTTGTTGTGTTCAATGCCGATGTAATTTCTGTGTTTCATCAACATTCTGAAGGTCCACAGATTACAGAATGCCTCCAGATGTGCTTCGGAAACTACTACTATTCTTCCAGGGAACGATCAAAGCGAAGACAGTTTGAGACATTACTCCCATGGAGAAAAGTCCGCATGGTGCTTATTGTGTTCAATGCCGATGCAATTTTTGTGTTTCATCAACACTCTGAAGGTCCACAGATTACAGAATGCCTCCAGATGTGCTTCGGAAACTACTACTATTCTTCCAGGGAACGATCAAAGCGTAGACAGTTTGAGACATTACTCCCATGGAGAAAAGTCCGCATGGTGCTTATTGAGTTCAATGCCGATGCAATTTTTGTGTTTCATCAACACTCTGAAGGTCCGCAGATTACAGAATGCTTCCAGATGTGCTTCGGAAACTACAACTAGTCTTCCAGTGAACGATCAAAGCGTAGACAGTTTAAGACATTACTCCCATGGAGAAAAGTCCGCATGGTGCTTATAGAGTTCAATGCCGATGCAATTTTTGTGTTTCTTCAACACTCTCAAGGTCCACAGATTACGGAATGCATCCAGATGTGCTTCGGAAACTACTACTAGTCTTCCAGTGAACGATCAAAGCGTAGACAGTTTAATACATTACTCCCATGGAGAAAAGTCGGCATGGTGCTTATTGTGTTCAATGCCGATTCAATTTTTGTGTTTCATCAACACTCTGAAGGTCCACAGATTACAGAATGCATCCAGATGTGCTTCGGAAACTACTACTAGTCTTTCAGTGAACGATGAAAGCGTAAACAGTTTAAGACATTACTAGCATTGAGAAAAGTCCGCATGGTGCTTATTGTGTTCAATGTCGATGCAATTTCAATGTTTCATCAACACTCTGAAGGTCCACAGATTACAGAATGCCTCCAGATGTGCTTCGGAAACTACTACTAGTCTTCCAGTAAACGATCATAACATAGACAGTTTAAGACATTACCCCCATGGAGAAAACTCCACATGGTGCTTGTTGTGTTCAATGCCGATGCAATTAATGTGTTTCATCAACACTCGGAAGGTCCACAGATTACAGAAGGCCTCCAGATTTGCTTCGGAAACTGCTACTAGTCTTCCAGTGTACGATCAAAGCGTAGACAGTTTAAGACATTACTCTCATGGAGAGAAGTCCGAATGGTGCTTATTGTGTTCAATGACCATTAAATTTCTGTGTTTCATCAACACTATGAAGGTCCACAGATTACAGAATGCCTCCAGATGTGCTTCGGAAACTACTACTAGTCTTCCAGTGTACGATCAAAGCGTAGACAGTTTAAGACATTACTCCCATGGAGAAAAGTCCGCATGGTGCTTATTGTGTTCAATGCCGACGCAATTTCTGTGTTTCATCAACACTCTGAAGGTCCACAGATTACAGAATGCCTCCAGATGTGCTTCGGAAACTACAACTATTTTTCCAGGGAACGATCAAAGCGTAGACAGTTTGAGACATTACTTCCATGGAGAAAAGTCCGCATGGTGCTTATTGAGTTCAATGCCGATGCAATTTTTGTGTTTCATCAACACTCTGAAGGTCCACAGATTACGGAAGGCCTCCAGATGTGCTTCGGAAACTGCTACTAGTCTTCCAGTGTACGATCAAAGCGTAGACAATTTAAGACATTACTCTCATGGAGAGAAGTCCACATGGTGCTTATTGTGTTCAATGACCATTAAATTTCTGTGTTTCATCAACACTATGAAAGTCCACAGATTACAGAATGCCTCCAGATGTGCTTCGGAAACTACTACTAGTCTTCCAGTGTACGATCAAAGCGTAGACAGTTTATGACATTACTCCCATGGAGAAAAGTCCGCATGGTGCTTATTGTTTTCAATGCCGATGCAATTTTTGTGTTTCATCAACACTCTGAAGGTCCACATTTTACAGAATGCATCCAGATATGCTTTGCAAACTACTACTAGTCTTCCAGGGAACGATCAAAGCGTAGACAGTTTAAGACATTACTCCCATGGAGAAAAGTCCACATGGTGCCTATTGTGTTCAATGCCGATGCATTTTCGGTGTTTCATCAACATTCTGAAGGTCCACAGAATACAGAATGCATCCAGATGTGCTTCAGAAACTACTAATAGTCTTCCAGGAAACGATCAAAGCGTAGACAGTTAAAGACATTACTCCCTTGGAGAAAAGTCCGCATGGTGCTTATTGTGTTCAATGCCGATGAATTATTGTGTTTCATTATCACTCTGAAGGTCCACAGATTACAGAATGCATCCAGATGTGCTTCGGAAACTACTACTAGTCTTCCAGTGAACGATCAAAGTGTAGACAGTTTAAAACATTACTCCCATGGAGGAAAGTCCCATGGTGCTTATTGTGTTCAATGCCGATGCAATTTCTTTGTTTCATCAACACTCTGAAGGTCCACAGATTACAGAATGCCTCCAGATGAGCTTCGGGAACTACTACTAGTCTTCCAGTAAACGATCAAGGCATAGACAGTTTAAGACATTACTCCCATGGAGAAAAGTCCACATGGTGCTTGTTGTGTTCAATGCCGATGCAATGTCTGTGTTTCATCAACACTCTGAAGGTCCACAGATTACAGAATGCCTCCAGATGTGCTTCGGAAACTACTACTATTCTTCCAGGGAACGATCAAAGCGTAGACAGTTTGAGACATTACTCCCATGGAGAAAAGTCCGCATGGTGCCTATTGTGTTTAATGCCGATGCAATTTCTGTGTTTCATCAACACTCTGAAGGTCCACAGATTACAGAATGCATCCCGATGTGCTTCGGAAACTACTACTAGTCTTCGAGGGAACGATTAAAGCGTAGACATTTTGAGACATTACTCCCATGGAGAAAAGTCCGCAAGGTGCTTATTGAGTTCAATTCCGATGCAATTTTTGTGTCTCATCTACACTCTGAAGGTCCACAGATTACAGAATGCATCCAGATGTGCTTCAGAAACTACTACTAGTCTTCCAGTGAACGATCAAAGCGTAGACAGTTTAAGACATTACTCCCATGGAGAAAAGTCCGCATGGTGCTTATTGTGTTCAATGCCGATTCAATTTCTGTGTTTCATCACACTCTGAAAGCCCACAGATTACAGAATGCATCCAGATGTGCTTCGGAAACTACTACTATTCTTCCAGGGAACGATCAAGCGTAGACAGTTTAAGACATTACACCCATGGAGGAAAGTCCCATGGTGCTTATTGTGTTCAATGCCGATGCAATTTCTTTGTTTCATCAACACTCTGAAGGTCCACAGATTACAGAATGCCTCCAGATGTGCTTCGGAAACTACTAGTAGTCTTCCAGGGAACGATCAAAGCGTAGACAGTTTAAGACATTACTCCCATGGAGAAAAATCCGCATGGTGCTTATTGTGTTCAATGCCGACGCAATTTCTGTGTTTCATCAACACTCTGAAGGTCCACAGATTACGGAATGCATCCAGATGTGCTTGGGAAACTACTACTAGTCTTTCAGTGAACGATCAAAGCGTAACCAGTTTAAGACATTACTACCATGGAGAAAAGTCCGCATGGTGCCTATTGTGTTCAATGTGGATGCAATTTCAATGTTTCATCAACACTCTGAAGGTCCACAGATTACAGAATGCCTCCAGATGTTGTTCGGAAACTACTACTAGTCTTCCAGTAAACGATCATAACATTGACAGTTTAAGACATTACTCCCATGGAGAAAACTCCACATGGTGCTTGTTGCGTTCAATGCCGATACAATTAATGTGTTTCATCAACACTATGAAGGTTCACAGATTACAGAATGCCTCCACATGTGCTTCGGAAACTACTACTATTCTTCCAGTGAACGATCAAAGCGTAGACAGTTTCAGACATTACTCCCATGGAGAAAAGTCCGCATGGTGCTTATTGTGTTCAATGCCGATTCAATTTCTGTGTTTCGTCACACTCTGAAAGTCCACATATTACAGAATGCATCCAGATGTGCTTCGGAAACTACTACTATTCTTCCAGGGAACGATCAAGCGTAGACAGTTTAAGACATTACACCCATGGAGGAAAGTCCCATGGTGCTTATTGGGTACAATGCCGATGCAATTTCTTTGTTTCATCAACACTCTGAAGGTCCACAGATTACAGAATGCCTCCAGATGTGCTTCGGAAACTACTAGTAGTCTTCCAGGGAACGATCAAAGCGTAGACAGTTTAAGACATTACTCCCATGGAGAAAAGTCCGCATGGTGCATATTGTGTTCAATGCCGATTCAATTTTTGTGTTTCATCAACACTCTGAAGGTCCACAGATTACGGAATTCATCCAGATGTGCTTGGGAAACTACTACTAGTCTTTCAGTGAACGATCAAAGCGTAAAGAGTTTAAGACATTACTACCATGGAGAAAAGTCCGCATGGTGCCTATTGTGTTCAATGTGGATGCAATTTCAATGTTTCATCAACACTCTGAAGTTCCACAGATTACAGAATGCATGCAGATGTTGTTCGGAAACTACTACTAGTCTTCCAGTAAACGATCATAACATAGACAGTTTAAGACATTACTCCCATGGAGAAAACTCCACATGGTGCTTGTTGTGTTCAATGCCGATGTAATTAATGTGTTTCATCAACACTCTGAAGGTCCACAGATTACAGAAGGCCTCCAGATGTGCTTCGGAAACTGCTACTAGTCTTCCAGTGTACGATCAAAGCGTAGACAGTTTAAGACATTACTCTCATGGAGAGAAGTCCACATGGTGCTTCTTGTGTTCAATGACCATTAAATATCTGTGTTTCTTCAACACTATGAAGGTCCACAGTTTACAGAATGCCTCCAGATGTGCTTCGGAAACTACTACTAGTCTTCCAGTGTACGATCAAAGCGTAGACAGTTTAAGACAATACTCCCATGGAGAAAAGTCCGCATGGTGCTTATTGTGTTCAATGCCGACGCAATTTCTGTGTTTCATCAACACTCTGAAGGTCCACAGATTACACAATGCATACAGATGTGCTTCGGAAACTATTACTAGTCTTCCAGTGTACGATCAAAGAATAGACAGTTTAAGAGATTACTCCCATGGAGGAAAGTCCCATGGTGCTTATTGTGTTCAATGCCGATGCAGTTTCTTTGTTTCATCAACACTCTGAAGGTCCACAGATTACAGAATGCCTCCTGATGTGCTTCGGAAACTACTACTAGTCTTCCAGTAAACGATCAAGGCATAGACAGTTTAAGACATTACTCCCATGGAGAAAAGTCCACATGGTGCTTGTTGTGTTCAATGTCGATGCAATTTCTGTGTTTCATCAACACTCTGAAGGTCCACAGATTACAGAATGCCTCCAGATGTGCTTCGGAAACTACTACTATTCTTCCAGGGAACGATCAAAACGTAGACAGTTTGAGACATTACTCCCATGGAGAAAAGTCCGCATGGTGCTTATTGTGTTTAATGCCGATGCAATTTCTGTGTTTCATCAACACTCTGAAGGTCCACAGATTACAGAATGCATCCCGATGTGCTTCGGAAACTACTACTAGTCTTCGAGGGAACGATTAAAGCGTAGACAGTTCAAGACATTACTCCCATAGAGAAAAGTCCGCATGGTGCTTATTGTGTTCAATGCCGATGCAATTTTTTTGTTTCATCAACACTCTGAAGGTCCACAGATTACAGCCTGCATCCAGATGTGCTTCGGAAACTACTACTAGTCTTATAGGGAACGATCATAGCGTAGACAGTTTAAGACATTACTCCCATGGAGAAAAGTCCGCATGGAGCTTATTGTGTTCAATGCCGATGCAATTTCTGTGTTTCATCATCACTCTGAAGGTCCACAGATTACAGAATGCATCCAGATGTGCTTCAGAAATTACTACTAGTCTTACAGGGAACGATCAAAGCGTAGACAGTTTAAGACATTACTCCCATGGAGAAAAGACCGCATGGTGCTTATTGTGTTCAATGACGAATCAATTTCTCTGTTTCATCACACTCTGAAGGTCCACAGATTACAGAATGCATCCAGATGTGCTTCGGAAACTACTACTAGTCTTCCAGGGAACGATCAAAGCGTAGACAGTTTAAGACATTACTCCCATGGAGAAAGGTCCGCATGGTGCTTATTGTGTTCAATGCCGATGCAATTTCTGTGTTTCATGAACACTCTGAAGGTCCACAGATTACAGCATGCATCCAGATGTGCTTTGGAAACTACTACTAGTCTTATAGGGAACGATCAAAGAGTAGACAGTTTAAGACATTACTCCCATGGAGAAAAGTCCGCATGGTGCTTATTGCGTTCAATGCCGATTCAATTTCTGTGTTTCATCACACTCTGAAGGTCCACAGATTACAGAATGCATCCAGATGTGCTTCGGAAATTACTACTAGTCTTCCAGGGAACGATCATAGCGTAGACAGTTTAAGACATTACTCCCATGGAGAAAAGTCCGCAAGGTGCTTATTGTGTTCAATGCCGATGCAATTTCTGTGTTTTATAAACACTCTGAAGGTCCACAGATTACAGAATGCATCCAGATGTGCTTCGGAAACTACTACTAGTCTTCCAGGGAACGATCAAAGCGTAGACAGTTCAAGACATTACTCCCATGGAGAAAGGTCCGCATGGTGCTTATTGTGTTCAATGCCGATGCAATTTCTGTGTTTCATCAACACTCTGAAGGTCCACAGATTACAGAATGCAAACAGATGTGCTTCGGAAACTACTACTAGTCTTCCAGTGAACGATCAAAGCGTAGACAGTTGAAGACATTACTCCCATGGAGAAAAGTCCGCATGGTGCTTATTATGTTCAATGCCGATTCAATTTTTGTGTTTCATCAACACTCTGAAGGTCCACAGATTACAGAATGCATCCAGATGTGCTTGGGAAACTACTACTAGTCTTTCAGTGAACGATCAAAGCGTAAACAGTTTAAGACATTACTACCATGGAGAAAAGTCCGCATGGTGCTTATTGTGTTCAATGTGGATGCAATTTCAATGTTTCATCAACACTCTGAAGGTCCACAGATTACAGAATGCCTCCAGATGTGCTTCGGAAACTATTACTAGTCTTCCAGTAAACGATCATAACATAGACAGTTTAAGACATTACTCCCATGGAGAAAACTCCACATGGTGCTAGATGTGTTCAATGCCGATGCAATTAATGTGTTTCATCAACACTCTGAAGGTCCACAGATTACAGAAGGCCTCCAGATGTGCTTCGGAAACTGCTACTAGTCTTCCAGTGTACGATCAAAGCGTAGACAGTTTAAGACATTACTCTCATGGAGAGAAGTCCACATGGTGCTTATTGTGTTCAATTACCATTAAATTTCTGTGTTTCATCAACACTATGAAGGTCCACAGATTACAGAATGCCTCCAGATGTGCTTCGGATACTACTACTAGTCTTCCAGTGTACGACCAAAGCGTAGACAGTTTAAGACATTACTCTCATGGAGAAAAGTCCGCATGGTGCTTATAGTGTTCAATGCCAATTAAATATCTGTGTTTCCTCAACACTCTGAAGGTCCACAGATTACACAATACCTACAGAAGTGCTTCGAAAACTACTACTAGTCTTCCAGTGTACGATCAAATCGTAGAAAGTTTAAGACATTACTCCCATGGAGAATAGACCACATGGTGCTTCTTGAGTTCAATGCCGATGCAATTTCTGTGTTTCATCAACACTCTGAAGGTCCACAGATTACAGAATGCACCCAGATGTGCTTCGGAAACTATTACTAGTCTTCCAGTGCACGATCAAAGCGTAGACAGTTTAAGACATTACTACCATGGAGAAAAGCCCACATGGTGCTTATTGTGTTCAATGCCGATGCAATTTCTGTGTTTCATCAACACTCTAAAGGTCCACAGATTACAGCATGCATCCAGCTGTGCTTCGGAAACTACTACTAGTCTTATAGGGAACGATCAAAGCGTAGACAGTTTAAGACATTACTACCATGGAGAAAAGTCCGCATGGTGATTATTGCGTTCAATGCCGATTCAATTTCTGTGTTTCATCACACTCTGAAGGTCCACAGATTACAGAATGCATCCAGATGTGCTTCGGAAATTACTACTAGTCTTCCAGGGAACGATCAATGCGTAGACAGTTTAAGACATTACTCCCATGGAGAAAAGTCCGCAAGGTGCTTATTGTGTTCAATGCCGATGCAATTTCTGTGTTTTATAAACACTCTGAAGGTCCACAGATTACAGAATGCATCCAGATGTGCTACGGAAACTACTACTAGTCTTCCAGGGAACGATCAAAGCGTAGACAGTTTAAGACCTTACTCCCGTATATAAAAGTCCGCATTTTGCTTATTGTGTTCAATGCCGATGCAATTTTTGTGTTTCATCAACACTCTGAAGGTCCACAGATTACAGAATGCATCCAGATGTGCTTCTGAAACTAGTACTAGTCTTCCAGTGAACGGTCAAAGCGTAGACAGTTTAAGACATTACTCCCATGGAGAAAAGTCTGCATGGTTCTTATTGTGTTCAATGCCGATGCAATTTTTGTGTTTCATCAACACTCTGAAGGTCCGGAGATCACAGAATGCCTCCAGATGTGCTTCGGAAACTACAACTAGTCTTCCTGTGAACGATCAAAGCGTAGACAGTTTAAGACATTACTCCCATGGAGAAAAGTCCGCATGGTGCTTATTGTGTTCAATGCCGATTCAATTCCTGTGTTTCATCAACACTCTGAAGGACCACAGATTACAGAATGCCTCCAGAAGTGCTTCGGAAACTAGTACTAGTCTTCCAGTGAACGATCAAAGCATGGACACTTTAAGACATTACTCGCATGGGGAAAAGTCCCCATGGTGCTTATTGTGTTCAATGCCAATGCAATTATTGTGATTCATCAACACTCTGAAGGTCCACAGATTACAGAATGCCTCCAGATGTGCTTTGGAAACTACTACTAGTCTTACAGTGTACGATCAAATCGTAGACAGTTTAGGACGTCACTGTCATGGAGAAAAGTCCGCATGGTGCTTATTGTGTTAAATGCCGATGCAATTTTTGTGTTTCATCAATACTCTGAATGTCCACAGATTATAGAATGATTCCAGATGTGCTTCGGAAACTACTACTGGTCCTCCAGTGTACGATTAAAGCGTAGACAGTTTAAGATATTACTCCCATGGAGAAAAGGCCACATGGTGCATATTGTGTTCAATGCCGATGCAATTTCGGTGTTTCATCAACACTCTGAAGGTCCACAGAATACAGAATGCATCCAGATGTGCTTCGGAATCTACTACTAGTCTTCCAGGGAACGATCAAAGCGTAGACAGTTTGAGACATTACTTCCATGGAGAAAAGTCCGCATGGTTCTTATTGTGTTCAATGCCGATGCTATTTTTGTGTTTCATCAACACTCTGAAGGTTCACAGATTACACAATGCATCCAGATATGCTTCGGAAACTACTACTAGTCTTCCAGGGAACGATCAAAGCGTAGACACTTTAAGACATTACTCCCATGGAGAAAAGTCCGCATGGTGGTTATAGTGTTCAATGCCGATTAAATTTCTGTGTTTCATCAACACTCTGAAGGTCCACAGATTACAGAATGCCTCAGATGTGCTTCGGAAACCACTACTAGTCTCCCTGTGTACGATCAAAACGTAGACATTTTAAGACATTACTCCCATGGAGAAAAGTCCGCATGGTGCCTATTGTGTTCAATGCCGACGCAATTTCTGTGTTTCATCAACACTCTGAAGGTCCACAGATTACACAATGCCTACAGTAGTGCTTCTGAAGCTACTACTAGTCTTCCAGTGTACGATCAAATCGTTGACAGTTTAAGACATTACTGCCATGGAGAAAAGCCTGCATGGTGCTTATTGTGTTCAATGCCGATGCAATTTTTGTGTTTCATCAACACTCAGAAGGTCCACAGATTACAGAATGCCTCCAGATGTGCTTCGGAAACTACTACTAGTCTTCCAGGGAACGTTTAAAGCGTACACAGTTTGAGACATTACTTCCATGGAGAAAAGTCCGCATGGTGATTATTGAGTTCAATGCCGATGCAATTTTTGTGTTTCATCAACACTCAGATTGTCCACAGATTACAGAATGCCTCCAGATGTGCTTCGGAAACTACTACTAGTCTTCCAGGGAACGTTCAAAGCGTAGACAGTTTGAGACATTACTTCCATGGAAAAAAGTCCGCATGGTGATTATTGAGTTCAATGCCGATGCAATTTTTGTGTTTCATCAACACTCAGATGGTCCACAGATTACAGAATGCATCCAGATGTGCTTCGGAAACTACTACTAGTCTTCCAGGGAACGATCATAGCGTAGACAGTTTAAGACATTACTACCATGGAGAAAAGTCCGCATGGTGCTTATTGTGTTCAATGCCGATTCAATTTCTGTGTTTCATCACACTCTGATGGTCCACAGATTACAGAATGCATCCAGATGTGCTTCGGAAACTACTTCTAGTCTTAAAGGGAACGATTAAAGCGTAGACAGTTTAAGACATTACTCCCATGGAGAAAAGTCCGCATGCTGCATATTGTGTTCAATGCCGAGGCAATTTCTGTGTTTCATCAACACTCTGAACGTCCACAGATTACAGAATGCATCCAGATGTGCTTCAGAAACTACTACTAGTCTTCCAGGGAACGATCAAAGCGTATACAGTTTAAGACATTACTCCCATGGAGAAAAGTCCGCATGGTGCTTATTGTGTTCAATGCCGATTCAATTTCTCTGTTGCATCACACTCTGAAGGTCCACAGATTACAGAATGCATCCAGATGTGCTTCTGAAACTACTACTAGTCTTCCAGTGAACGATCAAAGCGTAGATAGTTTAAGACATTACTACCATGGAGAAAAGTCCGCATGGCGCTTATTGTGTTCAATGCCAATGCAATTTCTATGTTTCATCGACACTCTGAAGGTCCACAGATTACAGAATGCCTCCAGATGTGCTTCGGAAACAACTACTAGTCTTCCAGCGTACGATCAAAGCGTAGACAGTATAAGACATACTCCCATGGAGAAAAATCCGCATGGTGCTTGTTGTGTTCAACGCCGATGCCATTTCTGTGTTTCATCAACACTCTGAAGGTCCACAGAATACAGAATGCATCCAGATGTGCTTCAGAAACTACTACTAGTCTTCCAGGAAACGATCAAAGCGTAGACAGTTTGAGACATTACTCCCATGGAGAAAAGTCCGATTGCTGCTTATTGTGTTCAATGCCGATGCAATTTTTGTGTTTCATCAACACTCTGAAGGTCCACAGTTTACAGAATGCATCCAGATGTGCTTCGGAAACTACTACTAGTCTTCGAGGGAACGATCAAAGCGTAGACAGTTTAAGACATTACTCCCATGGAGAAAAGTCCGCATGGTGCTAATTGTGTTCAATGCCGATGCAATTTCTGTGTTTCATCAACACTCTGAAGGTCCACAGGTAACAGAATGCCTCCAGATGTGCTTCGGAAACTACTACTAGTCTTCCAGTGTACGATCAAAGTGTAGGCAATTTAAGACATTACTCCCATGGAGGAAAGTCCCATGGTGCTTATTGTGTTCAATGCCGATGCAATTTCTTTGTTTCATCAACACTCTGAAGGTCCACAGAATACAGAATGCATCCAGATGTGATTTGGAAACTACTACTAATCTTCCAGCGAACGATCAAAGCGTAGACAGTTTAAGACATTACTCCCATGGAGAAAAGTCCGCATGGTGCTTATTGTGTTCAATGCCGACGCAATTTCTGTGTTTCATCAACACTCTGAAGGTCCACAGGTTACACAATGCGTTCAGAAGAGCTTCGGAAACTACTACTAGTCTTCCAGTGTACGTTCAAATCGTAGAAAGTTTAAGACATTACTCCCATGGAGAAAAGTCCGCATGGTGCTTATTGTGTTCAATGCCGATGCAATTTCTGTGTTTCATCAACACTCTGAAGTTCCACAGATTACAGAATGCATCCAGATGTGCTTCTGAAAATACTACTATTCTTCCAGTGAACGATCAAAGCATAGACAGTTAAAGACATTACTACCGTGGAGAAAAGTCCGCATGGTGCTTATTGTGTTCAATGCCGATGCAATTTCTATGTTTCATCAACACTCTGAAAGTCCACAGATTACAGAATGCCTCCAGATGTGCTTCGGAAACTACTACTAGTCTTCCAGTAAACGAGCAAAGCATAGACAGTTTAAGACATTACTCCCATGGAGAAAACTCCACATGGTGCTTGTTGTGTTCAATGCCGATGAAATCTCTGTGTTTCATCAACACTCTGAAGGTCCACAGATAACAGAATGCCTCCAGATGTGCTTCGGAAACTACTACTAGTCTTCCAGTGTACGATCAAAGCGTAGACAGTTTAAGACATTACTCCCTTGGAGAAACGTCTGCATGGTTCTTATTGTGTTCAATGCCGATGCAATTTTTGTGTTTCATCAACACTCTGAAGGTCCACAGATTACAGAATACATCCAGATATGCTTCGGAAACTACTACTAGTCTTCCAGGGAACGATCAAAGCGTAGACACTTTAAGACATTACTCCCATGGAGAAAAGTCCGCATGGTGCTTATAGTGTTCAATGCCGACGCAATTTCTGTGTTTCATCAACACTCTGAAGGTCCACAGATTACAGAATGCCTCAGATGTGCTTCGGAAACTACTACTAGTCTCCCAGTGTACGATCAAAACGTAGACATTTTAAGACATTACTCTCATGGAGAAAAGTCCGCATGGTGCTTATTGTGTTCAATGCCGACGCAATTTCTGTGTTTCATCAACACTCTGAAGGTCCACAGATTACACAATGCCTACAGAAGTGCTTCTGAAACTACTACTAGTCTTCCAGTGTACGATCAAATCGTAGACAGTTTAAGACATTACTCCCATGGAGAAAAGTCCGCATGGTGCTTATTGTTTTCAATGCCGATGCAATGTCTGTGTTTCATCAACACTCTGAAGGTCCACAGATTACAGAATGCCTCCAGATGTGCTTCGGAAACTACTACTAGTTTTCCAGTAAACGACCAAAGCATAGACCGTTTAAGACATTACTCCCATGGAGACAAGACCACACGGTGCTTGTTGTGTTCAATGCCGATGCAATTTTTGTGTTTCATCAACACTCTGAAGGTCCACAGATTACAGAATGCCTCCAGATGTGCTTCGGAAACTACTACTAGTCTTCCAGGGAACGATCAAAGCGTAGACAGTTTGAGACATTACTTCCATGGAGAAAAGTCCGCATGGTGATTATTGAGTTCAATGCCGATGCAATTTTTGTGTTTCATCAACACTCAGATGGTCCACAGATTACAGAATGCATCCAGATGTGCTTCTGAAACTACTACTAGTCTTCCAGGGAACGATCATAGCGTTGACAGTTTAAGACATTACTGCCTTGGAGAAAAGTCCGCATGGTGCTTATTGTGTTCAATGCCGATTCAATTTCTGTGTTTCATCACACTCTGATGGTCCACAGATTACAGAATGCATCCAGATGTGCTTCGGAAACTACTTCTAGTCTTCCAGGGAACGATCAAAGCGTAGTCAGTTTAAGACATTACTCCCATGGAGAAAAGTCCGCATGGTGCTTATTGTGTTCAATGCCGATGCAATTTCTATGTTTCATCAACACTCTGAAGGTCCACAGATTACAGAATGCATCCAGATGTGCTTCAGAAACTACTACTAGTCTTACAGGGAACGATCAAAGCGTAGACAGTTTAAGACATTACTCCCATGGAGAAAAGACCGCATGGTGCTTATTGTGTTCAATGACGAATCAATTTCTCTGTTTCATCACACTCTGAAGGTCCACAGATTACAGAATGCATCCAGATGTGCTTCTGAAACTACTACTAGTCTTCCAGTGAACGATCAAAGCGTAGACAGTTTAAGACATTGCTACCATGGAGAAAAGTCCGCATGGTGCTTATTGTGTTCAATGCCGATGCAATTTCTAGGTTTCATCCACACTCTGATGGTCCACAGATAACAGAATGCCTCCAGATGTGCTTCGGAAACTACTACTAGTCTTCCAGTGTACGATCAAAGCGTAGACAGTTTAAGACATTACACCCATGGAGAAAAGTCTGCATGGTTCTTATTGTGTTCAATGCCGATGCAATTTTTGTGTTTCATCAACACTCTGAAGGTCCAGAGATGACAGAATGCCTCCAGATGTGCTTCGGAAAATACTACTAGTCTTCCTGTGAACGATATAAGCGTAGACAGTTTAAGACATTACTCCCATGGAGAAAAGTCCGCATGGTGCTTATTGTGTTCAATGCCGATTCAATTCCTGTGTTTCATCAACACTCTGAAGGTCCACAGATTACAGAATGCCTCCAGAAGTGCTTCGGAAACTAGTACTAGTCTTCCAGTGAACGATCAAAGCGTGGACACTCTAAGACATTACTCCCATGGGGAAAAGTCCCCATGGTGCTTATTGTGTTCAATGCCGATGCAATTATTGTGTTTCATCAACACTCTGAAGGTCCACAGATTACAGAATGAGTCCAGATGTGCTTTGGAAACTACTACTAGTCTTACAGTGTACGATCAAATCGTAGACAGTTTAGGACATTACTGTCATGAAGAAAAGCCCGCATGGTGCTTATTGTGTTCAATGCCGATGCAATTTTTGTGTTTCATCAATACTCTGAATGTCCACAGATTACAGAATGCTTCCAGATGTGCTTCGGAAACTACTACTGGTCCTCCAGTGCACGATTAAAGCGTGGACAGTTTAAGATATTACTCCCATGGAGAAAAGGCCACATGGTGCATATTGTGTTCAATGCCGATGCAATTATTGTGTTTCATTAGCACTCTGAAGGTCCACAGATTACAGAATGAGTCCAGATGTGCTTTGGAAACTACTACTAGTCTTACAGTGTACGATCAAATCGTAGACAGTTTAAGACATTACTCCCATGGAGAAAAGTCCGCATGGTTCTTATTGTGTTCAATGCGGATGCAATTTCGGTGTTTCATCAACACTCTGAAGGTCCACAGAATACAGAATGCATCCAGATGTGCTTCGGAAACTACTACTAGTCTTCCAGGGAACGATCAAAGCGTAGACAATTTGAGACATTAGTTCCATGGAGAAAAGTCCGCATGGTGCTTATTGTGTTCAATTCCGATGCAATTTTTGTGTTTCATCAACACTCTGAAGGTCCACAGATTACAGAATGCATCCAGATATGCTTCGGAAACTACTACTAGTCTTCCAGGGAACGATCAAAGCGTAGACACTTTAAGACATTACTCCCATGGAGAAAAGTCCGCATGGTGCTTATAGTGTTCAATGCCGATTAAATTTCTGTGTTTCATCAACACTCTGAGGTCCACAGATTACAGAATGCCTCAGATGTGCTTCGGAAACTACTACTAGTCTCCCAGTGTACGATCAAAACGTAGACATTTTAAGACATTACTCCCATGGAGAAAAGTCCGCATGGTGCATATTGTGTTCAATGCCGACGCAATTTCTGTGTTTCATCAACACTCTGAAGGTCCACAGATTACACAATGCCTACAGAAGTGCTTCTGAAACTACTACTAGTCTTCCAGTGTACGATGAAACCGTAGACAGTTTGAGACATTACTCCCATGGAGAAAAGTCCGCATGGTGCTTATTGTGTTCAATGCCGATGCAATTTTTGTGTTTCATCAACACTCTGAAGGTCCACAGATTACAGAATGCATCTAGATGTGCTTCTGAAACTACTACTAGTCTTCCAGTGAACGATCAAAGCGTAGACAGTTAAAGACATTACTACCATGGAGAAAAGTCCGTATGGTGCTTATTGTGTTCAATGCCGATGCAATTTCTATGTTTCATCAACACCCTGAAGGTCCACAGATTACAGAATGTCTCCAGATGTGCTTCGGAAACTACTACTAGTCTTCCAGTAAACGATCAAAGCATAGACAGTTTAAGACGTTACTCCCATGGAGAAAACTCCACATGGTGCTTGTTGTGTTCAATGCCGATGCAATTTCTGTGGTTCATCAACACTCTGAAGGTCCACAGGTAACAGAATGCCTCCAGATGTGCTTCGGAATCTACTACTAGTCTTCCAGTGTACGATCAAAGCGTAGACAGTTTAAGACATTACTCCCATGGAGAAAAGTCCGCATGGTTCTTATTGTGTTCAATGCCGATGCAATTTTTGTGTTTCATCAACACTCTGAAGGTCCAGAGATCACAGAAGGCCTCCAGATGTGCTTCGGAAACTGCTACTAGTCTTCCTGTGAACGATCAAAGCGTTGACAGTTTATGACATTACTCCCATGGAGAAAAGTCCGCGTGGTGCTTATTGTGTTGAATGCCGATTCAATTCCTGTGTTTCATCAACACTCTGAAGGTCCACAGATTTCAGAATGCCTCCAGAAGTGCTTCGGAAACTACTACTAGTCTTCCAGTGAACGATCAAAGCGTAGACACTTTAAGACATTACTCCCATGGAGAAAAGTCCGCATGGTGCTTATTGTGTTCAATGCCGATGCAATTTTTGTGTTTCATCAACACTCTGAAGGTCCACAGATTACAGAATGCCTCCAGATGTGCTTCGGAAACTACTACTAGTCTTTCAGTGTACGATCAAATCGTAGACAGTTTAGGACATTACTGTCATGGAGAAAAGTCCGCATAGTGCTTATTGTGTTCAATGCCGATGCAATTTATGTGATTCATCAATACTCTGAATGTCCACAGATTACAGAATGCTTCCAGATGTGTTTCGGAAACTACTACTGGTCCTCCAGTGTACGATTAAAGCGTAGACAGTTTAAGATATTACTCCTATGGAGAAAAAGCCACATGGTGCATATTGTGTACAATGTCGATGCAATTTCGGTGTTTCATCAACACTCTGAAGGTCCACAGAATACAGAATGCATCCAGATGTGCTTCGGAAACTACTTCTAGTCTTCCAGGGAACGATCAAAGCGTAGACAGTTTGAGACATTACTTCCATGGAGAAAAGTCCGCATGGTGCTTATTGTGTTCAATGCCGATGCAATTTTTGTGTTTCATCAACACTCTGAAGGTCCACAGATTACAGAATGCATCCAGATATGCTTCGGAAACTACTACTAGTCTTCCAGTGTACGATCAAAGGCTAGACAGTTTAACACATTACTCCCATGGATAAAAGTCCGCATGGTGCTTATTGTGTTCAATGCCGACGCAATTTCTGTGTTTCATCAACACTCTGAAGGTCCACAGATTACACAATGCCTACAGATGTGCTTCGGAAACTACTACTAGTCTTCCAATGTACGATCAAAGCGTAGACAGTTTAAGACATTACTCCCATGGAGAAAAGTCCGCATGGTTCTTATTGTGTTCAATGCCGATGCAATTTTTGTGTTTCATCAACACTCTGAAGGTCCAGAGATCACAGAAGGCCTCCAGATGTGCTTCGGACGCTACTACTAGTCTTCCTGTGAACGATCGAAGCGTAGACAGTTTATGACATTACTCCCATGGAGAAAAGTCCGCATGGTGCTTATTGTGTTGAATGCCGATTCAATTCCTGTGTTTCATCAACACTCTGAAGGTCCACAGATTACAGAATGCCTCCAGAAGTGCTTCGGAAACTACTACTAGTCTTCCAGTGAACGATCAAAGCGTAGACACTTTAAGACATTACTCCCATGGGGAAAAGTCCGCATGGTGCTTATTGTGTTCAATGCCGATGCAATTTTTGTGTTTCATCAACACTCTGAAGGTCCACAGATTACAGAATGCCTCCAGATGTGCTTCGGAAACTACTACTAGTCTTTCAGTGTACGATCAAATCGTAGACAGTTTAGGACATTACTACCATGGAGAAAAGTCCGCATAGTGCTTATTGTGTTCAATGTAGATTCAATTTTTGTGATTCATCAATACTCTGAATGTCCACAGATTACAGAATGCTTCCAGATGTGTTTCGGAAACTACTACTGGTCCTCCAGTGTACGATTAAAGCGTAGACAGTTTAAGATATTACTCCTATGGAGAAAAAGCCACATGGTGCATATTGTGTACAATGCCGATGCAATTTCGGTGTTTCATCAACACTCTGAAGGTCAACAGAATACAGAATGCATCCAGATGTGCTTCGGAAACTACTTCTAGTCTTCCAGGGAACGATCAAAGCGTAGACAGTTTGAGACATTACTTCCATGGAGAAAAGTCCGCATGGTGCTTATTGTGTTCAATGCCGATGCAATTTTTGTGTTTCATCAACACTCTGAAGGTCCACAGATTACAGAATGCATCCAGATATGCTTCGGAAACTACTACTAGTCTTCCAGGGAACGATCATAGCGTTGACAGTTTAAGACATTACTGCCTTGGAGAAAAGTCCGCATGGTGCTTATTGTGTTCAATGCCGATTCAATTTCTGTGTTTCATCACACTCTGATGGTCCACAGATTACAGAATGCATCCAGATGTGCTTCGGAAACTACTTCTAGTCTTCCAGGGAACGATCAAAGCGTAGTCAGTTTAAGACATTACTCCCATGGAGAAAAGTCCGCATGGTGCTTATTGTGTTCAATGCCGATGCAATTTCTATGTTTAATCAACACTCTGAAGGTCCACAGATTACAGAATGCATCCAGATGTGCTTCAGAAACTACTACTAGTCTTACAGGGAACGATCAAAGCGTAGACTGTTTAAGACATTACTCCCATGGAGAAAAGACCGCATGGTGCTTATTGTGTTCAATGACGAATCAATTTCTCTGTTTCATCACACTCTCAAGGTCCACAGATTACAGAATGCATCCAGATGTGCTTCTGAAACTACTACTAGTCTTCCAGTGAACGATCAAAGCGTAGACAGTTTAAGACATTGCTACCATGGAGAAAAGTCCGCATGGTGCTTATTGTGTTCAATGCCGATGCAATTTCTATGTTTCATCAACACTCTGATGGTCCACAGATAACAGAATGCCTCCAGATGTGCTTCGGAAACTACTACTAGTCTTCCAGTGTACGATCAAAGCGTAGACAGTTTAAGACATTACACCCATGGAGAAAAGTCTGCATGGTTCTTATTGTGTTCAATGCCGATGCAATTTTTGTGTTTCATCAACACTCTGAAGGTCCAGAGATGACAGAATGCCTCCAGATGTGCTTCGGAAAATACTACTAGTCTTCCTGTGAACGATCAAAGCGTAGACAGTTTAAGACATTACTCCCATGGAGAAAAGTCCGCATGGTGCTTATTGTGTTCAATGCCGATGCAATTTTTGTGTTTCATCAACACTCTGAAGGTCCACAGATTACAGAATGCCTCCAGATGTGCTTCGGAAACTACTACTAGTCTTTCAGTGTACGATCAAATCGTAGACAGTTTAGGACATTACTGTCATGGAGAAAAGTCCGCATAGTGCTTATTGTGTTCAATGCCGATTCAATTTTTGTGATTCATCAATACTCTGAATGTCCACAGATTACAGAATGCTTCCAGATGTGTTTCGGAAACTACTACTGGTCCTCCAGTGTACGATTAAAGCGTAGACAATTTAAGATATTACTCCTATGGAGAAAAAGCCAAATGGTGCATATTGTGTACAATGCCGATGCAATTTCGGTGTTTCATCAACACTCTGAAGGTCCACAGAATACAGAATGCATCCAGATGTGCTTCGGAAACTACTTCTAGTCTTCCAGGGAACGATCAAAGCGTAGACAGTTTGAGACATTACTTCCATGGAGAAAAGTCCGCGGGGTGCTTATTGTGTTCAATGCCGATGCAATTTTTGTGTTTCATCAACACTCTGAAGGTCCACAGATTACAGAATGCATCCAGATATGCTTCGGAAACTACTACTAGTCTTCCAGGGAACGATCATAGCGTTGACAGTTTAAGACATTACTGCCTTGGAGAAAAGTCCGCATGGTGCTTATTGTGTTCAATGCCGATTCAATTTCTGTGTTTCATCACACTCTGATGGTCCACAGATTACAGAATGCATCCAGATGTGCTTCGGAAACTACTTCTAGTCTTCCAGGGAACGATCAAAGCGTAGTCAGTTTAAGACATTACTCCCATGGAGAAAACTCCACATGGTGCTTGTTGTGTTCAATGCCGATGCAATTTCTGTGGTTCATCAACACTCTGAAGGTCCACAGGTAACAGAATGCCTCCAGATGTGCTTCGGAAACTACTACTAGTCTTTCAGTGTACGATCAAATCGTAGACAGTTTAGGACATTACTGTCATGGAGAAAAGTCCGCATAGTGCTTATTGTGTTCAATGCCGATGCAATTTTTGTGTTTCATCAACACTCTGAAGGTCCACAGATTACAGAATGCATCCAGATATGCTTCGGAAACTACTACTAGTCTTCCAGTGTACGATCAAAGGCTAGACAGTTTAACACATTACTCCCATGGATAAAAGTCCGCATGGTGCTTATTGTGTTCAATGCCGACGCAATTTCTGTGTTTCATCAACACTCTGAAGGTCCACAGATTACACAATGCCTACAGATGTGCTTCGGAAACTACTACTAGTCTTCCAATGTACGATCAAAGCGTAGACAGTTTAAGACATTACTCCCATGGAGAAAAGTCCGCATGGTTCTTATTGTGTTCAATGCCGATGCAATTTTTGTGTTTCATCAACACTCTGAAGGTCCAGAGATCACAGAAGGCCTCCAGATGTGCTTCGGACGCTACTACTAGTCTTCCTGTGAACGATCGAAGCGTAGACAGTTTATGACATTACTCCCATGGAGAAAAGTCCGCATGGTGCTTATTGTGTTGAATGCCGATTCAATTCCTGTGTTTCATCAACACTCTGAAGGTCCACAGATTACAGAATGCCTCCAGAAGTGCTTCGGAAACTACTACTAGTCTTCCAGTGAACGATCAAAGCGTAGACACTTTAAGACATTACTCCCATGGGGAAAAGTCCTCATGGTGCTTATTGTGTTCAATGCCGATGCAATTTTTGTGTTTCATCAACACTCTGAAGGTCCACAGATTACAGAATGCCTCCAGATGTGCTTCGGAAACTACTACTAGTCTTTCAGTGTACGATCAAATCGTAGACAGTTTAGGACATTACTACCATGGAGAAAAGTCCGCATAGTGCTTATTGTGTTCAATGTAGATTCAATTTTTGTGATTCATCAATACTCTGAATGTCCACAGATTACAGAATGCTTCCAGATGTGTTTCGGAAACTACTACTGGTCCTCCAGTGTACGATTAAAGCGTAGACAGTTTAAGATATTACTCCTATGGAGAAAAAGCCACATGGTGCATATTGTGTACAATGCCGATGCAATTTCGGTGTTTCATCAACACTCTGAAGGTCCACAGAATACAGAATGCATCCAGATGTGCTTCGGAAACTACTTCTAGTCTTCCAGGGAACGATCAAAGCGTAGACAGTTTGAGACATTACTTCCATGGAGAAAAGTCCGCATGGTGCTTATTGTGTTCAATGCCGATGCAATTTTTGTGTTTCATCAACACTCTGAAGGTCCACAGATTACAGAATGCATCCAGATATGCTTCGGAAACTACTACTAGTCTTCCAGGGAACGATCATAGCGTTGACAGTTTAAGACATTACTGCCTTGGAGAAAAGTCCGCATGGTGCTTATTGTGTTCAATGCCGATTCAATTTCTGTGTTTCATCACACTCTGATGGTCCACAGATTACAGAATGCATCCAGATGTGCTTCGGAAACTACTTCTAGTTTTCCAGGGAACGATCAAAGCGTAGTCAGTTTAAGACATTACTCCCATGGAGAAAAGTCCGCATGGTGCTTATTGTGTTCAATGCCGATGCAATTTCTATGTTTCATCAACACTCTGAAGGTCCACAGATTACAGAATGCATCCAGATGTGCTTCAGAAACTACTACTAGTCTTACAGGGAACGATCAAAGCGTAGACTGTTTAAGACATTACTCCCATGGAGAAAAGACCGCATGGTGCTTATTGTGTTCAATGACGAATCAATTTCTCTGTTTCATCACACTCTCAAGGTCCACAGATTACAGAATGCATCCAGATGTGCTTCTGAAACTACTACTAGTCTTCCAGTGAACGATCAAAGCGTAGACAGTTTAAGACATTGCTACCATGGAGAAAAGTCCGCATGGTGCTTATTGTGTTCAATGCCGATGCAATTTTTGTGTTTCATCAACACTCTGAAGGTCCACAGATTACAGAATGCCTCCAGATGTGCTTCGGAAACTACTACTAGTCTTTCAGTGTACGATCAAATCGTAGACAGTTTAGGACATTACTGTCATGGAGAAAAGTCCGCATAGTGCTTATTGTGTTCAATGCCGATGCAATTTATGTGATTCATCAATACTCTGAATGTCCACAGATTACAGAATGCTTCCAGATGTGTTTCGGAAACTACTACTGGTCCTCCAGTGTACGATTAAAGCGTAGACAGTTTAAGATATTACTCCTATGGAGAAAAAGCCACATGGTGCATATTGTGTACAATGTCGATGCAATTTCGGTGTTTCATCAACACTCTGAAGGTCCACAGAATACAGAATGCATCCAGATGTGCTTCGGAAACTACTTCTAGTCTTCCAGGGAACGATCAAAGCGTAGACAGTTTGAGACATTACTTCCATGGAGAAAAGTCCGCATGGTGCTTATTGTGTTCAATGCCGATGCAATTTTTGTGTTTCATCAACACTCTGAAGGTCCACAGATTACAGAATGCATCCAGATATGCTTCGGAAACTACTACTAGTCTTCCAGTGTACGATCAAAGGCTAGACAGTTTAACACATTACTCCCATGGATAAAAGTCCGCATGGTGCTTATTGTGTTCAATGCCGACGCAATTTCTGTGTTTCATCAACACTCTGAAGGTCCACAGATTACACAATGCCTACAGATGTGCTTCGGAAACTACTACTAGTCTTCCAATGTACGATCAAAGCGTAGACAGTTTAAGACATTACTCCCATGGAGAAAAGTCCGCATGGTTCTTATTGTGTTCAATGCCGATGCAATTTTTGTGTTTCATCAACACTCTGAAGGTCCAGAGATCACAGAAGGCCTCCAGATGTGCTTCGGACGCTACTACTAGCCTTCCTGTGAACGATCGAAGCGTAGACAGTTTATGACATTACTCCCATGGAGAAAAGTCCGCATGGTGCTTATTGTGTTGAATGCCGATTCAATTCCTGTGTTTCATCAACACTCTGAAGGTCCACAGATTACAGAATGCCTCCAGAAGTGCTTCGGAAACTACTACTAGTCTTCCAGTGAACGATCAAAGCGTAGACACTTTAAGACATTACTCCCATGGGGAAAAGTCCGCATGGTGCTTATTGTGTTCAATGCCGATGCAATTTTTGTGTTTCATCAACACTCTGAAGGTCCACAGATTACAGAATGCCTCCAGATGTGCTTCGGAAACTACTACTAGTCTTTCAGTGTACGATCAAATCGTAGACAGTTTAGGACATTACTACCATGGAGAAAAGTCCGCATAGTGCTTATTGTGTTCAATGTAGATTCAATTTTTGTGATTCATCAATACTCTGAATGTCCACAGATTACAGAATGCTTCCAGATGTGTTTCGGAAACTACTACTGGTCCTCCAGTGTACGATTAAAGCGTAGACAGTTTAAGATATTACTCCTATGGAGAAAAAGCCACATGGTGCATATTGTGTACAATGCCGATGCAATTTCGGTGTTTCATCAACACTCTGAAGGTCCACAGAATACAGAATGCATCCAGATGTGCTTCGGAAACTACTTCTAGTCTTCCAGGGAACGATCAAAGCGTAGACAGTTTGAGACATTACTTCCATGGAGAAAAGTCCGCATGGTGCTTATTGTGTTCAATGCCGATGCAATTTTTGTGTTTCATCAACACTCTGAAGGTCCACAGATTACAGAATGCATCCAGATATGCTTCGGAAACTACTACTAGTCTTCCAGGGAACGATCATAGCGTTGACAGTTTAAGACATTACTGCCTTGGAGAAAAGTCCGCATGGTGCTTATTGTGTTCAATGCCGATTCAATTTCTGTGTTTCATCACACTCTGATGGTCCACAGATTACAGAATGCATCCAGATGTGCTTCGGAAACTACTTCTAGTCTTCCAGGGAACGATCAAAGCGTAGTCAGTTTAAGACATTACTCCCATGGAGAAAAGTCCGCATGGTGCTTATTGTGTTCAATGCCGATGCAATTTCTATGTTTCATCAACACTCTGAAGGTCCACAGATTACAGAATGCGTCCAGATGTGCTTCAGAAACTACTACTAGTCTTACAGGGAACGATCAAAGCGTAGACTGTTTAAGACATTACTCCCATGGAGAAAAGACCGCATGGTGCTTATTGTGTTCAATGACGAATCAATTTCTCTGTTTCATCACACTCTCAAGGTCCACAGATTACAGAATGCATCCAGATGTGCTTCTGAAACTACTACTAGTCTTCCAGTGAACGATCAAAGCGTAGACAGTTTAAGACATTGCTACCATGGAGAAAAGTCCGCATGGTGCTTATTGTGTTCAATGCCGATGCAATTTTTGTGTTTCATCAACACTCTGAAGGTCCACAGATTACAGAATGCCTCCAGATGTGCTTCGGAAACTACTACTAGTCTTTCAGTGTACGATCAAATCGTAGACAGTTTAGGACATTACTGTCATGGAGAAAAGTCCGCATAGTGCTTATTGTGTTCAATGCCGATGCAATTTATGTGATTCATCAATACTCTGAATGTCCACAGATTACAGAATGCTTCCAGATGTGTTTCGGAAACTACTACTGGTCCTCCAGTGTACGATTAAAGCGTAGACAGTTTAAGATATTACTCCTATGGAGAAAAAGCCACATGGTGCATATTGTGTACAATGTCGATGCAATTTCGGTGTTTCATCAACACTCTGAAGGTCCACAGAATACAGAATGCATCCAGATGTGCTTCGGAAACTACTTCTAGTCTTCCAGTGAACGATCAAAGCGTAGACAGTTAAAGACATTACTACCATGGAGAAAAGTCCGTATGGTGCTTATTGTGTTCAATGCCGATGCAATTTCTATGTTTCATCAACACCCTGAAGGTCCACAGATTACAGAATGTCTCCAGATGTGCTTCGGAAACTACTACTAGTCTTCCAGTAAACGATCAAAGCATAGACAGTTTAAGACGTTACTCCCATGGAGAAAACTCCACATGGTGCTTGTTGTGTTCAATGCCGATGCAATTTCTGTGGTTCATCAACACTCTGAAGGTCCACAGGTAACAGAATGCCTCCAGATGTGCTTCGGAATCTACTACTAGTCTTCCAGTGTACGATCAAAGCGTAGACAGTTTAAGACATTACTCCCATGGAGAAAAGTCCGCATGGTTCTTATTGTGTTCAATGCCGATGCAATTTTTGTGTTTCATCAACACTCTGAAGGTCCAGAGATCACAGAAGGCCTCCAGATGTGCTTCGGAAACTGCTACTAGTCTTCCTGTGAACGATCAAAGCGTTGACAGTTTATGACATTACTCCCATGGAGAAAAGTCCGCGTGGTGCTTATTGTGTTGAATGCCGATTCAATTCCTGTGTTTCATCAACACTCTGAAGGTCCACAGATTACAGAATGCCTCCAGAAGTGCTTCGGAAACTACTACTAGTCTTCCAGTGAACGATCAAAGCGTAGACACTTTAAGACATTACTCCCATGGAGAAAAGTCCGCATGGTGCTTATTGTGTTCAATGCCGATGCAATTTTTGTGTTTCATCAACACTCTGAAGGTCCACAGATTACAGAATGCCTCCAGATGTGCTTCGGAAACTACTACTAGTCTTTCAGTGTACGATCAAATCGTAGACAGTTTAGGACATTACTGTCATGGAGAAAAGTCCGCATAGTGCTTATTGTGTTCAATGCCGATGCAATTTATGTGATTCATCAATACTCTGAATGTCCACAGATTACAGAATGCTTCCAGATGTGTTTCGGAAACTACTACTGGTCCTCCAGTGTACGATTAAAGCGTAGACAGTTTAAGATATTACTCCTATGGAGAAAAAGCCACATGGTGCATATTGTGTACAATGTCGATGCAATTTCGGTGTTTCATCAACACTCTGAAGGTCCACAGAATACAGAATGCATCCAGATGTGCTTCGGAAACTACTTCTAGTCTTCCAGGGAACGATCAAAGCGTAGACAGTTTGAGACATTACTTCCATGGAGAAAAGTCCGCATGGTGCTTATTGTGTTCAATGCCGATGCAATTTTTGTGTTTCATCAACACTCTGAAGGTCCACAGATTACAGAATGCATCCAGATATGCTTCGGAAACTACTACTAGTCTTCCAGTGTACGATCAAAGGCTAGACAGTTTAACACATTACTCCCATGGATAAAAGTCCGCATGGTGCTTATTGTGTTCAATGCCGACGCAATTTCTGTGTTTCATCAACACTCTGAAGGTCCACAGATTACACAATGCCTACAGATGTGCTTCGGAAACTACTACTAGTCTTCCAATGTACGATCAAAGCGTAGACAGTTTAAGACATTACTCCCATGGAGAAAAGTCCGCATGGTTCTTATTGTGTTCAATGCCGATGCAATTTTTGTGTTTCATCAACACTCTGAAGGTCCAGAGATCACAGAAGGCCTCCAGATGTGCTTCGGACGCTACTACTAGTCTTCCTGTGAACGATCGAAGCGTAGACAGTTTATGACATTACTCCCATGGAGAAAAGTCCGCATGGTGCTTAATGTGTTGAATGCCGATTCAATTCCTGTGTTTCATCAACACTCTGAAGGTCCACAGATTACAGAATGCCTCCAGAAGTGCTTCGGAAACTACTACTAGTCTTCCAGTGAACGATCAAAGCGTAGACACTTTAAGACATTACTCCCATGGGGAAAAGTCCGCATGGTGCTTATTGTGTTCAATGCCGATGCAATTTTTGTGTTTCATCAACACTCTGAAGGTCCACAGATTACAGAATGCCTCCAGATGTGCTTCGGAAACTACTACTAGTCTTTCAGTGTACGATCAAATCGTAGACAGTTTAGGACATTACTACCATGGAGAAAAGTCCGCATAGTGCTTATTGTGTTCAATGTAGATTCAATTTTTGTGATTCATCAATACTCTGAATGTCCACAGATTACAGAATGCTTCCAGATGTGTTTCGGAAACTACTACTGGTCCTCCAGTGTACGATTAAAGCGTAGACAGTTTAAGATATTACTCCTATGGAGAAAAAGCCACATGGTGCATATTGTGTACAATGCCGATGCAATTTCGGTGTTTCATCAACACTCTGAAGGTCCACAGAATACAGAATGCATCCAGATGTGCTTCGGAAACTACTTCTAGTCTTCCAGGGAACGATCAAAGCGTAGACAGTTTGAGACATTACTTCCATGGAGAAAAGTCCGCATGGTGCTTATTGTGTTCAATGCCGATGCAATTTTTGTGTTTCATCAACACTCTGAAGGTCCACAGATTACAGAATGCATCCAGATATGCTTCGGAAACTACTACTAGTCTTCCAGGGAACGATCATAGCGTTGACAGTTTAAGACATTACTGCCTTGGAGAAAAGTCCGCATGGTGCTTATTGTGTTCAATGCCGATTCAATTTCTGTGTTTCATCACACTCTGATGGTCCACAGATTACAGAATGCATCCAGATGTGCTTCGGAAACTACTTCTAGTCTTCCAGGGAACGATCAAAGCGTAGTCAGTTTAAGACATTACTCCCATGGAGAAAAGTCCGCATGGTGCTTATTGTGTTCAATGCCGATGCAATTTCTATGTTTCATCAACACTCTGAAGGTCCACAGATTACAGAATGCATCCAGATGTGCTTCAGAAACTACTACTAGTCTTACAGGGAACGATCAAAGCGTAGACTGTTTAAGACATTACTCCCATGGAGAAAAGACCGCATGGTGCTTATTGTGTTCAATGACGAATCAATTTCTCTGTTTCATCACACTCTCAAGGTCCACAGATTACAGAATGCATCCAGATGTGCTTCTGAAACTACTACTAGTCTTCCAGTGAACGATCAAAGCGTAGACAGTTTAAGACATTGCTACCATGGAGAAAAGTCCGCATGGTGCTTATTGTGTTCAATGCCGATGCAATTTCTATGTTTCATCAACACTCTGATGGTCCACAGATAACAGAATGCCTCCAGATGTGCTTCGGAAACTACTACTAGTCTTCCAGTGTACGATCAAAGCGTAGACAGTTTAAGACATTACACCCATGGAGAAAAGTCTGCATGGTTCTTATTGTGTTCAATGCCGATGCAATTTTTGTGTTTCATCAACACTCTGAAGGTCCAGAGATGACAGAATGCCTCCAGATGTGCTTCGGAAAATACTACTAGTCTTCCTGTGAACGATCAAAGCGTAGACAGTTTAAGACATTACTCCCATGGAGAAAAGTCCGCATGGTGCTTATTGTGTTCAATGCCGATGCAATTTTTGTGTTTCATCAACACTCTGAAGGTCCACAGATTACAGAATGCCTCCAGATGTGCTTCGGAAACTACTACTAGTCTTTCAGTGTACGATCAAATCGTAGACAGTTTAGGACATTACTGTCATGGAGAAAAGTCCGCATAGTGCTTATTGTGTTCAATGCCGATTCAATTTTTGTGATTCATCAATACTCTGAATGTCCACAGATTACAGAATGCTTCCAGATGTGTTTCGGAAACTACTACTGGTCCTCCAGTGTACGATTAAAGCGTAGACAGTTTAAGATATTACTCCTATGGAGAAAAAGCCAAATGGTGCATATTGTGTACAATGCCGATGCAATTTCGGTGTTTCATCAACACTCTGAAGGTCCACAGAATACAGAATGCATCCAGATGTGCTTCGGAAACTACTTCTAGTCTTCCAGGGAACGATCAAAGCGTAGACAGTTTGAGACATTACTTCCATGGAGAAAAGTCCGCGGGGTGCTTATTGTGTTCAATGCCGATGCAATTTTTGTGTTTCATCAACACTCTGAAGGTCCACAGATTACAGAATGCATCCAGATATGCTTCGGAAACTACTACTAGTCTTCCAGGGAACGATCATAGCGTTGACAGTTTAAGACATTACTGCCTTGGAGAAAAGTCCGCATGGTGCTTATTGTGTTCAATGCCGATTCAATTTCTGTGTTTCATCACACTCTGATGGTCCACAGATTACAGAATGCATCCAGATGTGCTTCGGAAACTACTTCTAGTCTTCCAGGGAACGATCAAAGCGTAGTCAGTTTAAGACATTACTCCCATGGAGAAAACTCCACATGGTGCTTGTTGTGTTCAATGCCGATGCAATTTCTGTGGTTCATCAACACTCTGAAGGTCCACAGGTAACAGAATGCCTCCAGATGTGCTTCGGAATCTACTACTAGTCTTCCAGTGTACGATCAAAGCGTAGACAGTTTAAGACATTACTCCCATGGAGAAAAGTCCGCATGGTTCTTATTGTGTTCAATGCCGATGCAATTTTTGTGTTTCATCAACACTCTGAAGGTCCAGAGATCACAGAAGGCCTCCAGATGTGCTTCGGAAACTGCTACTAGTCTTCCTGTGAACGATCAAAGCGTAGACAGTTTATGACATTACTCCCATGGAGAAAAGTCCGCATGGTGCTTATTGTGTTGAATGCCGATTCAATTCCTGTGTTTCATCAACACTCTGAAGGTCCTCAGATTACAGAATGTCTCCAGAAGTGCTTCGGAAACTACTACTAGTCTTCCAGTGAACGATCAGAGCGTAGACACTTTAAGACATTACTCCCATGGAGAAAAGTCCGCATGGTGCTTATTGTGTTCAATGCCGATGCAATTTTTGTGTTTCATCAACACTCTGAAGGTCCACAGATTACAGAATGCCTCCAGATGTGCTTCGGAAACTACTACTAGTCTTTCAGTGTACGATCAAATCGTAGACAGTTTAGGACATTACTGTCATGGAGAAAAGTCCGCATAGTGCTTATTGTGTTCAATGCCGATGCAATTTATGTGATTCATCAATACTCTGAATGTCCACAGATTACAGAATGCTTCCAGATGTGTTTCGGAAACTACTACTGGTCCTCCAGTGTACGATTAAAGCGTAGACAGTTTAAGATATTACTCCTATGGAGAAAAAGCCACATGGTGCATATTGTGTACAATGCCGATGCAATTTCGGTGTTTCATCAACACTCTGAAGGTCCACAGAATACAGAATGCATCCAGATGTGCTTCGGAAACTACTTCTAGTCTTCCAGGGAACGATCAAAGCGTAGACAGTTTGAGACATTACTTCCATGGAGAAAAGTCCGCATGGTGCTTATTGTGTTCAATGCCGATGCAATTTTTGTGTTTCATCAACACTCTGAAGGTCCACAGATTACAGAATGCATCCAGATATGCTTCGGAAACTACTACTAGTCTTCCAGTGTACGATCAAAGGCTCGACAGTTTAACACATTACTCCCATGGATAAAAGTCCGCATGGTGCTTATTGTGTTCAATGCCGACGCAATTTCTGTGTTTCATCAACACTCTGAAGGTCCACAGATTACACAATGCCTACAGATGTGCTTCGGAAACTACTACTAGTCTTCCAGTGTACGATCAAAGCGTAGACAGTTTAAGACATTACTCCCATGGAGAAAAGTCCGCATGGTTCTTATTGTGTTCAATGCCGATGCAATTTTTGTGTTTCATCAACACTCTGAAGGTCCAGAGATCACAGAAGGCCTCCAGATGTGCTTCGGAAGCTACTACTAGTCTTCCTGTGAACGATCAAAGCGTAGACAGTTTATGACATTACTCCCATGGAGAAAAGTCCGCATGGTGCTTATTGTGTTGAATGCCGATTCAATTCCTGTGTTTCATCAACACTCTGAAGGTCCACAGATTACAGAATGCCTCCAGAAGTGCTTCGGAAACTACTACTAGTCTTCCAGTGAACGATCAAAGCGTAGACACTTTAAGACATTACTCCCATGGGGAAAAGTCCGCATGGTGCTTATTGTGTTCAATGCCGATGCAATTTTTGTGTTTCATCAACACTCTGAAGGTCCACAGATTACAGAATGCCTCCAGATGTGCTTCGGAAACTACTACTAGTCTTTCAGTGTACGATCAAATCGTAGACAGTTTAGGACATTACTACCATGGAGAAAAGTCCGCATATTGCTTATTGTGTTCAATGCCGATTCAATTTTTGTGATTCATCAATACTCTGAATGTCCACAGATTACAGAATGCTTCCAGATGTGTTTCGGAAACTACTACTGGTCCTCCAGTGTACGATTAAAGCGTAGGCAGTTTAAGATATTACTCCTATGGAGAAAAAGCCACATGGTGCATATTGTGTACAATGCCGATGCAATTTCGGTGTTTCATCAACACTCTGAAGGTCCACAGAATACAGAATGCATCCAGATGTGCTTCGGAAACTACTTCTAGTCTTCCAGGGAACGATCAAAGCGTAGACAGTTTGAGACATTACTTCCATGGTAAAAAGTCCGCATGGTGCTTATTGTGTTCAATGCCGATGCAATTTTTGTGTTTCATCAACACTCTGAAGGTCCACAGATTACAGAATGCATCCAGATATGCTTCGGAAACTACTACTAGTCTTCCAGGGAACGATCATAGCGTTGACAGTTTAAGACATTACTGCCTTGGAGAAAAGTCCGCATGGTGCTTATTGTGTTCAATGCCGATTCAATTTCTGTGTTTCATCACACTCTGATGGTCCACAGATTACAGAATGCATCCAGATGTGCTTCGGAAACTACTTCTAGTCTTCCAGGGAACGATCAAAGCGTAGTCAGTTTAAGACATTACTCCCATGGAGAAAAGTCCGCATGGTGCTTATTGTGTTCAATGCCGATGCAATTTCTATGTTTCATCAACACTCTGAAGGTCCACAGATTACAGAATGCATCCAGATGTGCTTCAGAAACTACTACTAGTCTTACAGGGAACGATCAAAGCGTAGACAGTTTAAGACATTACTCCCATGGAGAAAAGACCGCATGGTGCTTATTGTGTTCAATGACGAATCAATTTCTCTGTTTCATCACACTCTGAAGGTCCACAGATTACAGAATGCATCCAGATGTGCGTCTGAAACTACTACTAGTCTTCCAGTGAACGATCAAAGCGTAGACAGTTTAAGACATTGCTACCATGGAGAAAAGTCCGCATGGTGCTTATTGTGTTCAATGCCGATGCAATTTCTATGTTTCATCAACACTCTGATGGTCCACAGATAACAGAATGCCTCCAGATGTGCTTCGGAAACTACTACTAGTCTTCCAGTGTACGATCAAAGCGTAGACAGTTTAAGACATTACACCCATGGAGAAAAGTCTGCATGGTTCTTATTGTGTTCAATGCCGATGCAATTTTTGTGTTTCATCAACACTCTGAAGGTCCAGAGATGACAGAATGCCTCCAGATGTGCTTCGGAAAATACTACTAGTCTTCCTGTGAACGATCAAAGCGTAGACAGTTTAAGACATTACTCCCATGGAGAAAAGTCCGCATAGTGCTTACTGTGTTCAATGCCGATTCAATTTTTGTGATTCATCAATACTCTGAATGTCCACAGATTACAGAATGCTTCCAGATGTGTTTCGGAAACTACTACTGGTCCTCCAGTGTACGATTAAAGCGTAGACAGTTTAAGATATTACTCCTATGGAGAAAAAGCCACATGGTGCATATTGTGTACAATGCCGATGCAATTTCGGTGTTTCATCAACACTCTGAAGGTCCACAGAATACAGAATGCATCCAGATGTGCTTCGGAAACTACTTCTAGTCTTCCAGGGAACGATCAAAGCGTAGACAGTTTGAGACAATACTTCCATGGAGAAAAGTCCGCATGGTGCTTATTGTGTTCAATGCCGATGCAATTTTTGTGTTTCATCAACACTCTGAAGGTCCACAGATTACAGAATGAGTCCAGATGTGCTTTGGAAACTACTACTAGTCTTACAGTGTACGATCAAATCGTAGACAGTTTAGGACATTACTGTCATGAAGAAAAGTCCGCATGGTGCTTATTGTGTTCAATGCCGATGCAATTTTTGTGTTTCATCAATACTCTGAATGTCCACAGATCACAGAATGCTTCCAGATGTGCTTCGGAAACTACTACTGGTCCTCCAGTGTACGATTAAAGCGTGGACAATTTAAGATATTACTCCCATGGAGAAAAGGCCACATGGTGCATATTGTGTTCAATGCCGATGCAATTATTGTGTTTCATTAACACTCTGAAGGTCCACAGATTACAGAATGAGTCCAGATGTGCTTTGGAAACTACTACTAGTCTTACAGTGTACGATCAAATCGTAGACAGTTTAAGACATTACTCCCATGGTGAAAAGTCCGCATGGTTCTTATTGTGTTCAATGCGGATGCAATTTCGGTGTTTCATCAACACTCTGAAGGTCCACAGAATACAGAATGCATCCAGATGTGCTTCGGAAACTACTACTAGTCTTCCAGGGAACGATCAAAGCGTAGACAGTTTGAGACATTAGTTCCATGGAGAAAAGTCCGCATGGTGCTTATTGTGTTCAATGCCGATGCAATTTTTGTGTTTCATCAACACTCTGAAGGTCCACAGATTACAGAATGCATCCAGATATGCTACGGAAACTACTACTAGTCTTCCAGGGAACGATCAAAGCGTAGACACTTTAAGACATTACTCCCATGGAGAAAAGTCCGCATGGTGCTTATAGTGTTCAATGCCGATTAAATTACTGTTTTTCATCAACACTCTGAAGGTCCACAGATTACAGAATGCCTCAGATGTGCTTCGGAAACTACTACTAGTCTCCCAGTGTACGATCAAAACGTAGACATTTTAAGACATTACTCCCATGGAGAAAAGTCCGCATGGTGCATATTGTGTTCAATGCCGACGCAATTTCTGTGTTTCATCAACACTCTGAAGGTCCACAGATTACACAATGCCTACAGAAGTGCTTCTGAAACTACTACTAGTCTTCCAGTGTACGATGAAATCGTAGACAGTTTAAGACATTACTCCCATGGAGAAAAGTCCGCATGGTGCTTATTGTGTTCAATGCCGATGCAATTTTTGTGTTTCATCAACACTCTGAAGGTCCACAGATTACAGAATGCATCTAGATGTGCTTCGGAAACTACTACTAGTCATCCAGGGAACGATCAAAGCGTAGACAGTTTGAGACATTAGTTCCATGGAGAAAAGTCCGCATGGTGCTTATTGTGTTCAATGCCGATGCAATTTTTGTGTTTCATCAACACTCTGAAGGTCCACAGATTACAGAATGCATCCAGATATGCTACGGAAACTACTACTAGTCTTCCAGGGAACGATCAAAGCGTAGACACTTTAAGACATTACTCCCATGGAGAAAAGTCCGCATGGTGCTTATAGTGTTCAATGCCGATTAAATTTCTGTGTTTCATCAACACTCTGAAGGTCCACAGATTACAGAATGCCTCAGATGTGCTTCGGAAACTACTACTAGTCTCCCAGTGTACGATCAAAACGTAGACATTTTAAGACATTACTCCCATGGCGAAAAGTCCGCATGGTGCATATTGTGTTCAATGCCGACGCAATTTCTGTGTTTCATCAACACTCTGAAGGTCCACAGATTACACAATGCCTACAGAAGTGCTTCTGAAACTACTACTAGTCTTCCAGTGTACGATGAAATCGTAGACAGTTTAAGACATTACTCCCATGGAGAAAAGTCCGCATGGTGCTTATTGTGTTCAATGCCGATGCAATTTTTGTGTTTCATCAACACTCTGAAGGTCCACAGATTACAGAATGCATCTAGATGTGCTTCTGAAACTACTACTAGTCTTCCAGTGAACGATCAAAGCGTAGACAGTTAAAGACATTACTACCATGGAGAAAAGTCCGTATGGTGCTTATTGTGTTCAATGCCGATGCAATTTCTATGTTTCATCAACACCCTGAAGGTCCACAGATTACAGAATGTCTCCAGATGTGCTTCGGAAACTACTACTAGTCTTCCAGTAAACGATCAAAGCATAGACAGTTTAAGACGTTACTCCCATGGAGAAAACTCCACATGGTGCTTGTTGTGTTCAATGCCGATGCAATTTCTGTGGTTCATCAACACTGTGAAGGTCCACAGGTAACAGAATGCCTCCAGATGTGCTTCGGAATCTACTACTAGTCTTCCAGTGTACGATCAAAGCGTAGACAGTTTAAGACATTACTCCCATGGAGAAAAGTCCGCATGGTGCTTATTGTGTTCAATGCCGATGCAATTTTTGTGTTTCATCAACACTCTGAAGGTCCACAGATTACAGAATGCATCTAGATGTGCTTCTGAAACTACTACTAGTCTTCCAGTGAACGATCAAAGCGTAGACAGTTAAAGACATTACTACCATGGAGAAAAGTCCGTATGGTGCCTATTGTGTTCAATGCCGATGCAATTTCTATGTTTCATCAACACCCTGAAGGTCCACAGATTACAGAATGTCTCCAGATGTGCTTCGGAAACTACTACTAGTCTTCCAGTAAACGATCAAAGCATAGACAGTTTAAGACGTTACTCCCATGGAGAAAACTGCACATGGTGCTTGTTGTGTTCAATGCCGATGCAATTTCTGTGGTTCATCAACACTCTGAAGGTCCACAGGTAACAGAATGCCTCCAGATGTGCTTCGGAATCTACTACTAGTCTTCCAGTGTACGATCAAAGCGTAGACAGTTTAAGACATTACTCCCATGGAGAAAAGTCCGCATGGTGCTTATTGTGTTCAATGCCGATGCAATTTCTATGTTTCATCAACACTCTGAAGGTCCACAGATTACAGAATGCATCCAGATGTGCTTCAGAAACTACTACTAGTCTTACAGGGAACGATCAAAGCGTAGACAGTTTAAGACATTACTCCCATGGAGAAAAGACCGCATGGTGCTTATTGTGTTCAATGACGAATCAATTTCTCTGTTTCATCACACTCTGAAGGTCCACAGATTACAGAATGCATCCAGATGTGCTTCTGAAACTACTACTAGTCTTCCAGTGAACGATCAAATCGTAGACAGTTTAAGACATTGCTACCATGGAGAAAAGTCCGCATGGTGCTTATTGTGTTCAATGCCGATGCAATTTCTATGTTTCATCAACACTCTGATGGTCCACAGATAACAGAATGCCTCCAGATGTGCTTCGGAAACTACTACTAGTCTTCCAGTGTACGATCAAAGCGTAGACAGTTTAAGACATTACACCCATGGAGAAAAGTCTGCATGGTTCTTATTGTGTTCAATGCCGATGCAATTTTTGTGTTTCATCAACACTCTGAAGGTCCAGAGATGACAGAATGCCTCCAGATGTGCTTCGGAAAATACTACTAGTCTTCCTGTGAACGATCAAAGCGTAGACAGTTTAAGACATTACTCCCATGGAGAAAAGTCCGCATGGTGCTTATTGTGTTCAATGCCGATTCAATTCATGTGTTTCATCAACACTCTGAAGGTCCACAGATTACAGAATGCCTCCAGAAGTGCTTCGGAAACTAGTACTAGTCTTCCAGTGAACGATCAAAGCGTGGACACTTTAAGACATTACTCCCATGGGGAAAAGTCTCCATGGTGCTTATTGTGTTCAATGCCGATGCAATTATTGTGTTTCATCAACACTCTGAAGGTCCACAGATTACAGAATGAGTCCAGATGTGCTTTGGAAACTACTACTAGTCTTACAGTGTACGATCAAATCGTAGACAGTTTAGGACATTACTGTCATGAAGAAAAGTCCGCATGGTGCTTATTGTGTTCAATGCCGATGCAATTTTTGTGTTTCATCAATACTCTGAATGTCCACAGATTACAGAATGCTTCCAGATGTGCTTCGGAAACTACTACTGGTCCTCCAGTGTACGATTAAAGCGTGGACAGTTTAAGATATTACTCCCATGGAGAAAAGTCCCCATGGTGCATATTGTGTTCAATGCCGATGCAATTATTGTGTTTCATTAACACTCTGAAGGTCCACAGATTACAGAATGAGTCCAGATGTGCTTTGGAAACTACTACTAGTCTTACAGTGTACGATCAAATCGTAGACAGTTTAAGACATTACTCCCATGGAGAAAAGTCCGCATGGTTCTTATTGTGTTCAATGCGGATGCAATTTCGGTGTTTCATCAACACTCTGAAGGTCCACAGAATACAGAATGCATCCAGATGTGCTTCGGAAACTACTACTAGTCTTCCAGGGAACGATCAAAGCGTAGACAGTTTGAGACACTAGTTCCATGGAGAAAAGTCCGCATGGTGCTTATTGTGTTCAATGCCGATGCAATTTTTGTGTTTCATCAACACTCTGAAGGTCCACAGATTACAGAATGCATCCAGATATGCTTCGGAAACTACTACTAGTCTTCCAGGGAACGATCAAAGCGTAGACACTTTAAGACATTACTCCCATGGAGAAAAGTCCGCATGGTGCTTATAGTGTTCAATGCCGATTAAATTTCTGTGTTTCATCAACATTCTGTAGGTCCACAGATTACAGAATGCCTCAGATGTGCTTCGGAAACTACTACTAGTCTCCCAGTGTACGATCAAAACGTAGACACTTTAAGACATTACTCCCATGGAGAAAAGTCCGCATGGTGCTTATAGTGTTCAATGCCGATTAAATTTCTGTGTTTCATCAACATTCTGAAGGTCCACAGATTACAGAATGCCTCAGATGTGCTTCGGAAACTACTACTAGTCTCCCAGTGTACGATCAAAACGTAGACATTTTAAGACATTACTCCCATGGAGAAAAGTCCGCATGGTGCATATTGTGTTCAATGCCGACGCAATTTCTGTGTTTCATCAACACTCTGAAGGTCCACAGATTACACAATGCCTACAGAAGTGCTTCTGAAACTACTACTAGTCTTCCAGTGTACGATGAAATCGTAGACAGTTTAAGACATTACTCCCATGGAGAAAAGTCCGCATGGTGCTTATTGTGTTCAATGCCGATGCAATTTTTGTGTTTCATCAACACTCTGAAGGTCCACAGATTACAGAATGCATCTAGATGTGCTTCTGAAACTACTACTAGTCTTCCAGTGAACGATCAAAGCGTAGACAGTTAAAGACATTACTACCATGGAGAAAAGTCCGTATGGTGCTTATTGTGTTCAATGCCGATGCAATTTCTATGTTTCATCAACACCCTGAAGGTCCACAGATTACAGAATGTCTCCAGATGTGCTTCGGAAACTACTACTAGTCTTCCAGTAAACGATCAAAGCATAGACAGTTTAAGACGTTACTCCCATGGAGAAAACTCCACATGGTGCTTGTTGTGTTCAATGCCGATGCAATTTCTGTGGTTCATCAACACTCTGAAGGTCCACAGGTAACAGAATGCCTCCAGATGTGCTTCGGAATCTACTACTAGTCTTCCAGTGTACGATCAAAGCGTAGACAGTTTAAGACATTACTCCCATGGAGAAAAGTCCGCATGGTTCTTATTGTGTTCAATGCCGATGCAATTTTTGTGTTTCATCAACACTCTGAAGGTCCAGAGATCACAGAAGGCCTCCAGATGTGCTTCGGAAACTGCTACTAGTCTTCCTGTGAACGATCAAAGCGTAGACAGTTTATGACATTACTCCCATGGAGAAAAGTCCGCATGGTGCTTATTGTGTTGAATGCCGATTCAATTCCTGTGTTTCATCAACACTCTGAAGGTCCACAGATTACAGAATGCCTCCAGAAGTGCTTCGGAAACTACTACTAGTCTTCCAGTGAACGATCAAAGCGTAGACACTTTAAGACATTACTCCCATGGAGAAAAGTCCGCATGGTGCTTATTGTGTTCAATGCCGATGCAATTTTTGTGTTTCATCAACACTCTGAAGGTCCACAGATTACAGAATGCCTCCAGATGTGCTTCGGAAACTACTACTAGTCTTTCAGTGTACGATCAAATCGTAGACAGTTTAGGACATTACTGTCATGGAGAAAAGTCCGCATAGTGCTTATTGTGTTCAATGCCGATGCAATTTATGTGATTCATCAATACTCTGAATGTCCACAGATTACAGAATGCTTCCAGATGTGTTTCGGAAACTACTACTGGTCCTCCAGTGTACGATTAAAGCGTAGACATTTTAAGATATTACTCCTATGGAGAAAAAGCCACATGGTGCATATTGTGTACAATGCCGATGCAATTTCGGTGTTTCATCAACACTCTGAAGGTCCACAGAATACAGAATGCATCCAGATGTGCTTCGGAAACTACTTCTAGTCTTCCAGGGAACGATCAAAGCGTAGACAGTTTGAGACATTACTTCCATGGAGAAAAGTCCGCATGGTGCTTATTGTGTTCAATGCCGATGCAATTTTTGTGTTTCATCAACACTCTGAAGGTCCACAGATTACAGAATGCATCCAGATATGCTTCGGAAACTACTACTAGTCTTCCAGTGTACGATCAAAGGCTAGACAGTTTAACACATTACTCCCATGGATAAAAGTCCGCATGGTGCTTATTGTGTTCAATGCCGACGCAATTTCTGTGTTTCATCAACACTCTGAAGGTCCACAGATTACACAATGCCTACAGATGTGCTTCGGAAACTACTACTAGTCTTCCAGTGTACGATCAAAGCGTAGACAGTTTAAGACATTACTCCCATGGAGAAAAGTCCGCATGGTTCTTATTGTGTTCAATGCCGATGCAATTTTTGTGTTTCATCAACACTCTGAAGGTCCAGAGATCACAGAAGGCCTCCAGATGTGCTTCGGAAACTACTACTAGTCTTCCTGTGAACGATCAAAGCGTAGACAGTTTATGACATTACTCCCATGGAGAAAAGTCCGCATGGTGCTTATTGTGTTGAATGCCGATTCAATTCCTGTGTTTCATCAACACTCTGAAGGTCCACAGATTACAGAATGCCTCCAGAAGTGCTTCGGAAACTACTACTAGTCTTCCAGTGAACGATCAAAGCGTAGACACTTTAAGACATTACTCCCATGGGGAAAAGTCCGCATGGTGCTTATTGTGTTCAATGCCGATGCAATTTTTGTGTTTCATCAACACTCTGAAGGTCCACAGATTACAGAATGCCTCCAGATGTGCTTCGGAAACTACTACTAGTCTTTCAGTGTACGATCAAATCGTAGACAGTTTAGGACATTACTGTCATGGAGAAAAGTCCGCATAGTGCTTATTGTGTTTAATGCCGATTCAATTTTTGTGATTCATCAATACTCTGAATGTCCACAGATTACAGAATGCTTCCAGATATGTTTCGGAAACTACTACTGGTCCTCCAGTGTACGATTAAAGCGTAGACAGTTTAAGATATTACTCCTATGGAGAAAAAGCCACATGGTGCATATTGTGTACAATGCCGATGCAATTTCGGTGTTTCATCAACACTCTGAAGGTCCACAGAATACAGAATGCATCCAGATGTGCTTCGGAAACTACTTCTAGTCTTCCAGGGAACGATCAAAGCGTAGACAGTTTGAGACATTACTTCCATGGAGAAAAGTCCGCATGGTGCTTATTGTGTTCAATGCCGATGCAATTTTTGTGTTTCATCAACACTCTGAAGGTCCACAGATTACAGAATGCATCCAGATATGATTCGGAAACTACTACTAGTCTTCCAGTGTACGATCAAAGCGTAGACAGTTTAAGACATTACTCCCATGGATAAAAGTCCGCATGGTGCTTATTGTGTTCAATGCCGACGCAATTTCTGTGTTTCATCAACACTCTGAAGGTCCACAGATTACACAATGCGTACAGATGTGCTTCGGAAACTACTACTAGTCTTCCAGTGTACGATCAAAGCGTAGACAGTTTAAGACATTACTCCCATGGAGAAAAGTCCTCATGGTGCTTATTGTGTTCAATGCCGTTGCAATTTCGGTGTTTCATCAACACTCTGAAGGTCCACAGTTTACAGAATACATCCAGATGTGCTTCGGAAACTACTACTAGTCTTCCAGGGAACGATCAAAGCGTAGACAATTCGAGACATTACTTCCATGGAGAAAAGTCCGCATGGTGCTTATTGTGTTCAATGCCGACGCAATTTCTGTGTTTCATCAACACTCTGAAGGTCCACAGATTACACAACGCCTACAGAAGTGCTTCGGAAACTACTACTAGTCTTCCAGTGTACGATCAAATCGTAGACAGTTTTAAGACATTACTCCCATGGAGAAAAGTCCGCATGGTGCTTATTGTGTTCAATGCCGATGCAATTTCTGTGTTTCATCAACACTCTGAAGGTCCACAGATTACAGAATGCATCCAGATGTGCTTCGGAAACTACTACTAGTCTTCCAGGGAACGATCAAAGCATAGATAGTTTAAGACATTACTCCCATGGAGAAAAGACAGCATGGTGCTTGTTGTGTTCAATGCCGATGCAATTTCTGTGTTTCATCAACACTCTGAAGGTCCACAGATTACAGAATGCACCCAGATGTGCTTCGGAAACTACTACTAGTCTTCCAGGGAACGATCAAAGCGTACACAGTTTGAGACATTATTTCCATGGATAAAAGTCCGCATGGTGCTTATTGAGTTCAATGACGATGCAATTTTTGTGTTTTATCAACACTCTGATGGTCCACAGATTACAGAATGCATCCAGATGTGCTTCGGAAACTACTATTAGTCTTCCAGGGAACGATCATAGCGTAGACAGTTTAAGACATTACTCCCATGGAGAAAAGTCCGCATGGTGCTTATTGTGTTCAATGCCGATTCAATTTTTGTTTTTCATCACACTCTGAAGGTCCACAGATTACAGAATGCATCCAGATGTGCTTCGGAAACTACTACTAGTCTTCCAGGGAACGATCAAAGCGTAGACAGTTTAAGACATTACTCCCATGGAGAAAAGTCCGCATGGTGCTTATTGTGTTCAATGCCGATGCAATTTCTGTGTTTCATCAACACTCTGAAGGTCCACAGATTACAGAATGCATCCAGATGTGCTTCTGAAACTACTACTAGTCTTCCAGTGAACGATCAAAGCGTAGACAGTTTAAGACATTACTACCATGGAGAAAAGTCCGCATGGTGCTTATTGTGTTCAATGCCAATGCAATTTCTATGTTTGATCAACACTCTGAAGGTCCACAGATTACAGAATGCCTCCAGATGTGCTTCGGAAACTACTACTAGTCTTCCAGTAAACGATCAAAGCAAACACAGTTTAAGACATTACTCCCATGGAGAAAACTCCGCATCGTGCTTATTGTGTTCAATGCCGATTCAATTTTTGTTTTTCATCACACTCTGAAGGTCCACAGATTACAGAATGCATCCAGATGTGCTTCGGAAACTACTACTAGTCTTCCAGGGAACGATCAAAGCGTAGACAGTTTAAGACATTACTCCCATGGATAAAAGTCCGCATGGTGCTTTTTGTGTTCAATGCCGATGCAATTTCTGTGTTTCATCAACACTCTGAAGGTCCACAGATTACAGAATGCATCCAGATGTGCTTCTGAAACTACTACTAGTCTTCCAGTGAACGATCAAAGCGTAGACAGTTTAAGACATTACTACCATGGAGAAAAGTCCGCATGGTGCTTATTGTGTTCAATGCCAATGCAATTTCTATGTTTGATCAACACTCTGAAGGTCCACAGATTACAGAATGCCTCCAGATGTGCTTCGGAAACTACTACTAGTCTTCCAGTAAACGATCAAAGCAAACACAGTTTAAGACATTACTCCCATGGAGAAAACTCCGCATCGTGCTTATTGTGTTCAATGCCGATGCAATTTTTGTGTTTCATCAATTATCTTAATGTCCACATATTACAGAATGCTTCCAGATGTTCTTCGGAAACTACTACTGGTCTTCAAGTGTACGATTAAATCGTAGACAGTTTAAGACATTACTCCCATGGAGCAAAGGCCACATGGTGCTTATTGTGTTCAATGCCGATGCCATTTCTGTGTTTCATCAACACTCTGAAGGTCCAGAGATTACAGAATGCCTCCAGATGTGCTTCGGAAACTACTACTAGTCTTACAGTGTACGATCAAAGCGTAGACAGTTTAAGACATTACTCCCGTGGAGAAAAGTCCACATGGTGCTTATTGTGTTCAATGCCGTTGCAATTTCGGTGTTTCATCAACACTCTGAAGGTCCACAGAATACAAAATGCATCCAGATGTGCTTCGGAAACTACTACTAGTCTTCCAGGGAACGATCAAAGCGTAGACAGTTTGAGACATTACTTCCATGGAGAAAAGTCCGAATGGTGCTTATTGTGTTCCATGCCGATGCAATTTTTCTGTTTCATCAACACTCTGAAGGTCCACAGATTACAGAACGCATCCAGATATGCGTCGGAAACTACTACTAGTCTTCCAGGGAACTATCAAAGCGTAGACAGTTTAAGACATTACTCCCATGGAGAAAAGTCCGCATGGTGCTTTTTGTGTTCAATGCCGATGCAATTTCAGTGTTTCATCAACACTCTGATGGTCCACAGATTACAGAATGCATCCAGATGTGCTTCGGAAACTACTACTAGTCTTCGAGGGAAGGATCAAAGCGTAGACAGTTTAAGACATTACTCCCATGGAGAAAAGTCCGCATGGTGCTTATTGTGTTCAATGCCGATGCAATTTTTGTGTTTCATCAACACTCTGAAGGTCAACAGATTACAGAATGCATCCAGATGTGCTTCTGAAACTACTACTAGTCTTCCAGTGAACGATCAAAGCGTAGACAGTTAAAGACATTACTACCATGGAGAAAAGTCCGTATGGTGCTTATTGTGTTCAATGCTGATGCAATTTCTATGTTTCATCAACACCCTGAAGGTCCACAGATTACAGAATGTCTCCAGATGTGCTTAGGAACTACTACTAGTCTTCCAGTAAACGATCAAAGCATAGACAGTTTAAGACATTACTCCCATGGAGAAAACTCCACATGGTGCTTGTTGTGTTCAATGCCGATGCAATTTCTGTGTTTCATCAACACTCTGAAGGTCCACAGGTAACAGAATGCCTCCAGATGTGCTTCGGAAACTACTACTAGTCTTCCAGTGTACGATCAAAGCGTAGACAGTTTAAGACATTACTCCCATGGAGAAAAGTCCGCATGGTTCTTATTGTGTTCAATGCCGATGCAATTTTTGTGTTTCATCAACACTCTGAAGGTCCAGAGATAACAGAAGGTTACAAGATGTGCTTCGGAAACAACTACTAGTCTTCCTGTTAACGATCAAAGCGTAGACAGTTTATGACATTACTCCCATGGAGAAAAGTCCGCATGGTGCTTATTGTGTTGAATGCCGATTAAATTCCTGTGTTTCATCAACACTCTGAAGGTCCACAGATTACAGAATGCCTCCAGAAGTGCTTCGGAAACTACTACTAGTCTTCCAGTGAACGATCAAAGCGTAGACACTTTAAGACATTACTCCCATGGGGAAAAGTCCGCATGGTGCTTCTTGTGTTCAATGCCGATGCAATTTTTGTGTTTCATCAACACTCTGAAGGTCCACAGATTACAGAATGCCTCCAGATGTGCTTCGGAAACTACTACTAGTCTTTCAGTGTACGATCAAATCGTAGACAGTTTAGGACATTACTGTCATGGAGAAAAGTCCGCATGGTGCTTATTGAGTTCAATGCCGATGCAATTTTTGTGATTCATCAATTCTCTGAATGTCCACAGATTACAGAATGCTTCCAGATGTGTTTCGGAAACTACTACTGGTCCTCCAGTGTACGATTAAAGCGTAGACAGTTTAAGATATTACTCCTATATAGAAAAGGCCACATGGTGCATATTGTGTACAATGCCGATGCAATTTCGGTGTTTCATCTACACTCTGAAGGTCCACAGAATACAGAATGCATCCAGATGTGCTTCGGAAACTACTTCTAGTCTTCCAGGGAACGATCAAAGCGTAGACAGATTTAGACATTACTCCCATGGAGAAAAGTCCGCATGGTGCTTATTGTGTTCAATGCCGACGCAATTTCTGTGTTTCATCAACACTCTGAAGGTCCACAGATTACACAATGCCTACAGATGTGCTTCGGAAACTACTACTAGTCTTCCAGTGTACGATCAAAGCGTAGACAGTTTAAGACATTACTCCCATGGAGAAAAGTCCGCATGGTGCTTATTGTGTTCAATGCCGATGCAATTTCTGTGTTTCATCAACACTCTGAAGGTCCACAGATTACAGAATGCATCCAGATGTGCTTCGGAAACTACTACTAGTCTTCCAGGGAACGATCAAAGCGTAGACAGTTTAAGATATCACTCCCATGGAGAAAAGTCCGCATGGTGCTTATTGTGTTCAATGCCGATTCAATTTCTGTGTTTCATCATCACTCTAAAGGTCCACAGATTACAGAATGCATTCAGATGTGCTTCGAAAACTACTACTAGTCTTCCAGTGTACGATCAAAGCGTAGACAGTTTAAGACATTACTCCCATGGAGAAAAGTCCGCATGGTTTTTATTGTGTTCAATGCCGATGCAATTTCTGTGTTTCATTAACAGTCTGAAGGTCCAGAGCTTACAGAATGCCTCCAGATGTGCATCGGAAACTACTACTAGTTTTACAGTGTACGATCAAAGCGTAGACAGTTTAGGACATTACTGTCATGGAGAAAAGTCCGCATGGTGCTTATTGTGTTCAATGCCGATGCATTTTTTGTGTTTCATCAATACTCTGAAGGTCCACAGATTACAGAATGCTTCCAGATGTGCTTCGGAAACTACTATTGGTCTTCCAGTGTACGATCAAAGCGTAGACAGTTTAAGACATTACTCCCATGGAGAAAAGTCCACATGGTGCTTATTGTGTTCAATGCCGTTGCAATTTCGGTGTTTCATCAACACTCTGAAGGTCCACAGAATACAGAATACATCCAGATGTGCTTCGGAAACTACTACTAGTCTTCCAGGGAACGATCAAAGCGTAGACATTTTGAGACATTACTTCCATGGAGAAAAGTCCGCATGCTGCTTATTGTGTTCAATGCCGATGCAATTTTTCAGTTTCATCAACACTCTGAAGGTCCACAGATTACAGAGTGCATAAAGATATGCTTCGGACACTACGACTAGTCTTCCATTGAACGATCAAAGCGTAGACAGTTTAAGACATTACTCTCATGGAGAAAAGTCCGGATTGTTCTTATAGTGTTCAATGCCGATTAAATTTCTGTGTTTCATCAACACTCTGAAGGTCCACAGATTACAGAATGCCTCCAGATGTGCTTCGGAAACTACTACTAGTCTTCCAGTGTACGATCAAATCGTAGACAGTTTAAGACATTACTCCCATGGAGAAAAGTCCGCATGGTGCTTATTGTGTTCAATGCCGATTCAATTTCTGTGTTTCATCACACAGTGAAGGACCACAGATTACAGAATGCATCCAAATGTGCTTGGAAACTACTACTAGTCTTCCAGGGAACGATCAAAGCGTAGACAGTTTACGACATCACACCCATGGAGAAAAGTCCGCATGGGGCTTATTGTGTACAATGCCGATGCAATTTCTTTGTTTCATCAACACTCTGAAGGTCCACAGATTACAGAATGCCTCCAGATGTGCTTCGGAAACTACTACTAGTCTTCCAGTAAACGATCAAAGCATACACAGTTTAAGACATTACTCCCATGGAGAAAACTCCGCATGGTGCTTATTGTGTTCAATGCCGATGCAATTTTTGTGTTTCATCAATACTCTGAATGTCCACAGATTAGAGAATGCTTCCAGTTGTTCTTCGGAAACTACTACTGGTCCTCCAGTGTACGATTAAATCGTAGACAGTTTAAGACATTACTCCCATGGAGAAAAGGCCACATGGTGCTTATTGTGTTCAATGCCGATGCAATTTTTGTGTTTCATCAACACTGTGAAGGTCCACAGATTACAGAATGTCTCCAGATGTGCTTCGGAAACTACTACTAGTCTTCCAGGGAACGATCAAAGCGTAGACAGTTTGATACATTACTCCCATGGAGAAAAGTCCGCATGGTGCTTATTGAGTTCAATGCCAATGCAATTTTTCTGTTTCATCAACACTCTGAAGGTCCACAGATTACAGAATGCATCCAGATGTGCTTCGGAAACTACTACTAGTCTTCCAGGGAACGATCAAAGCGTAGACAGTTTAAGACATTACTACCATGGAGAAAAGTCCGCATGTTGCTTATTGTGTTCAATGCCGATTCAATTTCTGTGTTTCATCACACTCTGAAGGTCCACAGATTACAGAATGCATCCACATGTGCTTGGGAAACTACTACTAGTCTTCCAGTGTACGATCAAAGCGTAGACAGTTTAAGACATTACACCCATGGAGAAAAGTCCGCATGGTGCTTATTGTGTTCAATGCCGATGCAATTTCTGTGTTTCATCAACACTCTGAAGGTCCAGAGATTACAGAATGCCTCCAGATGTGCTTCGGAAACTACTACTAGTATTACAGTGTACGATCAAAGCGTAGACAGTTTAAGACATTACTCCCGTGGAGAAAAGTCCACATGGTGCTTATTGTGTTCAATGCCGTTGCAATTTCGGTGTTTCATCAACAATCTGAAGGTCCACAGAATACAGAATGCATCCAGATGTGCTTCGGAAACTACTACTAGTCTTCCAGGGAACGATCAAAGCGTAGACAGTTTGAGACATTACTTCCATGGAGAAAAGTCCGAATGGTGCTTATTGTGTTCCATGCCGATGCAATTTTTCTGATTCATCAACACTCTGAAGGTCCACAGATTACAGAATGCATCCTGATATGCGTCGGAAACTACTACTAGTCTTCCAGGGAACGATCAAAGCGTAGACAGTTTAAGACATTACTCTCATGGAGAAAAGTCCGGATGGTGCTTATAGTGTTCAATGCCGACTAAATTTCTGTGTTTCATCAACACCCTGAAGGACCACATATTACAGACTGCCTCCAGATGTGCATCGGAAACTACTAGTAGTCTTCCAGTGTACGATCAAAGCGTAGACAGTTTAAGGCATTACTCCCATGGAGAAAAGTCCGCATGGTGCTTATTGTATTCAATGCCGACGCAATTTCTGTGTTTCATCAACACTCTGAAGGTCCACAGATTACACAATGCCTACAGATGTGCTTCCGAAAGTACTACTAGTCATCCAATAAACGATCAAAGCATAGAAAGTTTAAGACATTACTCCCATGGAGAAAAGACCACATGGTGCTTGTTGTGTTCAATGCCGATGCAATTTCTGTGTTTCATCAACACTCTGTAGGTCCACAGATTACAGAATGCCTTCAGATGTGCTTCGGAAACTACTACTAGACTTCCAGTGTGCGATCAAAGCGAGGACAGTTTAAAATATTACTACCATGGAGAAAAACCCGCATGGTGCTTATTGTGTTCAACGCCGATGCAATTTTTGTGTTTCATCAACACTCTGAAGATCCACAGATTACCGAATGCCTCCAGATGTGCTTCAGAAACTACTACTAGTCTTCGAGGGAACGATCAAAGCGTAGACAGTTTAAGACATTACTCCCATGGAGAAAAGGCCGCATGGTGCTTACTGTGTTCAATGCCGATGCAATTTTTGTGTTTCATCAATACTCAGAAGGTCCACAGATTACAGAATGCTTCCAGATCTGCTTCGGAAACTACTACTGGTCTTCCAGTGTACGATCAAAGCGTAGACAGTTTAAGACATTACTCCCATGGAGAAAAGTCCACATGGTGCTTATTGTGTTCAATGCCGTTGCAATTTCGGTGTTTCATCAACACTCTGAAGGTCCACAGAATACAGAATGCATCCAGATGTGCTTCGGAAACTACTACTAGTCTTCCAGGGAACGATCAAAGCGTAGACAGTTTAAGACATTACTTCCATGGAGAAAAGTCCGCATGGTGCATATTGTGTTCAATGACGATGCAATTTTTCTGTTTCATCAACACTCTGAAGGTCCACAGATTACAGAATGCATCCAGATGTGCTTCGGAAACTACTACTAGTCTTCCAGTGAACGATCAAAGCGTAGACACTTTAAGACATTACTCCCATGGAGAAAAGTACCCATGGTGCTACTTGTGTTCAATGCCGATGCAATTTTTGTGTTTCATCAACACTCTGAAGGTCCACAGATTACAGAACGCCTCCAGATGTGCTTCGGAAACTACTACTTGTCTTCCAGGGAATGATCAAAGCGTAGACAGTTTAAGACATTACTCTCATGGAGAAAAGTCGGATGGTGCTTATAGTGTTCAATGCCGATGAAATTTCTGTGTTTCATCAACACCCCGAAGGACCACAGATTACAGAATGAGTCCAGATGTGCATCGGAAACTATTACTAGTCTTCCAGTGTACGATCAAAGCGTAGACAGTTTGTGACATTACTCCCATGGAGAAAAGTCCGCATCGTGCTTATTCTGTTCAATGCCGATGCAATTTTTGTGTTTCATCAATACTCAGAAGGTCCACAGATTACAGAATGCTTCCAGATGTGCTTCGGAAACTACTACTGGTCTTCCAGTGTACGATCAAAGCGTAGACAGTTTAAGACATTACTCCAATAGAGAAAAGTCCACATGGTGCTTATTGTGTTCAATGCCGTTGCAATTTCGGTGTTTCATCAACACTCTGAAGGTCCACAGATTACAGAATGCCTCCAGATGTACTTCCGAAAGTACTACTAGTCTTCCAGTAAACGATCAAAGCATAGAAAGTTTAAGACATTACTCCCATGGAGAAAAGACCGCATGGTGCTTATTGTGTTCAATGCCGATGCAATTTCTGTGTTTCATCAACACTCTGAAGGTCCACAGATTACAGAATGCATCCAGATGTGCTTCGGAAACTACTACTAGTCTTCCAGTGAACGATCAAAGCGTAGACACTTTAAGACATTACTCCCATGGAGAAAAGTACCCATGGTGCTACTTGTGTTCAATGCCGATGCAATTTTTGTGTTTCATCAACACTCTGAAGGTCCACAGATTACAGAACGCCTCCAGATGTGCTTCGGAAACTACTACTTGTCTTCCAGGGAATGATCAAAGCGTAGACAGTTTAAGACATTACTACCATGGAGAAAAGCCCGCATGGTAATTATTGTGTTCAATGCCGATGCAACTTTTGTGTTTCTTCAACACTCAGAAGGTCCACAGATTACAGAATGCCTAAAGATGTGCTTCAGAAACTACTACTAGTCTTCCAGGGAACGATCAAAGCGTAGTCAGTTTGAGACATTACTCCCATGGAGAAAAGTCAGCATGGTGCTTATTGAGTTCAATGCCGATGCAATTTTTGTGTTTCATCAACACTCTGAAGGTCCACAGATAACAGAATGCATCCAGATGTGCTTCGGAAACTACTACTAGTCTTCCAGTGAACGATCAAAGCGTAGACACTTTAAGACATTACTCCCATGGAGAAAAGTACCCATGGTGCTACTTGTGTTCAATGCCGATGCAATTTTTGTGTTTCATCAACACTCTGAAGGTCCACAGATTACAGAACGCCTCCAGATGTGCTTCGGAAACTACTACTTGTCTTCCAGGGAATGATCAAAGCGTAGACAGTTTAAGACATTACTACCATGGAGAAAAGCCCGCATGGTAATTATTGTGTTCAATGCCGATGCAACTTTTGTGTTTCTTCAACACTCAGAAGGTCCACAGATTACAGAATGCCTAAAGATGTGCTTCAGAAACTACTACTAGTCTTCCAGGGAACGATCAAAGCGTAGTCAGTTTGAGACATTACTCCCATGGAGAAAAGTCAGCATGGTGCTTATTGAGTTCAATGCCGATGCAATTTTTGTGTTTCATCAACACTCTGAAGGTCCACAGATAACAGAATGCATCCAGATGTGCTTCGGAAACTACTACTAGTCTTCCAGGGAACGATCAAAGCGTAGACAGTTTAAGACATTACTCCCATGGAGAAAAGTAGGCATGGTGCTTATTGTTTTCAATGCCGATTCAATTTCTGTGTTTCATCACACTCTGAAGGTCCACTGATTACAGAATGCATCCAGATGTGCTTCGGAAACTACTACTAGTCTTCCAGGGAACGATCAAAGCGTAGACAGTTTAAGACATTACTCCCATGGAGGAAAGTCCGAATGGTGCTTATTTTGTTCAATGCCGATGCTATTTCTATGTTTCATCAACACTCTGAAGGTCCACAGATTACAGAATGCATCCAGATGTGATTCGGAAACTACTACTAGTCTTCGAGGGAACGATCAAAGCGTTGGCAGTTTAAGACATTACTCCCATGGAGAAAAGTCCGCATGGTGCTTATTGTGTTCAATGCCGATGCAATTTTTGTGTTTCATCAACACACTGAAGGTCCACAGATTACAGAATGCATCCAGATGTGCTTCGGAAACTACTACTAGTCTTCCAGTGAACGATCAAAGCGTAGACACTTTAAGACATTACTCCCATGGAGAAAAGTCCCCATGGTGCTACTTGTGTTCAATGCCGATGCAATTTTTGTGTTTCATCAACACTCTGAAGGTCCACAGATTACAGAACGCCTCCAGATGTGCTTCGGAAACTACTACTTGTCTTCCAGGGAATGATCAAAGCGTAGACAGTTTAAGACATTACTCTCATGGAGAAAAGTCGGATGGTGCTTATAGTGTTCAATGCCGATGAAATTTCTGTGTTTCATCAACACCCTGAAGGACCTCAGATTACAGAATGAGTCCAGATGTGCATCGGAAACTACTACTAGTCTTCCAGTGTACGATCAAAGCGTAGACAGTTTGTGACATTACTCCCATGGAGAAAAGTCCGCATGGTGCTTATTCTGTTCAATGCCGATGCAATTTTTGTGTTTCATCAATACTCAGAAGGTCCACAGATTACAGAATGCTTCCAGATGTGCTTCGGAAACTACTACTGGTCTTCCAGTGTACGATCAAAGCGTAGACAGTTTAAGCTATTACTCCAATGGAGAAAAGTCCACATGGTGCTTATTGTGTTCAATGCCGTGGCAATTTCGGTGTTTCATCAACACTCGGAAGGTCCACAGAATACAGAATGCATCCAGATGTGCTTCGGAAACTACTGCTAGTCTTCCAGGGAACGATCAAAGCGTAGATAGTTTGAGACATTACCTCCATGGAGAAAAGTCCGCATGGTGCATATTGTGTTCAATGCCGATGCAATTTTTGTGTTTCATCAACACTCTGAAGGTCCACAGATTACAGAATGCCTCCAGATGTGCTTCGGAAACTACTACTAGTCTTCCAGGGAACGATCAAAGCGTAGTCAGTTTAAGACATTACTCTCATGGAGAAAAGTCCGGATGGTGCTTATAGTGTTCAAATCCGATTAAATTTCTGTGTTTCATCAACACTCTGAAGGTCCACAGATTACAGAATGCCTCCAGATGTGCTTCCGAAAGTACTACTAGTCTTCCAGTAAACGATCAAAGCATAGAAAATTTAAGACATTACTCCCATGGAGAAAAGACCGCATGGTGCTAGTTGTGTTCAATGCCGATGCAATTTCTCTGTTCCATCAACACTCTGAAGGTCCACAGATTACAGAATGCCTTCAGATGTGCTTCGGAAAATACTACTAGTCTTCCAGTGTACGATCAAAGCGTAGACAGTTTAAGACATTACTACCATGGAGAAAAGCCCGCATGGTGCTTATTGTGTTCAATGCCGATGCAACTTATGTGTTTCATCAACACTCTGAAGGTCCACAGATTACAGAATGCCTAAAGATGTGCTTCAGAAACTACTACTAGTCTTCCAGGGAACGATCAAAGCGTAGTCAGTTTGAGACATTACTCCCATGGAGAAAAGTCCGCATGGTGCTTATTGAGTTCAATGCCGATGCAATTTTTGTGTTTCATCAACACTCTGAAGGTCCACAGATTACAGAATGCATCCAGATGTGCTTCGGAAACTACTACTAGTCTTCCAGGGAACGATCAAAGCGTAGACAGTTTAAGACATTACTCCCATGGAGAAAAGTAGGCATGGTGCTTATTGTGTTCAATGCCGATTCAATTTCTGTGTTTCATCACACTCTGAAGGTCCACAGATTACAGAATGCATCCAGATGTGCTTCGGAAAGTACTACTAGTCTTCCAGGGAACGATCAAAGCGTAGAAAGTTTAAGACATTACTCCCATGGAGAAAAGTCCGCATGGTGCTTATTGTGTTCAATGCCGATGCCATTTCTGTGTTTCATCAACACTCTGAAGGTCCACAGATTACAGAACGCCTCCAGATGTGCTTCGGAAACTACTACTAGTCTTCCAGTGTACGATCAAAGCGTAGTCAGTTTAAGACATTACTCTCGTGGAGAAAAGTCCGCATGGTGCTTATTGTCTTCTATGCCGATTCAATTTCTGTGTTTCATCAACACTATGAATGTCCACAGATAACAGAATGCCTCCAGATGTGCTTCGGAAACTACTACTAGTCTTCCAGTGTACTATCAAAGCGTAGACAGTTTAAGACATTACTCAAATGGAGAAAAGTCCCCATAGTGCTACTTGTGTTCAATGCCGATGCAAATTTTGTGTTTCATCAACACTCTGAAGGTCCACAGATTACAGAACACCTCCAGATGTGCTTCGGAAACTACTACTAGTCTTCCAGGGAATGATCAAAGCGTAGACAGTTTAAGACATTACTCTCATGGAGAAAAGTCCGGATGGTGCTTATAGTGTTCAATGCTGATTAAATTTCTGTGTTTCATCAACACCCTGAAGGACCACAGATTACAGAATGCCTCCAGATGTGCATCGGAAACTACTACTAGTTTTCCAGTGTACGATCAGATCGTAGACAGTTTAAGACATTACTCCATGGAGAAAAGTCCGCATGGTGCTTATTGTGTTCAATGCCGACGCAATTTCTGTGTTTCATCAACACTCTGAAGGTCCACAGATTACAGAATGGCTCCAGATGTGCTTCCGAAAGTACTACTAGTCTACCTGTGAACGATCAAAGCGTAGACAGTTTAAGACATTAATCCCATGGAGAAAAGTCCGCATGGTGCTTATTGTGTTCAATGCCGATTCAATTCCTGTGTTTCATCAACACTCTGAAGGTCGACAGATTTCGGAATGCCTCCAGGAGTGCTTCGGAAACAACTACTAGTCTTCCAGTGACGATCAAAGCGTAGACACTTTAAGACATTACTCCCATGGAGAAAAGTCCCCATAGTGCTACTTGTGTTCATTGCCGATGCAAATTTTGTGTTTCATCAACACTCTGAAGGTCCACAGATTACAGAACGCCTCCAGATGTGCTTCGGAAACTACTACTAGTCTTCCAGGGAATGATCAAAGCGTAGACAGTTTAAGACATTACTCTCATGGAGAAAAGTCCGGATGGTGCTTATAGTGTTCAATGCCGATTAAATTTCTGTGTTTCATCAACACCCTGAAGGACCACAGATTACAGAATGCCTCCAGATGTGCATCGGAAACTACTACTACTTTTCCAGTGTACGATCAGATCGTAGACAGTTTAAGACATTACTCCATGGAGAAAAGTCCGCATGGTGCTTATTGTGTTCAATGCCGACGCAATTTCTGTGTTTCATCAACACTCTGAAGGTCCACAGATTACAGAATGGCTCCAGATGTGCTTCCGAAAGTACTACTAGTCTACCTGTGAACGATCAAAGCGTAGACAGTTTAAGACATTAATCCCATGGAGAAAAGTCCGCATGGTGCTTATTGTGTTCAATGCCGATTCAATTCCTGTGTTTCATCAACACTCTGAAGGTCAACCGATTTCGGAATGCCTCCAGAAGTGCTTCGGAAACAACTACTAGTCTTCCAGTGACGATCAAAGCGTAGACACTTTAAGACATTACTCCCATGAAGAAAAGTCCCCATAGTGCTACTTATGTTCATTGCCGATGCAAATTTTGTGTTTCATCAACACTCTGAAGGTCCACAGATTACAGAACGCCTCCAGGTGTGCTTCGGAAACTACTACTAGTCTTCCAGGGAACGATCAAAGCGTAGACTGTTTAAGACATTACTCCCATGGAGAAAAGTCCACATGGTGCTTATTGTGTTCAATGCCGTTGCAATTTCGGTGTTTCATCAACACTCTGAAGGTCCACAGAATACAGAATGCATCCAGATGTGCTTCGGAAACTACTACTAGTCTTCCAGGGAACGATCTCAGCGTAGACAGTTTGAGACATTACTTCCATGGAGAAAAGTCCGCATGCTGCATATTGTGTTCAATGCCGATGCAATGTTTCTGTTTCATCAACACTCTGAAGGTCCACAGATTACAGAATGCATCCAGATATGCTTCGGAAACTACTACTAGTCTTCCAGGGAACGATCAAAGCGTAGACAGTTTAAGACATTACTCTCATGGAGAAAAGTCCGGATGGTGCTTATAGTGTTCAAATCCGATTAAATTTCTGTGTTTCATCAACACTCTGAAGGTCCACAGATTACAGAATGCCTCCAGATGTGCTTCCGAAAATACTACTAGCCTTCCAGTAAACGATCAAAGCATAGAAAGTTTAAGACATTACTCCCATGGAGAAAAGACCGCATGGTGCTAGTAGTGTTCAATGCCGATGCAATTTCTGTGTTTCATCAACACTCTGAAGGTCCACAGATTACAGAATGCCTTCAGATGTGCTTCGGAAACTACTACTAGTCTTCAAGTGTACGATCAAAACGTAGACAGTTTAAGACATTACTACCATGGAGAAAAGCCCGCATGGTGCTTATTGTGTTCAATGCCGATGCAACTTTTGTGTTTCATCAACACTCTGAAGGTCCACAGATTACAGAATGCCTAAAGATGTGCTTCAGAAACTACTACTAGTCTTCCAGGGAACGATCAAAGCGTAGTCAGTTTGAGACATTACTCCCATGGAGAAAAGTCCCTATGGTGCTTATTGAGTTCAATGCCGATGCAATTTTAGGGTTTCATCAACACTCTGAAGGTCCACAGATTACAGAATGCATCCAGATGTGCTTCGGAAACTACTACTAGTCTTCCAGGGAACGATCAAAGCGTAGACAGTTTAAGACATTACTCCCATGGAGAAAAGTAGGCATGGTGCATATTGTGTTCAATGCCGATTCAATTTCTGTGTTTCATCACACTCTGAAGGTCCACAGATTACAGAATGCATCCAGATGTGCTTCGGAAAGTACTACTAGTTTTCCAGGGAACGATCAAAGCGTAGACAGTTTAAGACATTACTCCCATGGAGAAAAGACCGCATGGTGCTAGTTGTGTTCAATGCCGATGCATTTTCTGTGTTTCATCAACACTCTGAAGGTCCACAGATTACAGAATGCCTTCAGATGTGCTACGGAAACTACTACTAGTCTTCCAGTGTACGATCAAAGCGTAGACAGTTTAAGACATTACTACCATGGAGAAAAGCCCGCATGGTGCTTATTGTGTTCAATGCCGATGCAACTTTTGTGTTTCATCAACACTCTGAAGGTCCACAGATTACAGAATGCCTAAAGATGTGCTTCAGAAACTACTACTAGTGTTAAAGGGAACGATCAAAGCGTAGTTGGTTTGAGACATTACTCCAATAGAGAAAAGTCCGCATGGTGCTTATTGAGTTCAATGTCGATGCAATTTTTGGGTTTTATCAACACTCTGAAGGTCCACAGATTACAGAATGCATCCAGATGTGCTTCAGAAACTACTACTAGTCTTCCAGGGAACGATCAAAGCGTAGACAGTTTGTGACATTACTCCCATGGAGAAAAGTCCGCATGGTGCTTATTCTGTTCAATGCCGATGCAATTTTTGTGTTTCATCAATACTCAGAAGGTCCACAGATTACAGAATGCTTCCAGATGTGCTTCGGAAACTACTACTGGTCTTCCAGTGTACGATCAAAGCGTAGACAGTTTAAGCTATTACTCCAATGGAGAAAAGTCCACATGGTGCTTATTGTGTTCAATGCCGTTGCAATTTCGGTGTTTCATCAACACTCTGAAGGTCCACAGAATACAGAATGCATCCAGATGTGCTTCGGAAACTACTACTAGTCTTCCAGGGAACGATCACAGCGTAGACAGTTTGAGACATTACTTCCATGGAGAAAAGTCCGTATGCTGCATATTGTGTTCAATGCCGATGCAATTTTTCTGTTTCATCAACACTCTGAAGGTCCACAGATTACAGAATGCATCCAGATATGCTTCGGAAACTACTACTAGTCTTCCAGGGAACGATCAAAGCGTAGACAGTTTAAGACATTACTCTCATGGAGAAAAGTCCGGATGGTGCTTATAGTGATCAAATCCGATTAAATTTCTGTGTTTCATCAACACTCTGAAGGTCCACAGATTACAGAATGCCTCCAGATGTGCTTCCGAAAATACTACTAGCCTTCCAGTAAACGATCAAAGCATAGAAAGTTTAAGACATTACTCCCATGGAGAAAAGACCGCATGGTGCTAGTAGTGTTCAATGCCGATGCAATTTCTGTGTTTCATCAACACTCTGAAGGTCCACAGATTACAGAATGCCTTCAGATGTGCTTCGGAAACTACTACTAGTCTTCAAGTGTACGATCAAAGCGTAGACAGTTTAAGACATTACTACCATGGAGAAAAGCCCGCATGGTGCTTATTGTGTTCAATGCCGATGCAACTTTTGTGTTTCATCAACACTCTGAAGGTCCACAGATTACAGAATGCCTAAAGATGTGCTTCAGAAACTACTACTAGTCTTCCAGGGAACGATCAAAGCGTAGTCAGTTTGAGACATTACTCCCATGGAGAAAAGTCCCTATGGTGCTTATTGAGTTCAATGCCGATGCAATTTTTGGGTTTCATCAACACTCTGAAGGTCCACAGATTACAGAATGCATCCAGATGTGCTTCGGAAACTACTACTAGTCTTCCAGGGAACGATCAAAGCGTAGACAGTTTAAGACATTACTCCCATGGAGAAAAGTAGGCATGGTGCTTATTGTGTTCAATGCCGATTCAATTTCTGTGTTTCATCACACTCTGAAGGTCCACAGATTACAGAATGCATCCAGATGTGCTTCGGAAAGTACTACTAGTTTTCCAGGGAACGATCAAAGCGTAGACAGTTTAAGACATTACTCCCATGGAGAAAAGACCGCATGGTGCTAGTTGTGTTCAATGCCGATGCATTTTCTGTGTTTCATCAACACTCTGAAGGTCCACAGATTACAGAATGCCTTCAGATGTGCTTCGGAAACTACTACTAGTCTTCCAGTGTACGATCAAAGCGTAGACAGTTTAAGACATTACTACCATGGAGAAAAGCCCGCATGGTGCTTATTGTGTTCAATGCCGATGCAACTTTTGTGTTTCATCAACACTCTGAAGGTCCACAGATTACAGAATGCCTAAAGATGTGCTTCAGAAACTATTACTAGTGTTAAAGGGAACGATCAAAGCGTAGTCAGTTTGAGACATTACTCCCATAGAGAAAAGTCCGCATGGTGCTTATTGAGTTCAATGTCGATGCAATTTTTGGGTTTTATCAACACTCTGAAGGTCCACAGATTACAGAATGCATCCAGATGTGCTTCAGAAACTACTACTAGTCTTCCAGGGAACGATCAAAGCGTAGACAGTTTGTGACATTACTCCCATGGAGAAAAGTCCGCATGGTGCTTATTCTGTTCAATGCCGATGCAATTTTTGTGTTTCATCAATACTCAGAAGGTCCACAGATTACAGAATGCTTCCAGATGTGCTTCGGAAACTACTACTGGTGTTCCAGTGTACGATCAAAGCGTAGACAGTTTAAGCTATTACTCCAATGGAGAAAAGTCCACATGGTGCTTATTGTGTTCAATGCCGTTGCAATTTCGGTGTTTCATCAACACTCTGAAGGTCCACAGAATACAGAATGCATCCAGATGTGCTTCGGAAACTACTGCTAGTCTTCCAGGGAACGATCAAAGCGTAGATAGTTTGAGACATTACCTCCATGGAGAAAAGTCCGCATGGTGCATATTGTGTTCAATGCCGATGCAATTTTTGTGTTTCATCAACACTCTGAAGGTCCACAGATTACAGAATGCCTAAAGATGTGCTTCAGAAACTACTACTAGTCTTCCAGGGAACGATCAAAGAGTAGTCAGTTTGAGACATTACTCCCATGGAGAAAAGTCCGCATGGTGCTTATTGAGTTCAATGCCGATGCAATTTTTGTGTTTCATCAACACTCTGAAGGTCCACAGATTACAGAATGCATCCAGATGTGCTTCGGAAACTACTACTAGTCTTCCAGGGAACGATCAAAGCGTAGACAGTTTAAGACATTACTCCCATGGAGAAAAGTAGGCATGGTGCTTATTGTGTTCAATGCCGATTCAATTTCTGTGTTTCATCACACTCTGAAGGTCCACAGATTACAGAATGCATCCAGATGTGCTTCGGAAAGTACTACTAGTCTTCCAGGGAACGATCAAAGCGTAGAAAGTTTAAGACATTACTCCCATGGAGAAAAGTCCGCATGGTGCTTATTGTGTTCAATGCCGATGCCATTTCTGTGTTTCATCAACACTCTGAAGGTCCACAGATTACAGAACGCCTCCAGATGTGCTTCGGAAACTACTACTAGTCTTCCAGTGTACGATCAAAGCGTAGTCAGTTTAAGACATTACTCTCGTGGAGAAAAGTCCGCATGGTGCTTATTGTCTTCTATGCCGATTCAATTTCTGTGTTTCATCAACACTATGAATGTCCACAGATAACAGAATGCCTCCAGATGTGCTTCGGAAACTACTACTAGTCTTCCAGTGTACTATCAAAGCGTAGACAGTTTAAGACATTACTCCCATGGAGAAAAGTCCCCATAGCGCTACTTGTTTTCAATGCCGATGCAAATTTTGTGTTTCATCAACACTCTGAAGGTCCACAGATTACAGAACGCCTCCAGATGTGCTTCGGAAACTACTACTAGTCTTCCAGGGAATGATCAAAGCGTAGACAGTTTAAGACATTACTCTCATGGAGAAAAGTCCGGATGGTGCTTATAGTGTTCAATGCTGATTAAATTTCTGTGTTTCATCAACACCCTGAAGGACCACAGATTACAGAATGCCTCCAGATGTGCATCGGAAACTACTACTAGTTTTCCAGTGTACGATCAGATCGTAGACAGTTTAAGACATTACTCCATGGAGAAAAGTCCGCATGGTGCTTATTGTGTTCAATGCCGACGCAATTTCTGTGTTTCATCAACACTCTGAAGGTCCACAGATTACAGAATGGCTCCAGATGTGCTTCCGAAAGTACTACTAGTCTACCTGTGAACGATCAAAGCGTAGACATTTTAAGACATTAATCCCATGTAGAAAAGTCCGCATGGTGCTTATTGTGTTCAATGCCGATTCAATTCCTGTGTTTCATCAACACTCTGAAGGTCGACAGATTTCGGAATGCCTCCAGGAGTGCTTCGGAAACAACTACTAGTCTTCCAGTGACGATCAAAGCGTAGACACTTTAAGACATTACTCGCATGGAGAAAAGTCCCCATAGTGCTACTTGTGTTCATTGCCGATGCAAATTTTGTGTTTCATCAACACTCTGAAGGTCCACAGATCACAGAACGCCTCCAGATGTGCTTCGGAAACTACTACTAGTCTTCCAGGGAACGATCAAAGCGTAGACAGTTTAAGACATTACTCCCATGGAGAAAAGTCCACATGGTGCTTATTGTGTTCAATGCCGTTGCAATTTCGGTGTTTCATCAACACTCTGAAGGTCCACAGTATACAGAATGCATCCAGATGTGCTTCGGAAACTACTACTAGTCTTCCAGGGAACGATCACAGCGTAGACAGTTTGAGACATTACTTCCATGGAGAAAAGTCCGCATGCTGCATATTGTGTTCAATGCCGATGCAATTTTTCTGTTTCATCAACACTCTGAAGGTCCACAGATTACAGAATGCATCCAGATATGCTTCGGAAACTACTACTAGTCTTCCAGGGAACGATCAAAGCGTAGACAGTTTAAGACATTACTCTCATGGAGAAAAGTCCGGATGGTGCTTATAGTGTTCAAATCCGATTAAATTTCTGTGTTTCATCAACACTCTGAAGGTCCACAGATTACAGAATGCCTCCAGATGTGCTTCCGAAAATACTACTAGCCTTCCAGTAAACGATCAAAGCATAGAAAGTTTAAGACATTACTCCCATGGAGAAAAGACCGCATGGTGCTAGTAGTGTTCAATGCCGATGCAATTTCTGTGTTTCATCAACACTCTGAAGGTCCACAGATTACAGAATGCCTTCAGATGTGCTTCGGAAACTACTACTAGTCTTCAAGTGTACGATCAAAACGTAGACAGTTTAAGACATTACTACCATGGAGAAAAGCCCGCATGGTGCTTATTGTGTTCAATGCCGATGCAACTTTTGTGTTTCATCAACACTCTGAAGGTCCACAGATTACAGAATGCCTAAAGATGTGCTTCAGAAACTACTACTAGTCTTCCAGGGAACGATCAAAGCGTAGTCAGTTTGAGACATTACTCCCATGGAGAAAAGTCCTTATGGTGCTTATTGAGTTCAATGCCGATGCAATTTTTGGGTTTCATCAACACTCCGAAGGTCCACAGATTACAGAATGCATCCAGATGTGCTTCGGAAACTACTACTAGTCTTCCAGGGAACGATCAAAGCGTAGACAGTTTAAGACATTACTCCCATGGAGAAAAGTAGGCATGGTGCTTATTGTGTTCAATGCCGATTCAATTTCTGTGTTTCATCACACTCTGAAGGTCCACAGATTACGGAATGCATCCAGATGTGCTTCGGAAAGTACTACTAGTTTTCGAGGGAACGATCAAAGCGTAGACAGTTTAAGACATTACTCCCATGGAGAAAAGACCGCATGGTGCTAGTTGTGTTCAATGCCGATGCATTTTCTGTGTTTCATCAACACTCTGAAGGTCCACAGATTACAGAATGCCTTCAGATGTGCTTCGGAAACTACTACTAGTCTTCCAGTGTACGATCAAAGCGTAGACAGTTTAAGACATTACTACCATGGAGAAAAGCCCGCATGGTGCTTATTGTGTTCAATGCCGATGCAACTTTTGTGTTTCATCAACACTCTCAAGGTCCACAGATTACAGAATGCCTAAAGATGTGCTTCAGAAACTACTACTAGTGTTAAAGGGAACGATCAAAGCGTAGTCGGTTTGAGACATTACTCCCATAGAGAAAAGTCCGCATGGTGCTTATTGAGTTCAATGTCGATGCAATTTTTGGGTTTTATCAACACTCTGAAGGTCCACAGATTACAGAATGTATCCAGATGTGCTTCAGAAACTACTACTAGTCTTCCAGGGAACGATCAAAGCGTAGACAGTTTGTGACATTACTCCCATGGAGAAAAGTCCGCATGGTGCTTATTCTGTTCAATGCCGATGCAATTTTTGTGTTTCATCAATACTCAGAAGGTCCACAGATTACAGAATGCTTCCAGATGTGCTTCGGAAACTACTACTGGTCTTCCAGTGTACGATCAAAGCGTAGACAGTTTAAGCTATTACTCCAATGGAGAAAAGTCCACATGGTGATTATTGTGTTCAATGCCGTTGCAATTTCGGTGTTTCATCAATACTCTGAAGGTCCACAGAATACAGAATGCATCCAGATGTGCTTCGGAAACTACTACTAGTCTTCCAGGGAACGATCACAGCGTAGACAGTTTGAGACATTACTTCCATGGAGAAAAGTCCGTATGCTGCATATTGTGTTCAATGCCGATGCAATTTTTCTGTTTCATCAACACTCTGAAGGTCCACAGATTACAGAATGCATCCAGATATGCTTCGGAAACTACTACTATTCTTCCAGGGAACGATCAAAGCGTAGACAGTTTAAGACATTACTCTCATGGAGAAAAGTCCGGATGGAGCTTATAGTGTTCAAATCCGATTAAATTTCTGTGTTTCATCAACACTCTGAAGGTCCACAGATTACAGAATGCCTCCAGATGTGCTTCCGAAAATACTACTAGCCTTCCAGTAAACGATCAAAGCATAGAAAGTTTAAGACATTACTCCCATGGAGAAAAGATCGCATGGTGCTAGTAGTGTTCAATGCCGATGCAATTTCTGTGTTTCATCAACACTCTGAAGGTCCACAGATTACAGAATGCCTTCAGATGTGCTTCGGAAACTACTACTAGTCTTCAAGTGTACGATCAAAGCGTAGACAGTTTAAGACATTACTACCATGGAGAAAAGCCCGCATGGTGCTTATTGTGTTCAATGCCGATGCAACTTTTGTGTTTCATCAACACTCTGAAGGTCCACAGATTACAGAATGCCTAAAGATGTGCTTCAGAAACTACTACTAGTCTTCCAGGGAACGATCAAAGCGTAGTAAGTTTGAGACATTACTCCCATGGAGAAAAGTCCCTATGGTGCTTATTGAGTTCAATGCCGATGCAATTTTTGGGTTTCATCAACACTCTGAAGGTCCACAGATTACAGAATGCATCCAGATGTGCTTCGGAAACTACTACTAGTCTTCCAGGGAACGATCAAAGCGTAGACAGTTTAAGACATTACTCCCATGGAGAAAAGTAGGCATGGTGCTTATTGTGTTCAATGCCGATTCAATTTCTGTGTTTCATCACACTCTGAAGGTCCACAGATTACAGAATGCATCCAGATGTGCTTCGGAAAGTACTACTAGTTTTCCAGGGAACGATCAAAGCGTAGACAGTTTAAGACATTACTCCCATGGAGAAAAGACCGCATGGTGCTAGTTGTGTTCAATGCCGATGCATTTTCTGTGTTTCATCAACACTCTGAAGGTCCACAGATTACAGAATGCCTTCAGATGTGCTTCGGAAACTACTACTAGTCTTCCAGTGTACGATCAAAGCGTAGACAGTTTAAGACATTACTACCATGGAGAAAAGCCCGCATGGTGCTTATTGTGTTCAATGCCGATGCAACTTTTGTGTTTCATCAACACTCTGAAGGTCCACAGATTACAGAATGCCTAAAGATGTGCTTCAGAAACTATTACTAGTGTTAAAGGGAACGATCAAAGCGTAGTCAGTTTGAGACATTACTCCCATAGAGAAAAGTCCGCATGGTGCTTATTGAGTTCAATGTCGATGCAATTTTTGGGTTTTATCAACACTCTGAAGGTCCACAGATTACAGAATGCATCCAGATGTGCTTCAGAAACTACTACTAGTCTTCCAGGGAACGATCAAAGCGTAGACAGTTTGTGACATTACTCCCATGGAGAAAAGTCCGCATGGTGCTTATTCTGTTCAATGCCGATGCAATTTTTGTGTTTCATCAATACTCAGAAGGTCCACAGATTACAGAATGCTTCCAGATGTGCTTCGGAAACTACTACTGGTCTTCCAGTGTACGATCAAAGCGTAGACAGTTTAAGCTATTACTCCAATGGAGAAAAGTCCACATGGTGCTTATTGTGTTCAATGCCGTTGCAATTTCGGTGTTTCATCAACACTCTGAAGGTCCACAGAATACAGAATGCATCCAGATGTGCTTCGGAAACTACTGCTAGTCTTCCAGGGAACGATCAAAGCGTAGATAGTTTGAGACATTACCTCCATGGAGAAAAGTCCGCATGGTGCATATTGTGTTCAATGCCGATGCAATTTTTGTGTTTCATCAACACTCTGAAGGTCCACAGATTACAGAACGCCTCCAGATGTGCTTCGGAAACTACTACTAGTCTTCCAGGGAACGATCAAAGCGTAGTCAGTTTAAGACATTACTCTCATGGAGAAAAGTCCGGATGGTGCTTATAGTGTTCAAATCCGATTAAATTTCTGTGTTTCATCAACACTCTGAAGGTCCACAGATTACAGAATGCCTCCAGATGTGCTTCCGAAAGTACTACTAGTCTTCCAGTAAACGATCAAAGCATAGAAAGTTTAAGACATTACTCCCATGGAGAAAAGACCGCATGGTGCTAGTTGTGTTCAATGCCGATGCAATTTCTGTGTTCCATCAACACTCTGAAGGTCCACAGATTACAGAACGCCTCCAGATGTGCTTCGGAAACTACTACTAGTCTTCCAGGGAATGATCAAAGCGTAGACAGTTTAAGACATTACTCTCATGGAGAAAAGTCCGGATGGTGCTTATAGTGTTCAATGCTGATTAAATTTCTGTGTTTCATCAACACCCTGAAGGACCACAGATTACAGAATGCCTCCAGATGTGTATCGGAAACTACTACTAGTTTTCCAGTGTACGATCAGATCGTAGACAGTTTAAGACATTACTCCATGGAGAAAAGTCCGCATGGTGCTTATTGTGTTCAATGCCGACGCAATTTCTGTGTTTCATCAACACTCTGAAGGTCCACAGATTACAGAATGGCTCCAGATGTGCTTCCGAAAGTACTACTAGTCTACCTGTGAACGATCAAAGCGTAGACAGTTTAAGACATTAATCCCATGGAGAAAAGTCCGCATGGTGCTTATTGTGTTCAATGCCGATTCAATTCCTGTGTTTCATCAACACTCTGAAGGTCGACAGATTTCGGAATGCCTCCAGGAGTGCTTCGGAAACAACTACTAGTCTCCCAGTGACGATCAAAGCGTAGACACTTTAAGACATTACTCCCATGGAGAAAAGTCCCCATAGTGCTACTTGTGTTCATTGCCGATGCAAATTTTGTGTTTCATCAACACTCTGAAGGTCCACAGATTACAGAACGCCTCCAGATGTGCTTCGGAAACTACTACTAGTCTTCCAGGGAATGATCAAAGCGTAGACAGTTTAAGACATTACTCTCATGGAGAAAAGTCCGGATGGTGCTTATAGTGTTCAATGCCGATTAAATCTCTGTGTTTCGTCAACACCCTGAAGGACCACAGATTACAGAATGCCTCCAGATGTGCATCGGAAACTACTACTACTTTTCCAGTGTACGATCAGATCGTAGACAGTTTAAGACATTACTCCATGGAGAAAAGTCCGCATGGTGCTTATTGTGTTCAATGCCGACGCAATTTCTGTGTTTCATCAACACTCTGAAGGTCCACAGATTACAGAATGGCTCCAGATGTGCTTCCGAAAGTACTACTAGTCTACCTGTGAACGATCAAAGCGTAGACAGTTTAAGACATTAATCCCATGGAGAAAAGTCCGCATGGTGCTTATTGTGTTCAATGCCGATTCAATTCCTGTGTTTCATCAACACTCTGAAGGTCAACCGATTTCGGAATGCCTCCAGAAGTGCTTCGGAAACAACTACTAGTCTTCCAGTGACGATCAAAGCGTAGACACTTTAAGACATTACTCCCATGAAGAAAAGTCCCCATAGTGCTACTTGTGTTCATTGCCGATGCAAATTTTGTGTTTCATCAACACTCTGAAGGTCCACAGATCACAGAACGCCTCCAGATGTGCTTCGGAAACTACTACTAGTCTTCCAGGGAACGATCAAAGCGTAGACAGTTTAAGACATTACTCCCATTGAGAAAAGTCCACATGGTGCTTATTGTGTTCAATGCCATTGCAATTTCGGTGTTTCATCAACACTCTGAAGGTCCACAGAATACAGAATGCATCCAGATGTGCTTCGGAAACTACTACTAGTCTTCCAGGGAACGATCACAGCGTAGACAGTTTGAGACATTACTTCCATGGAGAAAAGTCCGCATGCTGCATATTGTGTTCAATGCCGATGCAATTTTTCTGTTTCATCAACACTCTGAAGGTCCACAGATTACAGAATGCATCCAGATATGCTTCGGAAACTACTACTAGTCATCCAGGGAACGATCAAAGCGTAGACAGTTTAAGACATTACTCTCATGGAGAAAAGTCCGGATGGTGCTTATAGTGTTCAAATCCGATTAAATTTCTGTGTTTCATCAACACTCTGAAGGTCCACAGATTACAGAATGCCTCCAGATGTGCTTCCGAAAATACTACTAGCCTTCCAGTAAACGATCAAAGCATAGAAAGTTTAAGACATTACTCCCATGGAGAAAAGACCGCATGGTGCTAGTAGTGTTCAATGCCGATGCAATTTCTGTGTTTCATCAACACTCTGAAGGTCCACAGATTACAGAATGCCTTCAGATGTGCTTCGGAAACTACTACTAGTCTTCAAGTGTACGATCAAAACGTAGACAGTTTAAGACATTACTACCATGGAGAAAAGCCCGCATGGTGCTTATTGTGTTCAATGCCGATGCAACTTTTGTGTTTCATCAACACTCTGAAGGTCCACAGATTACAGAATGCCTAAAAATGTGCTTCAGAAACTACTACTAGTCTTCCAGGGAACCATCAAAGCGTAGTCAGTTTGAGACATTACTCCCATGGAGAAAAGTCCCTATGGTGCTTATTGAGTTCAATGCCGATGCAATTTTTGGGTTTCATCAACACTCTGAAGGTCCACAGATTACAGAATGCATCCAGATGTGCTTCGGAAACTACTACTAGTCTTCCATTGAACGATCAAAGCGTAGACAGTTTAAGACATTACTCCCATGGAGAAAAGTAGGCATGGTGCTTATTGTGTTCAATGCCGATTCAATTTCTGTGTTTCATCACACTCTGAAGGTCCACAGATTACAGAATGCATCCAGATGTGCTTCGGAAAGTACTACTAGTTTTCCAGGGAACGATCAAAGCGTAGACAGTTTAAGACATTACTCCCATGGAGAAAAGACCGCATGGTGCTAGTTGTGTTCAATGCCGATGCATTTTCTGTGTTTCATCAACACTCTGAAGGTCCACAGATTACAGAATGCCTTCAGATGTGCTTCGGAAACTACTACTAGTCTTCCAGTGTACGATCAAAGCGTAGACAGTTTAAGACATTACTACCATGGAGAAAAGCCCGCATGGTGCTTATTGTGTTCAATGCCGATGCAACTTTTGTGTTTCATCAACACTCTCAAGGTCCACAGATTACAGAATGCCTAAAGATGTGCTTCAGAAACTACTACTAGTGTTAAAGGGGACGATCAAAGCGTAGTCGGTTTGAGACATTACTCCCATAGAGAAAAGTCCGCATGGTGCTTATTGAGTTCAATGTCGATGCAATTTTTGGGTTTTATCAACACTCTGAAGGTCCACAGATTACAGAATGCATCCAGATGTGCTTCAGAAACTACTACTAGTCTTCCAGGGAACGATCAAAGCGTAGACAGTTTGTGACATTACTCCCATGGAGAAAAGTCCGCATGGTGCTTATTCTGTTCAATGCCGATGCAATTTTTGTGTTTCATCAATACTCAGAAGGTCCACAGATTACAGAATGCTTCCAGATGTGCTTCGGAAACTACTACTGGTCTTCCAGTGTACGATCAAAGCGTAGACAGTTTAAGCTATTACTCCAATGGAGAAAAGTCCACATGGTGCTTATTGTGTTCAATGCCGTTGCAATTTCGGTGTTTCATCAACACTCTGAAGGTCCACAGAATACAGAATGCATCCAGATGTGCTTCGGAAACTACTACTAGTCTTCCAGGGAACGATCACAGCGTAGACAGTTTGAGACATTACTTCCATGGAGAAAAGTCCGTATGCTGCATATTGTGTTCAATGCCGATGCAATTTTTCTGTTTCATCAACACTCTGAAGGTCCACAGATTACAGAATGCATCCAGATATGCTTCGGAAACTACTACTAGTCTTCCAGGGAACGATCAAAGCGTAGACAGTTTAAGACATTACTCTCATGGAGAAAAGTCCGGATGGTGCTTATAGTGTTCAAATCCGATTAAATTTCTGTGTTTCATCAACACTCTGAAGGTCCACAGATTACAGAATGCCTCCAGATGTGCTTCCGAAAATACTACTAGCCTTCCAGTAAACGATCAAAGCATAGAAAGTTTAAGACATTACTCCCATGGAGAAAAGACCGCATGGTGCTAGTAGTGTTCAATGCCGATGCAATTTCTGTGTTTCATCAACACTCTGAAGGTCCACAGATTACAGAATGCCTTCAGATGTGCTTCGGAAACTACTACTAGTCTTCAAGTGTACGATCAAAGCGTAGACAGTTTAAGACATTACTACCATGGAGAAAAGCCCGCATGGTGCTTATTGTGTTCAATGCCGATGCAACTTTTGTGTTTCATCAACACTCTGAAGGTCCACAGATTACAGAATGCCTAAAGATGTGCTTCAGAAACTACTACTAGTCTTCCAGGGAACGATCAAAGCGTAGTAAGTTTGAGACATTACTCCCATGGAGAAAAGTCCCTATGGTGCTTATTGAGATCAATGCCGATGCAATTTTTGGGTTTCATCAACACTCTGAAGGTCCACAGATTACAGAATGCATCCAGATGTGCTTCGGAAACTACTACTAGTCTTCCAGGGAACGATCAAAGCGTAGACAGTTTAAGACATTACTCCCATGGAGAAAAGTAGGCATGGTGCTTATTGTGTTCAATGCCGATTCAATTTCTGTGTTTCATCACACTCTGAAGGTCCACAGATTACAGAATGCATCCAGATGTGCTTCGGAAAGTACTACTAGTTTTCCAGGGAACGATCAAAGCGTAGACAGTTTAAGACATTACTCCCATGGAGAAAAGACCGCATGGTGCTAGTTGTGTTCAATGCCGATGCATTTTCTGTGTTTCATCAACACTCTGAAGGTCCACAGATTACAGAATGCCTTCAGATGTGCTTCGGAAACTACTACTAGTCTTCCAGTGTACGATCAAAGCGTAGACAGTTTAAGACATTACTACCATGGAGAAAAGCCCGCATGGTGCTTATTGTGTTCAATGCCGATGCAACTTTTGTGTTTCATCAACACTCTGAAGGTCCACAGATTACAGAATGCCTAAAGATGTGCTTCAGAAACTATTACTAGTGTTAAAGGGAACGATCAAAGCGTAGTCAGTTTGAGACATTACTCCCATAGAGAAAAGTCCGCATGGTGCTTATTGAGTTCAATGTCGATGCAATTTTTGGGTTTTATCAACACTCTGAAGGTCCACAGATTACAGAATGCATCCAGATGTGCTTCAGAAACTACTACTAGTCTTCCAGGGAACGATCAAAGCGTAGACAGTTTGTGACATTACTCCCATGGAGAAAAGTCCGCATGGTGCTTATTCTGTTCAATGCCGATGCAATTTTTGTGTTTCATCAATACTCAGAAGGTCCACAGATTACAGAATGCTTCCAGATGTGCTTCGGAAACTACTACTGGTCTTCCAGTGTACGATCAAAGCGTAGACAGTTTAAGCTATTACTCCAATGGAGAAAAGTCCACATGGTGCTTATTGTGTTCAATGCCGTTGCAATTTCGGTGTTTCATCAACACTCTGAAGGTCCACAGAATACAGAATGCATCCAGATGTGCTTCGGAAACTACTGCTAGTCTTCCAGGGAACGATCAAAGCGTAGATAGTTTGAGACATTACCTCCATGGAGAAAAGTCCGCATGGTGCATATTGTGTTCAATGCCGATGCAATTTTTGTGTTTCATCAACACTCTGAAGGTCCACAGATTACAGAATGCCTCCAGATGTGCTTCGGAAACTACTACTAGTCTTCCAGGGAACGATCAAAGCGTAGTCAGTTTAAGACATTACTCTCATGGAGAAAAGTCCGGATGGTGCTTATAGTGTTCAAATCCGATTAAATTTCTGTGTTTCATCAACACTCTGAAGGTCCACAGATTACAGAATGCCTCCAGATGTGCTTCCGAAAGTACTACTAGTCTTCCAGTAAACGATCAAGGCATAGAAAGTTTAAGACATTACTCCCATGGAGAAAAGACCGCATGGTGCTAGTAGTGTTCAATGCCGATGCAATTTCTGTGTTCCATCAACACTCTGAAGGTCCACAGATTACAGAATGCCTTCAGATGTGCTTCGGAAAATACTACTAGTCTTCCAGGGAACGATCAAAGCGTAGAGAGTTTAAGACATTACTACCATGGAGAAAAGCCCGCATGGTGCTTATTGTGTTCAATGCCGATGCAACTTATGTGTTTCATCAACACTCTGAAGGTCCACAGATTACAGAATGCCTAAAGATGTGCTTCAGAAACTACTACTAGTCTTCCAGGGAACGATCAAAGCGTAGTCAGTTTGAGACATTACTCCCATGGAGAAAAGTCCGCATGGTGCTTATTGAGTTCAATGCCGATGCAATTTTTGTGTTTCATCAACACTCTGAAGGTCCACAGATTACAGAATGCATCCAGATGTGCTTCAGAAACTACTACTAGTCTTAAAGGGAACGATCAAAGCGTAGACAGTTTAAGACATTACTCCCATGGAGAAAAGTAGGCATGGTGCTTATTGTGTTCAATGCCGATTCAATTTCTGTGTTTCATCACACTCTGAAGGTCCACAGATTACAGAATGCATCCAGATGTGCTTCGGAAAGTACTACTAGTCTTCCAGGGAACGATCAAAGCGTAGAAAGTTTAAGACATTACTCCCATGGAGAAAAGTCCGCATGGTGCTTGTTGTGTTCAATGCCGATGCCATTTCTGTGTTTCATCAACACTCTGAAGGTCCACAGATTACAGAACGCCTCCAGATGTGCTTCGGAAACTACTACTAGTCTTCCAGTGTACGATCAAAGCGTAGTCAGTTTAAGACATTACTCTCGTGGAGAAAAGTCCGCATGGTGCTTATTGTCTTCTATGCCGATTCAATTTCTGTGTTTCATCAACACTATGAATGTCCACAGATAACAGAATGCCTCCAGATGTGCTTCGGAAACTACTACTAGTCTTCCAGTGTACTATCAAAGCGTAGACAGTTTAAGACATTACTCCCATGGAGAAAAGTCCGCAAGGATCTTATTGTGTTCAATGCCGATGCAATTTCTGTGTTTCATCAACACTCTGAAGGTCCAGAGATTACAGAATGCCTCCAGATGTGCTTCGGAAACTACTACTAGTCTTCCTGTGAACGATCAAAGCGTAGACAGTTTAAGACATTAATTCCATGGAGAAAAGTCCGCATGGTGCTTATTGTGTTCAATGCCGATTCAATTCCTGTGTTTCATCAACACTCTGAACGTCGACAGATTTCGGAATGCCTCCAGAAGTGCTTCGGAAACAACTACTAGTCTTCCAGTGACGATCAAAGCGTAGACACTTTAAGACATTACTCCCATGGAGAAAAGTCCCCATAGTGCTACTTGTGTTCATTGCCGATGCAAATTTTGTGTTTCATCAACACTCTGAAGGTCCACAGATTACAGAACGCCTCCAGATGTGCTTCGGAAACTACTACTAGTCTTCCAGGGAATGATCAAAGCGTAGACAGTTTAAGACATTACTCTCATGGAGAAAAGTCCGGATGTTGCTTATAGTGTTCAATGCCGATTAAATTTCTGTGTTTCATCAACACCCTGAAGGACCACAGATTACAGAATGCCTCCAGATGTGCATCGGAAACTACTACTAGTTTTCCAGTGTACGATCAGATCGTAGACAGTTTAAGACATTACTCCATGGAGAAAAGTCCGCATGGTGCTTATTGTGTTCAATGCCGACGCAATTTCTGTGTTTCATCAACACTCTGAAGGTCCACAGATTACAGAATGCATCCAGATGTGCTTCAGAAACTACTACTAGTCTTCCAGGGAACGATCAAAGCGTAGACAGTTTGTGACAATACTCCCATGGAGAAAAGTCCGCATGGTGCTTATTCTGTTCAATGCCGATGCAATTTTTGTGTTTCATCAATACTCAGAAGGTCCACAGATTACAGAATGCTTCCAGATGTGCTTCGGAAACTACTACTGGTCTTCCAGTGTACGATCAAAGCGTAGACAGTTTAAGCTATTACTCCAATGGAGAAAAGTCCACATGGTGCTTATTGTGTTCAATGCCGTTGCAATTTCGGTGTTTCATCAACACTCTGAAGGTCCACAGAATACAGAATGCATCCAGATGTGCTTCGGAAACTACTGCTAGTCTTCCAGGGAACGATCAAAGCGTAGATAGTTTGAGACATTACCTCCATGGAGAAAAGTCCGCATGGTGCATATTGTGTTCAATGCCGATGCAATTTTTGTGTTTCATCAACACTCTGAAGGTCCACAGATTACAGAATGCCTCCAGATGTGCTTCGGAAACTACTACTAGTCTTCCAGGGAACGATCAAAGCGTAGTCAGTTTAAGACATTACTCTCATGGAGAAAAGTCCGGATGGTGCTTATAGTGTTCAAATCCGATTAAATTTCTGTGTTTCATCAACACTCTGAAGGTCCACAGATTACAGAATGCCTCCAGATGTGCTTCCGAAAGTACTACTAGTCTTCCAGTAAACGATCAAGGCATAGAAAGTTTAAGACATTACTCCCATGGAGAAAAGACCGCATGGTGCTAGTTGTGTTCAATGCCGATGCAATTTCTGTGTTCCATCAACACTCTGAAGGTCCACAGATTACAGAATGCCTTCAGATGTGCTTCGGAAAATACTACTAGTCTTCCAGGGAACGATCAAAGCGTAGAGAGTTTAAGACATTACTACCATGGAGAAAAGCCCGCATGGTGCTTATTGTGTTCAATGCCGATGCAACTTATGAGTTTCATCAACACTCTGAAGGTCCACAGATTACAGAATGCCTAAAGATGTGCTTCAGAAACTACTACTAGTCTTCCAGGGAACGATCAAAGCGTAGTCAGTTTGAGACATTACTCCCATGGAGAAAAGTCCGCATGGTGCTTATTGAGTTCAATGCCGATGCAATTTTTGTGTTTCATCAACACTCTGAAGGTCCACAGATTACAGAATGCATCCAGATGTGCTTCAGAAACTACTACTAGTCTTAAAGGGAACGATCAAAGCGTAGACAGTTTAAGACATTACTCCCATGGAGAAAAGTAGGCATGGTGCTTATTGTGTTCAATGCCGATTCAATTTCTGTGTTTCATCACACTCTGAAGGTCCACAGATTACAGAATGCATCCAGATGTGCTTCGGAAAGTACTACTAGTCTTCCAGGGAACGATCAAAGCGTAGAAAGTTTAAGACATTACTCCCATGGAGAAAAGTCCGCATGGTGCTTGTTGTGTTCAATGCCGATGCCATTTCTGTGTTTCATCAACACTCTGAAGGTCCACAGATTACAGAACGCCTCCAGATGTGCTTCGGAAACTACTACTAGTCTTCCAGTGTACGATCAAAGCGTAGTCAGTTTAAGACATTACTCTCGTGGAGAAAAGTCCGCATGGTGCTTATTGTCTTCTATGCCGATTCAATTTCTGTGTTTCATCAACACTATGAATGTCCACAGATAACAGAATGCCTCCAGATGTGCTTCGGAAACTACTACTAGTCTTCCAGTGTACTATCAAAGCGTAGACAGTTTAAGACATTACTCCCATGGAGAAAAGTCCGCAAGGATCTTATTGTGTTCAATGCCGATGCAATTTCTGTGTTTCATCAACACTCTGAAGGTCCAGAGATTACAGAATGCCTCCAGATGTGCTTCGGAAACTACTACTAGCATTCCTGTGAACGATCAAAGCGTAGACAGTTTAAGACATTAATTCCATGGAGAAAAGTCCGCATGGTGCTTATTGTGTTCAATGCCGATTCAATTCCTGTGTTTCATCAACACTCTGAACGTCGACAGATTTCGGAATGCCTCCAGAAGTGCTTCGGAAACAACTACTAGTCTTCCAGTGACGATCAAAGCGTAGACACTTTAAGACATTACTCCCATGGAGAAAAGTCCCCATAGTGCTACTTGTGTTCATTGCCGATGCAAATTTTGTGTTTCATCAACACTCTGAAGGTCCACAGATTACAGAACGCCTCCAGATGTGCTTCGGAAACTACTACTAGTCTTCCAGGGAATGATCAAAGCGTAGACAGTTTAAGACATTACTCTCATGGAGAAAAGTCCGGATGTTGCTTATAGTGTTCAATGCCGATTAAATTTCTGTGTTTCATCAACACCCTGAAGGACCACAGATTACAGAATGCCTCCAGATGTGCATCGGAAACTACTACTAGTTTTCCAGTGTACGATCAGATCGTAGACAGTTTAAGACATTACTCCATGGAGAAAAGTCCGCATGGTGCTTATTGTGTTCAATGCCGACGCAATTTCTGTGTTTCATCAACACTCTGAAGGTCCACAGATTACAGAATGGCTCCAGATGTGCTTCCGAAAGTACTACTAGTCTACCTGTGAACGATCAAAGCGTAGACAGTTTAAGACATTAATCCCATGGAGAAAAGTCCGCATGGTGCTTATTGTGTTCAATGCCGATTCAATTCCTGTGTTTCATCAACACTCTGAAGGTCAACCGATTTCGGAATGCCTCCAGAAGTGCTTCGGAAACAACTACTAGTCTTCCAGTGACGATCAAAGCGTAGACACTTTAAGACATTACTCCCATGAAGAAAAGTCCCCATAGTGCTACTTGTGTTCATTGCCGATGCAAATTTTGTGTTTCATCAACACTCTGAAGGTCCACAGATTACAGAACGCCTCCAGATGTGCTTCGGAAACTACTACTAGTCTTCCAGGGAACGATCAAAGCGTAGACAGTTTAAGACATTACTCCCATGGAGAAAAGTCCACATGGTGCTTATTGTGTTCAATGCCGTTGCAATTTCGGTGTTTCATCAACACTCTGAAGGTCCACAGAATACAGAATGCATCCAGATGTGCTTCGGAAACTACTACTAGTCTTCCAGGGAACGATCACAGCGTAGACAGTTTGAGACATTACTTCCATGGAGAAAAGTCCGCATGCTGCATATTGTGTTCAATGCCGATGCAATTTTTCTGTTTCATCAACACTCTGAAGGTCCACAGATTACAGAATGCATCCAGATATGCTTCGGAAACTACTACTAGTCTTCCAGGGAACGATCAAAGCGTAGACAGTTTAAGACATTACTCTCATGGAGAAAAGTCCGGATGGTGCTTATAGTGTTCAAATCCGATTAAATTTCTGTGTTTCATCAACACTCTGAAGGTCCACAGATTACAGAATGCCTCCAGATGTGCTTCCGAAAATACTACTAGCCTTCCAGTAAACGATCAAAGCATAGAAAGTTTAAGACATTACTCCCATGGAGAAAAGACCGCATGGTGCTAGTAGTGTTCAATGCCGATGCAATTTCTGTGTTTCATCAACACTCTGAAGGTCCACAGATTACAGAATGCCTTCAGATGTGCTTCGGAAACTACTACTAGTCTTCAAGTCTACGATCAAAGCGTAGACAGTTTAAGACATTACTACCATGGAGAAAAGCCCGCATGGTGCTTATTGTGTTCAATGCCGATGCAACTTTTGTGTTTCATCAACACTCTGAAGGTCCACAGATTACAGAATGCCTAAAGATGTGCTTCAGAAACTACTACTAGTCTTCCAGGGAACGATCAAAGCGTAGTCAGTTTGAGACATTACTCCCATGGAGAAAAGTCCCTATGGTGCTTATTGAGTTCAATGCCGATGCAATTTTTGGGTTTCATCAACACTCTGAAGGTCCACAGATTACAGAATGCATCCAGATGTGCTTCGGAAACTACTACTAGTCTTCCAGGGAACGATGAAAGCGTAGACAGTTTAAGACATTACTCCCATGGAGAAAAGTAGGCATGGTGCTTATTGTGTTCAATGCCGATTCAATTTCTGTGTTTCATCACACTCTGAAGGTCCACAGATTACAGAATGCATCCAGATGTGCTTCGGAAAGTACTACTAGTTTTCCAGGGAACGATCAAAGCGTAGACAGTTTAAGACATTACTCCCATGGAGAAAAGACCGCATGGTGCTAGTTGTGTTCAATGCCGATGCATTTTCTGTGTTTCATCAACACTCTGAAGGTCCACAGATTACAGAATGCCTTCAGATGTGCTTCGGAAACTACTACTAGTCTTCCAGTGTACGATCAAAGCGTAGACAGTTTAAGACATTACTACCATGGAGAAAAGCCCGCATGGTGCTTATTGTGTTCAATGCCGATGCAACGTTTGTGTTTCATCAACACTCTGAAGGTCCACAGATTACAGAATGCCTAAAGATGTGCTTCAGAAACTACTACTAGTGTTAAAGGGAACGATCAAAGCGTAGTCAGTTTGAGACATTACTCCCATAGAGAAAAGTCCGCATGGTGCTTATTGAGTTCAATGTCGATGCAATTTTTGGGTTTTATCAACACTCTGAAGGTCCACAGATTACAGAATGCATCCAGATGTGCTTCGGAAACTACTACTAGTCTTCCAGGGAACGATCAAAGCGTAGACAGTTTAAGACATTACTCCCATGGAGAAAAGTAGGCATGGTGCTTATTGTGTTCAATGCCGAGTCAATTTCTGTGATTTATCACACTCTGAAGGTCCACAGATTACAGAATGCATCCAGATGTGCTTCGGAAACTACTACTAGTCTTCCAGGGAACGATCAAAGCGTAGACAGTTTAAGACATTACTCCCATGGAGAAAAGTCCGCATGGTGCTTATTGTGTTCAATGCCGATGCCACTTCTGTGTTTCATCAACACTCTGAAGGTCCACAGATTACAGAATGCATCCAGATGTGCTACGGAAACTACTACTAGTTTTCGAGGGAACGATCAAAGCGTAGACAGTTTAAGACATTACTCCCATGGAGAAAAGTCCACATGGTGCTTATTGTGTTCAATGCCGATGCAATTTTTGTGTTTCATCAACACTCTGAAGGTCCACAGATTACAGAATGCATCCAGATGTGCTTCGGAAACTACTACTAGTCTTCCAGTGAACGATCAAAGCGTAGACAGTTTAAGACATTACTACCATGGAGAAAAACCCGCATGGTGCTTATTGTGTTCAATGCCGATGCAACTTTTGTGTTTCATCAACACTCTGAAGGTCCACAGATTACAGAATGCCTAAAGATGTGCTTCAGAAACTACTACTAGTCATCCAGGGAACGATCAAAGCGTAGTCACTTTGAGACGTTACTCCCATGGAGAAAAGTCCGCATGGTGCTTATTGAGTTCAATGCCGATGCAATTTTTGTGTTTCATCAACACTCTGAAGGTCCACAGATTACAGAATGCATCCAGATGCGCTTCGGAAACTACTACTAGTCTTCCAGGGAACGATCAAAGCGTAGACAGTTTAAGACATTACTCCCATGGAGAAAAGTAGGCATGGTGCTTATTGTGTTCAATGCCGATTTAATATCTGTGTTTCATCACACTCTGAGGGTCCACAGATTACAGAATGCATCCAGATGTGCTTCGGAAAGTGCTACTAGTCTTCCAGGGAACGATCAAACCGTAGAGAGTTTAAGCCATTACTCCCATGGAGTAAAGTCCGCATGGTGCTTATTGTGTTCAATGCCGATGCAATTTCTGTGTTTCATCAACCCTCTGAAGGTCCACAGATTACAGAATGCCTTCAGATGTGCTTCGGAAACTACTACTAGTCTTCCAGTGTACGATCAAAGCGTAGACAGTTTAAGACATTACTACCATGGAGAAAGGCCCGCATGGTGCTTATTGTGTTCAATGCCGATGCAACTTTTGTGTTTCATCAACACTCTGAAGGTCCACAGATTACAGAATGCCTAAAGATGTGCTTCAGAAACTACTACTAGTGTTCCAGGGAACGATCAAAGCGTAGTCAGTTTCAGACATTACTCCCATAGAGAAAAGTCCGCATGGTGCTTATTGAGTTCAATGCCGATGCAATTTTTGTGTTTCATCAACACTCTGAAGGTCCACAGATTACAGAATGCGTCCAGATGTGCTTCGGAAACTACTACTAGTCTTCCAGGGAACGATCAAAGCGTAGACAGTTTAAGACATTACTCCCATGGAGAAAAGTAGGCATGGTGCTTATTGTGTTCAATGCCGAGTCAATTTCTGTGATTCATCACACTCTGAAGGTCCACAGATTACAGAATGAATCCAGATGTGCTTCGGAAACTACTACTAGTCTTCCAGGGAACGATCAAAGCGTAGACAGTTTAAGACATTACTCCCATGGAGAAAAGTCCGCATGGTGCTTATTGTGTTCAATGCCGATGCCATTTCTGTGTTTCATCAACACTCTGAAGGTCCACAGATTACAGAATGCATCCAGATGTGCTTCGGAAACTACTACTAGTTTTCGAGGGAACGATCAAAGCGTAGACAGTTTAAGACATTACTCCCATGGAGAAAAGTCCACATGGTGTTTATTGTGTTCAATGCCGATGCAATTTTTGTGTTTCATCAACACTCTGAAGGTCCACAGATTACAGAATGCATCCAGATGTGCTTCGGATACTACTACTAGTCTTCCAGTGAACGATCAAAGCGTAGACAGTTTAAGACATTACTACCATGGACAAAAGGCCACATGGTGCTTATTGTGTTCAATGGCGATGCAATTTCTATGTTTCATCAACACTCTGAATGTCCACAGATTACAGAATGCCTCCAGATGTGCTTCGGAAACTACTACTAGTCTTCCAGTAAACGATCAAAGCATAGACAGTTTAAGACATTACTCCCATGGAGAAAACTCCACATGGTGCTTGTTGTGTTCAATGCCGATGCAATTTCTGTGTTTCATCAACACTCTGAAGGTCCACAGATTACAGAACGCCTCCAGATGTGCTTCGGAAGCTACTACTAGTCTTCCAGTGTACGATCAAAGCGTAGACAGTTTAAGACATTACTCTCATGGAGAAAAGTCCGCATGGTGCTTATTGTCTTCTATGCCAATTCAATTTCTGTGTTTCATCAACACTCTGAAGGTCCACAGATAACAGAATGCCTCCAGATGTGCTTCGGAAACCACTACTACTCTTCCAGTGTACGATCAAATCGTAGACAGTTTAAGACATTACTCCCATGGAGAAAAGTCCGCATGGTTCTTATTGTGTTCAATGCCGATCCAATTTCTTTGTTTCATCAACACTCTGAAGGTCCAGAGATTACAGAATGCCTCCAGATGTGCTTCGGAAACTACAACTAGTCTTCCAGTGAACGATCAAAGCGTAGACAGTTTAAGACATTACTCCCATGGAGAAAAGTCCGCATGGTGCTTATTGTGTTCAATGCCGATGCAATTTCTGTGTTTCATCAACACTCTGAAGATCCACAGATTACAGAATGCCTCCAGATGTGCTTCCGAAAGTACTACTAGTCTTCCAGTAAACGATCAAACCATTGAAAGTTTAAGACATTACCCCCATGGAGAAAAGACCACATGGTGCTTGTTGTGTTCAATGCCGATGCAATTTCTGTGTTTCATCAACACTCTGAAGGTCCACAGATTACAGAATGCCTCCAGATGTGCTTCGGAAACTACTACTAGTCTTCAGTGAACGATCAAAGCGTTGACAGTTTAAGATATTACTACCATGGAGAAAAGTCCACATGGTGCTTATTGTGTTAAATGCCGTTGCAATTTCGGTGTTTCATCAACACTCTGAAGGTCCACAGAATACAGAATGCATCCAGATGTGCTTCGGAAAGTACTACTAGTCTTCCAGGGAACGATCAAAGCGTAGACAGTTTGAGACATTACTTCCATGGAGAAAAGTCCGCATGGTGCATATTGTGTTCAATGCCGATGCAATTTTTCTGTTTCATCAACACTCTGAAGGTCCACAGATTACAGAATGCATCCAGATATGCTTCGGAAACTACTACTAGTCTTCCAGCGAACGATCAAAGCGTAGACAGTTTAAGACATTACTCTCATGGAGAAAAGTCCGGATGGTGCTTATAGTTTTCAATGCCGATTAAATTTCTGTGTTTCATCAACACTCTGAAGGTCCACAGATTACACAATGCCTCCAGATGTGCTTCCGAAAGTACTACTAGTCTTCCAGTAAACGATCAAAGCATAGAAAGTTTAAGACATTACTCCCATGGAGAAAAGACCGCATGGTGCTAGTTGTGTTCAATGCCGATGCAATTTCTGTGTTTCATCAACACTCTGAAGGTCCACAGATTACAGAATGCCTTCAGATGTGCTTCGGAAACTACTACTAGTCTTCAAGTGTACGATCAAAGCGTAGACAGTTTAAGACATTACTACCATGGAGAAAAGCCCGCATGGTGCTTATTGTGTTCAATGCCGATTCAATTTCTGTGTTTCATCACACTCTGAAGGTCCACAGATTACAGAATGCATCCAGATGTGCTTCGGAAAGTACTACTAGTCTTCCAGGAAACGATCAAAGCGTAGAGAGTTTAAGACATTACTCCCATGGAGAGAAGACCGCATGGTGCTAGTTGTGTTCAATGCCGATGCATTTTCTGTGTTTCATCAAAACTCTGAAGGTCCACAGATTACAGAATGCCTTCAGATGTGCTTCGGAAACTACTAGTAGTCTTCCAGTGTACGATCAAAGCGTAGACAGTTTAAGACATTACTACCATGGAGAAAAGCCCGCATGGTGCTTATTGTGTTCAACGCCGATGCAACTTTTGTGTTTCATCAACACTCTGAAGGTCCACAGATTACAGAATGCCTAAAGATGTGCTTCAGAAACTACTACTAGTCTTCCAGGGAACGATCAAAGCGTAGTCAGTTTTTAGACATTACTCCCATGGAGAAAAGTCCGCATGGTGCTTATTGAGTTCAATGCCGATGCAATTTTTGTGTTTCATCAACACTCTGAAGGTCCACAGATTACAGAATGCATCCAGATGTGCTTCGGAAACTACTACTAGTCTTCCAGGGAACGATCAAAGCGTAGACAGTTTAAGACATTACTCCCATGGAGAAAAGTAGGCATGGTGCTTATTGTGTTCAATGCCGATTCAATTTCTGTGTTTCATCACACTCTGAAGGTCCACAGATTACAGAATGCATCCAGATGTGCTTCGGAAAGTACTACTAGTCTTCCAGGGAACGATCAAAGCGTAGAGAGTTTAAGACATTACTCCCATGGAGAAAAGTCCGCATGGTGCTTATTGTGTTCAATGCCGATGCAATTTCTGTGTTTCATCAACACTCTGAAGGTCCACAGATTACAGAATGCCTTCAGATGTGCTTCGGAAACTACTACTAGTCTTCCAGTGTACGATCAAAGCGTAGAAAGTTTAAGACATTACTACCATGGAGAAAAGCCCGCATGGTGCTTATTGAGTTCAATGCCGATGCAACTTTTGTGTTTCATCAACACTCTGAAGGTCCACAGATTACAGAATGCCTAAAGATGTGCTTCAGAAACTACTACTAGTGTTCCAGGGAACGATCAAAGCGTAGTCAGTTTGAGACATTACTCCCATAGAGAAAAGTCCGCATGGTGCTTATTGAGTTCAATGCCGATGCAATTTTTGTGTTTTATCAACACTCTGAAGGGCCACAGATTACAGAATGCATCCAGATGTGCTTCGGAAACTACTACTAGTCTTCCAGGGAACGATCAAAGCGTAGACAGTTTAAGACATTACTCCCATGGAGAAAAGTAGGCATCGTGCTTATTGTGTTCAATGCCGAGTCAATTTCTGTGATTCATCACACTCTGAAGGTCCACGGATTACAGAATGCATTTAGATGTGCTTCGGAAACTACTACTAGTCTTCCAGGGAACGATCAAAGCGTAGACAGTTTAAGACATTACTCCCATGGAGAAAAGTCCGCATGGTGCTTATTGAGTTCAATGCCGATGCAGTTTTTGTGTTTTATCAACACTCTGAAGGTCCACAGATTACAGAATGCATCCAGATGTGCTTCGGAAACTACTACTAGTTTTCGAGGGAACGATCAAAGCGTAGACAGTTTAAGACATTACTCCCATGGAGAAAAGTCCACATGGTGCTTATTGTGTTCAATGCCGATGCAATTTTTGTGTTTCATCAACACTCTGAAGGTCCACAGATTACAGAATGCATCCAGATGTGCTTTGGAAACTACTACTAGTCTTCCAGTGAACGATCAAAGCGTAGACAGTTTAAGACATTACTACCATGGAGAAAAGCACGCATGGTGCATATTGTGTTCAATGCCGATGCAACTTTTGTGTTTCATCATCACTCTGAAGGTCCACAGATTACAGAATGCCTAAAGATGTGCTTCAGAAACTACTACTAGTCTTCCAGGGAACGATCAAAGCGTAGTCAGTTTGAGACATTACTCCCATGGAGAAAAGTCCGCATGGTGCTTATTGAGTTCAATGCCGATGCAATTTTTGTGTTTCATCAACACTCTGAAGGTCCACAGATTACAGAATGCATCCAGATGTGCTTCGGAAACTACCTCTAGTCTTCCAGGGAACGATCAAAGCGTAGACAGTTTAAGACATTACTCCCATGGAGAAAAGTAGGCATGGTGCTTATTGTGTTCAATGCCGATTCAATTTCTGTGTTTCATCACACTCTGAAGGTCTACAGATTACAGAATGCATCCAGATGTGCTTCGGAAAGTACTACTAGTCTTCCAGGGAACGATCAATGCGTAGAGAGTTTAAGACATTACTCTCATGGAGAGAAGTCCACATGGTGCTTATTGTGTTCAATGACCATTAAATTTCTGTGTTTCATCAACACTATGAAGGTCCACAGATTACAGAATGCATCCAGATGTGCTTCGGAAACTACTACTAGTTATCGAGGGAACGATCAAAGGGGGGACAGTTTAAGACATTACTCCCATGGAGAAAAGTCCACATGGTGCTTATTGTGTTCAATGCCGATGCAATTTTTGTGTTTCATCAACACTCTGAAGGTCCACAGATTACAGAATGCATCCAGATGTGCTTCGGAAACTACTACTAGTCTTCCAGTGAACGATCAAAGCGTAGACAGTTTAAGACATTACTACCATGGAGAAAAGGCCACATGGTGCTTATTGTGTTCAATGGCGATGCAATTTCTATGTTTCATCAACACTCTGAATGTCCACAGATTACAGAATGCCTCCAGATGTGCTTCGGAAACTACTACTAGTCTTCCAGTAAACGATCAAATCATAGACAGTTTAAGACATTACTCCCATGGAGAAAACTCCACATGGTGCTTGTTGTGTTCAATGCCGATGCAATTTCTGTGTTTCATCAACACTCTGAAGGTCCACAGATTACAGAACGCCTCCAGATGTGCTTCGGAAACTACTACTAGTCTTCCAGTGTACGATCAAAGCGTAGACAGTTTAAGACATTACTCTCATGGAGAAAAGTCCGCATGGTGCTTATTGTCTTCTATGCCGATTCAATTTCTGTGTTTCATCAACACTCTGAAGGTCCACAGATAACAGAATGCCTCCAGATGTGCTTCGGAAACTACTACTAGACTTCCAGTGTACGATCAAATCGTAGACAGTTTAAGACATTACTCCCATGGAGAAAAGTCCGCATGGTTCTTATTGTGTTCAATGCCGATCCAATTTCTGTGTTTCATCAACACTCTGAAGGTCCACAGATAACAGAATGCCTCCAGATGTGCTTCGGAAACTACAACTAGTCTTCCAGTGAACGATCAAAGCGTAGACAGTTTAAGACATTACTCCCATGGAGAAAAGTCCGCATGGTGCTTATTGTGTTCAATGCCGATGCAATTTCTGTGTTTCATTACACTCTCAAGGTCCACAGATTACAGAATGCCTCCAGATGTGCTTCTGAAAGTACTACTAGTCTTCCAGTAAACGATCAAAGCATAGAAAGTTTAAGACATTACTCCCATGGAGAAAAGACCACATGGTGCTTGTTGTGTTCAATGCCGATGCAATTTCTGTGTTTCATCAACACTCTGAAGGTCCACAGATTACAGAAAGCCTTCAAATGTGCTTCGGAAACAACTACTAGTCTTCCAGTGAACGATCAAAGCGTTGACAGTTTAAGATATTACTACCATGGAGAAAAGTCCACATGGTGCTTATTGTGTTCAATGCCGTTGCAATTTCGGTGTTTCATCAACACTCTGAAGGTCCACAGAATACAGAATGCATCCAGATGTGCTTCGGAAACTACTACTAGTCTTCCAGGGAACGATCAAAGCGTAGAAAGTTTAAGACATTACTACCATGGAGAAAAGCCCGCATGGTGCTTATTGTGTTCAATGCCGATGCAACTTTTGTGTTTCATCAACACTCTGAAGGTCCACAGATTACAGAATGCCTAAAGATGTGCTTCAGAAACTACTACTAGTGTTCCAGTATACGATCAAAGCGTAGAAAGTTTAAGACATTACTACCATGGAGAAAAGCCCGCATGGTGCTTATTGTGTTCAATGCCGATGCAACTTTTGTGTTTCATCAACACTCTGAAGGTCCACAGATTACAGAATGCCTAAAGATGTGCTTCAGAAACTACTACTAGTGTTCCAGGGAACGATCAAAGCGTAGTCAGTTTGAGACATTACTCCCATAGAGAAAAGTCCGCATGGTGCTTATTGAGTTCAATGCCGATGCAATTTTTGTGTTTTATCAACACTCTGAAGGGCCACAGATTACAGAATGCATCCAGATGTGCTTCGGAAACTACTACTAGTCTTCCAGGGAACGATCAAAGCGTAGACAGTTTAAGACATTACTCCCATGGAGAAAAGTAGGCATCGTGCTTATTGTGTTCAATGCCGAGACAATTTCTGTGATTCATCACACTCTGAAGGTCCACGGATTACAGAATGCATCCAGATGTGCTTCGGAAACTACTACTAGTCTTCCAGGGAACGATCAAAGCGTAGACAGTTTAAGACATTACTCCCATGGGGAAAAGTCCGCATGGTGCTTATTGAGTTCAATGCCGATGCAATTTTTGTGTTTTATCAACACTCTGAAGGTCCACAGATTACAGAATGCATCCAGATGTGCTTCGGAAACTACTACTAGTTTTCGAGGGAACGATCAAAGCGTAGACAGTTTAAGACATTACTCCCATGGAGAAAAGTCCACATGGTGCTTATTGTGTTCAATGCCGATGCAATTTTTGTGTTTCATCAACACTCTGAAGGTCCACAGATTACAGAATGCATCCAGATGTGCTTTGGAAACTACTACTAGTCTTCCAGTGAACGATCAAAGCGTAGACAGTTTAAGACATTACTACCATGGAGAAAAGCCCGCATGGTGCATATTGTGTTCAATGCCGATGCAACTTTTGTGTTTCATCAACACTCTGAAGGTCCACAGATTACAGAATGCCTAAAGATGTGCTTCAGAAACTACTACTAGTCTTCCAGGGAACGATCAAAGCGTAGTCATTTTGAGACATTACTCCCATGGAGAAAAGTCCGCATGGTGCTTATTGAGTTCAATGCCGATGCAATTTTTGTGTTTCATCAACACTCTGAAGGTCCACAGATTACAGAATGCATCCAGATGTGCTTCGGAAACTACTACTAGTCTTCCATGGAACGATCAAAGCGTAGACAGTTTAAGACATTACTCCCATGGAGAAAAGTAGGTATGGTGCTTATTGTGTTCAATGCCGATTCAATTTCTGTGTTTCATCACACTCTGAAGGTCCACAGATTACAGAATGCATCCAGATGTGCTTCGGAAAGTACTACTAGTCTTCCAGGGAATGATCAAAGCGTAGAGAGTTTAAGACATTACTCTCATGGAGAGAAGTCCACATGGTGCTTATTGTGTTCAATGACCATTAAATTTCTGTGTTTCATCAACACTATGAAGGTCCACAGATTACAGAATCCATCCAGATGTGCTTCGGAAACTACTACTAGTTATCGAGGGAACGATCAAAGCGTAGACAGTTTAAGACATTACTCCCATGGAGAAAAGTCCACATGGTGCCTATTGTGTTCAATGCCGATGCAATTTTTGTGTTTCATCAACACTCTGAAGGTCCACAGATTACAGAATGCATCCAGATGTGCTTCAGAAACTACTACTAGTCTTCCAGTGAACGATCAAAGCGTAGACAGTTTAAGACATTACTACCATGGAGAAAAGGCCACATGGTGCTTATTGTGTTCAATGGCGATGCAATTTCTATGTTTCATCAACACTCTGAATGTCCACAGATTACAGAATGCCTCCAGATGTGCTTCGGAAACTACTACTAGTCTTCCAGTAAACGATCAAATCATAGACAGTTTAAGACATTACTCCCATGGAGAAAACTCCACATGGTGCTTGTTGTGTTCAATGCCGATGCAATTTCTGTGTTTCATCAACACTCTGAAGGTCCACAGATTACAGAACGCCTCCAGATGTGCTTCGGAAACTACTACTAGTCTTCCAGTGTACGATCAAAGCGTAGACAGTTTAAGACATTACTCTCATGGAGAAAAGTCCGCATGGTGCTTATTGTCTTCTATGCCGATTCAATTTCTGTGTTTCATCAACACTCTGAAGGTCCACAGATAACAGAATGCCTCCAGATGTGCTTCGGAAACTACTACTAGACTTCCAGTGTACGATCAAATCGTAGACAGTTTAAGACATTACTCCCATGGAGAAAAGTCCGCATGGTTCTTATTGTGTTCAATGCCGATCCAATTTCTGTGTTTCATCAACACTCTGAAGGTCACAGAAAACAGAATGCCTCTAGATGTGCTTCGGAAACTACAACTAGTCTTCCAGTGAACGATCAAAGCGTAGACAGTTTAAGACATTACTCCCATCGAGAAAAGTCCGCATGGTGCTTATTGTGTTCAATGCCGATGCAATTTTTGTGTTTCATGAACACTCTGAAGGTCCATAGATTACAGAATGCATCCAGATGTGCTTCGGAAACTACTACTAGTGTTCCAGTGAACGATCAAAGCGTAGACAGTTTAAGACATTACTACCATGGAGAAAAGGCCACATGGTCCTTATTGTGTTCAATGGCGATGCCATTTCAATGTTCATCAAATTACTCCCATGGAGAAAACTCCACATGGTGCTTGTTGCGTTCAATGCCGATGCAATTTCTGTGTTTCATCAACACTCTGAAGGTCCACAGATTACAGAACGCCTCCAGATGTGCTTCGGAAACTACTACTAGTCTTCCAGTGAACGATCAAAGCGTAGACAGTTTAAGACATTACTCCCATGGAGAAAAGTCCGCATGGTGCTTAATGTGTTCAATGCCGATGCAATTTCTGTGTTTCATCAACACTCTGAAGGTCCACAGATTACGGAATGCCTCCAGATGTGCTTCCGAAAGTACTACTAGTCTTCCAGTAAACGATCAAAGTATAGAAAGATAGAAAGTTTAAGACATTACTCCCATGGAGAAAAGACCACATGGTGCTTGTTGTGTTCAATGCCGATGCAATTTCTGTGTTTCATCAACACTCTGAAAGTCCACAGATTACAGAATGCCTTCAAATGTGCTTCGGAAACTACTACTAGTCTTCCAGTGAACGATCAAAGCGTTGACAGTTTAAGATATTACTACCATGGAGAAAAGTCCACATGGTGCTTATTGTGTTCAATGCCGTTGCAATTTCGGTGTTTCATCAACACTCTGAAGGTCCACAGAATACAGAATGCATCCAGATGTGCTTCGGAAACTACTACTAGTCTTCCAGTTTACGATCAAAGCGTAGACAGTTTAAGACATTACTCAAATGGAGAAAAGTCCGCATGGTTCTTATTGTGTTCAATGCCGATGCAATTTCTGTGTTTCATCAACACTCTGAAGGTCCAGAGGTTACAGAATGCCTCCAGATGTGCTTCAGAAACTACTACTAGTCTTCCTGTGGACGATCAAAGCGTAGACAGTTTAAGGCATTACTCCCATGGAGAAAAGTCCGCATGGTGCTTATTGTGTTCAATGCCGATTCAATTCCTGTGTTTCATCAACACTCTGAAGGTCGACAGGTTTCAGAATGCCTCCAGAAGTGCTTCGGAAACAACTACTAGTCTTCCAGTGAACGATCAAAGCGTAGACACTTTAAGACATTACTCCCATGGAGAAAAGTCCCCATGGTGCTACTTGTGTTCAATGCCGATGCAATTTTTGTGTTTCATCAACTCTCTGAAGGTCCACAGATTACAGAATGCCTCCAGATGTGCTTCAGAAACGACTACTAGTCTTCCAGGAAACGATCAAAGCGTAGGCAGTTTAGGACATTACTCCCATGGAGAAAAGTCCGCGTGGTGCTTATTGTGTTCAATGCCGATGAATTTTTGTGTTTCATCAACACTCTGTAGGTCCACAGATTACAGAATGCATCCAGATGTGCTTCGGAAACTACTACTAGTCTTCCAGTTAACGATCAAAGTGTAGACAGTTTAAAACATTACTCCCATGGAGAAAAGTCCCATGGTGCTTATTGTGTTCAATGCCGATGCAATTTCTTTGTTTCATCAACACTCTGAAGGTCCACAGATTACAGAATGCCTCCAGATGTGCTTCGGAAACTACTACTAGTCTTCCAGTAAACGATGAAAGCATAGACAGTTTAAGACATTACCCCCATGGAGAAAAGTCCACATGGTGCTTGTTGTGTTCAATGCCGATGCAATTTCTGTGTTTCATCAACACTCTGACGGTCCACAGATTACAGAATGCTCCAGATGTGCTTCGGAAACTACTACTAGTCTTCCAGGGAACGATCAAAGCGTAGACAGTTTAAGACATTCCTCCCATGGAGAAAAGTCCGCATGGTGCTTATTGAGTTCAATGCCGATGCAATTTTTGTGTTTCATCAACACTCTGAAGGTCCACAGATTACAGAATGGGTCCAGATGTGCTTCGAAAACTACTACTAGTCTTCCAGGAAACGATCAAAGCGCAGACAGTTTAAGACATTACTCCCATGGAGAGAAGTCCGCATGGTGCTTATTGTGTTCAATGCCGATTCAATTTCTGTGTTTCATCACACTCTGAAGGTTCACAGATTACAGAATGCATCCAGATGTGCTTCGGAAACTACTACTAGTCTTCCAGGGAACGATCAAAGCGTAGACAGGTTAAGACATTACTCCCATGGAGAAAAGTCGGCATGGTGCTTATTGTGTTCAATGCCGAAGCAATTTCTGTGTTTCATCAACACTCTGAAGGTCCACAGATTACAAAATGTATCCAGATGTGCTTCGGAAACTACTACTAGTCTTCCAGGGTACGATCAAAGCGTAGACAGTTTAAGACATTACTCCCATGGAGAAAAGTAGGCATGGTGCTTATTGTGTTCAATGCCGATTCAATTTCTGTGTTTCATCACACTCTGAAGGTCCACAGATTACAGAATGCATCCAGATGTGCTTCGGAAACTACTACTAGTATTCCAGTGAACGATCAAAGCGTAGACAGTTTAAGACATTACTACAATGGAGAAAAGTCCGCATGGTGCATATTGTGTTCAATGCCGATGCAATTTCTATGTTTCATGAACACCCTGAAGGTCCACAGATTACAGACTGCCACCAGATGTGCTTCAGAAACTACTACTAGTCTTCCAGTAAACGATCAAACCATAGAAAGTTTAAGACATTACTCCCATGGAGAAAACTCCGCATGGTGCTTATTGTGTTCAATGCCGATTCAATTTCTGTGTTTCATCAACAATCTGAAGGTCCACAGATTACAGAATGCCTCCAGATGTGCTTCGGAAACTACTACTAGTCTTCCAGTGTACAATCAAGGTCTAGACAGTTTAAGACATTACTCCTATGGAGAAAAGTCCGCATAGTTTTTATTGTGTTCAATGCCGATGCAGTTTTTGTGTTTCATCAACACTCTGAACGTCCATAGATTACAGAATGCCTCCAGATGTGCTTCGGGAACTACTACTAGTCTTCCAGGGAACGATCAAAGCGTAGACAGTTTAGGACATTACTCCCATGGAGAAAAGTCCGCGTGGTGCTTATTGTGTTCAATGCCGATGAATTTTTGTGTTTCATCAACACTCTGTAGGTCCACAGATTACAGAATGCATCCAGATGTGCTTCGGAAACTACTACTAGTCTTCCAGTTAACGATCAAAGTGTAGACAGTTTAAAACATTACTTCCATGGAGAAAAGTCCGCATGGTGCTTATTGTGTGCAATGCCGATGCAATTTTTGTGTTTCATCAACACTCTGAAGGTCCACAGTTTACAGAATGCCTCCAGATGTGCTTCCGAAAGTACTACTAGTCTTCCAGTAAACGATTAAAGCCTAGAAAGTTTAAGACATTACTCCCATGGAGAAAAGAACACGTGGTGCTAGTTGTGTTCAATGCCGATGCAATTTCTGTGTTTCATCAACACTCTGAAGGTCCACAGATTATAGAATGCCTTCAGATGTGCTTCGGAAACTACTACTAGTCTTCCAGTGTACGATCAAAGCGTAGACAGTTTAAGACATTACTACCATGGAGTAAAGCCCGCATGGTGCCTATTGTGTTCAATGCCGATGCAACTTTAGTGTTTCATCAACACTCTGAAGGTCCACAGATTACAGAATGCATCCAGATGTGCTTCGGAAACTACTACTAGTCTTCCAGTGAACGATCAAAGCGTAGACAGTTTAAGACATTACTACCATGGAGAAAAGTCCGCATGGTGCTTATTGTGTTCAATGCCGATGCAATTTCTATGTTTCATCAACACTCTGAAGGTCCACAGATTACAGAATGCCTCCAGATGTGCTTCGGAAACTATTACTAGTCTTTCAGTAAACGATCAAAGCATAGACAGTTTAGACATTACTCCCACTGAGAAAACTCCACATTGTGCTTGTTGTGTTCAATGCCGATGCAACTTTAGTGTTTCATCAACACTCTGAAGGTCCACAGATTACAGAATGCATCCAGATGTGCTTCGGAAACTACTACTAGTCTTCCAGTGTACGATCAAAGCGTAGACAGTTTAAGACATTACTCCCATGGAGAAAAGTCCGCATGGTTCTTATTGTGTTCAATGCCGATGCAATTTCTGAGTTTCATCAACACTCTGAAGGTCCAGAGATTACAGAATGCCTCCAGATGTGCTTCGGAAACTACTACTAGTCTTCCTGTGAACGATCAAAGCGTAGACAGTTTAAGGCATTACTCACATGGAGAAAAGTCCGCATGGTGCTTATTGTGTTCAATGCCGATTCAATTCCTGTGTTTCATCAACACTCTGAAGGTCGACAGATTTCAGAATGCCTCCAGAAGTGCTTCGGGAACAACTACTAGTCTTCCATTGAACGATCAAAGCGTAGACACTTTAAGACATTACTCCCATGGAGAAAAGTCCCCATGGTGCTACTTGTGTTCAATGCCAATGCAATTTTTGTGTTTCATCAACAATCTGAAGGTCCACAGATTACAGAATGCCTCCAGATGTGCTTCAGAAACTACTACTAGTCTTCCAGGAAACGATCAAAGCGTAGGCAGTTTAAGACATTACTCCCATGGAGAAAAGTCCGGGTGGTGCTTATTGTGTTCAATGCCGATGCCATTTCTGTGTTTCATCAACACTCTGAAGGTCCACAGATTACAGAATGAATCCAGATGTGCTTCGGAAACTACTACTAGTCTTCGAGGGAACGATCAAAGCGTAGAAAGTTTAAGACATTGCTCCCATGGAGAAAAGTCCGCATGGTTCTTATAGTGTTTAATGCCGATGCAATTTCTGTGTTTCATCAACACTCTGAAGGACCAGAGATTACAGAATGAGTCCAGATGTGCTTCGGAAACTACAACTAGTCTTCCTGTGAACGATCAAAGCGTAGACAGTTTAAGACATTACTCCCATGGATAAAAGTCCGCAGGGTGCTTATTGTGTTCAATGCCGATTCAATTTCTGTGTTTCATCACACTCTGAAGGTCCACAGATTACAGAATGCCTCCAGATGTGCTTCCGAAAGTACTACTAGTCTTCCAGTAAACGTTCAAAGCATAGAAAGTTTAAGACATTACTCCCATGGAGAAAAGACCACATGGTGCTTGTTGTGTTCAATGCCGACGCAATTTCTGTGTTTCATCAACACTCTGAATTTCCACAGATTACAGAATGCCTCCAGATGTGCTTCAGAAACTACTACTAGTCTTCGAGGGAACGATCAAAGCGTAGAAAGTTTGAGACATTACTCCCATGGAGAAAATTCCGCATGGTGCTTATTGTGTTCAATGCCGATGCAATTTTGGTGTTTCATCAATACTCAGAAGGTCCACCGATTACAGAATGCTTCCAGATGTGCTTTGGAAACTACTACTGGTCTTCCAGTGTACGATCAAAGCGTAGACAATTTAAGACATTACTCCCATGGAGAAAAGTCCGCATGGTGCTTATTGTGTTCAATGCCGATGCAATTTCTGTCTTTCATCAACACTCTGAAGGTCCACAGATTACAGAATGCTTCCAGATGTGCTTCCGAAAGTACTACTAGTCTTCCAGTAAACGATCAAAGCATAGAAAGTTTAAGACATTACTCCCATGGAGAAATGACCACATGGTGCTAGTTGAGTTCAATGCCGATGCAATTTCTGTGTTTCATCAACACTCTGAAGGTCCACAGATTACAGAATGCCTTCAGATGTGCTTCGGAAACTACTACTAGTCTTCCAGTGTACGATCAGAGCGTAGACAGTTTAAGACTTTACTACCATGGAGAAAAGCCCGCATGGTGCTTATTGTGTTCAATGCCGATGCAATTTTTGTGTTTCATCAACACTCTGAAGGTCCACAGATTACAGAATGCCACCAGATGTGCTTCAGAAACTACTACTAGTCTTCGAGGGAACGATCAAAGCGTAGAAAGTTTGAGACATTACTCCCATGGAGAAAATTCCGCATGTTGCTTATTGTGTTCAATGCCGATGCAATTTTGGTGTTTCATCAATACTCAGAAGGTCCACCGATTACAGAATGCTTCCAGATGTGCTTTGGAAACTACTACTGGTCTTCAAGTGTTCGATCAAAGCGTAGACAATTTGAGACATTACTCCCGTGGAGAAAAGTCCACATGGTGCTTATTGTGTTCAATGCCGTTGCAATTTCGGTGTTTCATCAACACTCTGAAGGTCCACAGAATACAGAATGCATCCAGATGTGCTTCGGAATCTACTACTGGTCTTCCAGTGTATGATCAAAGCGTAGACAATTTAAGACATTACTCCCGTGGAGAAAAGTCCACATGGTGCTTATTGTGTTTAATGCCGATGCAATTTCTGTGTTTCATCAACACTCTGAAGGTCCACAGATTACAGAATGCCTTCAGATGTGCTTCAGAAACGACTACTAGTCTTCCAGGAAACGATCAAACGTAGGCAGTTTAGGACATTACTCCCATGGAGAAAAGTCCGTGTGGTGCTTATTGTGTTCAATGCAGATGAATTTTTGTGTTTCATCAACACTCTGTAGGTTCACAGATAACAGAATGCATCCAGATGTGCTTCGGAAACTACTACTAGTCTTCCAGTTAACGATCAAAGTGTAGACAGTTTAAAACATTACTCCCATGGAGAAAAGTCCCATGGTGCTTATTGTGTTCAATGCCGATGCAATTTCTTTGTTTCATCAACACTCTGAAGGTCCACAGATTACAGAATGCCTCCAGATGTGCTTCGGAAACTACTACTAGTCTTCCAGTAAACGATGAAAGCATAGACAGTTTAAGACATTACCCCCATGGAGAAAAGTCCACATGGTGCTTGTTGTGTTCAATGCCGATGCAATTTCTGTGTTTCATCAACACTCTGACGGACCACAGATTACAGAATGCTCCAGATGTGCTTCGGAAACTACTACTAGTGTTCCAGTGTACGATTAAAGTGTAGACAGTTTAAGACATTACTACCATGGAGAAAAGCCCCCATGGTGCTTATTGTGTTCAATGCCGATGCAATTTTTGTGTTTCATCAACACTCTGAAGGTCCACAGATTACAGAATGCCTCCAGATGTGCTTCGGAAACTACTACTAGTCTTCCAGGGAACGATCAAAGCGTAGACAGTTTAAGACATTACTCCCATGGAGAAAAGTCCGCATGGTGCTTATTGAGTTCAATGCCGATGCAATTTTTGTGTTTCATCAACACTCTGAAGGTCCACAGATTACAGAATGGGTCCAGATGTGCTTCGGAAACTACTACTAGTCTTCCAGAAAACGATCAAAGCGCAGACAGTTTAAGACATTACTCCCATGGAGAAAAGTCCGCATGGTGCTTATTGTGTTCAATGCCGATTCAATTTCTGTGTTTCATCACACTCTGAAGGTTCACAGATTACAGAATGCATCCAGATGTGCTTCGGAAACTACTACTAGTCTTCCAGGGAACGATCAAAGCGTAGACAGTTTAAGACATTACTCCTATGGAGAAAAGTCCGCATAGTTTTTATTGTGTTCAATGCCGATGCAGTTTTTGTGTTTCATCAACACTCTGAACGTCCATAGATTACAGAATGCCTCCAGATGTGCTTCAGGAACTACTACTAGTCTTCCAGGGAACGATCAAAGCGTAGACAGTTTGAGACATTACTTCCATGTAGAAAAGTCCGCATGGTGCTTATTGTGTGCAATGCCGATGCAATTTTTGTGTTTCATCAACACTCTGAAGGTCCACAGTTTACAGAATGCCTCCAGATGTGCTTCCGAAAGTACTACTAGTCTTCCAGTAAACGATTAAAGCCTAGAAAGTTTAAGACATTACTCCCATGGAGAAAAGATCACGTGGTGCTAGTTGTGTTCAATGCCGATGCAATTTCTGTGTTTCATCAACACTCTGAAGGTCCACAGATTATAGAATGCCTTCAGATGTGCTTCGGAAACTACTACTAGTCTTCCAGTGTACGATCAAAGCGTAGACAGTTTAAGACATTACTACCATGGAGTAAAGCCCGCATGGTGCCTATTGTGTTCAATGCCGATGCAACTTTAGTGTTTCATCAACACTCTGAAGGTCCACAGATTACAGAATGCATCCAGATGTGCTTCGGAAACTACTAATAGTCTTCCAGTGAACGATCAAAGCGTAGACAGTTTAAGACATTACTACCATGGAGAAAAGTCCGCATGGTGCTTATTGTGTTCAATGCCGATGCAATTTCTATGTTTCATCAACACTCTGAAGGTCCACAGATTACAGAATGCCTCCAGATGTGCTTCGGAAACTATTACTAGTCTTCCAGTAAACGATCAAAGCATAGACAGTTTAAGACATTACTCCCACTGAGAAAACTCCACATGGTGCTTGTTGTGTTCAATGCCGATGCAATTTCTGTGTTTCATCAACACTCTGAAGGTCCACAGATTACAGAACGCCTCCAGATGTGCTTTCGAAACTACTACTAGTCTTCCAGTGTACGATCAAAGCGTAGACAGTTTAAGACATTACTCTCATGGAGAAAAGTCCGCATGGTGCTTATTGTCTTCTATGCCGATTCAATTTCTGTGTTTCATCAAGACTCTGAAGGTCAACAGATAACAGAATGCCTCCAGATGTGCTTCGGAACCTACTACTAGTCTTCCAGTGTACGATCAAAGCGTAGACAGTTTAAGACATTACTCCCATGGAGAAAAGTCCGCATGGTTCTTATTGTGTTCAATGCCGATGCAATTTCTGTGTTTCATCAACACTCTGAAGGTCCAGAGATTACAGAATGCCTCCAGATGTGCTTCGGAAACTACTACTAGTCTTCCTGTGAACGATCAAAGCGTAGACAGTTTAAGGCATTACTCACATGGAGAAAAGTCCGCATGGTTCTTATTGTGTTCAATGCCGGTTCAATTCCTGTGTTTCATCAACACTCTGAAGGTCGACAGATTTCAGAATGCCTCCAGAAGTGCTTCGGAAACAACTACTAGTCTTCCAGTGAACGATCAAAGCGTAGACACTTTAAGACATTACTCCCATGGAGAAAAGTCCCCATGGTGCTACTTGTGTTCAATGCCAATGCAATTTTTGTGTTTCATCAACAATCTGAAGGTCCACAGATTACAGAATGCCTCCAGATGTGCTTCAGAAACTACTTCTAGTCTTCCAGGAAACGATCAAAGCGTAGGCAGTTTAAGACATTACTCCCATGGAGAAAAGTCCGCGTGTTGCTTATTGTGTTCAATGCCGATGCCATCTCTGTGTTTCATCAACACTCTGAAGGTCCACAGATTACAGAATGCATCCAGATGTGCTTCGGATACTACTACTAGTCTTCGAGGGAACGATCAAAGCGTAGACAGTTTAAGACATTACTCCAATGGAGAAAAGTCCGCATAGTGCTTATTGTGTTCAATGCCGATGCAATTTTTGTGTTTCATCAACACTCTGAAGGTCCACAGATTACAGAATGCATCCAGATGTGCTTCGGAAACTACTACTAGTCTTCCAGTGAACGATCAAAGCGTAGACAGTTTAAGACATTACTACCATGGAGAAAAGGCCACATGGTGCTTATTGTGTTCAATGGCGATGCAATTTCTATGTTTCATCAACACTCTGAAGGTCCATAGATTACAGAATGCCTCCAGATGTGCTTCGGAAACTACTACTAGTCTTCCAGTAAACGATCAAAGCATAGACAGTTTAAGACATTACTCCCATGGAGAAAACTCCACATGGTGCTTGTTGTGTTCAATGCCGATGCAATTTCTGTGTTTCATCAACACTCTGAAGGTCCACAGATTACAGAACGCCTCCAGATGTGCTTCAGAAACTACTACTAGTCTTCGAGGGAACGATCAAAGCGTAGAAAGTTTGAGACATTACTCCCATGGAGAAAATTCCGCATGGTGCTTATTGTGTTCAATGCCGATGCAATTTTGGTGTTTCATCAATACTCAGAAGGTCCACCGATTACAGAATGCTTCCAGATGTGCTTTGGAAACTACTACTGGTCTTCCAGTGTACGATCAAAGCTTAGACAATTTAAGACATTACTCCCATGGAGAAAAGTCCGCATGGTGCTTATTGTGTTCAATGCCGATGCAATTTCTGTCTTTCATCAACACTCTGAAGGTCCACAGATTACAGAATGCTTCCAGATGTGCTTCCGAAAGTACTACTAGTCTTCCAGTAAACGATCAAAGCATAGAAAGTTTAAGACATTACTCCCATGGAGAAATGACCACATGGTGCTAGTTGAGTTCAATGCCGATGCAATTTCTGTGTTTCATCAACACTCTGAAGGTCCACAGATTACAGAATGCCTTCAGATGTGCTTCGGAAACTACTACTAGTCTTCCAGTGTACGATCAAAGCGTAGACAGTTTAAGACATTACTACCATGGAGAAAAGCCCGCATGGTGCTTATTGTGTTCAATGCCGATGCAATTTTTGTGTTTCATCAACACTCTGAAGGTCCACAGATTACAGAATGCCTCCAGATGTGCTTCAGAAACTACTACTAGTCTTCGAGGGAACGATCAAAGCGTAGAAAGTTTGAGACATTACTTCCATGGAGAAAATTCCGCATGGTGCTTATTGTGTTCAATGCCGATGCAATTTTGGTGTTTCATCAATACTCAGAAGGTCCACCGATTACAGAATGCTTCCAGATGTGCTTTGGAAACTACTACTGGTCTTCAAGTGTACGATCAAAGCGTAGACAATTTGAGACATTACTCCCGTGGAGAAAAGTCCACATGGTGCTTATTGTGTTCAATGCCGTTGCAATTTCGGTGTTTCATCAACACTCTGAAGGTCCACAGAATACAGAATGCATCCAGATGTGCTTCGGATTCTACTACTGGTCTTCCAGTGTATGATCAAAGCGTAGACAATTTAAGACATTACTCCCGTGGAGAAAAGTCCACATGGTGCTTATTGTGTTTAATGCCGATGCAATTTCTGTGTTTCATCAACACTCTGAAGGTCCACAGATTACAGAATGCCTTCAGATGTGCTTCAGAAACGACTACTAGTCTTCCAGGAAACGATCAAACGTAGGCAGTTTAGGACATTACTCCCATGGAGAAAAGTCCGTGTGGTGCTTATTGTGTTCAATGCAGATGAATTTTTGTGTTTCATCAACACTCTGTAGGTTCACAGATAACAGAATGCATCCAGATGTGCTTCGGAAACTACTACTAGTCTTCCAGTTAACGATCAAAGTGTAGACAGTTTAAAACATTACTCCCATGGAGAAAAGTCCCATGGTGCTTATTGTGTTCAATGCCGATGCAATTTCTTTGTTTCATCAACACTCTGAAGGTCCACAGATTACAGAATGCCTCCAGATGTGCTTCGGAAACTACTACTAGTCTTCCAGTAAACGATGAAAGCATAGACAGTTTAAGACATTACCCCCATGGAGAAAAGTCCACATGGTGCTTGTTGTGTTCAATGCCGATGCAATTTCTGTGTTTCATCAACACTCTGACGGACCACAGATTACAGAATGCTCCAGATGTGCTTCGGAAACTACTACTAGTGTTCCAGTGTACGATCAAAGTGTAGACAGTTTAAGACATTACTACCATGGAGAAAAGCCCCCATGGTGCTTATTGTGTTCAATGCCGATGCAATTTTTGTGTTTCATCAACACTCTGAAGGTCCACAGATTACAGAATGCCTCCAGATGTGCTTCGGAAACTACTACTAGTCTTCCAGGGAACGATCAAAGCGTAGACAGTTTAAGACATTACTCCCATGGAGAAAAGTCCGCATGGTGCTTATTGAGTTCAATGCCGATGCAATTTTTGTGTTTCATCAACACTCTGAAGGTCCACAGATTACAGAATGGGTCCAGATGTGCTTCGGAAACTACTACTAGTCTTCCAGAAAACGATCAAAGCGCAGACAGTTTAAGACATTACTCCCATGGAGAAAAGTCCGCATGGTGCTTATTGTGTTCAATGCCGATTCAATTTCTGTGTTTCATCACACTCTGAAGGTTCACAGATTACAGAATGCATCCAGATGTGCTTCGGAAACTACTACTAGTCTTCCAGGGAACGATCAAAGCGTAGACAGTTTAAGACATTACTCCTATGGAGAAAAGTCCGCATAGTTTTTATTGTGTTCAATGCCGATGCAGTTTTTGTGTTTCATCAACACTCTGAACGTCCATAGATTACAGAATGCCTCCAGATGTGCTTCAGGAACTACTACTAGTCTTCCAGGGAACGATCAAAGCGTAGACAGTTTGAGACATTACTTCCATGTAGAAAAGTCCGCATGGTGCTTATTGTGTGCAATGCCGATGCAATTTTTGTGTTTCATCAACACTCTGAAGGTCCACAGTTTACAGAATGCCTCCAGATGTGCTTCCGAAAGTACTACTAGTCTTCCAGTAAACGATTAAAGCCTAGAAAGTTTAAGACATTACTCCCATGGAGAAAAGATCACGTGGTGCTAGTTGTGTTCAATGCCGATGCAATTTCTGTGTTTCATCAACACTCTGAAGGTCCAAAGATTATAGAATGCCTTCAGATGTGCTTCGGAAACTACTACTAGTCTTCCAGTGTACGATCAAAGCGTAGACAGTTTAAGACATTACTACCATGGAGTAAAGCCCGCATGGTGCCTATTGTGTTCAATGCCGATGCAACTTTAGTGTTTCATCAACACTCTGAAGGTCCACAGATTACAGAATGCATCCAGATGTGCTTCGGAAACTACTAATAGTCTTCCAGTGAACGATCAAAGCGTAGACAGTTTAAGACATTACTACCATGGAGAAAAGTCCGCATGGTGCTTATTGTGTTCAATGCCGATGCAATTTCTATGTTTCATCAACACTCTGAAGGTCCACAGATTACAGAATGCCTCCAGATGTGCTTCGGAAACTATTACTAGTCTTCCAGTAAACGATCAAAGCATAGACAGTTTAAGACATTACTCCCACTGAGAAAACTCCACATGGTGCTTGTTGTGTTCAATGCCGATGCAATTTCTGTGTTTCATCAACACTCTGAAGGTCCACAGATTACAGAACGCCTCCAGATGTGCTTTCGAAACTACTACTAGTCTTCCAGTGTACGATCAAAGCGTAGACAGTTTAAGACATTACTCTCATGGAGAAAAGTCCGCATGGTGCTTATTGTCTTCTATGCCGATTCAATTTCTGTGTTTCATCAAGACTCTGAAGGTCAACAGATAACAGAATGCCTCCAGATGTGCTTCGGAACCTACTACTAGTCTTCCAGTGTACGATCAAAGCGTAGACAGTTTAAGACATTACTCCCATGGAGAAAAGTCCGCATGGTTCTTATTGTGTTCAATGCCGATGCAATTTCTGTGTTTCATCAACACTCTGAAGGTCCAGAGATTACAGAATGCCTCCAGATGTGCTTCGGAAACTACTACTAGTCTTCCTGTGAACGATCAAAGCGTAGACAGTTTAAGGCATTACTCACATGGAGAAAAGTCCGCATGGTTCTTATTGTGTTCAATGCCGGTTCAATTCCTGTGTTTCATCAACACTCTGAAGGTCGACAGATTTCAGAATGCCTCCAGAAGTGCTTCGGAAACAACTACTAGTCTTCCAGTGAACGATCAAAGCGTAGACACTTTAAGACATTACTCCCATGGAGAAAAGTCCCCATGGTGCTACTTGTGTTCAATGCCAATGCAATTTTTGTGTTTCATCAACAATCTGAAGGTCCACAGATTACAGAATGCCTCCAGATGTGCTTCAGAAACTACTTCTAGTCTTCCAGGAAACGATCAAAGCGTAGGCAGTTTAAGACATTACTCCCATGGAGAAAAGTCCGCGTGTTGCTTATTGTGTTCAATGCCGATGCCATCTCTGTGTTTCATCAACACTCTGAAGGTCCACAGATTACAGAATGCATCCAGATGTGCTTCGGATACTACTACTAGTCTTCGAGGGAACGATCAAAGCGTAGACAGTTTAAGACATTACTCCAATGGAGAAAAGTCCGCATAGTGCTTATTGTGTTCAATGCCGATGCAATTTTTGTGTTTCATCAACACTCTGAAGGTCCACAGATTACAGAATGCATCCAGATGTGCTTCGGAAACTACTACTAGTCTTCCAGTGAACGATCAAAGCGTAGACAGTTTAAGACATTACTACCATGGAGAAAAGGCCACATGGTGCTTATTGTGTTCAATGGCGATGCAATTTCTATGTTTCATCAACACTCTGAAGGTCCATAGATTACAGAATGCCTCCAGATGTGCTTCGGAAACTACTACTAGTCTTCCAGTAAACGATCAAAGCATAGACAGTTTAAGACATTACTCCCATGGAGAAAACTCCACATGGTGCTTGTTGTGTTCAATGCCGATGCAATTTCTGTGTTTCATCAACACTCTGAAGGTCCACAGATTACAGAACGCCTCCAGATGTGCTTCAGAAACTACTACTAGTCTTCGAGGGAACGATCAAAGCGTAGAAAGTTTGAGACATTACTCCCATGGAGAGAATTCCGCATGGTGCTTATTGTGTTCAATGCCGATGCAATTTTGGTGTTTCATCAATACTCAGAAGGTCCACCGATTACAGAATGCTTCCAGATGTGCTTTGGAAACTACTACTGGTCTTCCAGTGTACGATCAAAGCTTAGACAATTTAAGACATTACTCCCATGGAGAAAAGTCCGCATGGTGCTTATTGTGTTCAATGCCGATGCAATTTCTGTCTTTCATCAACACTCTGAAGGTCCACAGATTACAGAATGCTTCCAGATGTGCTTCCGAAAGTACTACTAGTCTTCCAGTAAACGATCAAAGCATAGAAAGTTTAAGACATTACTCCCATGGAGAAATGACCACATGGTGCTAGTTGAGTTCAATGCCGATGCAATTTCTGTGTTTCATCAACACTCTGAAGGTCCACAGATTACAGAATGCCTTCAGATGTGCTTCGGAAACTACTACTAGTCTTCCAGTGTACGATCAAAGCGTAGACAGTTTAAGACATTACTACCATGGAGAAAAGCCCGCATGGTGCTTATTGTGTTCAATGCCGATGCAATTTTTGTGTTTCATCAACACTCTGAAGGTCCACAGATTACAGAATGCCTCCAGATGTGCTTCAGAAACTACTACTAGTCTTCGAGGGAACGATCAAAGCGTAGAAAGTTTGAGACATTACTTCCATGGAGAAAATTCCGCATGGTGCTTATTGTGTTCAATGCCGATGCAATTTTGGTGTTTCATCAATACTCAGAAGGTCCACCGATTACAGAATGCTTCCAGATGTGCTTTGGAAACTACTACTGGTCTTCAAGTGTACGATCAAAGCGTAGACAATTTAAGACATTACTCCCGTGGAGAAAAGTACACATGGTGCTTATTGTGTTCAATGCCGTTGCAATTTCGGTGTTTCATCAACACTCTGAAGGTCCACAGAATACAGAATGCATCCAGATGTGCTTCGGAAACCACTACTGGTCTTCCAGTGTACGATCAAAGCGTAGACAATTTAAGACATTACTCCCGTGGAGAAAAGTCCACATGGTGCTTATTGTGTTTAATGCCGATGCAATTTCTGTGTTTCATCAACACTCTGAAGGTCCACAGATTACAGAATGCCTTCAGATGTGCTTCGGAAACTACTACTAGTCTTCCAGTGTACGATCAAAGCGTAGACAGTTTAAGACAATACTCCCATGGAGAAAATTCCGCATGGTGCTTATTGCGTTCAATGCCAATGCAATTTCTGTGTTTCATCAACACTCTGAAGGTCCACAGTTTACAGAATGCCTTCAGATGTGCTTATGCAAGTACTACTAGTCTTCCAGTAAACGATCAAAGCATAGAAAGTTTAAGACATTACTCCCATGGAGAAAAGACCACATGGTGCTAGTTGTGTTCAATGCCGATGCAATTTCTGTGTTTCATCAACACTCTGAAGGTCCACAGATTACAGAATGCCTTCAGATGTGCTTCGGAAACTACTACTAGTCTTCCAGTGTACGATCAAAGCGTAGACAGTTAAAGACTTTACTACCATGGGGAAAAGCCAGCATAGTGCTTATTGTGTTCAATGCCGATGCAATTTTTGTGTTTCATCAACACTCTGAAGGTCCACAGATTACAGAATGCCACCAGATGTGCTTCAGAAACTACTACTAGTCTTCGAGGGAACGATCAAAGCGTAGAAAGTTTGAGACATTACTCCCATGGAGAAAATTCCGCATGGTGCTTATTGTGTTCAATGCCGATGCAATTTTTGTGTTTCATCAATACTCAGAAGGTCCACCGATTACAGAGTGCTTCCAGATGTGCTTTGGAAACTAGTACTGGTCATCCAGTGTACGATCAAAGCGTAGACAATTTAAGACATTACTCCCGTGGAGAAAAGTCCACATGGTGCTTTTTGTGTTCAATGCCGTTGCAATTTCGGTGTTTCAGCAACACTCTGAAGGTCCACAGAATACAGAATGCATCCAGATGTGCTTCGGAAACTACTACTAGTCTTCCAGGGAACGATCAAAGCGTAGACAGTTTGAGACATTACTTCCATCGAGAAATGTCCGCATGGTGTTATTGTGTTCAATGCCCACGCAATTTCTGTGTTTCATCAACACTCTGAAGATCCACAGATTACACAATGCCTACAGATGTGCTTCGGAAACTACTACTGGTCTTCCAGTGTACGATCAAAGCGTAGACAGTTTAAGACATTACTCCCATGGAGAAAAGTCCGCATGGTGCTTATTGTGTTCAATGCCGATGCAATTTCTGTGTTTCATCAACACTCTGAAGGTCCACAGTTTACAGAATGCCTCCAGATGTGCTTCCGAAAGTACTACTAGTCTTCCAGTAAACGATCAAAGCATAGAAAGTTTAAGACATTTCTCCCATGGAGAAAAGACCACATGGTGCTAGCTGTGTTCAATGCCGATGCAATTTCTGTGTTTCATCAACACTCTGAAGGTCCACAGATTAAAGAATGCCTTCAGATGTGCTTCGGAAACTACTACTAGTCTTCCAGTGTACGTTCAAAGCGTAGACAGTTTAAGACATTACTACCATGGAGAAAAGCCCGCATGGGGCTTATTGTGTTCAATGCCGAAGCAACTTTTGTGTTTCATCAACACTCTGAAGGTCCACAGATTACAGAATGCATCCAGATGTGCTTCGGAAACTACTACTAGTCTTCCAGTGTACGATCAAATCGTAGACAGTTTAAGACATTACTACCATGGAGAAAAGTCCGCATGGTGCTTATTGTGTTCAATGCCGATGCAATTTCTATGTTTCATCAACACTCTGAAGGTCCACAGATTACAGAATGCCTCCAGATGTGCTTCGGAAACTACTACTAGTCTTCCAGTAAACGATCAAAGCATAGACAGTTTAAGACGTTACTCCCATGGAGAAAACTCCACTTGGTGCTTGTTGTGTTCAATGCCGATGCAATTTCTGTGTTTCATCAACACTCTGAAGGTCCACAGATTACAGAACGCCTCCAGATGTGCTTCGGAAACTTCTACTTGTCTTCCAGTGTACGATCAAAACGTAGACAGTTTAAGACATAACACTCATGGAGAAAAGTCTGCATGGTGCTTATTGTCTTCTATGCCGATTCAATTTCTGTGTTTCATCAACACTCTGAAGGTCCACAGATAACAGAAAGCCTCCAGATGTGCTTCGGAAACTACTACTAGTCTTCCAGTGTACGATCAAATCGTAGGCAGTTTAAGACATTACTCCCATGGAGAAAAGTCCGCATGGTTCTTATTGTGTTCAATGCCGATGCAATTTCTGTGTTTCATCAACACTCTGAAGGTCCAGAGATTACAGAATGCCTCCAGATGTGCTTCGGAAACTACTACTAGTCTTCCTGTGAACGATCAAAGCGTAGACAGTTTAAGGCATTACTCCCATGGAGAAAAGTCCGCATGGTGCTTATTGTGTTCAATGCCGATTCAATTCCTGTGTTTCATCAACACTCTGAAGGTCGACAGGTTTCAGAATGCCTCCAGAAGTGCTTCGGAAACAACTACTAGTCTTCCAGTGAACCATCAAAGCGTAGACACTTTAAGACATTTCTCCCATGGAGAAAAGTCCCCATGGTGCTACTTGTGTTCAATGCCGATGCAATTTTTGTGTTTCATCAACACTCTGAAGGTCCACAGATTACAGAATGCCTCCAGATGTGCTTCAGAAACTACTACTAGTCTTCCAGTGTACGATCAAAGCGTAGGCAGTTTAAGACATTACTCCCATGGAGAAAAGTCCGCGTGGTGCTTATTGTGTTCAATGCCGATGAATTTTTGTGTTTCATCAACACTCTGTAGGTCCACAGATTACAGAATGCATCCAGATGTGCTTCGGAAACTACTACTAGTCTTCCAGTTAACGATCAAAGTGTAGACAGTTTAAAATATTACTCCCATGGAGAAAAGTCCCATGGTGCGTATTGTGTTCAATGCCGATGCAATTTCTTTGTTTCATCAACACTCTGAAGGTCCATAGATTACAGAATGCCTCCAGATGTGCTTCGGAAACTACTACTAGTCTTCCAGTAAACGATGAAAGCATAGAAAGTTTAAGACATTACTCCCATGGAGAAAAGTCCACATGGTGCTTGTTGTGTTCAATGCCGATGCCATTTCTGTGTTTCATCAACACTCTGACGGTCCACAGATTACAGAATGCTCCAGATGTGTTTCGGAAACTACTACTAGTCTTCCAGTGTACGATCAAAGTGTAGACAGTTTAAGACATTACTACCATGGAGAAAAGCCCGCATGGTGCTTATTGTGTTCAATGCCGATGCGATTTTTGTGTTTCATCAACACTCTGAAGGTCCACAGATTACAGAATGCCTCCAGATGTGCTTCCGAAAGTACTACTAGTCTTCCAGGGAACGATCAAAGCGTAGACAGTTTAAGACATTACTCCCAATTTAGAAAACACCGCATGGTGCTTATTGAGTTCAATGCCGATGCAATTTTTGTGTTTCATCAACACTCTGAAGGTCCACAGATTACAGAATGCATCCAGATGTGCTTCGGAAACTACTACTAGTCTTAATGGGAACGATCAAAGAGTAGACAGTTTAAGACATTACTCCCATTGAAAAAAGTCCGCATGGTGCTTATTGTGTTCAATGCCGAAGCAATTTCTGTGTTTCATCAACACTCTGAAGGTCCACAGATTACAAAATGCATCCAGATGTGCTTCGGACACTACTACTAGTCTTCGAGGGTACGATCAAAGCGTAGACAGTTTAAGACATTACTCCCATGGAGAAAAGTCCGCATTGTGCATATTGTGTTCAATGCCGAAGCAATTTCTGTGTTTCATCAACACTCTGAAGGTCCACAGATTACAAAATGCATCCAGATGTGCTTCGGACACTACTACTAGTCTTCGAGGGTACGATCAAAGCGTAGACAGTTTAAGACATTACTCCCATGGAGAAAAGTCCGCATTGTGCATATTGTGTTCAATGCCAATGCAATTTTTGTGTTTCATCAACACTCTGAAGGTCCACAGATTACAGAATGCATCCAGATGTGCTTCGGAAACTACTACTTGTCTTCCAGTGAACGATCAAAGCGTAGACAGTTTAAGACATTACTACTATGGAGAAAAGTCTGCATGGTGCTTATTGTGTTCAATGCCGATGCAATTTCTATGTTTCATCAACACTCTGAAGGTCCACAGATTACAGACTGCCACCAGATGTGCTTCGGAAACTACTACTAGTCTTCCAGTAAACGATCAAACCATAGACAGTTTAAGACATTACTCCCATGGAGAAAACTCCACATGGTGCTTGTTGTGTTCAATGCCGATGCAATTTCTGTGTTTCATCAACACTATGAAATTCCACAGATTACATAATGCATCCAGATGTGCTTCGGAAACTACTACTAGTCTTCTAGTGTACGATCAAAGCATAGACAGTTTAAGACACAACTCCCATGGAGAAAATTCCACATGGTGCTTGTTGTGTTCAATGCCGATGCAATTTCTGTGTTTCATCAACACTCTGAAGGTCCACAGATTACAGAACGCCTCCAGATGTGCTTCGGAAACTACTACCAGTGTTCCAGTGTACGATCAAAGCGTAGATAGTTTTAGACATTACTCTCATGGAGAAAAGTCCGCATTGTGCGTATTGTGTTCAATGCCAATGCAATTTTTGTGTTTCATCAACACTCTGAAGGTCCACAGATTACAGAATGCATCCAGATGTGCTTCGGAAACTACTACTTGTCTTCCAGTGAACGATCAAAGCGTAGACAGTTTAAGACATTACTACAATGGAGAAAAGTCTGCATGGTGCTTATTGTGTTCAATGCCGATGCAATTTCTATGTTTCATCAACACTCTGAAGGTCCACAGATTACAGACTGCCACCAGATGTGCTTCGGAAACTACTACTAGTCTTCCAGTAAACGATCAAACCATAGACAGTTTAAGACATTACTCCCATGGAGAAAACTCCACATGGTGCTTGTTGTGTTCAATGCCGATGCAATTTCTGTGTTTCATCAACACTATGAAATTCCACAGATTACATAATGCATCCAGATGTGCTTCGGAAACTACTACTAGTCTTCCAGTGTACGATCAAAGCGTAGACAGTTTAAGACACTACTCCCATGGAGAAAAGTCCGCATGGTGCTTATTGTGTTCAATGCCGATGCAATTTCTGTGTTTCATCAACAATCTGAAGGTCCACAGATTACAGAATGCCTCCAGATGTGCTTCGGAAACTACTACTAGTCTTCCAGTGTACAATCAAGGTCTAGACAGTTTAAGACATTACTCCTATGGAGAAAAGTCCGCATAGTTTTTATTGTGTTCAATGCCGATGCAGTTTTTGTGTTTCATCAACACTCTGAAGGTCCACAGATTACAGAATGCCTCCAGATGTGCTTCGGGAACTACTACTAGTCTTCCAGTGTACGATCAAAGCATAGAAAGTTTAAGAGATTACTCCCATGGAGAAAAGACCACATGGTGCTAGTTGTGTTCAATGCCGATGCAATTTCTGTGTTTCATCAACACTCTGAAGGTCCACAGATTACAGAATGCCTTCAGATGTGCTTCGGAAAATACAACTAGTCTTCCAATGTACGATCAAAGCGTAGACAGTTTAAGACATTACTACCATGGAGAAAAGCCCGCATGGTGCCTATTGTGTTCAATGCCGATGCAACTTTTGTGTTTCATCAACACTCTGAAGGTCCACAGATTACAGAATGCATCGAGATGTGCTTCGGAAACTACTACTAGTCTTCCAGTGAACGATCAAAGCGTAGACAGTTTAAGGCATTACTACCATGGAGAAAAGTCCGCATGGTGTCTATTGTGTTCAATGCCGATGCAATTTCTATGTTTCATCAACACTCTGAAGGTCCACAGATTACAGAATGCCTCCAGATGTGCTTCGGAAACTACTACTAGTCTTCCAGTAAACGATCAAAGCATAGACAGTTTAAGACATTACTCCCATGGAGGAAATTCCACATGGTGCTTGTTGTGTTCAATGCCGATGAAATTTCTGTGTTTCATCAACACTCTGAAGGTCCACAGATTACAGAACGCCTCCAGATGTGCTTCGGAAACTACTACTAGTCTTCCAGTGTACGATCAAAGCGTAGACAGTTTAAGACATTACTCTCATGGAGAAAAGTCCGCAAGGTGCTTATTGTCTTCTATGCCGATTCAATTTCTGTGTTTCATCAACACTCTGAAGGTCCACAGATAACAGAATGCCTCCAGATGTGCTTCGGAAACTACTACTAGTTTTCCAGTGTACGAACAAAGCGTAGACAGTTTAAGACATTACTCCCATGGAGAAAAGTCCGCATGGTTCTTATTGTGTTCAATGCCGATGCAATTTCTGTGTTTGATCAACACTCTGAAGGTCCAGAGATTACAGAATACCTCCAGATGAGCTTCGGAAACTACTACTAGTCTTCCTGTGAACGATCAAAGCGTAGACAGTTTAAGACATTACTCCCATGGAGAAAAGTCCGCATGGTGCTTATTGTGTTCAATGCCGATTCAATTCCTGTGTTTCATCAACACTCTGAGGGTCGACAGATGTCAGAATGCCTCCAGAAGTGCTTCGGAAACAACTACTAGTCTTCCAGTGAACGATCAAAGCGTAGACACTTTAAGACATTACTCCCATGTAGAAAAGTCCCCATGGTGGTACTTGTGTTCAATGCCGATGCAATTTCTATGTTTCATCAACACTCTGAAGGTCCAAAGATTACAGAATGCCTCCAGATGTGCCTCGGAAACTACTACTAGTCTTCCAGTAAACGATGAAAGCATAGACAGTTTAAGACATTACTCCCATGGAGAAAAGTCCACATTGTGCTTGTTGTGTTCAATGCCGATGCAATTTCTGTGTTTCATCAACACTCTGACGGTCCACAGATTACAGAATGCTCCAGATGTGCTTCGGAAACTACTACTAGTCTTCCAGTGTACGAACAAAGTGTAGACAGTTTAAGACATTACTACCATGGAGAAAAGCCCGCATGGTGCTTACTGTGTTCAATGCCGATGCAATTTTTGTGTTTCATCAACACTCTGAAGGTCCACAGATTACAGAATGCCTCCAGATGTGCTTCGGAAACTACTACTAGTCTTCCAGGGAACGATCAAAGCGTAGACAGTTTAAGACATTACTCACATGGAGAAAAGTCCGCATGGTGCTTATTGAGTTCAATGCCGATGCAATGTTTGTGTTTCATCAGCACTCTGAAGGTCCACAGATTACTGAATGCATCCAGATGTGCTTCGGAAACTACTACTAGTCTTCCAGGGAACGATCAAAGCGTAGACAGCTTAAGACATTACTCCCATGGAAAAATGTCCGCATGGTGCTTATTGTGTTCAATGCCGATTCAATTTCTGTGTTTCATCACACTCTGAAGGTTCACAGATTACAGAATGCATCCATATGTGCTTTGGAAACTACTACTAGTCTTCCAGGGAACGGTCAAAGCGTAAACAGTTTAAGACATTACTCCCATGGAGAAAAGTAAGCATGGTGCTTATTGTGTTCAATGCCGATGCAATTTCTGTGTTTCATCAATACTCTGAAGGTCCACAGATTACAGAATGCATCCAGATGTGCTTCGGAAACTACTACTAGTCTTCCAGTGTACGATCAAAGCGTAGACAGTTTAAGACACTACTCCCATGGAGAAAAGTCCGCATGGTGCTTATTGTGTTCAATGCCGATGCAATTTCTGTGTTTCATCAACACTTTGAAGGTCCACAGAATACAGAATGCATCCAGATGTGCTTCAGAAACTACTACTAGTCTTCCAGAAAACGATCAAAGTGTAGACAGTTTAAGACATTACTCCCACGGAGAAAAGTCCGCATGGTGCTTATTATGTTCAATGCCGATTCAATTTCTGTGTTTCATCACACTCTGAAGGTTCACAGATTACAGAATGCATCCAGATGTGTCTCGGAATCTATTACTAGTCTTCCAGAAAACGATCAAAGTGTAGACAGTTTAAGACATTACTCCCACGTAGAAAAGTCCGCATGGTGCTTATTATGTTCAATGCCGATTCAATTTCTGTGTTTCATCAACACTCTGAAGGTCCACAGATTACAGAATGCATCCAGATGTGCTTCGGAAACTACTACTAGTCTTCCAGTTAACGATCAAAGTGTAGACAGTTTAAAACATTACTCCCATGGAGGAAAGGCCCAAGGTGCTTATTGTGTTCAATGCCGATGCAATTTCATTGTTTCATCAACACTCTGAAGGTCCACAGATTACAGAATGCCTCCAGATGTTCTTCGGAAACTACTACTAGTCTTATAGTAAACGATGAAAGCATAGACAGTTTAAGACATTACTCCCATGGAGAAAAGTCCACATGGTGCTTGTTGTGTTCAATGCCGATGCAATTTCTGTGTTTCATCAACACTCTGAAGGTCCACAGATTACAGAATGCCTCCAGATGTAATTCGAAAACTACTACTAGTCTTCCAGTGTACGATCAAAGTGTAGACAGTTAAAGACATTACTACCATGGAGAAAAGTTCGCATGGTGCTTATTGTGTTCAATGCCGATGCAATTTTTGTGTTTCATCAACACTCTGAAGGTCCACAGATTACAGAACGCCTCCAGATGTGCTTCGGAAACTACTACTAGTCTTCCAGTGTACGATCAAAGCGTAGATACTTTAAGACATTACTCTCATGGAGAAAAGTCCGCATTGTGCGTATTGTGTTCAATGCCAATGCAATTTTTGTGTTTCATCAACACTCTGAAGGTCCACAGATTACAGAATGCATCCAGATGTGCTTCGGAAACTACTACTTGTCTTCCAGTGAACGATCAAAGCGTAGACAGTTTAAGACATTACTACAATGGAGAAAAGTCAGCATGGTGCTTATTGTGTTCAATGCCGATGCAATTTCTATGTTTCATCAACACTCTGAAGGTCCACAGATTACAGACTGCCACCAGATGTGCTTCGGAAACTACTACTAGTCTTCCAGTAAACGATCAAACCATAGACAGTTTAAGACATTACTCCCATGGAGAAAACTCCACATGGTGCTTGTTGTGTTCAATGCCGATGCAATTTCTGTGTTTCATCAACACTATGAAATTCCACAGATTACATAATGCATCCAGATGTGCTTCGGAAACTACTACTAGTCTTCCAGTGTACGATCAAAGCGTAGACAGTTTAAGACACTACTCCCATGGAGAAAAGTCCGCATGGTGCTTATTGTGTTCAATGCCGATGCAATTTCTGTGTTTCATCAACAATCTGAAGGTCCACAGATTACAGAATGAATCCAAATGTGCTTCGGAAACTACTACTAGTCTTCCAGTGTACGATCAAAGCGTAGACAGTTTAAGACACTACTCCCATGGAGAAAAGTCCGCATGGTGCTTATTGTGTTCAATGCCGATGCAATTTCTGTGTTTCATCAACACTTTGAAGGTCCACAGAATACAGAATGCATCCAGATGTGCTTCAGAAACTACTACTAGTCTTCCAGAAAACGATCAAAGTGTAGACAGTTTAAGACATTACTCCCACGGAGAAAAGTCCGCATGGTGCTTATTATGTTCAATGCCGATTCAATTTCTGTGTTTCATCACACTCTGAAGGTTCACAGATTACAGAATGCATCCAGATGTGTCTCGGAATCTATTACTAGTCTTCCAGAAAACGATCAAAGTGTAGACAGTTTAAGACATTACTCCCACGTAGAAAAGTCCGCATGGTGCTTATTATGTTCAATGCCGATTCAATTTCTGTGTTTCATCAACACTCTGAAGGTCCACAGATTACAGAATGCATCCAGATGTGCTTCGGAAACTACTACTAGTCTTCCAGTTAACGATCAAAGTGTAGACAGTTTAAAACATTACTCCCATGGAGGAAAGGCCCATGGTGCTTATTGTGTTCAATGCCGATGCAATTTCATTGTTTCATCAACACTCTGAAGGTCCACAGATTACAGAATGCCTCCAGATGTTCTTCGGAAACTACTACTAGTCTTATAGTAAACGATGAAAGCATAGACAGTTTAAGACATTACTCCCATGGAGAAAAGTCCACATGGTGCTTGTTGTGTTCAATGCCGATGCAATTTCTGTGTTTCATCAACACTCTGAAGGTCCACAGATTACAGAATGCCTCCAGATGTAATTCGAAAACTACTACTAGTCTTCCAGTGTACGATCAAAGTGTAGACAGTTAAAGACATTACTACCATGGAGAAAAGTTCGCATGGTGCTTATTGTGTTCAATGCCGATGCAATTTTTGTGTTTCATCAACACTCTGAAGGTCCACAGATTACAGAATGCCTCCAGATGTGCTTCGGAAACTACTACTAGTCTTAGAGGGAACGATCAAAGCGTAGACAGTTTAAGGCATTACTACCATGGAGAAAAGTCCGCATGGTGTCTATTGTGTTCAATGCCGATGCAATTTCTATGTTTCATCAACACTCTGAAGGTCCACAGATTACAGACTGCCACCAGATGTGCTTCGGAAACTACTACTAGTCTTCCAGTAAACGATCAAACCATAGACAGTTTAAGACATTACTCCCATGGAGAAAACTCCACATGGTGCTTGTTGTGTTCAATGCCGATGCAATTTCTGTGTTTCATCAACACTATGAAATTCCACAGATTACATAATGCATCCAGATGTGCTTCGGAAACTACTACTATTCTTCCAGTGTACGATCAAAGCGTAGACAGTTTAAGACACTACTCCCATGGAGAAAAGTCCGCATGGTGCTTATTGTGTTCAATGCCGATGCAATTTCTGTGTTTCATCAACAATCTGAAGGTCCACAGATTACAGAATGCCTCCAGATGTGCTTCGGAAACTACTACTAGTCTTCCAGTGTACAATCAAGGTCTAGACAGTTTAAGACATTACTCCTATGGAGAAAAGTCCGCATAGTTTTTATTGTGTTCAATGCCGATGCAGTTTTTGTGTTTCATCATCACTCTGAACGTTCACAGATTACAGAATGCCTCCAGATGTGCTTCGGGAACTACTACTAGTCTTCCAGGGAACGATCAAAGCGTAGAAAGTTTGAGACATTACTTCCATGGAGAAAAGTCCGCATGGTGCTTATTGTGTTCAATGCCGATGCAATTTTTGTGTTTCATCACAACTCTGAAGGTCCACAGTTTACAGAATGCCTCAAGATGTGCTTCCGAAGTACTACTAGTCTTCCAGTAAACGATCAAAGCATAGAAAGTTTAAGAGATTACTCCCATGGAGAAAAGACCACATGGTGCTAGTTGTGTTCAATGCCGATGCAATTTCTGTGTTTCATCAACACTCTGAAGGTCCACAGATTACAGAATGCCTTCAGATGTGCTTCGAAAAATACAACTAGTCTTCCAATGTACGATCAAAGCGTAGACAGTTTAAGACATTACTACCATGGAGAAAAGCCCGCATGGTGCCTATTGTGTTCAATGCCGATGCAACTTTTGTGTTTCATCAACACTCTGAAGGTCCACAGATTACAGAATGCATCGAGATGTGCTTCGGAAACTACTACTAGTCTTCCAGTGAACGATCAAAGCGTAGACAGTTTAAGGCATTACTACCATCGAGAAAAGTCCGCATGGTGTCTATTGTGTTCAATGCCGATGCAATTTCTATGTTTCATCAACACTCTGAAGGTCCACAGATTACAGAATGCCTCCAGATGTGCTTCGGAAACTACTACTAGTCTTCCAGTAAACGATCAAAGCATAGACAGTTTAAGACATTAGTCCCATGGAGGAAATTCCACATGGTGCTTGTTGTGTTCAATGCCGATGCAATTTCTGTGTTTCATCAACACTCTGAAGGTCCACAGATTACAGAACGCCTCCAGATGTGCTTCGGAAACTACTACTAGTCTTCCAGTGTACGATCAAAGCGTAGACAGTTTAAGACATTACTCTCATGGAGAAAAGTCCGCATGGTGCTTATTGTCTTCTATGCCGATTCAATTTCTGTGTTTCATCAACACTCTGAAGGTCCACAGATAACAGAATGCCTCCAGATGTGCTTTGGAACCTACTACTAGTCTTCCAGTGTACGATCAAAGCGTAGACAGTTTAAGACATTACTCCCATGGAGAAAAGTGCGCATGGTTCTTATTGTGTTCAATGCCGATGCAATTTCTGTGTTTCATCAACACTCTGAAGGTCCAGAGATTACAGAATGCCTCCAGATGAGCTTCGGAAACTACTACTAGTCTTCCTGTGAACGATCAAAGCGTAGACAGTTTAAGACATTACTCCCATGGAGAAAAGTCCGCATGGTGCTTATTGTGTTCAATGCCGATTCAATTCCTGTGTTTCATCAACACTCTGAGGGTCGACAGATTTCAGAATGCCTCCAGAAGTGCTTCGGAAACAACTACTAGTCTTCCAGTGAACGATCAAAGCGTAGACACTTTAAGACATTACTCCCATGGAGAAAAGTCCCCATGGTGCTACTTGTGTTCAATGCCGATGCAATTTTTGTGTTTCATCAACACTCTGAAGGTCCACAGATTACAGAATGCCTCCAGATGTGCTTCAGAAATTACTACTAGTCTTCCAGGATACGATCAAAGTGTAGACAGTTTAAAACATTAGTCCCATGGAGAAAAGTCCCATGGTGCTTATTGTGTTCAATGCCGATGCAATTTCTTTGTTTCATCAACACTCTGAAGTTCCAAAGATTACAGAATGCCTCCAGATGTGCCTCGGAAACTACTACTAGTCTTCCAGTAAACGATGAAAGCATAGACAGTTTAAGATATTACTCCCATGGAGAAAAGTCCACATGGTGCTTGTTGTGTTCAATGCCGAGGCAATTTCTGTGTTTCATCAACACTCTGACGGTCCACAGATTACAGAATGCTCCAGATGTGCTTCGGAAACTACTACTAGTCTTCCAGTGTACGAACAAAGTGTAGACAGTTTAAGACATTACTACCATGGAGAAAAGCCCGCATGGTGCTTATTGTGTTCAATGCCGATGCAATTTTTGTGTTTCATCAACACTCTGAAGGTCCACAGATTACAGAATGCCTCCAGATGTGCTTCGGAAACTACTACTAGTCTTCCAGGGAACGATCAAAGCGTAGACAGTTTAAGACATTACTCCCATGGAGAAAAGTCCGCATGGTGCTTATTGAGTTTAATGCCGATGCAATGTTTGTATTTCATCAACACTCTGAAGGTCCACAGATTACTGAATGCATCCAGATGTGCTTCGGAAACTACTACTAGTCTTCCAGGGAACGATCAAAGCGTAGACAGTTTAAGACATTATTCCCATGGAAAAATGTCCGCATGGTGCTTATTGTGTTCAATGCCGATTCAATTTCTGTGTTTCATCACAGTCTGAAGGTTCACAGATTACAGAATGCATCCAGATGTGCTTTGGAAACTACTACTAGTCTTCCAGGGAACGGTCAAAACGTAAACAGTTTAAGACATTACTCCCATGGAGAAAAGTAAGCATGGTGCTTATTGTGTTCAATGCCGATGCAATTTCTGTGTTTCATCAACACTCTGAAGGTCCACAGATTACAGAACGCCTCCAGATGTGCTTCGGAAACTACTACTAGTCTTCCAGTGTACGATCAAAGCGTAGATAGTTTAAGACATTACTCTCATGGAGAAAAGTCCGCATTGTGCGTATTGTGTTCAATGCCAATGCAATTTTTGTGTTTCATCAACACTCTGAAGGTCCACAGATTACAGAATGCATCCAGATGTGCTTCGGAAACTACTACTTGTCTTCCAGTGAACGATCAAAGCGTAGACAGTTTAAGACATTACTACAATGGAGAAAAGTCTGCATGGTGCTTATTGTGTTAAATGCCGATGCAATTTCTATGTTTCATCAACACTCTGAAGGTCCACAGATTAGAGACTGCCACCAGATGTGCTTCGGAAACTACTACTAGTCTTCCAGTAAACGATCAAACCATAGACAGTTTAAGACATTACTCCCATGAAGAAAACTCCACATGGTGCTTGTTGTGTTCAATGCCGATGCAATTTCTGTGTTTCATCAACACTATTAAATTCCACAGATTACATAATGCATCCAGATGTGCTTCGGAAACTACTACTAGTCTTCCAGTGTACGATCAAAGCGTAGACAGTTTAAGACACTACTCCCATGGAGAAAAGTCCGCATGGTGCTTATTGTGTTCAATGCCGATGCAATTTCTGTGTTTCATCAACAATCTGAAGGTCCACAGATTACAGAATGCCTCCAGATGTGCTTCGGAAACTACTACTAGTCTTCCAGTGTACAATCAAGGTCTAGACAGTTTAAGACATTACTCCTATGGAGAAAAGTCCGCATAGTTTTTATTGTGTTCAATGCCGAAGCAGTTTTTGTGTTTCATCATCACTCTGAACGTCCACAGATTACAGAATGCCTCCAGATGTGCTTCGGGAACTACTACTAGTCTTCCAGGGAACGATCAAAGCGTAGAAAGTTTGAGACATTACTTCCATGGAGAAAAGTCCGCATGGTGCTTATTGTGTTCAATGCCGATGCAATTTTTGTGTTTCATCACAACTCTGAAGGTCCACAGTTTACAGAATGCCTCAAGATGTGCTTCCGAAAGTTCTACAATCTTCCAGTAAACGATCAAAGCATAGAAAGTTTAAGAGATGACTCCCAGGGAGAAAAGACCACATGGTGCTAGTTGTGTTCAATGCCGATGCAATTTCTGTGTTTCATCAACACTCTGAAGGTCCACAGATTACAGAATGCCTTCAGATGTGCTTCAAAAAATACAACTAGTCTTCCAATGTACGATCAAAGCGTAGACAGTTTAAGACATTACTACCATGGAGAAAAGCCCGCATGGTGCCTATTGTGTTCAATGCCGATGCAACTTTTGTGTTTCATCAACACTCTGAAGGTCCACAGATTACAGAATGCATCGAGATGTGCTTCGGAAACTACTACTAGTCTTCCAGTGAACGATCAAAGCGTAGACAGTTTAAGGCATTACTACCATCGAGAAAAGTCCGCATGGTGTCTATTGTGTTCAATGCCGATGCAATTTCTATGTTTCTTCACACTCTGAAGGTCCACAGATTACAGAATGCCTCCAGATGTGCTTCGGAAACTACTACTAGTCTTCCAGTAAACGATCAAAGCATAGACAGTTTAAGACATTACTCCCATGGAGAAAAGTCCACATGGTGCTTGTTGTGTTCAATGCCGAGGCAATTTCTGTGTTTCATCAACACTCTGACGGTCCACAGATTACAGAATGCTCCAGATGTGCTTCGGAAACTACTACTAGTCTTCCAGTGTACGAACAAAGTGTAGACAGTTTAAGACATTACTACCATGGAGAAAAGCCCGCATGGTGCTTATTGTGTTCAATGCCGATGCAATTTTTGTGTTTCATCAACACTCTGAAGGTCCACAGATTACAGAATGCCTCCAGATGTGCTTCGGAAACTACTACTAGTCTTCCAGGGAACGATCAAAGCGTAGACAGTTTAAGACATTACTCCCATGGAGAAAAGTCCGCATGGTGCTTATTGAGTTCAATGCCGATGCAATGTTTGTGTTTCATCAACACTCTGAAGGTCCACAGATTACTGAATGCATCCAGATGTGCTTCGGAAACTACTACTAGTCTTCCAGGGAACGATCAAAGCGTAGACAGTTTAAGACATTACTCCCATGGAAAAATGTCCGCATGGTGCTTATTGTGTTCAATGCCGATTCAATTTCTGTGTTTCATCACAGTCTGAAGGTTCACAGATTACAGAATGCATCCAGATGTGCTTTGGAAACTACTACTAGTCTTCCAGGGAACGGTCAAAACGTAAACAGTTTAAGACATTACTCCCATGGAGAAAAGTAAGCATGGTGCTTATTGTGTTCAATGCCGATGCAATTTCTGTGTTTCATCAACACTCTGAAGGTCCACAGATTACAGAACGCCTCCAGATGTGCTTCGGAAACTACTACTAGTCTTCCAGTGTACGATCAAAGCGTAGATAGTTTAAGACATTACTCTCATGGAGAAAAGTCCGCATTGTGCGTATTGTGTTCAATGCCAATGCAATTTTTGTGTTTCATCAACACTCTGAAGGTGCACAGATTACAGAATGCATCCAGATGTGCTTCGGAAACTACTACTTGTCTTCCAGTGAACGATCAAAGCGTAGACAGTTTAAGACATTACTACAATGGAGAAAAGTCAGCATGGTGCTTATTGTGTTCAATGCCGATGCAATTTCTATGTTTCATCAACACTCTGAAGGTCCACAGATTACAGACTGCCACCAGATGTGCTTCGGAAACTACTACTAGTCTTCCAGTAAACGATCAAACCATAGACAGTTTAAGACATTACTCCCATGGAGAAAACTCCACATGGTGCTTGTTGTGTTCAATGCCGAGGCAATTTCTGTGTTTCATCAACACTCTGACGGTCCACAGATTACAGAATGCTCCAGATGTGCTTCGGAAACTACTACTAGTCTTCCAGTGTACGAACAAAGTGTAGACAGTTTAAGACATAACTACCATGGAGAAAAGCCCGCATGGTGCTTATTGTGTTAAATGCCGATGCAATTTTTGTGTTTCATCAACACTCTGAAGGTCCACAGATTACAGAATGCCTCCAGATGTGCTTCGGAAACTACTACTAGTCTTCCAGTAAGCGATCAAAGCATAGACAGTTTAAGACATTACTCCCATGGAGGAAATTCCACATGGTGCTTGTTGTGTTCAATGCCGATGCAATTTCTGTGTTTCATCAACACTCTGAAGGTCCACAGATTACAGAACGCCTCCAGATGTGCTTCGGAAACTACTACTAGTCTTCCAGTGTACGATCAAAGCGTAGACAGTTTAAGACATTACTCTCATGGAGAAAAGTCCGCAAGGTGCTTATTGTCTTTTATGCCGATTCAATTTCTGTGTTTCATCAACACTCTGAAGGTCCACAGATAACAGAATGCCTCCAGATGTGCTTCGGAAACTACTACTAGTTTTCCAGTGTACGATCAAAGCGTAGACAGTTTAAGACATTACTCCCATGGAGAAAAGTCCGCATGGTTCTTATTGTGTTCAATGGCGATGCAATTTCTGTGTTTCATCAACACTCTGAAGGTCCAGAGATTACAGAATGCCTCCAGATGAGCTTCGGAAACTACTACTAGTCTTCCTGTGAACGATCAAAGCGTAGACAGTTTAAGACATTACTCCCATGGAGAAAAGTCCGCATGGTGCTTATTGTGTTCAATGCCGATTCAATTCCTGTGTTTCATCAAAACTCTGAGGGTCGACAGATTTCAGAATGCCTCCAGAAGTGCTTCGGAAACAACTACTAGTCTTCCAGTGAACGATCAAAGCGTAGACACTTTACGACATTACTCCCATGTAGAAAAGTCCCCATGGTGGTACTTGTGTTCAATGCCGATGCAATTTTTGTGTTTCATCAACACTCTGAAGGTCCAAAGATTACAGAATGCCTCCAGATGTGCCTCGGAAACTACTACTAGTCTTCCAGTAAACGATGAAAGCATAGACAGTTTAAGACATTACTCCCATGGAGAAAAGTCCACATGGTGCTTGTTGTGTTCAATGCCGATGCAATTTCTGTGTTTCATCAACACTCTGACGGTCCACAGATTACAGAATGCTCCAGATGTGCTTCGGAAACTACTACTAGTCTTCCAGTGTACGAACAAAGTGTAGACAGTTTAAGACATTACTACCATGGAGAAAAGCCCGCATGGTGCTTACTGTGTTCAATGCCGATGCAATTTTTGTGTTTCATCAACACTCTGAAGGTCCACAGATTACAGAATGCCTCCAGATGTGCTTCGGAAACTACTACTAGTCTTCCAGGGAACGATCAAAGCGTAGACAGTTTAAGACATTACTCCCATGGAGAAAAGTCCGCATGGTGCTTATTGAGTTCAATGCCGATGCAATGTTTGTGTTTCATCAGCACTCTGAAGGTCCACAGATTACTGAATGCATCCAGATGTGCTTCGGAAACTATTACTAGTCTTCCAGGGAACGATCAAAGCGTAGACAGTTTAAGACATTACTCCCATGGAAAAATGTCCGCATGGTGCTTATTGTGTTCAATGCCGATTCAATTTCTGTGTTTCATCACACTCTGAAGGTTCACAGATTACAGAATGCATCCAGATGTGCTTTGGAAACTACTACTAGTCTTCCAGGGAACGGTCAAAGCGTAAACAGTTTAAGACATTACTCCCATGGAGAAAAGTAAGCATGGTGCTTATTGTGTTCAATGCCGATGCAATTTCTGTGTTTCATCAATACTCTGAAGGTCCACAGATTACAAAATGCATTCAGATGTGCTTCGGAAACTACTACTAGTCTTCGAGGGTACGATCAAAGCGTAGACCGTTTAAGACATTACTCCCATGGAGAAAAGTCCGCATTGTGCGTATTGTGTTCAATGACGATGCAATTTTTGTGTTTTATCAACACTCTGAAGGTCAACAGATTACAGAATGCATCCAGATGTGCTTCGGAAACTACTACTAGCCTTCCAGTGTACGATCAAAGCGTAGACAGTTTAAGACACTACTCCCATGGAGAAAAGTCCGCATGGTGCTTATTGTGTTCAATGCCGATGCAATTTCTGTGTTTCATCAACACTTTGAAGGTCCACAGAATACAGAATGCATCCAGATGTGCTTCAGAAACTACTACTAGTCTTCCAGAAAACGATCAAAGTGTAGACAGTTTAAGACATTACTCCCACGGAGAAAAGTCCGCATGGTGCTTATTATGTACAATGCCGATTCAATTTCTGTGTTTCATCACACTCTGAAGGTTCACAGATTACAGAATGCATCCAGATGTGTCTCGGAACCTATTACTAGTCTTCCAGAAAACGATCAAAGTGTAGACAGTTTAAGACATTACTCCCACGTAGAAAAGTCCGCATGGTGCTTATTATGTTCAATGCCGATTCAATTTCTGTGTTTCATCAACACTCTGAAGGTCCACAGATTACAGAATGCTTCCAGATGTGCTTCGGAAACTACTACTAGTCTTCCAGTTAACGATCAAAGTGTAGACAGTTTAAAACATTACTCCCATGGAGGAAAGGCCCATGGTGCTTATTGTGTTCAATGCCGATGCAATTTCATTGTTTCATCAACACTCTGAAGGTCCACAGATTACAGAATGCCTCCAGATGCTCTTCGGAAACTACTACTAGTCTTATAGTAAACGATGAAAGCATAGACAGTTTAAGACATTACTCCCATGGAGAAAAGTCCACATGGTGCTTGTTGTGTTCAATGCCGATGCAATTTCTGTGTTTCATCAACACTCTGAAGGTCCACAGATTACAGAATGCCTCCAGATGTAATTCGAAAACTACTACTAGTCTTCCAGTGTACGATCAAAGTGTAGACAGTTAAAGACATTACTACCATGGAGAAAAGTTCGCATGGTGCTTATTGTGTTCAATGCCGATGCAATTTTTGTGTTTCATCAACACTCTGAAGGTCCACAGATTACAGAATGCCTCCAGATGTGCTTCGGAAACTACTACTAGTCTTAGAGGGAACGATCAAAGCGTAGACAGTTTAAGGCATTACTACCATGGAAAAAAGTCCGCATGGTGTCTATTGTGTTCAATGCCGATGCAATTTCTATGTTTCATCAACACTCTGAAGGTCCACAGATTACAAAATGCCTCCAGATGTGCTTCGGAAACTACTACTAGTCTTCCAGTAAACGATCAAAGCATAGACAGTTTAAGACATTACTCCCATGGAGAAAATTCCACATGGTGCTTGTTGTGTTCAATGCCGATGCAATTTCTGTGTTTCATCAACACTCTGAAGGTCCACAGATTACAGAACGCCTCCAGATGTGCTTCGGAAACTACTACTAGTCTTCCAGTGTACGATCAAAGCGTAGATAGTTTAAGACATTACTCTCATGGAGAAAAGTCCGCATTGTGCGTATTGTGTTCAATGCCAATGCAATTTTTGTGTTTCATCAACACTCTGAAGGTCCACAGATTACAGAATGCATCCTGATGTGCTTCGGAAACTACTACTTGTCTTCCAGTGAACGATCAAAGCGTAGACAGTTTAAGACATTACTACAATGGAGAAAAGTCTGCATGGTGCTTATTGTGTTCAATGCCGATGCAATTTCTATGTTTCATCAACACTCTGAAGGTCCACAGATTACAGACTGCCACCAGATGTGCTTCGGAAACTACTACTAGTCTTCCAGTAAACGATCAAACCATAGACAGTTTAAGACATTACTCCCATGGAGAAAACTCCACATGGTGCTTGTTGTGTTCAATGCCGATGCAATTTCTGTGTTTCATCAACACTATGAAATTCCACAGATTACATAATGCATCCAGATGTGCTTCGGAAACTACTACTAGACTTCCAGTGTACGATCAAATCGTAGACAGTTTAAGACACTACTCCCATGGAGAAAAGTCCGCATGGTGCTTATTGTGTTCAATGCCGATGCAATTTCTGTGTTTCATCAACAATCTGAAGGTCCACAGATTACAGAATGCTTCCAGATGTGCTTCGGAAACTACTACTAGTCTTCCAGTGTACAATCAAGGTCTAGACAGTTTAAGACATTACTCCTATGGAGAAAAGTCCGCATAGTTTTTATTGTGTTCAATGCCGATGCAGTTTTTGTGTTTCATCATCACTCTGAACGTCCACAGATTACAGAATGCCTCCAGATGTGCTTCGGGAACTACTACTAGTCTTCCAGGGAACGATCAAAGCGTAGAAAGTTTGAGACATTACTTCCATGGAGAAAAGTCCGCATGGTGCTTATTGTGTTCAATGCCGATGCAATTTTTGTGTTTCATCACAACTCTGAAGGTCCACAGTTTACAGAATGCCTCAAGATGTGCTTCCGAAGTACTACTAGTCTTCCAGTAAACGATCAAAGCATAGAAAGTTTAAGAGATTACTCCCATGGAGAAAAGACCACATGGTGCTAGTTGTGTTCAATGCCGATGCAATTTCTGTGTTTCATCAACACTCTGAAGGTCCACAGATTACAGAATGCCTTCAGATGTGCTTCGAAAAATACAACTAGTCTTCCAATGTACGATCAAAGCGTAGACAGTTTAAGACATTACTACCATGGAGAAAAGCCCGCATGGTGCCTATTGTGTTCAATGCCGATGCAACTTTTGTGTTTCATCAACACTCTGAAGGTCCACAGATTACAGAATGCATCGAGATGTGCTTCGGAAACTACTACTAGTCTTCCAGTGAACGATCAAAGCGTAGACAGTTTAAGGCATTACTACCATCGAGAAAAGTCCGCATGGTGTCTATTGTGTTCAATGCCGATGCAATTTCTATGTTTCATCAACACTCTGAAGGTCACAGATTACAGAATGCCTCCAGATGTGCTTCGGAAACTACTACTAGTCTTCCAGTAAACGATCAAAGCATAGACAGTTTAAGACATTACTCCCATGGAGGAAATTCCACATGGTGCTTGTTGTGTTCAATGCCGATGCAATTTCTGTGTTTCATCAACACTCTGAAGGTCCACAGATTACAGAACGCCTCCAGATGTGCTTCGGAAACTACTACTAGTCTTCCAGTGTACGATCAAAGCGTAGACAGTTTAAGACATTACTCTCATGGAGAAAAGTCCGCATGGTGCTTATTGTCTTCTATGCCGATTCAATTTCTGTGTTTCATCAACACTCTGAAGGTCCACAGATAACAGAATGCCTCCAGATGTGCTTCGGAACCTACTACTAGTCTTCCAGTGTACGATCAAAGCGTAGACAGTTTAAGACATTACTCCCATGGAGAAAAGTGCGCATGGTTCTTATTGTGTTCAATGCCGATGCAGTTTCTGTGTTTCATCAACACTCTGAAGGTCCAGAGATTACAGAATGCCTCCAGATGAGCTTCGGAAACTACTACTAGTCTTCCTGTGAACGATCAAAGCGTAGACAGTTTAAGACATTACTCCCATGGAGAAAAGTCCGCATGGTGCTTATTGTGTTCAATGCCGATTCAATTCCTGTGTTTCATCAACACTCTGAGGGTCGACAGATTTCAGAATGCCTCCAGAAGTGCTTCGGAAACAACTACTAGTCTTCCAGTGAACGATCAAAGCGTAGACACTTTAAGACATTACTCCCATGGAGAAAAGTCCCCATGGTGCTACTTGTGTTCAATGCCGATGCAATTTTTGTGTTTCATCAACACTCTGAAGGTCCACAGATTACAGAATGCCTCCAGATGTGCTTCAGAAATTACTACTAGTCTTCCAGGATACGATCAAAGTGTAGACAGTTTAAAACATTAGTCCCATGGAGAAAAGTCCCATGGTGCTTATTGTGTTCAATGCCGATGCAATTTCTTTGTTTCATCAACACTCTGAAGGTCCAAAGATTACAGAATGCCTCCAGATGTGCCTCGGAAACTACTACTAGTCTTCCAGTAAACGATGAAAGCATAGACAGTTTAAGACATTACTCCCATGGAGAAAAGTCCACATGGTGCTTGTTGTGTTCAATGCCGATGCAATTTTTGTGTTTCATCAACACTCTGAAGGTCCACAGATTACAGAATGCCTCCAGATGTGCTTCGGAAACTACTACTAGTCTTCCAGGGAACGATCAAAGCGTAGACAGTTTAAGACATTACTCCCATGGAGAAAAGTCCGCATGGTGCTTATTGAGATCAATGCCGATGCAATGTTTGTGTTTCATCAACACTCTGAAGGTCCACAGATTACTGAATGCATCCAGATGTGCTTCGGAAACTACTACTAGTCTTCCAGGGAACGATCAAAGCGTAGACAGTTTAAGACATTACTCCCATGGAAAAATGTCCGCATGGTGCTTATTGTGTTCAATGCCGATTCAATTTCTGTGTTTCATCACACTCTGAAGGTTCACAGATTACAGAATGCATCCAGATGTGCTTTGGAAACTACAACTAGTCTTCCAGGGAACGGTCAAAGCGTAAACAGTTTAAGACATTACTCCCATAGAGAAAAGTAAGCATGGTGCTTATTGTGTTCAATGCCGATGCAATTTCTTTGTTTCATCAACACTCTGAAGGTCCACAGATTACAGAACGCCTCCAGATGTGCTTCGGAAACTACTACTAGTCTTCCAGTGTACGATCAAAGCGTAGATAGTTTAAGACATTACTCTCATGGAGAAAAGTCCGCATTGTGCGTATTGTGTTCATTGCCAATGCAATTTTTGTGTTTCATCAACACTCTGAAGGTCCACAGATTACAGAATGCATCCAGATGTGCTTCGGAAACTACTACTAGTCTTCCAGTGTACAATCAAGGTCTAGACAGTTTAAGACATTACTCCTATGGAGAAAAGTCCGCATAGTTTTTATTGTGTTCAATGCCGAAGCAGTTTTTGTGTTTCATCATCACTCTGAACGTCCACAGATTACAGAATGCCTCCAGATGTGCTTCGGGAACTACTACTAGTCTTCCAGGGAACGATCAAAGCGTAGAAAGTTTGAGACATTACTTCCATGGAGAAAAGTCCGCATGGTGCTTATTGTGTTCAATGCCGATGCAATTTTTGTGTTTCATCACAACTCTGAAGGTCCACAGTTTACAGAATGCCTCAAGATGTGCTTCCGAAAGTACTACTAGTCTTCCAGTAAACGATCAAAGCATAGAAAGTTTAAGAGATTACTCCCATGGAGAAAAGACCACATGGTGCTAGTTGTGTTCAATGCCGATGCAATTTCTGTGTTTCATCAACACTCTGAAGGTCCACAGATTACAGAATGCCTTCAGATGTGCTTCAAAAAATACAACTAGTCTTCCAATGTACGATCAAAGCGTAGACAGTTTAAGACATTACTACCATGGAGAAAAGCCCGCATGGTGCCTATTGTGTTCAATGCCGATGCAACTTTTGTGTTTCATCAACACTCTGAAGGTCCACAGATTACAGAATGCATCGAGATGTGCTTCGGAAACTACTACTAGTCTTCCAGTGAACGATCAAAGCGTAGACAGTTTAAGGCATTACTACCATCGAGAAAAGTCCGCATGGTGTCTATTGTGTTCAATGCCGATGCAATTTCTATGTTTCATCAACACTCTGAGGGTCCACAGATTACAGAATGCCTCCAGATGTGCCTCGGAAACTACTACTAGTCTTCCAGTACACGATGAAAGCATAGACAGTTTAAGACATTACTCCCATGGAGAAAAGTCCCCATGGTGCTACTTGTGTTCAATGCCGATGCAATTTTTGTGTTTCATCAACACTCTGAAGGTCCACAGATTACAGAATGCCTCCAGATGTGCTTCAGAAACTACTACTAGTCTTCCAGGATACGATCAAAGTGTAGACAGTTTAAAACATTAGTCCCATGGAGAAAAGTCCCATGGTGCTTATTGTGTTCAATGCCGATGCCATTTCTTTGTTTCATCAACACTCTGAAGGTCCAAAGATTACAGAATGCCTCCAGATGTGCCTCGGAAACTACTACTAGTCTTCCAGTACACGATGAAAGCATAGACAGTTTAAGACATTACTCCCATGGAGAAAAGTCCACATGGTGCTTGTTGTGTTCAATGCCGAGGCAATTTCTGTGTTTCATCAACACTCTGACGGTCCACAGATTACAGAATGCTCCAGATGTGCTTCGGAAACTACTACTAGTCTTCCAGTGTACGAACAAAGTGTAGACAGTTTAAGACATAACTACCATGGAGAAAAGCCCGCATGGTGCTTATTGTGTTCAATGCCGATGCAATTTTTGTGTTTCATCAACACTCTGAAGGTCCACAGATTACAGAATGCCTCCAGATGTGCTTCGGAAACTACTACTAGTCTTCCAGTAAACGATCAAAGCATAGACAGTTTAAGACATTACTCCCATGGAGGAAATTCCACATGGTGCTTGTTGTGTTCAATGCCGATGCAATTTCTGTGTTTCATCAACACTCTGAAGGTCCACAGATTACAGAACGCCTCCAGATGTGCTTCGGAAACTACTACTAGTCTTCCAGTGTACGATCAAAGCGTAGACAGTTTAAGACATTACTCTCATGGAGAAAAGTCCGCAAGGTGCTTATTGTCTTCTATGCCGATTCAATTTCTGTGTTTCATCAACACTCTGAAGGTCCACAGATAACAGAATGCCTCCAGATGTGCTTCGGAAACTACTACTAGTTTTCCAGTGTACGATCAAAGCGTAGACAGTTTAAGACATTACTCCCATGGAGAAAAGTCCGCATGGTTCTTATTGTGTTCAATGCCGATGCAATTTCTGTGTTTCATCAACACTCTGAAGGTCCAGAGATTACAGAATGCCTCCAGATGAGCTTCGGAAACTACTACTAGTCTTCCTGTGAACGATCAAAGCGTAGACAGTTTAAGACATTACTCCCATGGAGAAAAGTCCGCATGGTGCTTATTGTGTTCAATGCCGATTCAATTTCTGTGTTTCATCAACACTCTGAGGGTCGACAGATTTCAGAATGCCTCCAGAAGTGCTTCGGAAACAACTACTAGTCTTCCAGTGAACGATCAAAGCGTAGACACTTTAAGACATTACTCCCATGGAGAAAAGTCCCCATGGTGCTACTTGTGTTCAATGCCGATGCAATTTTTGTGTTTCATCAACACTCTGAAGGTCCACAGATTACAGAATGCCTCCAGATGTGCTTCAGAAATTACTACTAGTCTTCCAGGATACGATCAAAGTGTAGACAGTTTAAAACATTAGTCCCATGGAGAAAAGTCCCATGGTGCTTATTGTGTTCAATGCCGATGCAATTTCTTTGTTTCATCAACACTCTGAAGGTCCAAAGATTACAGAATGCCTCCAGATGTGCCTCGGAAACTACTACTAGTCTTCCAGTAAATGATGAAAGCATAGACAGTTTAAGACATTACTCCCATGGAGAAAAGTCCACATGGTGCTTGTTGTGTTCAATGCCGAGGCAATTTCTGTGTTTCATCAACACTCTGACGGTCCACAGATTACAGAATGCTCCAGATGTGCTTCGGAAACTACTACTAGTCTTCCAGTGTACGAACAAAGTGTAGACAGTTTAAGACATTACTACCATGGAGAAAAGCCCGCATGGTGCTTATTGTGTTCAATGCCGATGCAATTTTTGTGTTTCATCAACACTCTGAAGGTCCACAGATTACAGAATTTCTCCAGATGTGCTTCGGAAACTACTACTAGTCTTCCAGGGAACGATCAAAGCGTAGACAGTTTAAGACATTACTCCCATGGAGAAAAGTCCGCATGGTGCTTATTGAGTTCAATGCCGATGCAATGTTTGTGTTTCATCAACACTCTGAAGGTCCACAGATTACTGAATGCATCCAGATGTGCTTCGGAAACTACTACTAGTCTTCCAGGGAACGATCAAAGCGTAGACAGTTTAAGACATTACTCCCATGGAAAAATGTCCGCATGGTGCTTATTGTGTTCAATGCCGATTCAATTTCTGTGTTTCATCACACTCTGAAGGTTCACAGATTACAGAATGCATCCAGATGTGCTTTGGAAACTACTACTAGTCTTCCAGGGAACGGTCAAAGCGTAAACAGTTTAAGACATTACTCCCATGGAGAAAAGTAAGCATGGTGCTTATTGTGTTCAATGCCGATGCAATTTCTGTGTTTCATCAACACTCTGAAGGTCCACAGATTACAGAACGCCTCCAGATGTGCTTCGGAAACTACTACTAGTCTTCCAGTGTACGATCAAAGCGTAGATAGTTTAAGACATTACTCTCATGGAGAAAAGTCCGCATTGTGCGTATTGTGTTCAATGCCAATGCAATTTTTGTGTTTCATCAACACTCTGAAGGTCCACAGATTACAGAATGCATCCAGATGTGCTTCGGAAACTACTACTAGTCTTCCATAGTACGATCAAAGCGTAGACAGTTTAAGACACTACTCCCATGGAGAAAAGTCCGCATGGTGCTTATTGTGTTCAATGCCGATGCAATTTCTGTGTTTCATCAACAATCTGAAGGTCCACAGATTACAGAATGCCTCCAGATGTGCTTCGGAAACTACTACTAGTCTTCCAGTGTACAATCAAGGTCTAGACAGTTTAAGACATTACTCCTATGGAGAAAAGTCCGCATAGTTTTTATTGTGTTCAATGCCGAAGCAGTTTTTGTGTTTCATCATCACTCTGAACGTCCACAGATTACAGAATGCCTCCAGATGTGCTTCGGGAACTACTACTAGTCTTCCAGGGAACGATCAAAGCGTAGAAAGTTTGAGACATTACTTCCATGGAGAAAAGTCCGCATGGTGCTTATTGTGTTCAATGCCGATGCAATTTTTGTGTTTCATCACAACTCTGAAGGTCCACAGTTTACAGAATGCCTCAAGATGTGCTTCCGAAAGTACTACTAGTCTTCCAGTAAACGATCAAAGCATAGAAAGTTTATGAGATTACTCCCATGGAGAAAAGACCACATGGTGCTAGTTGTGTTCAATGCCGATGCAATTTCTGTGTTTCATCAACACTCAGAAGGTCCACAGATTACAGAATGCCTTCAGATGTGCTTCAAAAAATACAACTAGTCTTCCAATGTACGATCAAAGCGTAGACAGTTTAAGACATTACTACCATGGAGAAAAGCCCGCATGGTGCCTATTGTGTTCAATGCCGATGCAACTTTTGTGTTTCATCAACACTCTGAAGGTCCACAGATTACAGAATGCATCGAGATGTGCTTCGGAAACTACTACTAGTCTTCCAGTGAAAGATCAAAGCGTAGACAGTTTAAGGCATTACTACCATCGAGAAAAGTCCGCATGGTGTCTATTGTGTTCAATGCCGATGCAATTTCTATGTTTCATCAACACTCTGAAGGTCCACAGATTACAGAATGCCTCCAGATGTGCTTCGGAAACTACTACTAGTCTTCCAGTAAACGATCAAAGCATAGACAGTTTAAGACATTACTCCCATGGAGAAAAGTCCCCATGGTGCTACTTGTGTTCAATGCCGATGCAATTTTTGTGTTTCATCAACACTCTGAAGGTCCACAGATTACAGAATGCCTCCAGATGTGCTTCAGAAACTACTACTAGTCTTCCAGGATACGATCAAAGTGTAGACAGTTTAAAACATTAGTCCCATGGAGAAAAGTCCCATGGTGCTTATTGTGTTCAATGCCGATGCCATTTCTTTGTTTCATCAACACTCTGAAGGTCCAAAGATTACAAAATGCCTCCAGATGTGCCTCGGAAACTACTACTAGTCTTCCAGTACACGATGAAAGCATAGACAGTTTAAGACATTACTCCCATGGAGAAAAGTCCACATGGTGCTTGTTGTGTTCAATGCCGAGGCAATTTCTGTGTTTCATCAACACTCTGACGGTCCACAGATTACAGAATGCTCCAGATGTGCTTCGGAAACTACTACTAGTCTTCCAGTGTACGAACAAAGTGTAGACAGTTTAAGACATAACTACCATGGAGAAAAGCCCGCATGGTGCTTATTGTGTTCAATGCCGATGCAATTTTTGTGTTTCATCAACACTCTGAAGGTCAACAGATTACAGAATGCCTCCAGATGTGCTTCGGAAACTACTACTAGTCTTCCAGTAAACGATCAAAGCATAGACAGTTTAAGACATTACTCCCATGGAGGAAATTCCACATGGTGCTTGTTGTGTTCAATGCCGATGCAATTTCTGTGTTTCATCAACACTCTGAAGGTCCACAGATTACAGAACGCCTCCAGATGTGCTTCGGAAACTACTACTAGTCTTCCAGTGTACGATCAAAGCGTAGACAGTTTAAGACATTACTCTCATGGAGAAAAGTCCGCAAGGTGCTTATTGTCTTCTATGCCGAATCAATTTCTGTGTTTCATCAACACTCTGAAGGTCCACAGATAACAGAATGCCTCCAGATGTGATTCGGAAACTACTACTAGTTTTCCAGTGTACGATCAAAGCGTAGACAGTTTAAGACATTACTCCCATGGAGAAAAGTCCGCATGGTTCTTATTGTGTTCAATGCCGATGCAATTTCTGTGTTTCATCAACACTCTGAAGGTCCAGAGATTACAGAATGCCTCCAGATGAGCTTCGGAAACTACTACTAGTCTTCCTGTGAACGATCAAAGCGTAGACAGTTTAAGACATTACTCCCATGGAGAAAAGTCCGCATGGTGCTTATTGTGTTCAATGCCGATTCAATTCCTGTGTTTCATCAACACTCTGAGGGTCGACAGATTTCAGAATGCCTCCAGAAGTGCTTCGGAAACAACTACTAGTCTTCCAGTGAACGATCAAAGCGTAGACACTTTAAGACATTACTCCCATGTAGAAAAGTCCCCATGGTGGTACTTGTGTTCAATGCCGATGCAATTTTTGTGTTTCATCAACACTCTGAAGGTCCAAAGATTACAGAATGCCTCCAGATGTGCCTCGGAAACTACTACTAGTCTTCCAGTAAACGATGAAAGCATAGACAGTTTAAGACATTACTTCCATGGAGAAAAGTCCACATGGTGCTTGTTGTGTTCAATGCCGATGCAATTTCTGTGTTTCATCAACACTCTGACGGTCCACAGATTACAGAATGCTCCAGATGTGCTTCGGAAACTACTACTAGTCTTCCAGTGTACGAACAAAGTGTAGACAGTTTAAGACATTACTACCATGGAGAAAAGCCCGCATGGTGCTTACTGTGTTCAATGCCGATGCAATTTTTGTGTTTCATCAACACTCTGAAGGTCCACAGATTACAGAATGCCTCCAGATGTGCTTCGGAAACTACTACTAGTCTTCCAGGGAACGATCAAAGCGTAGACAGTTTAAGACATTACTCCCATGGAGAAAAGTCCGCATGGTGCTTATTGAGTTCAATGCCGATGCAATGTTTGTGTTTCATCAGCACTCTGAAGGTCCACAGATTACTGAATGCATCCAGATGTGCTTCGGAAACTACTACTAGTCTTCCAGGGAACGATCAAAGCGTAGACAGTTTAAGACATTACTCCCATGGAAAAATGTCCTCATGGTGCTTATTGTGTTCAATGCCGATTCAATTTCTGTGTTTCATCACACTCTGAAGGTTCACAGATTACAGAATGCATCCAGATGTGCTTTGGAAACTACTACTAGTCTTCCAGGGAACGGTCAAAGCGTAAACAGTTTAAGACATTACTCCCATGGAGAAAAGTAAGCATGGTGCTTATTGTGTTCAATGCCGATGCAATTTCTCTGTTTCATCAATACTCTGAAGGTCCACAGATTACAAAATGCATTCAGATGTGCTTCGGAAACTACTACTAGTCTTCGAGGGTACGATCAAAGCGTAGACCGTTTAAGACATTACTCCCATGGAGGAAAGTCCGCATTGTGCGTATTGTGTTCAATGACGATGCAATTTTTGTGTTTTATCAACACTCTGAAGGTCAACAGATTACAGAATGCATCCAGAAGTGCTTCGGAAACTACTACTAGTCTTCCAGTGTACGATCAAAGCGTAGACAGTTTAAGACACTACTCCCATGGAGAAAAGTCCGCATGGTGCTTATTGTGTTCAATGCCGATGCAATTTCTGTGTTTCATCAACACTTTGAAGGTCCACAGAATACAGAATGCATCCAGATGTGCTTCAGAAACTACTACTAGTCTTCCAGAAAACGATCAAAGTGTAGACAGTTTAAGACATTACTCCCACGGAGAAAAGTCCGCATGGTGCTTATTATGTTCAATGCCGATTCAATTTCTGTGTTTCATCACACTCTGAAGTTTCACAGATTACAGAATGCATCCAGATGTGTCTCGGAATCTATTACTAGTCTTCCAGAAAACGATCAAAGTGTAGACAATTTAAGACATTACTCCCACGTAGAAAAGTCCGCATGGTGCTTATTATGTTCAATGCCGATTCAATTTCTGTGTTTCATCAACACTCTGAAGGTCCACAGATTACAGAATGCATCCAGATGTGCTTCGGAAACTACTACTAGTCTTCCAGTTAACGATCAAAGTGTAGACAGTTTAAAACATTACTCACATGGAGGAAAGGCCCATGGTGCTTATTGTGTTCAATGCCGATGCAATTTCATTGTTTCATCAACACTCTGAAGTTCCACAGATTACAGAATGCCTCCAGATGTTCTTCGGAAACTACTACTAGTCTTATAGTAAACAATGAAAGCATAGACAGTTTAAGACATTACTCCCATGGAGAAAAGTCCGCATGGTGCTTGTTGTGTTCAATGCCGATGCAATTTCTGTGTTTCATCAACACTCTGAAGGTCCACAGATTACAGAATGCCTCCAGATGTAATTCGAAAACTACTACTAGTCTTCCAGTGTACGATCAAAGTGTAGACAGTTAAAGACATTACTACCATGGAGAAAAGTTCGCATGGTGCTTATTGTGTTCAATGCCGATGCAATTTTTGTGTTTCATCAACACTCTGAAGGTCCACAGATTACAGAATGCCTCCAGATGTGCTTCGGAAACTACTACTAGTCTTAGAGGGAACGATCAAAGCGTAGACAGTTTAAGGCATTACTACCATGGAGAAAAGTCCGCATGGTGTCTATTGTGTTCAATGCCGATGCAATTTCTATGTTTCATCAACACTCTGAAGGTCCACAAATTACAAAATGCCTCCAGATATGCTTCGGAAACTACTACTAGTCTTCCAGTAAACGATCAAAGCATAGACAGTTTAAGACATTACTCCCATGGAGAAAATTCCACATGGTGCTTGTTGTGTTCAATGCCGATGCAATTTCTGTGTTTCATCAACACTCTGAAGGTCCACAGATTACAGAACGCATCCAGATGTGCTTCGGAAACTACTACTAGTCTTCCAGTGTACGATCAAAGCGTAGATAGTTTAAGACATTACTCTCATGGAGAAAAGTCCGCATTGTGCGTATTGTGTTCAATGCCAATGCAATTTTTGTGTTTCATCAACACTCTGAAGGTCCACAGATTACAGAATGCATCCAGATGTGCTTCGGAAACTACTACTTGTCTTCCAGTGAACGATCAAAGCGTAGACAGTTTAAGACATTACTACAATGGAGAAAAGTCTGCATGGTGCTTATTGTGTTCAATGCCGATGCAATTTCTATGTTTCATCAACACTCTGAAGGTCCACAGATTACAGACTGCCACCAGATGTGCTTCGGAAACTACTACTAGTCTTCCAGTAAACGATCAAACCATAGACAGTTTAAGACATTACTCCCATGGAGAAAACTCCACATGGTGCTTGTTGTGTTCAATGCCGATGCAATTTCTGTGTTTCATCAACACTATGAAATTCCACAGATTACATAATGCATCCAGATGTGCTTCGGAAACTACTACTAGTCTTCCAGTGTACGATCAAATCGTAGACAGTTTAAGACACTACTCCCATGGAGAAAAGTCCGCATGGTGCTTATTGTGTTCAATGCCGATGCAATTTCTGTGTTTCATCAACAATCTGAAGGTCCACAGGTTACAGAATGCCTCCAGATGTGCTTCGGAAACTACTACTAGTCTTCCAGTGTACAATCAAGGTCTAGACAGTTTAAGACATTACTCCTATGGAGAAAAGTCCGCATAGTTTTTATTGTGTTCAATGCCGATGCAGTTTCTGTGTTTCATCATCACTCTGAACGTCCACAGATTACAGAATGCCTCCAGATGTGCTTCGGGAACTACTACTAGTCTTCCAAGGGAACGATCAAAGCGTAGAAAGTTTGAGACATTACTTCCATGGAGAAAAGTCCGCATGGTGCTTATTGTGTTCAATGCCGATGCAATTTTTGTGTTTCATCACAACTCTGAAGGTCCACAGTTTACAGAATGCCTCAAGATATGCTTCCGAAGTACTACTAGTCTTCCAGTAAACGATCAAAGCATAGAAAGTTTAAGAGATTACTCCCATGGAGAAAAGACCACATGGTGCTAGTTGTGTTCAATGCCGATGCAATTTCTGTGTTTCATCAACACTCTGAAGGTCCACAGATTACAGAATGCCTTCAGATGTGCTTCGAAAAATACAACTAGTCTTCCAATGTACGATCAAAGCGTAGACAGTTTAAGACATTACTACCATGGAGAAAAGCCCGCATGGTGCCTATTGTGTTCAAAGCCGATGCAACTTTTGTGTTTCATCAACACTCTGAAGGTCCACAGATTACAGAATGCGTCGAGATGTGCTTCGGAAACTACTACTAGTCTTCCAGTGAACGATCAAAGCGTAGACAGTTTAAGGCATTACTACCATCGAGAAAAGTCCGCATGGTGTCTATTGTGTTCAATGCCGATGCAATTTCTATGTTTCATCAACACTCTGAAGGTCCACAGATTACAGAATGCCTCCAGATGTGCTTCGGAAACTACTACTAATCTTCCAGTAAACGATCAAAGCATAGACAGTTTAAGACATTACTCCCATGGAGGAAATTCCACATGGTGCTTGTTGTGTTCAATGCCGATGCAATTTCTGTGTTTCATCAACACTCTGAAGGTCCACAGATTACAGAACGCCTCCAGATGTGCTTCGGAAACTACTACTAGTCTTCCAGTGTACGATCAAAGCGTAGACAGTTTAAGACATTACTCTCATGGAGAAAAGTCCGCATGGTGCTTATTGTCTTCTATGCCGATTCAATTTCTGTGTTTCATCAACACTCTGAAGGTCCACAGATAACAGAATGCCTCCAGATGTGCTTCGGAACCTACTACTAGTCTTCCAGTGTACGATCAAAGCGTAGACAGTTTAAGACATTACTCCCATGGAGAAAAGTGCGCATGGTTCTTATTGTGTTCAATGCCGATGCAGTTTCTGTGTTTCATCAACACTCTGAAGGTCCAGAGATTACAGAATGCCTCCAGATGAGCTTCGGAAACTACTACTAGTCTTCCTGTGAACGATCAAAGCGTAGACAGTTTAAGACATTACTCCCATGGAGAAAAGTCCGCATGGTGCTTATTGTGTTCAATGCCGATTCAATTCCTGTGTTTCATCAACACTCTGAGGGTCGACAGATTTCAGAATGCCTCCAGAAGTGCTTCGGAAACAACTACTAGTCTTCCAGTGAACGATCAAAGCGTAGACACTTTAAGACATTACTCCCATGGAGAAAAGTCCCCATGGTGCTACTTGTGTTCAATGCCGATGCAATTTTTGTGTTTCATCAACACTCTGAAGGTCCACAGATTACAGAATGCCTCCAGATGTGCTTCAGAAATTACTACTAGTCTTCCAGGATACGATCAAAGTGTAGACAGTTTAAAACATTAGTCCCATGGAGAAAAGTCCCATGGTGCTTATTGTGTTCAATGCCGATGCAATTTCTTTGTTTCATCAACACTCTGAAGGTCCAAAGATTACAGAATGCCTCCAGATGTGCCTCGGAAACTACTACTAGTCTTCCAGTAAACGATGAAAGCATAGACAGTTTAAGACATTACTCCCATGGAGAAAAGTCCACATGGTGCTTGTTCTGTTCAATGCCGAGGCAATTTCTGTGTTTCATCAACACTCTGACGGTCCACAGATTACAGAATGCTCCAGATGTGCTTCGGAAACTACTACTAGTCTTCCAGTGTACGAACAAAGTGTAGACAGTTTAAGACATTACTACCATGGAGAAAAGCCCGCATGGTGCTTATTGTGTTCAATGCCGATGCAATTTTTGTGTTTCATCAACACTCTGAAGGTCCACAGATTACAGAATGCCTCCAGATGTGCTTCGGAAACTACTACTAGTCTTCCAGGGAACGATCAAAGCGTAGACAGTTTAAGACATTACTCCCATGGAGAAAAGTCCGCATGGTGCTTATTGAGTTCAATGCCGATGCAATGTTTGTGTTTCATCAACACTCTGAAGGTCCACAGATTACTGAATGCATCCAGATGTGCTTCGGAAACTACTACTAGTCTTCCAGGGAACGATCAAAGCGTAGACAGTTTAAGACATTACTCCCATGGAAAAATGTCCACATGGTGCTTATTGTGTTCAATGCCGATTCAATTTCTGTGTTTCATCACACTCTGAAGGTTCACAGATTACAGAATGCATCCAGATGTGCTTTGGAAACTACTACTAGTCTTCCAGTGTACGATCAAAGCGTAGACAGTTTAAGACACTACTCCCATGGAGAAAAGTCCGCATGGTGCTTATTGTGTTCAATGCCGATGCAATTTCTGTGTTTCATCAACAATCTGAAGGTCCACAGATTACAGAATGCCTCCAGATGTGCTTCGGAAACTACTACTAGCCTTCCAGTGTACAATCAAGGTCTAGACAGTTTAAGACATTACTCCTATGGAGACAAGTCCGCATAGTTTTTATTGTGTTCAATGCCGAAGCAGTTTTTGTGTTTCATCATCACTCTGAACGTCCACAGATTACAGAATGCCTCCAGATGTGCTTCGGGAACTACTACTAGTCTTCCAGGGAACGATCAAAGCGTAGAAAATTTGAGACATTACTTCCATGGAGAAAAGTCCGCATGGTGCTTATTGTGTTCAATGCCGATGCAATTTTTGTGTTTCATCACAACTCTGAAGGTGCACAGTTTACAGAATGCCTCAAGATGTGCTTCCGAAAGTACTACTAGTCTTCCAGTAAACGATCAAAGCATAGAAAGTTTAAGAGATTACTCCCATGGAGAAAAGACCACATGGTGCTAGTTGTGTTCAATGCCGATGCAATTTCTGTGTTTCATCAACACTCTGAAGGTCCACAGATTACAGAATGCCTTCAGATGTGCTTCAAAAAATACAACAAGTCTTCCAATGTACGATCAAAGCGTAGACAGTTTAAGACATTACTACCATGGAGAAAAGCCCGCATGGTGCCTATTGTGTTCAATGCCGATGCAACTTTTGTGTTTCATCAACACTCTGAAGGTCCACAGATTACAGAATGCATCGAGATGTGCTTCGGAAACTACTACTAGTCTTCCAGTGAACGATCAAAGCGTAGACAGTTTAAGGCATTACTACCATCGAGAAAAGTCCGCATGGTGTCTATTGTGTTCAATGCCGATGCAATTTCTATGTTTCATCAACACTCTGAAGGTCCACAGATTACAGAATGCCTCCAGATGTGCTTCGGAAACTACTACTAGTCTTCCAGTAAACGATCAAAACATAGACAGTTTAAGACATTACTCCCATGGAGAAAAGTCCCCATGGTGCTACTTGTGTTCAATGCCGATGCAATTTTTGTGTTTCATCAACACTCTGAAGGTCCACAGATTACAGAATGCCTCCAGATGTGCTTCAGAAACTACTACTAGTCTTCCAGGATACGATCAAAGTGTAGACAGTTTAAAACATTAGTCCCATGGAGAAAAGTCCCATGGTGCTTATTGTGTTCAATGCCGATGCAATTTCTTTGTTTCATCAACACTCTGAAGGTCCAAAGATTACAGAATGCCTCCAGATGTGCCTCGGAAACTACTACTAGTCTTCCAGTAAACGATGAAAGCATAGACAGTTTAAGACATTACTCCCATGGAGAAAAGTCCACATGGTGCTTGTTGTGTTCAATGCCGAGGCAATTTCTGTGTTTCATCAACACTCTGACGGTCCACAGATTACAGAATGCTCCAGATGTGCTTCGGAAACTACTACTAGTCTTCCAGTGTACGAACAAAGTGTAGACAGTTTAAGACATAACTACCATGGAGAAAAGCCCGCATGGTGCTTATTGTGTTCAATGCCGATGCAATTTTTGTGTTTCATCAACACTCTGAAGGTCCACAGATTACAGAATGCCTCCAGATGTGCTTCGGAAACTACTACTAGTCTTCCAGGGAACGATCAAAGCGTAGACAGTTTAAGACATTACTCCCATGGAGAAAAGTCCGCATGGTGCTTATTGAGTTCAATGCCGATGCAATGTTTGTGTTTCATCAACACTCTGAAGGTCCACAGATTACTGAATGCATCCAGATGTGCTTCGGAAACTACTACTAGTCTTCCAGGGAACGATCAAAGCGTAGACAGTTTAAGACATTACTCCCATGGAAAAATGTCCGCATGGTGCTTATTGTGTTCAATGCCGATTCAATTTCTGTGTTTCATCACACTCTGAAGGTTCACAGATTACAGAATGCATCCAGATGTGCTTCGGAAACTACTACTAGTCTTCCAGGGAACGGTCAAAGCGTAAACAGTTTAAGACATTACTCCCATGGAGAAAAGTAAGCATGGTGCTTATTGTGTTCAATGCCGATGCAATTTCTGTGTTTCATCAATACTCTGAAGGTCCACAGATTACAAAATGCATTCAGATGTGCTTCGGAAACTACTACTAGTCTTCGAGGGTACGATCAAAGCGTAGACCGTTTCAGACATTACTCCCATGGAGAAAAGTCCGCATTGTGCGTATTGTGTTCAATGACGATGCAATTTTTGTGTTTCATCAACACTCTGAAGGTCAACAGATTACAGAATGCATCCAGATGTGCTTCGGAAACTACTACTAGTCTTCCAGGGATCGATCAAAGCGTAGACAGTTTAAGACATTACTCCCATTTAGAAAAATCCGCATGGTGCTTATTGTGTTCAATGCCGATGCAATATCTGTGTTTTGTCAACACTCTGAAGGTCCACAGATTACAGAATGCCTCCAGATGTGCTTCGGAAACTACTGGTAGTCTTGCAGTGAACGATCACAGCGTAGACAGTTTAAGACATTACTCTCATGGAGAAAAGTCCGCATGGTGCTTATAGTGTTCAATGACGATTCAATTTCTGTGTTTCATCAACACTCTAAAGGTCCACAGATTACAGAATGCCTCCAGCTGTGCTTCAGAAACTACTACTAGTCTTCCAGTGTACGATCAAAGCGTAGACAGTTTAAGACACTACTCCCATGGAGAAAAGTCCGCATGGTGCTTATTGTGTTCGATGCCGATGCAATTTCTGTGTTTCATTAACAATCTGAAGGTCCACAGATTACAGAATACCTCCAGATGTGCTTCGGAAACTACTACTAGTCTTCCAGTGTACAATCAAGGTCTAGACAGTTTAAGACATTACTCCTATGGAGAAAAGTCCGCATAGTGTTTATTGTATTCAATGCCGATGCAGTTTTTGTGTTTCATTAACACTCTGAACGTCCACTGATTACAGAATGCCTATAGATGTGCTTCGATAACTACTACTAGTCTTCCAGGGAACGATCAAAGCGTAGACAGTTTGAGACATTACTTCCATGGAGAAAAGTCCACATGGTGTTTATTGTGTTCAATGCCGATGCAATTTTTGTGTTTCATCAACACTCTGAAGGTCCACAGATTACAGAATGCATCCAGATATGCTTCGGAAACTAATACTAGTCTTCCAGGGAACGATCAAAGCGTAGAGAGTTTAAGACATTATTCGCATGGAGAAAAGTCCACATGGTGCTTATTGTGTTCAATGCCGATGCAATTTCTGTGTTTCATCAACACTCTGAAGGTCCACAGAATACAGAATGCATCCAGATGTGCTTCAGAAACTGCTACTAGTCTTCCAGGAAACGATCAAAGCGTAGGCAGTTTAAGACATAACTCCCATGGAGAAAAGTCCACATGGTGCTTATTGTGTTCAATGTCGATGCAATTTCGGTGTTTCATCAACACTTTGAAGGTCCACAGAATACAGAATGCATCCAGATGTGCTTCAGAAACTACTACTAGTCTTCCAGAAAACGATCAAAGTGTAGACAGTTTAAGACATTACTCCCACGGAGAAAAGTCCGCATGGTGCTTATTATGTTCAATGCCGATTCAATTTCTGTGTTTCATCACACTCTGAAGGTTCACAGATTACAGAATGCATCCAGATGTGTCTCGGAATCTATTACTAGTCTTCCAGAAAACGATCAAAGTGTAGACAGTTTAAGACATTACTCCCACGGAGAAAAGTCCGCATGGTGCTTATTATGTTCAATGCCGATTCAATTTCTGTGTTTCATCAACACTCTGAAGGTCCACAGATTACAGAATGCATCCAGATGTGCTTCGGAAACTACTACTAGTCTTCCAGTTAACGATCAAAGTGTAGACAGTTTAAAACATTACTCCCATGGAGGAAAGGCCCATGGTGCTTATTGTGTTCAATGCCGATGCAATTTCATTGTTTCATCAACACTCTGAAGGTCCACAGGTTACAGAATGCCTCCAGATGTTCTTCGGAAACTACTACTAGTCTTATAGTAAACGATGAAAGCATAGACAGTTTAAGACATTACTCCCATGGAGAAAAGTCCACATGGTGCTTGTTGTGTTCAATGCCGATGCAATTTCTGTGTTTCATCAACACTCTGAAGGTCCACAGATTACAGAATGCCTCCAGATGTGATTCTAAAACTACTACTAGTCTTCCAGTGTACGATCAAAGTGTAGACAGTTAAAGACATTACTACCATGGAGAAAAGTTCGCACGGTGCTTATTGTGTTCAATGCCGATGCAATTTTTGTGTTTCATCAACACTCTGAAGGTCCACAGATTACAGAATGCCTCCAGATGTGCTTCGGAAACTACTACTAGTCTTAGAGGGAACGATCAAAGCATAGACAGTTTAAGGCATTACTACTATGGAGAAAAGTCCGCATGGTGTCTATTGTGTTCAATGCCGATGCAATTTCTATGTTTCATCAACACTCTGAAGGTCCACAGATTACAGAATGCCTCCAGATGTGCTTCGGAAACTACTACTAGTCTTCCAGTAAACGATCAAAGCATAGACAGTTTAAGACATTACTCCCATGGAGAAAATTCCACACGGTGCTTGTTGTGTTCAATGCCGATGCAATTTCTGTGTTTCATCAACACTCTGAAGGTCCACAGATTACAGAACACCTCCAGATGTGCTTCGGAAACTACTACTAGTCTTCCAGTGTACGATCAAAGCGTAGATAGTTTAAGACATTACTCTCATGGTGAAAAGTCCGCATGGTGCTTATTGTCTTCTATGCCGATTCAATTTCTGTGTTTCATCAACACTCTGAAGGTCCACAGATAACAGAATGCATCCAAATGTGCTTCGGAAACTACTACTAGTCTTCCAGTGTACGATCAAAGCGTAGACAGTTTAAGACATTACTCCCATGGAGAAAAGTCCGCATGGTTCTTATTGTGTTCAATGCCGATGCAATTTCTGTGTTTCATCAACACTCTGAAGGTCCAGAGATTACAGAATGCCTCCAGATGAGCTTCGGAAACTACTACTAGTCTTCCTGTGAACGATCAAAGCGTAGACAGTTTAAGACATTACTCCTATGGAGAAAAGTCCGCATGGTGCTTATTGTGTTCAATGCCGATTCAATTCCTGTGTTTCATCAACACTCTGAGGGTCGACAGATTTCAGAATGCCTCCAGAAGTGCTTCGGAAACAACTACTAGTCTTCCAGTGAACGATCAAAGCGTAGACACTTTAAGACATTACTCCCATGGAGAAAAGTCCCTATGGTGCTACTTGTGTTCAATGCCGATGCAATTTTTGTGTTTCATCAACACTCTGAAGGTCCACAGATTACAGAATGCCTCCAGATGTGCTTCAGAAACTACTACTAGTCTTCCAGGATACGATCAAAGCGTAGGCAGTTTAAGACATTACTTCCATGGAGAAAAGTCCGCGTGGTGCTTATTGTGTTCAATGCCGATGAATTTTTGTGTTTCATCAACACTCTGTAGGTCCACAGATTACAGAATGCATCCAGATGTGCTTCGGAAACTACTACTAGTCTTCCAGTTAACGATCAAAGTGTAGACAGTTTAAAACATTACTCCCATGGAGAAAAGACCCATGGTGCTTATTGTGTTCAATGCCGATGCAATTTCTTTGTTTCATCAACACTCTGAAGGTCCAAAGATTACAGAATGCCTCCAGATGTGCCTCGGAAACTACTACTAGTCTTCCAGTAAACGATGAAAACATAGACAGTTTAAGACATTACCCCCATGGAGAAAAGTCCACATGGTGCTTGTTGTGTTCAATGCCGATGCAATTTCTGTGTTTCATCAACACTCTGACGGTCCACAGATTACAGAATGCTCCAGATGTGCTTCGGAAACTACTACTAGTCTTACAGTGTACGAACAAAGTGTAGACAGTTTAAGACATTACTACCATGGAGAAAAGCCCGCATGGTGCTTATTGTGTTCAATGCCGATGCAATTTTTGTGTTTCATCAACACTCTGAAGGTCCACAGATTACAGAATGCCTCCAGATGTGCTTCGGAAACTACTACTAGTCTTCCAGGGAACGATCAAAGCGTAGACAGTTTAAGACATTACTCCCATGGAGAAAAGTCGGCATGGTGCTTATTGAGTTCAATGCCGATGCAATTTTTGTGTTTCATCAACACTCTGAAGGTCCACAGATTACTGAATGCATCCAGATGTGCTTCGGAAACTACTACTAGTCTTCCAGGGAACGATCAAAGCGTAGACAGTTTAAGACATTACTCCCATGGAAAAAAGTCCGCATGGTGCTTATTGTGTTCAATGCCGATTCAATTTCTGTGTTTCATCACACTCTGAAGGTTCACAGATTACAGAATGCATCCAGATGTGCTTTGGAAACTACTACTAGTCTTCCAGGGAACGGTCAAAGCGTAAACAGTTTAAGACATTACTCCCATGGAGAAAAGTAAGCATGGTACTTATTGTGTTCAATGCCGATGCAATTTCTGTGTTTCATCAACACTCTGAAGGTCCACAGATTACAAAATGCATCCAGATGTGCTTCGGAAACTACTACTAGTCTTCGAGGGTCCGATCAAAGCGTAGACCGTTTAAGACATTACTCCCATGGAGAAAAGTCCGCATTGTGCGTATTGTGTTCAATGCCGATGCAATTTTTGTGTTTCATCAACACTCTGAAGGTCCACAGATTACAGAATGCATCCAGATGTGCTTCGGAAACTACTACTAGTCTTCCAGGGAACGATCAAAGCGTAGACAGTTTAAGACATTACTCCCATTCAGAAAAATCCGCATGGTGCTTATTGTGTTCAATGCCGATGCAATATCTGTGTTTTATCAACACTCTGAAGGTCCACAGATTACAGAATGCCTCCAGATGTGCTTCGGAAACTACTGGCAGTCTTGCAGTGAACGATCACAGCGTAGACAGTTTAAGACATTACTCTCATGGAGAAAAGTCCGCATGGTGCTTATAGTGTTCAATGACGATTCAATTTCTGTGTTTCATCAACACTCTAAAGGTCCACAGATTACAGAATGCCTCCAGCTGTGCTTCGGAAACTACTACTAGTCTTCCAGTGTACGATCAAAGCGTAGACAGTTTAAGACACTACTACCATGGAGAAAAGTAGGCACGGTGCTTATTGTGTTCAATGCCGATGCAATTTCTGTGTTTCATCAACAATCTGAAGGTCCACAGATTACAGAATGCCTCCAGATGTGCTTCGGAAACTACTACTAGTCTTCCAGTGTACAATCAAGGTCTACACAGTTTAAGACATTACTCCTATGGAGAAAAGTCCGCATAGTGTTTATTGTGTTCAATGCCGATGCAGTTTTTGTGTTTCATTAACACTCTGATCGTCCACAGATTACAGAATGCCTCCAGATGTGCTTCGATAACTACTACTAGTCTTCCAGGGAACGATCAAAGCGTAGACAGTTTGAGACATTACTTCCATGGAGAGAAGTCCACATGGTGCTTATTGTGTTCAATGCCAATGCAATTTTTGTGTTTCATCAACACTCTGAAGGTCCACAGAATACAGAATGCATCCAGATGTGCTTCAGAAACTACTACTAGTCTTCCAGGAAACGATCAAAGCGTAGGCAGTTTAAGACATAACTCTCATGGAGAAAAGTCCACATGGTGCTTATTGTGTTCAATGTCGATGCAATTTCGGTGTTTCATCAACACTTTGAAGGTCCACAGAATACAGAATGCATCCAGATGTGCTTCAGAAACTACTACTAGTCTTCCAGAAAACGATCAAAGTGTAGACAGTTTAAGACATTACTCCCACGGAGAAAAGTCCGCATGGTGCTTATTATGTTCAATGCCGATTCAATTTCTGGGTTTCATCACACTCTGAAGGTTCACAGATTACAGAATGCATCCAGATGTGTCTCGGAATCAATTACTAGTCTTCCAGGGAACGATCAAAGCGTAGACAGTTGAAGACAATACTCCCATGGAGAAAAGTCCGCATGGTGCTTATTGTGTTCAATGACGAAGCAATTTCTGTGTTTCATCAACACTCTGAAGGTCCACAGATTACAGAATGCATCCAGATGTGCTTCGGAAACTACTACTAGTCTTCCAGTTAACGATCAAAGTGTAGACAGTTTAAAACATTACTCCCATGGAGGAAAGGCCCATGGTGCTTATTGTGTTCAATGCCGATGCAATTTCATTGTTTCATCAACACTCTGAAGGTCCACAGATTACAGAATGCCTCCAGATGTGCTTCGGAAACTACTACTAGTCTTATAGAAAACGATGAAAGCATAGACAGTTTAAGACATTACTCCCATGGAGAAAAGTCCACATGGTGCTTGTTGTGTTCAATGCCGATGCAATTTCTGTGTTTCATCAACACTCTGAGGGTCCACAGATTACAGAATGCCTCCAGATGTGATTCGAAAACTACTACTAGTCTTCCAGTGTACGATCAAAGTGTAGACAGTTAAAGACATTACTACCATGGAGAAAAGTTCGCATGGTGCTTATTGTGTTCAATGCCGATGCAATTTTTGTGTTTCATCAACACTCTGAAGGTCCACAGATTACAGAATGCCTCCAGATGTGCTTCGGAAACTACTACTAGTCTTAGAGGGAACGATCAAAGCGTAGACAGTTTAAGACATTACTCCCATGGAGAAAAGTCTGCATTGTGCTTATTGTGTACAATGCCGATGCAATTTTTGTGTTTCATCAACACTCTGAAGGTCCACAGATTACAGAATGCATCCAGATGTGCTGCGGAAACTACTACTAGTCTTCCAGGAAACGATCAATTCGTAGGCAGTTTAAGACATAACTCCCATGGAGAAAAGTCCACATGGTGCTTATTGTGTTCAATGTCGATGCAATTTCAGTGTTTCATCAACACTCTGAAGGTCCACAGAATACTGAATGCATCCAGATGTGCTTCAGAAACTACTACTAGTCTTCCAGAAAACGATCAAAGTGTAGACAGTTTAAGACATTACTCCCACGGAGAAAAGTCCGCATGGTGCTTATTGTGTTCAATGCCGATTCAATTTCTGTGTTTCATCACACTCTGAAGGTTCACAGATTACAGAATGCATCCAGATGTGCCTCGGAATCTACTACTAGTCTTCCAGGGAACGATCAAAGCGTAGACAGTTGAAGACATTACTCCCATGGAGAAAAGTCCGCATGGTGCTTATTGTGTTCAATGACGAAGCAATTTCTGTGTTTCATCAACACTCTGAAGGTCCACAGATTACAGAATGCATCCAGATGTGCTTCGGAAACTACTACTAGTCTTCCAGTTAACGATCAAAGTGTAGACAGTTTAAAACATTACTCCCATGGAGGAAAGGCCCATGGTGCTTATTGTGTTCAATGCCGATGCAATTTCATTGTTTCATCAACACTCTGAAGGTCCACAGATTGCATAATGCCTCCAGATGTGCTTCGGAAACTACTACTAGTCTTATAGTAAACGAGGAAAGCATAGACAGTTTAAGACATTACTCCCATGGAGAAAAGTCCACATGGTGCTTGTTGTGTTCAATGCCGATGCAATTTCTGTGTTTCATCAACACTCTGAAGGTCCACAGATTACAGAATGCCTCCAGATGTGCTTCGAAAACTACTACTAGTCTTCCAGTGTACGATCAAAGTGTAGACAGTTAAAGACATTACTACCATGGAGAAAAGTTCGCATGGTGCTTATTGTATTCAATGCCGATGCAATTTTTGTCTTTCATCAACACTCTGAAGGTCCACAGATTACAGAATGCCTCCAGATGTGCTTCGGTAACTACTACTAGTCTTCGAGGGTACGATCAAAGCGTAGTCCGTTTAAGACATTACTCCCATGGAGAAAAGTCCGCATTGTGCGTATTGTGTTCAATGCCGATGCAATTTTTGTGTTTCATCAACACTCTGAAGGTCCACAGATTACAGAATGCATCCAGATGTGCTTCGGAAACTACTACTAGTCTTCTAGTGAACGATCAAAGCGTAGACCGTTTAAGACATTACTACAATGGAATAAAGTCCGCATGGTACTTATTGTGTTTAATGCCGATGCAATTTCTATGTTTCATCAACACTCTGAAGGTCCACAGATTACAGACTGCCACCAGATGTGCTTCGGAAACTACTACTAGTCTTCCAGTAAACGATCAAACCATAGACAGTTTAAGACATTACTCCCATGGAGAAAACTCCACATGGTGCTTGTTGTGTTCAATGCCGATGCAATTTCTGTGTTTCATCAACACTATGATGGTCCACAGATTACATAATGCATCCAGATGTGCTTCGGAAACTACTACTAGTCTTCCAGTGAACGATCAAAGTGTAGACAGTTTAAGACATTACTCCCACGGAGAAAAGTCCGCATGGTGCTTATTGTGTTCAATGCCGATTCAATTTCTCTGTTTCATCACACTCTGAAGGTTCACAGATTACAGAATGCATCCAGATGTGCCTCGGAATCTACTACTAGTCTTCCAGGGAACGATCAAAGCGTAGACAGTTGAAGACATTACTCCCATGGAGAAAAGTCCGCATGGTGCTTATTGTGTTCAATGACGAAGCAATTTCTGTGTTTCATCAACACTCTGAAGGTCCACATATTACAGAATGCATCCAGATGTGCTTCGGAAACTACTACTAGTCTTTCAGTAAACGATCAAAGTGTAGACAATTTAAAACATTACTCTAATGGAGGAAAGGCTAATGGTGCTTATTGTGTTCAATGCCGATGCAATTTCATTGTTTCATCAACACTCTGAAGGTCCACAGATTACAGAATGCCTCCAGATGTGCTTCGGAAACTACTACTAGTCTTATAGTAAACGATGAAAGCATAGACAGTTTAAGACATTACTCCCATGGAGAAAAGTCCACATGGTGCTTGTTGTGTTCAATGCCGATGCAATTTCTGTGTTTCATCAACACTCTGCCACACACCGTCAGGTGGCTTGCGGAGTACGGATGTAGATGTAGATGTAGAAGGTCTACAGATTACAGAATGATTCCAGATGTGCTTCGAAAACTACTACTAGTCTTCCAGTGTACGATCAAAGTGTAGACAGTTAAAGACATTACTACCATGGAGAAAAGCCCGCATGGTGCATATTGTGTTCAATGCCGATGCAATTTTTGTGTTTCATCAACACTCTGAAGGTCCACAGATTACAGAATGACTCCAGATGTGCTTCGGAAACTACTACTAGTCTTACAGGGAACGATCAAAGCGTAGACAGTTTAAGACATTACTCCCATGGAGAAAAGTCCGCATTGGGCTTATTGTGTACAATGCCGATGCAATTTTTGTGTTTTATCAACACTCTGAAGGTCCACAGATTACAGAATGCATATAGATGTGCTTCGGAAACTACTACTAGTCTTCCAGGGAACGATCAAAGCGTAGACAGTTTAAGACATTACTACCATGGAGAAAAGTCCGCATGGTCCTTATTGTTTTCAATGCCGATGCAATTTCTATGTTTCATCAACACTCCGAAGGTCCACAGATTACAGAATGCCACCAGATGTGCTTCGGAAACTACTACTAGTCTTCCAGTAAACGATCAAAGCATAGACAGTTTAAGAAATTACTCCCATGGAGAAAACTCCACATCGTGCTTGTTGTGTTCAATGCCGATGCAATTTCAGTGTTTCAGCAACACTATGAAGGTCCACAGATTACAGAATGCATCCAGATGTGCTTCGGAAACTACTACTAGTCTTCCAGTGAACGATCAAAGCGTAGAGAATTTAAGACATTACTCCCATGGAGAAAAGTCAGCATGGTGCTTATTGTGTTCAATGCCGAAGCAATTTCTGTGTTTCATCAACACTCTGAAGGTTCACAGATTACAAAATGCATCCAGATGTGCTTCGGAAACTACTACTAGTCTTCCAGTGAACGATAAATGTGTAGATAGTTTAAGACATTACTCCCATTGAGAAAAGTCCGCATGGTGGTTATTGTGTTGAATGCCGATGCAATTTCTGTGTTTTATCAACACTCTGAAGGTCGACAGATTACAGAATGCATCCAGATGTGCTTCGGAAACTACTACAAGTCTTCCAGTGAACGATCAAAGCGTAGACAGTTTGAGACATTACTCCCATTGAGAAAAGTCCGCATGGTGCTTATTGTGTTCAAAGCCGATGTACTTTTTGTGTTTCATCAACACTCTGAAGGTCCACAGATTACAGAATACATCCAGATGTGCTTCGGAAACTACTACTAGTCTTCCAGGGAACGATCAAAGCGAAGACAGTTTAAGACATTACTCCCATTCAGAAAAATCCGCATGGTGCTTATTGTGTTCAATGCCGATGCAATATCTGTGTTTCATCAACACTCTGAAGGTCCACAGATTACAGAATGCCTCCAGATGTGCTTCGGAAACTACTGGTAGTCTTGCAGTGAACGATCACAGCGTAGACAGTTTAAGACATTACTCTCATGGAGAAAAGTCCGCATGGTGCTTATAGTGTTCAATGACGATTCAATTTCTGTGTTTCATCAACACTCTAAAAGTCCACAGATTACAGAATGCCTCCAGATGTGCTTCGGAAACTACTACTAGTCTTCCAGTGTACGATCAAAGCGTAGACAGTTTAAGACACTACTCCCATGGAGAAAAGTCCGCATGGTGCTTATTGTGATCAATGCCGATGCAATTTCTGTGTTTCATCAACAATCTGAAGGTCCACAGATTACAGAATGCCTCCAGATGTGCTTCGGAAACTACTACTAGTCTTCCAGTGTACAATCAAGGTCTAGACAGTTTAAGACTTTACTCCTATGGAGAAAAGTCCGCATAGTGTTTATTGTGTTCAATGCCGATGCAGTTTTTGTGTTTCATTAACACCCTGAACGTCCACAGATTACAGAATGCCTCCAGATGTGCTTCGATAACTACTACTAGTCTTCCAGGGAACGATCAAAGCGTAGAGAGTTTGAGACATTACTTCCATGGAGAAAAGTCCGCATGGTGCTTATTGTGTTCAATGCCGATGCAATTTTTATGTTTCATGAACACTCTGAAGGTCCACAGATTACAGAATGCATCCAGATATGCTTCGGAAACTAATACTAGTCTTCCAGGGAACGATCAAAGCGTAGACAGTTTAAGACATAACTCCCATGGAGAAAAGTCCACATGGTGCTTATTGTGTTCAATGTCGATGCAATTTCGGTGTTTCATCAACACTCTGAAGGTCCACAGAATACAGAATGCATCCAGATGTGCTTCAGAAACTACTACTAGTCTTCCAGAAAACGATCAAAGTGTAGACAGTTTAAAACATTACTCCCACGGAGAAAAGTCCGCATGGTGCTTATTGTGTTCAATGCCGATTCAATTTCTCTGTTTCATCACACTCTGAAGGTTCACAGATTACAGAATGCATCCAGATGTGCCTCGGAAACTACTACTAGTCTTCCAGGGAACGATCAAAGCGTAGACAGTTGAAGACATTACTCCCATGGAGAAAAGTCCGCATGGTGCTTATTGTGTTCAATGTCGAAGCAATTTCTGTGTTTCATCAACACTCTGAAGGTCCACAGATTACAGAATGCATCCAGATATGCTTCGGAAACTACTACTAGTCTTCCAGGGAACGATCAAAGCGTAGAGAGTTTAAGACATTACTCCCATGGAGAAAAGTCAGCATGGTGCTTATTGTGTTCAATGCCGAAGCAATTTCTGTGTTTCATCAACACTCTGAAGGTCCACAGATTACAAAATGCATCCAGATGTGCTTCGGAAACTACTACTAGTCTTCGAGGGTACGATCCAAGCGTAGACAGTTTAAGACATTACTCCCATGGACAAAAATCCGCATTGTGCGTATTGTGTTCAATGCCGATGCAATTTTTGTGTTTCATCAACACTCTGAAGGTCCACAGTTTACAGAATGCATCCAGATGTGCTTCGGAAACTACTACTAGTCTTCCAGTGAACGATCAATTTGTAGATAGTTTAAGACATTACTCCCGTGGAGAAAAGTCCGCATGGTGCTTATTGTGTTCAATGAAGATGCAATTTCTGTGTTTCATCAACACTATGAAGGTCCACAGATTACATAATGCATCCAGATGTGCTTCGGAAACTACTACTAGTCTTCCAGTGAACGATCAATGTGTAGATAGTTTAAGACATTACTCCCATGGAGAAAAGTCCGCATGGTGCTTATTGTGTTGAATGCCGATGCAATTTCTGTGTTTTATCAACACTCTGAAGGTCGACAGATTACAGAATGCATCCTGATGTGCTTCGGAAACTACTACTAGTCTTCCAGTGAACGATCAAATCGTAGACAGTTTGAGACATTACTCCCATTGAGAAAAGTCCGCATGGTGCTTATTGTGTTCAAAGCCGATGTAATTTTTGTGTTTCATCAACACTCTGAAGGTCCACAGATTACAGAATGCATCCAGATGTGCTTCGGAAACTACTACTAGTCTTCCAGGGAACGATCAAAGCGTAGACAGTTTAAGACATTACTCCCATTCAGAAAAATCCGCATGGTGCTTATTGTGTTCAATGCCGATGCAATATCTGTGTTTTATCAACACTCTGAAGGTCCACAGATTACAGAATGCCTCCAGATGTGCTTCGGAAACTACTGGTAGTCTTGCAGTGAACGATCACAGCGTAGACAGTTTAAGACATTACTCTCATGGAGAAAAGTCCGCATGGTGCTTATAGTGTTCAATGACGATTCAATTTCTGTGTTTCATCAACACTCTAAAGGTCCACAGATTACAGAATGCCTCCAGATGTCGTTCGGAAACTACTACTAGTCTTCCAGTTTACGATCAAAGCGTAGACAGTTTAAGACACTACTAATCCCATGTAGAAATGTCCGCATGGTGCTTATTGTGTTCAATGCCGATGCAATTTCTGTGTTTCATCAACACTCCGCCACACACCGTCAGGTGGCTTGCGGAGTACGGATGTAGATGTAGATGTAGAAGGTCTACAGATTACAGAATGATTTTAGATGTGCTTCGAAAACTACTACTAGTCTTCCAGTGTACGATCAAAGTCTAGACTGTTAAAGACATTACTACCATGGAGAAAAGCCCGCATGGTGCATATTGTGTTCAATGCCGATGCAATTTTTGTGTTTCATCAACACTCTGAAGGTCCACAGATTACAGAATGTCTCCAGATGTGCTTTGGAAACTACTACTAGTCTTACAGGGAACGATCAAAGCGTAGACAGTTTAAGACATTACTCCCATGGAGAAAAGTCCGCATTGGGCTTATTGTGTACAATGCCGATCCAATTTTAGTGTTTCATCAACACTCTGAAGGTCCACAGATTACAGAATGCATGTAGATGTGCTTCGGAAACTACTACTAGTCTTCCAGGGAACGATCAAAGCGTAGACAGTTTAAGACATTACTACCATGGAGAAAAGTCCGCATGGTCCTTATTGTTTTCAATGCCGATGCAATTTCTATGTTTCATCAACACTCCGAAGGTCCACAGATTACAGAATGCCACCAGATGTGCTTCGGAAACTACTACTAGTCTTCCAGTAAACGATCAAAGCATAGACAGTTTAAGACACTACTCCCATGGAGAAAAGGCCGCATGGTGCTTATTGTGTTCAATGCCGATGCAAATTCAGTGTTTCATCAACAATCTGAAGGACCACAGATTACAGAATGCCTCCAGATGTGCCTCGGAAACTATTACTAGTCTTCCAGTGTACGATCAAAGCGTAGACAGTTTAAGACACTACTCCCATGGAGAAAAGGCCGCATGGTGCTTATTGTGTTGAATGCCGATGCAAATTCAGTGTTTCATCAACAATCTGAAGGACCACAGATTTCAGAATGCCTCCAGATGTGCTTCAGAAACTACTACTAGTCTTCGAGTGAACGATCAAAGCGTAGACAGTTTGAGACATTACTTCCATGGAGAAAAGTCCGCATGGTGCTTATTGTGTTCAATGCCGATGCAATTTTTGTGTTTCATCAACACTCTGAAGGTCCACGGATTACAGAATGCATGCAGATATGCTTCGGAAACTACTACTAGGCTTCCAGGGAACGATCAAAGCGTAGAGAGTTTAAGACATTACTCCCACGGAGAAAAGTCCACATGGTGTTTATTGTGTTCAATGCCGATGCAATTTCTGTGTTTCATCAACACTCTGAAGGTCCACAATCTACAGAATGCACCCAGATATGTTTCGGAAACTACTACTAGTCATCCAGGGAACGATCAAAGCGTAGAGAGTTTAAGACATTACTCCCATGGAGAAAAGTCAGCATGGTGCTTATTGTGTTCAATGCCGAAGCAATTTCTGTGTTTCATCAACACTCTGAAGGTTCACAGATTACAAAATGCATCCAGATGTGCTTCGGAAACTACTACTAGTCTTCGAGGGTACGATCAAAGCGTAGACAGTTTAAGACATTACTACCATGGACAAAAATCCGCATTGTGCGTATTGTGTTCAATGCCGATGCAATTTTTGTGTTTCATCAACACTCTGAAGGTCCACAGATTACAGAATGCATCCAGATGTGCTTCGGAAACTACTACTAGTCTTCCAGTGAACGATCAATGTGTAGATAGTTTAAGACATTACTCCCATGGAGAAAAGTCCGCATGGTGCTTATTGTGTTCAATGCCGATGCAATTTCTGTGTTCATCAACACTATGAAGGTCCACAGATTACATAATGCATCCAGATGTGCTTCGGAAACTACTACTAGTCTTAAAGTGAACGATAAATGTGTAGATAGTTTAAGACATTACTCCCATGGAGAAAAGTCCGCATGGTGCTTATTGTGTTGAATGCCGATGCAATTTCTGTGTTTTATCAACACTCTGAAGGTCGACAGATTACAGAATGCATCCAGATGTGCTTCGGAAACTACTACAAGTCTTCCAGTGAACGATCAAAGCGCAGACAGTTTGAGACATTACTCCCATTGAGAAAAGTCCGCATGGAGCTTATTGTGTTCAAAGCCGATGTAATTTTTGTGTTTCATCAACACTCTGAAGGTCCACAGATTACAGAATACATCCAGATGTGCTTCGGAAACTACTACTAGTCTTCCAGGGAACGATCAAAGCGTAGACAGTTTAAGACATTACTCCCATTCAGAAAGATCCGCATGCTGCTTATTGTGTTCAATGCCGATGCAATATCAGTGTTTCATCAACACTCTGAAGGTCCACAGATTACAGAATGCCTCCAGATGTGCTTCGGAAACTACTGGTAGTCTTGCAGTGAACGATCACAGCGTAGACAGTTTAAGACATTACTCTCATGGAGAAAAGTCCGCATGGTGCTAATAGTGTTCAATGACGACTCAATTTCTGTGTTTCATCAACACTCTAAAGGTCCACAGATTACAGAATGCCTCCAGATGTGCTTCGGAAACTACTACTAGTCTTCCAGTGTACGATCAAAGCGTAGACAGTTTAAGACACTACTCCCATGGAGAAAAGTCCGCATGGTGCTTATTGTGATCAATGCCGATGCAATTTCTGTGTTTCATCAACAATCTGAAGGTCCACAGATTACAGAATGCCTCCAGATGTGCTTCGGAAACTACTACTAGTCTTCCAGTGTACAATCAAGGTCTAGACAGTTTAAGACTTTACTCCTATGGAGAAAAGTCCGCATAGTGTATATTGTGTTCAATGCCGATGCAGTTTTTGTGTTTCATTAACACTCTGAACGTCCACAGATTACAGAATGCCTCCAGATGTGCTTCGATAACTACTACTAGTCTTCCAGGGAACGATCAAAGCGTAGAGAGTTTGAGACATTACTTCCGTGGAGAAAAGTCCGCATGGTGCTTATTGTGTTCAATGCCGATGCAATTTTTGTGTTTCATCAACACTCTGAAGGTCCACAGATTACAGAATGCATCCAGATATGCTTCGGAAACTAATACTAGTCTTCCAGGGAACGATCAAAGCGTAGACAGTTTAAGACATAACTCCCATGGAGAAAAGTCCACATGGTGCTTATTGTGTTCAATGTCGATGCAATTTCGGTGTTTCATCAACACTCTGAAGGTCCACAGAATACAGAATGCATCCAGATGTGCTTCAGATACTACTACTAGTCTTCCAGAAAACGATCAAAGTGTAGACAGTTTAAAACATTACTCCCACGGAGAAAAGTCCTCATGGTGCTTATTGTGTTCAATGCCGATTCAATTTCTCTGTTTCATCACACTCTGAAGGTTCACAGATTACAGAATGCATCCAGATGTGCCTCGGAAACTACTACTAGTCTTCCAGGGAACGATCAAAGCGTACACAGTTGAAGACATTACTCCCATGGAGAAAAGTCCGCATGGTGCTTATTGTGTTCAATGACGAAGCAATTTCTGTGTTTCATCAACACTCTGAAGGTCCACAGATTACAGAATGCATCCAGATATGCTTCGGAAACTACTACTAGTCTTCCAGGGAACGATCAAAGCGTAGAGAGTTTAAGACATTACTCCCATGGAGAAAAGTCAGCATGGTGCTTATTGTGTTCAATGCCGAAGCAATTTCTGTGTTTCATCAACACTCTGAAGGTCCACAGATTACAAAATGCATCCAGATGTGCTTCGGAAACTACTACTAGTCTTCGAGGGTACGATCCAAGCGTAGACAGTTTAAGACATTACTCCCATGAACAAAAATCCGCATTGTGCGTATTGTGTTCAATGCCGATGCAATTTTTGTGTTTCATCAACACTCTGAAGGTCCACAGATTACGGAATGCATCCAGATATGCTTCAGAAACTACTACTAGTCTTCCAGAAAACGATCAAAGTGTAGACAGTTTAAAACATTACTCCCACGGAGAAAAGTAAGCATGGTGCTTATTGTGTTCAATGCCGATTCAATTTCTCTGTTTCATCACACTCTGAAGGTTCACAGATTACAGAATGCATCCAGATGTGCCTCGGAATCTACTACTAGTCTTCCAGGGAACGATCAAAGCGTAGACAGTTGAAGACGTTACTCCCATGGAGAAATGTCCGCATGGTGCTTATTGTGTTCAATGACGAAGCAATATCTGTGTTTCATCAACACTCTGAAGGTACACAGATTACAGAATGCATCCAGATGTGCTTCGGAAACTACTACTAGTCTTCCAGTTAACGATCAAAGTGTAGACAGTTTAAAACATTACTCCCATGGAGGAAAGGCCCATGGTGCTTATTGTGTTCAATGCCGATGCAATTTCATTGTTTCATCAACACTCTGAAGGTCCACAGATTACAGAATGCCTCCAGATGTGCTTCGGAAACTACTGCTAGGCTTATAGTAAACGATTAAAGCATAGACAGTTTAAGACGTTACTCCCATGGAGAAAAGTCCACATGGTGCTTGTTGTGTTCAATGCCGATGCAATTTCTGTGTTTCATCAACACTCCGCCACACACCGTCAGGTGGCTTGCGGAGTACGGATGAAGATGTAGATGTAGAAGGTTCACAGATTACAGAATGCCTCCAGATGTGCTTCGAAAACTACTACTAGTCTTCCAGGGAACGATCAAAGTGTAGACAGTTTAAGACATTACTCCCATGGAGAAAAGTCCGCATGGTGCTTATTGTGTACAATGCCGATGCAATTTTTGTGTTTCATCAACACTATGAAGGTCCACAGATTACAGAATGCATCCAGATGTGCTTCGGAAACTACTACTAGTCTTCCAGGGAACGATCAAAGCTTAGACAGTTTAAGACATTACTACCATGGAGAAAAGTCCGCATTGTGCTTATTGTGTACAATGCCGATGCAATTTTTGTGTTTCATTAACACTCTGAAGGTCCACAGATTACAGAATGCAACCAGATGTGCTTCGGAAACTACTACTAGTCTTCGAGGGAACGATCAAAGCGTAGACAGTTTGAGACATTACTTCCATGAAGAAAATTCCGCATGGTGCTTATTGTGTTCAATGCCGATGCAATTTTTGTGTTTCATCAACACTCTGAAGGTCCACAGATTACACAATGCATGCAGATATGCTTCGGAAACCACTACTAGTCTTCCAGGGAACGATCAAAGCGTAGAGAGTTTAAGACATTACTCCCATGGAGAAAAGTCCACATGGTGTTTATTGTGTTCAATGCCGATGCAATTTCTGTGTTTCATCAACACTCTGAAGGTCCACAGATTACAGAATGCATCCAGATATGCTTCGGAAACTACTACTAGTCTTCCAGGGAACGATCAAAGCGTAGAGAGTTTAAGACATTACTCCCATGGAGAAAAGTCAGCATGGTGCTTATTGTGTTCAATGCCGAAGCAATTTCTGTGTTTCATCAACACTCTGAAGGTCCACAGATTATAAAATGCATCCAGATGTGCTTCGGTAACTACTACTAGTCTTCGAGGGTACGATCAAAGCGTAGACAGTTTAAGACATTACTCCCATGGACAAAAATCCGCATTGTGCGTATTGTGTTCTTTGCCGATGCAATTTTTGTGTTTCATCAACACTCTGAAGGTCCACAGATTACAGAATGCATCCAGATGTGCTTCGGAAACTACTACTAGTCTTCCAGTGAACGATCAAAACGTAGACAGTTTAAGACATCACTACAATGGAGAAAAGTCCGCATGGTGCTTATTGTGTTCAATGCCGATGCAATTTCTATCTTTCATCAACACTCTGAAGGTCCACAGATTACAGACTGCCACCAGATGTGCTTCGGAAACTACTACTAGTCTTCCAGTAAACGATCAAACCATAGATAGTTTAAGACATTACTCCCATGGAGAAAACTCCACATGGTGCTTGTTGTGTTCAATGCCGATGCAATTTCTGTGTTTCATTAACACTCTAAAGGTCCACAGATTACATAATGCCTCCAGATGTGCTTCGGAAACTATTACTTGTCCTCCAGTGTACGATCAAAGCGTAGACAGTTTAAGACACTACTCCCATGGAGAAAAGTCCGCATGGTGCTTATTGTGTTCAATGCCGATGCAATTTCTGTGTTTCATCAACAATCTGAAGGTCAACAGATTACAGAATGCATCCAGATATGCTTCGGAAACTACTACTAGTCTTCCAGGGAACGATCAAAGCGTAGACAGTTGAAGACATTACTCCCATGGAGAAAAGTCCACGTGGTGCTTATTGTGTTCAATGCCGATGCAATTTCTGTGTTTCATCAACACTCTGAAGGTCCACAGAATACAGAATGCATCCAGATGTGCTTCCGAAAGTACTACTAGTCTTCCAGTAAACGATCATAGCGTAGGCAGTTTATGACATTAGTCCCATGGGGAAAAGTCCTCATGGTGCTTATTGTGTTCAATGCCGATGAATTTCTGTGTTTCATTAACACTCTGAACGTCCACATATTACAGAATGCCTCCAGATGTGCTTCGATAACTACTACTAGTCTTCCAGGGAACGATCAAAGCGTAGACAGTTTGAGACATTACTTCCATGGAGAAAAGCCCACATGGTGCTTATTGTGTTCAATGCCGATGCAATTTTTGTGTTTCATCAACACTCTGAAGGTCCACAGATTACAGAATGCATCCAGATATGCTTCGGAAACTAATACTAGTCTTCCAGGGAACGATCAAAGCGTAGACAGTTTAAGACATTACTCCCATGGAGAAAAGTCCGCATGGTGCTTATTGTGTTCAATGCCGATTCAATTTCTGTGTTTCATCACACTCTGAAGGTTCACAGATTACAGAATGCATCCAGATGTGCTTCCGAAAGTACTACTAGTCTTCCAGTAAACGATCAAAGCATAGAAAGTTTAAGACATTACTCCCATGGAGAAAAGACCACATGGTGCTTGTTGTGTTCAATGCCGATGCAATTTCTGTGTTTCATTAACACTCTAAAGGTCCACAGATTACATAATGCCTCCAGATGTGCTTCGGAAACTATTACTTGTCCTCCAGTGTACGATCAAAGCGTAGACAGTTTAAGACACTACTCCCATGGAGGAAAGTCCGCATGGTGCTTATTGTGTTCAATGCCGATGCAATTTCTTTGTTTCATCAACAATCTGAAGGTCAACAGATTACAGAATGCATCCAGATGTGCTTCGGAAACTACTACTAGTCTTCCAGCAAACGATCAAAGCGTAGGCAGTTTAAGACATAACTCCCATGGAGAAAAGTCCACATGGTGCTTATTGTGTTCAATGCCGATGCAATTTCTGTGTTTCATCAACACTCTGAAGGTCCACAGAATACAGAATGCATCCAGATGTGCTTCAGAAACTACTACTAGTCTTCCAGGAAACGATCATAGCGTAGGCAGTTTATGACATTAGTCCCATGGGGAAAAGTCCTCATGGTGCTTATTGTGTTCAATGCCGATGAATTTCTGTGTTTCATTAACACTCTGAACGTCCACAGATTACAGAATGCCTCCAGATGTGCTTCGATAACTACTACTAGTCTTCCAGGGAACGATCAAAGCGTAGACAGTTTGAGACATTACTTCCATGGAGAAAAGCCCACATGGCGCTTATTGTGTTCAATGCCGATGCAATTTCTGTGTTTCATCAACACTCTGAAGGTCCACAGAATACAGAATGCATCCAGATGTGCTTCAGAAACTACTACTAGTCTTCCAGGAAACGATCAAAGCGTAGGCAGTTTAAGACATAACTCCCATGGAGAAAAGTCCACATGGTGCTTATTGTGTTCAATGTCGATGCAATTTCGGTGTTTCATCAACACTTTGAAGGTCCACAGAATACAGAATGCATCCAGATGTGCTTCAGAAACTACTACTAGTCTTCCAGAAAACGATCAAAGTGTAGACAGTTTAAGACATTACTACCATGGAGAAAAGTTCGCATGGTGCTTATTGTGTTCAATGCCGATGCAATTTTTGTGGTTCATCAACACTCTGAAGGTCCACAGATTACAGAATGCCTCCAGATGTGCTTCGGAAACTACTACTAGTCTTAGAGGGAACGATCAAAGCGTACACAGTTTAAGACATTACTCCCATGGAGAAAAGTCCACATGGTGCTTATTGTGTTCAATGCCGATGCAATTTCTGTGTTTCATCAACACTCTGAAGGTCCACAGAATACAGAATGCATCCAGATGTGCTTCAGAAACTACTACTAGTCTTCCAGGAAACGATCAAAGCGTAGGCAGTTTAAGACATAACTCCCATGGAGAAAAGTCCACATGGTGCTTATTGTGTTCAATGTCGATGCAATTTCGGTGTTTCATCAACACTTTGAAGGTCCACAGAATACAGAATGCATCCAGATGTGCTTCAGAAACTACTACTAGTCTTCCAGAAAACGATCAAAGTGTAGACAGTTTAAGACATTACTACCATGGAGAAAAGTTCGCATGGTGCTTATTGTGTTCAATGCCGATGCAATTTTTGTGGTTCATCAACACTCTGAAGGTCCACAGATTACAGAATGCCTCCAGATGTGCTTCGGAAACTACTACTAGTCTTAGAGGGAACGATCAAAGCGTACACAGTTTAAGACATTACTCCCATGGAGAAAAGTCCGCATTGTGCTTATTGTGTACAATGCCGATGCAATTTTTGTGTTTCATCAACACTCTGAAGGTCCACAGATTACAGAATGCATCCAGATGTGCTTCGGAAACTACTACTAGTCTTCCAGGAAACGATCAAAGCGTAGGCAGTTTAAGACATAACTCCCATGGAGAAAAGTCCACATGGTGCTTATTGTGTTCAATGTCGATGCAATTTCAGTGTTTCATCAACACTCTGAAGGTCCACAGATTACAGAATGCCTCCAGATGTGCTTCGGAAACTACTACTAGGCTTATAGTAAACGATTAAAGCATAGACAGTTTAAGACGTTACTCCCATGGAGAAAAGTCCACATGGTGCTTGTTGTGTTCAATGCCGATGCAATTTCTGTGTTTCATCAACACTCCGCCACACACCGTCAGGTGGCTTGCGGAGTACGGATGTAGATGTAGATGTAGAAGGTTCACAGATTACAGAATGCCTCCAGATGTGCTTCGAAAACTACTACTAGTCTTCCAGGGAACGATCAAAGCGTAGACAGTTTAAGACATTACTCCCATGGAGAAAAGACCGCATGGTGCTTATTGTGTACAATGCCGATGCAATTTTTGTGTTTCATCAACACTCTGAAGGTCCACAGATTACAGAATGCATCCAGATGTGCTTCGGAAACTACTACTAGTCTTCCAGGGAACGATCAAAGCGTAGACAGTTTAAGACATTACTACCATGGAGAAAAGTCCGCATTGTGCTTATTGTGTACAATGCCGATGCAATTTTTGTGTTTCATCAACACTCTGAAGGTCCACAGATTACAGAGTGCAACCAGATGTGCTTCGGAAACTACTACTAGTCTTCCAGGGAACGATCAAAGCGTAGACAGTTTAAGACATTACTACCATGGAGAAAAGTCCGCATGGTAGTTATTGTTTTCAATGCCGATGCAATTTCTATGTTTCATCAACACTCCGAAGGTCCACAGATTACAGAATGCCACCAGATGTGCTTCGGAAACTACTACTAGTCTTCCAGTAAACGATCAAAGCATAGACAGTTTAAAAAATAACTCCCATGGAGAAAACTCCACATCGTGCTTGTTGTGTTCAATGCCGATGCAATTTCTGTGTTTCAGCAACACTATGAAGGTCCACAGATTACAGAATTCATCCAGATGTGCTTCGGAAACTACTACTACTCTTCCAGTGAACGATCAATGTGTAGACAGTTTAAGACATTACTCCCATGGAGAAAAATCCGCATGGTGCTTATAGTGTTCAATGACGATTCAATTTCTGTGTTTCATTAACACTCTAAAGGTCCACAGATTACAGAATGCCTCCAGATGTGCTTCGGAAACTATTACTAGTCTTCCAGTGTACGATCAAAGCGTAGACCGTTTAAGACACTACTCCCATGGAGAAATGTCCGCATGGTGCTTATTGTGTTCAATGCCGATGCAATTTCAGTGTTTCATCAACAATCTGAAGGTCCACAGATTACAGAATGCCTCCAGATGTGCTTCGGAAACTACTACTAGTCTTCCAGGAAACGATCACGGCGTAGGCAGTTTATGACATTAGTCCCATGGGGAAAAGTCCTCATGGTGCTTATTGTGTTCAATGCCGATGAATTTCTGTGTTTCATTAACACTCTGAACGTCCACAGATTACAGAATGCCTCCAGATTTGCTTCGATAACTACTACTAGTCTTCCAGGGAACGATCAAAGCGTAGACAGTTTGAGACATTACTTCCATGGAGAAAAGCCCACATGGTGCTTATTGTGTTCAATGCCGATGCAATTTTTGTGTTTCATCAACACTCTGAAGGTCCACAGATTACAGAATGCATCCAGATATGCTTCGGAAACTAATACTAGTCTTCCAGGGAACGATCAAAGCGTAGAGAGTTTAAGACATTATTCCCATGGAGAAAAGTCCACATGGTGCTTATTGTGTTCAATGCCGATGCAATTTCTGTGTTTCATCAACACTCTGAAGGTCCACAGAATACAGAATGCATCCAGATGTGCTTCAGAAACTACTACTAGTCTTCCAGGAAACGATCAAAGCGTAGGCAGTTTAAGACATAACTCCCATGGAGAAAAGTCCACATGGTGCTTATTGTGTTCAATGTCGATGCAATTTCGGTGTTTCATCAACACTCTGAAGGTCCACAGATTACAGAATTCATCCAGATGTGCTTCGGAAACTACTACTAGTCTTCCAGTGTACGATCAAAGTGTAGACAGTTAAAGACATTACAACCAAGGAGAAAAGTTCGCATGGTGCTTATTGTATTCAATGCCGATGCAATTTTTGTCTTTCATCAACACTCTGAAGGTCCACAGATTACAGAATGCCTCCAGATGTGCTTCGGAAACTACTACTAGTCTTCGAGGGTACGATCAAAGCGTAGACCGTTTAAGACATTACTCTAATGGAGAAAAGTCCGCATTGTGCGTATTGTCTTCAATGCCGATGCAATTTTTGTGTTTCATCAACACTCTGAAGGTCCACAGATTACAGAATGCATCCAGATGTGCTTCGGAAACTACTACTAGTCTTCTAGTGAACGATCAAAGCGTAGACCGTTTAATACATTACTACAATGGAATAAAGTCCGCATGGTACTTATTGTGTTCAATGCCGATGCAATTTCTATGTTTCATCAACACTCTGAAGGTCCACAGATTACAGACTGCCACCAGATGTGCTTCGGAAACTACAACTAGTCTTCCAGTAAACGATCAAACCATAGAGAGTTTAAGACATTACTCCCATGGAGAAAACTCCACATGGTGCTTGTTGTGTTCAATGCCGATGCAATTTCTGTGTTTCATCATCACTATGATGGTCCACAGATTACATAATGCATCCAGATGTGCTTCGGAAACTACTACTAGTCTTCCAGTGAACGATCAATGTGTAGATAGTTTAAGACATTACTCCCATGGAGAAAAGTCCGCATGGTGCTTATTGTGTTGAATGCCGATGCAATTTCTGTGTTTTATCAACACTCTGAAGGTCGACAGAATACAGAATTCATCCAGATGTGCTTCGGAAACTACTACTAGTCTTCCAGTGAACGATCAATGTGTAGACAGTTTAAGACATTACTCCCATGGAGAAAAGTCCGCATGGTGCTTATAGTGTTCAATGACGATTCAATTTCTGTGTTTCATTAACACTCTAAAGGTCCACAGATTACAGAATGCCTCAGATGTGCTTCGGAAACTATTACTAGTCTTCCAGTGTACGATCAAAGCGTAGACCGTTTAAGACACTACTCCCATGGAGAAAAGTCCGCATGGTGCTTATTGTGTTCAATGCCGATGCAATTTCAGTGTTTCATCAACAATCTGAAGGTCCACAGATTACAGAATGCCTCCAGATGTGCTTCGGAAACTACTACTAGTCTTCGAGGGAACGATCAAAGCGTAGACAGTTTGAGACATTACTTCCATGAAGAAAATTCCGCATGGTGCTTATTGTGTTCAATGCCGATGCAATTTTTGTGTTTCATCAACACTCTGAAGGTCCACAGATTACACAATGCATGCAGATATGCTTCGGAAACTACTACTAGTCTTCCAGGGAACGATCAAAGCGTAGAGAGTTTAAGACATTACTCCCATGGAGAAAAGTCCACATGGTGTTTATTGTGTTCAATGCCGATGCAATATCTGTGTTTCATCAACACTCTGAAGGCCCACAGATTACAGAATGCATCCAGATATGCTTCGGAAACTACTACTAGTCTTCCAGGGAACGATCAAAGCGTAGAGAGTTTAAGACATTACTCCCATGGAGAAAAGTCAGCATGGTGCTTATTGTGTTCAATGCCGAAGCAATTTCTGTGTTTCATCAACACTCTGAAGGTCCACAGATTATAAAATGCATCCAGATGTGCTTCGGAAACTACTACTAGTCTTCGAGGGTACGATCAAAGCGTAGACAGTTTAAGACATTACTCCCATGGACAAAAATCCGCATTGTGCGTATTGTGTTCATTGCCGATGCAATTTTTGTGTTTCATCAACACTCTGAAGGTCCACAGATTACAAAATGCATCCAGATGTGCTTCGGAAACTACTACTAGTCTTCCAGTGAACGATCAAAACGTAGACAGTTTAAGACATCACTACAATGGAGAAAAGTCCGCATGGTGCTTATTGTGTTCAATGCCGATGCAATTTCTATCTTTCATCAACACTCTGAAGGTCCACAGATTACAGACTGCCACCAGATGCGCTTCGGAAACTACTACTAGTCTTCCAGTAAACGATCAAACCATAGATAGTTTAAGACATTACTCCCATGGAGAAAACTCCACATCGTGCTTGTTGTGTTCAATGCCGATGCAATTTCTGTGTTTCATCAACACTCTGAAGGTCCACAGATTACAGAATGCCTCCAGATGTGCTTCGGAAACTACTGGCAGTCTTCCAGTGAACGATCACAGCGTAGACAGTTTAAGACATTACTCTCATGGAGAAAAGTCCGCATGGTGCTTATAGTGTTCAATGACGATTCAATTTCTGTGTTTCATCAACACTCTAAAGGTCCACAGATTACAGAATGCCTCCAGATGTGCTTCGGAAACTACTACTAGTCTTCCAGTGTACGATCAAAGTGCAGACAGTTTAAGACATTACTACCATGGAGAAAAGCCCGCATGGTGCTTATTGTGTTCAATGCCGATGCAGTTTTTGTGTTTCATCAACACTCTGAAGGTCCACAGATTACAGAATGCCTCCAGATGTGCTTCGGAAACTACTACTAGTCTTCCAGGGAACGATCAAAGCGTAGACAGTTTAAGACATTACTCCCATGAAGAAAAGTCCGCATGGTGTTTTTTGAGCTCAATGCCGATGCAGTTTTTGTGTTTCATCAACACTCTGAAGGTCCACATATTACAGAATGCATCCAGATGTGCTTCGGAAACTACTAATAATCTTCTAGGGAACGATCAAAGCGTAGACAGTTTAAGACATTACTCCCATGGAGAAAAGTCCGCATGGTGCTTATTGTGTTCAATGCCGATTCAATTTCTGTGTTTCATCACACTCTGAAGGTTCACAGATTACGGAATGCATCCAGATGTGCTTCCGAAAGTACTACTAGTCTTCCAGTAAACGATCAAAGAATAGAAAGTTTAAGACATTACTCCCATGGAGAAAAGACCACATGGTGCTTGTTGTGTTCAATGCCGATGCAATTTCTGTGTTTCATTAACACTCCAAAGGTCCACAGATTACATAATGCCTCCAGATGTGCTTCGGAAACTACTACTAGTCTTCGAGGGTACGATCAAAGCGTAGACCGTTTAAGACATTACTCCCATGGAGAAAAACCGCATTGTGCGTATTGTGTTCAATGCCGATGCAATTATTGTGTTTCATCAACACTCTGAAGGTCCACAGATTACAGAATGCATCCAGATGTGCTTCGGAAACTACTACTAGTCTTCTAGTGAACGATCAAAGCGTAGACCGTTTAAGACATTACTACAATGGAATAAAGTCCGCATGGTACTTATTGTGTTCAATGCCGATGCAATTTCTATGTTTCATCAACACTCTGAAGGTCCACAGATTACAGACTGCCACCAGATGTGCTTCGGAAACTACAACTAGTCTTCCAGTAAACGATCAAAAAATAGACAGTTTAAGACATTACTCCCATGGAGAAAACTCCACGTGGTGCTTGTTGTGTTCAATGCCGATGCAATTTCTGTGTTTCATCAACACTATGATGGTCCACAGATTACATAATGCATCCAGATGTGCTTCGGAAACTACTACTAGTCTTCCAGTGAACGATCAATGTGTAGATAGTTTAAGACATTACCCCCATGGAGAAAAGTCCGCATGGTGCTTATTGTGTTGAATGCCGATGCAATTTCTGTGTTTTATCAACACTCTGAAGGTCGACAGAATACAGAATGCATCCAGATGTGCTTGGGAAACTACTACTAGTCTTCCAGTGAACGATCAAAGCGTAGACAGTTTGAGAAATTACTCCCATTCAGAAAAGTCCGCATGGTACTTATTGTGTTCAAAGCCGATGTAATTTTTGTGTTTCATCAACACTCTGAAGGTCCACAGATTACAGAATGCATCCAGATGTGCTTCGGAAACTACTACTAGCCTTCCAGGGAACGATCAAAGCGTAGACAGTTTAAGAGATTACTCCCATTCAGAAAAATCCGCATGGTGCTTATGTGTTCAATGCCGATGCAATATCTGTGTTTTATCAACACTGTAAAGGTACACAGATTACAGAATGCCTCCAGATGTGCTTCGGAAACTACTGGTAGTCTTGCAGTGAACGATCTCAGCGTAGACAGTTTAAGACATTACTCTCATGGAGAAAAGTCCGCATGGTGCTTATAGTGTTCAATGACGATTCAATTTCTGTGTTTCATCAACACTCTAAAGGTCCACAGATTACAGAATGCCTCCAGATGTGCTTCGGAAACTACTACTAGTCTTCCAGTGTACGATCAAAGCGTAGACAGTTTAACACACTACTCCCATGGAGAAAAGTCCGCATGGTGCTTATTGTGATCAATGCCGATGCAATTTCTGTGTTTCATCAACAATCTGAAGGTCCACAGATTACAGAATGCCTCCAGATGTGCTTCGGAAACTACTACTAGTCTTCCAGTGTACAATCAAGGTCTAGACAGTTTAAGACTTTACTCCTATGGAGAAAAGTCCGCATAGTGTTTATTGTGTTCAATGCCGATGCAGTTTTTGTGTTTCATTAACACTCTGAACATCCACAGATTACAGAATGCCTCCAGATGTGCTTCGATAACTACTACTAGTCTTCCAGGGAACGATCAAAGCGTAGACAGTTTGAGACATTACTTCCATGGAGAAAAGTCCGCATGGTGCTTATTGTGTTCAATGCCGATGCAATTTTTGTGTTTCATCAACACTCTGAAGGTCCACAGATTACAGAATGCATCCAGATATGCTTCGGAAACTAATACTAGTCTTCCAGGGAACGATCAAAGCGTAGAGAATTTAAGACATTATTCCCATGGAGAAAAGTCTGCATGGTGCTTATTGTGTTGAATGCCGATGCAATGTCTGTGTTTTATCAACACTCTGAACGTCGACAGAATACAGAATGCATCCAGATGTGCTTCGGAAACTACTACTAGTCTTCCAGTGAACGATCAAAGCGTAGACAGTTTGAGACATTACTCCCATTGAGAAAAGTCCGCATGGTACTTATTGTGTTCAAAGCCGATGTAATTTTTGTGTTTCATCAACACTCTGAAGGTCCACAGATTACAGAATGCATCCAGATGTGCTTCGGAAACTACTACTAGCCTTCCAGGGAACGATCAAAGCGTAGACAGTTTAAGAGATTACTCCCATTTAGAAAAATCCGCATGGTGCTTATGTGTTCAATGCCGATGCAATATCTGTGTTTTATCAACACTGTAAAGGTACACAGATTACAGAATGCCTCCAGATGTGCTTCGGAAACTACTGGTAGTCTTGCAGTGAACGATCTCAGCGTAGACAGTTTAAGACATTACTCTCATGGAGAAAAGTCCGCATGGTGCTTATAGTGTTCAATGACGATTCAATTTCTGTGTTTCATCAACACTCTAAAGGTCCACAGATTACAGAATGCCTCCAGATGTGCTTCGGAAACTACTACTAGTCTTCCAGTGTACGATCAAAGCGTAGACAGTTTAACACACTACTCCCATGGAGAAAAGTCCGCATGGTGCTTATTGTGATCAATGCCGATGCAATTTCTGTGTTTCATCAACAATCTGAAGGTCCACAGATTACAGAATGCCTCCAGATGTGCTTCGGAAACTACTACTAGTCTTCCAGTGTACAATCAAGGTCTAGACAGTTTAAGACTTTACTCCTATGGAGAAAAGTCCGCATAGTGTTTATTGTGTTCAATGCCGATGCAGTTTTTGTGTTTCATTAACACTCTGAACATCCACAGATTACAGAATGCCTCCAGATGTGCTTCGATAACTACTACTAGTCTTCCAGGGAACGATCAAAGCGTAGACAGTTTGAGACATTACTTCCATGGAGAAAAGTCCGCATGGTGCTTATTGTGTTCAATGCCGATGCAATTTTTGTGTTTCATCAACACTCTGAAGGTCCACAGATTACAGAATGCATCCAGATATGCTTCGGAAACTAATACTAGTCTTCCAGGGAACGATCAAAGCGTAGAGAATTTAAGACATTATTCCCATGGAGAAAAGTCTGCATGGTGCTTATTGTGTTGAATGCCGATGCAATGTCTGTGTTTTATCAACACTCTGAACGTCGACAGAATACAGAATGCATCCAGATGTGCTTCGGAAACTACTACTAGTCTTCCAGTGAACGATCAAAGCGTAGACAGTTTGAGACATTACTCCCATTGAGAAAAGTCCGCATGGTGCTTGTTGTGTTCAAAGCCGATGTAATTTTTGTGTTTCATCAACACTCTGAAGGTCCACAGATTACAGAATGCTTCCAGATGTGCTTCGGAAACTACTACTAGCCTTCCAGGGAACGATCAAAGCGTAGACAGTTTAAGACATTACTCGCACTCAGAAAAATCCGCATGGTGCTTATTGTGTTCAATGCCGATGCAATATCTGTGTTTTATCAACACTCTAAAGGTACACAGATTACAGAATGCCTCCAGATGTGCTTCGGAAACTACTGGTAGTCTTGCAGTGAACGATCTCAGCGTAGACAGTTTAAGACATTACTCTCATGGAGAAAAGTCCGCATGGTGCTTATAGTGTTCAATGACGATTCAATTTCTGTGTTTCATCAACACTCTAAAGGTCCACAGATTGCAGAATGCCTCCAGATGTGCTTCGGAAACTACTACTAGTCTTCCAGTGTACGATCAAAGCGTAGACAGTTTAACACACTACTCCCATGGAGAAAAGTCCGCATGGTGCTTATTGTGATCAATGCCGATGCAATTTCTGTGTTTCATCAACAATCTGAAGGTCCACAGATTACAGAATGCCTCCAGATGTGCTTCGGAAACTACTACTAGTCTTCCAGTGCACAATCAAGGTCTAGACAGTTTAAGACTTTACTCCTATGGAGAAAAGTCAGCATAGTGTTTATTGTGTTCAATGCCGATGCAGTTTTTGTGTTTCATTAACACTCTGAACATCCACAGATTACAGAATGCCTCCAGATGTGCTTCGATAACTACTACTAGTCTTCCAGGGAACGATCAAAACGTAGACAGTTTGAGACATTACTTCCATGGAGAAAAGTCCGCATGGTGCTTATTGTGTTCAATGCCGATGCAATTTTTGTGTTTCATCAACACTCTGAAGGTCCACAGATTACAGAATGCATCCAGATATGCTTCGGAAACTAATACTAGTCTTCCAGGGAACGATCAAAGCGTAGAGGGTTTAAGACATTATTCCCATGGAGAAAAGTCCACATGGTGCTTATTGTGTTCAATGCCGATGCAATTTCTGTATTTCATCAACACTCTGAAGGTCCACAGAATACAGAATGCATCCAGATGTGCTTCAGAAACTACTACTAGTCTTCCAGGAAACGATCAAAGCGTAGGCAGTTTATGACATTACTCCCATGGAGAAAAGTACTCATGGTGCTTATTGTGTTCAATGCCGATGAATTTTTGTGTTTCATCAACACTCTGAAGGTCCACAGATTACAGAATGCATCCAGATATGCTTCGGAAACAACTACTAGTCTTCCAGGGAACGATCAAAGCGTAGACAGTTTAAGACATAACTCCCATGGAGAAAAGTCCACATGGTGCTTATTGTGTTCAATGTCGATGCAATTTCGGTGTTTCATCAACACTCTGAAGGTCCTCAGAATGCAGAATGCATCCAGATGTGCTTCAGAAACTACTACTAGTCTTCCAGAAAACGATCAAAGTGTAGACAGTTTAAGACATTACTCCCACGGAGAAAAGTCCGCATGGTGCTTATTGTGTTCAATGACGAAGCAATTTCTGTGTTTCATCAACACTCTGAAGGTCCACAGATTACGGAATGCATCCAGATGTGCTTCGGAAACTACTACTAGTCTTTCAGTTAACGATCAAAGTGTAGACATTTTAAAACATTACTCCCATGGAGGAAAGGCCCATGGTGCTTATTGTGTTCAATGCCGATGCAATTTCATTGTTTCATCAACACTCTGAAGGTCCACAGATTACAGAATGCCTCCAGATGTGCTTCGGAAACAACTACTAGTCTTATAGTAAACGATGAAAGCATAGACAGTTTAAGACATTACTCCCATGGAGAAAAGTACACATGGTGCTTGTTGTGTTCAATTCCGATGCAATTTCTGTGTTTCATCAACACTCCGCCACACACCGTCAGGTGGCTTGCGGAGCACGGATGTAGATGTAGATGTAGAAGGTCTACAGATTACAGAATGATTCCAGATGTGCTTCGAAAACTACTACTAGTCTTCCAGTGTACGATCAAAGTGTAGACAGTTAAAGACATTACTCCCATGGAGAAAAGTCCGCATGGTGCTTATTGTGTTCAATGCCGATGCAATTTTTGTGTTTCATCAACACTCTGAAGGTCCACAGATTACAGAATGCATCCAGATATGCTTCGGAAACTACTACTAGTCTTCCAGGGAACGATCAAAGCGTAGAGAGTTTAAGACATTAATCGCATGGAGAAAAGTCAGCATGGTGCTTATTGTGTTCAATGCCGAAGCAATTTCTGTGTTTCATCAACACTCTGAAGGTTCACAGATTACAAAATGCATCCAGATGTGCTTCGGAAACTACTACTAGTCTTCGAGGGTACGATCAAAGCGTAGACAGTTTAAGACATTACTCCCATGGACAAAAATCCGCATTGTGCGTATTGTGTTCAATGCCGATGCAATTTTTGTGTTTCATCAACACTCTGAAGGTCCACAGATTACAGAATGCATCCAGATGTGCTTCGGAAACTACTACTAGTCTTCCAGTGAACGATCAATGTGTAGATAGTTTAAGACATTACTCCCATGGAGAAAAGTCCGCATGGTGCTTATTGTGTTCAATGCCGAGGCAATTTCTGTGTTCATCAACACTATGAAGGTCCACAGATTACATAATGCATCCAGATGTGCTTCGGAAACTACTACTAGTCTTCCAGTGAACGATAAATGTGTAGATAGTTTAAGACATTACTCCCATGGAGAAAAGTCCGCATGGTGCTTATTGTGTTGAATGCCGATGCAATTTCTGTGTTTTATCAACACTCTGAAGGTCGACAGATTACAGAATGCATCCAGATGTGCTTCGGAAACTACTACAAGTCTTCCAGTGAACGATCAAATCGTAGACAGTTTGAGACATTACTCCCATTGAGAAAAGTCCGCATGGTGCTTATTGTGTTCAAAGCCGATGTAATTTTTGTGTTTCATCAACACTCTGAAGGTCCACAGATTACAGAATACATCCAGATGTGCTTCGGAAACTACTACTAGTCTTCCAGGGAACGATCAAAGCGTAGACAGTTTAAGACATTACTCCCATTCAGAAAAATCCGCATGGTGCTTATTGTGTTCAATGCCGATGCAATATCTGTGTTTCATCAACACTCTGAAGGTCCACAGATTACAGAATGCCTCCAGATGTGCTTCGGAAACTACTGGTAGTCTTGCAGTGAACGATCACAGCGTAGACAGTTTAAGACAATACTCTCATGGAGAAAAGTCCGCATGGTGCTTATAGTGTTCAATGACGATTCAATTTCTGTGTTTCATCAACACTCTAAAGGTCCACAGATTACAGAATGCCTTCAGATGTGCTTCGGAAACTACTACTAGTCTAACAGTGTACGATCAAAGCGTAGACAGTTTAAGACACTACTCCCATGTAGAAAAGACCGCATGGTGCTTATTGTGATCAATGCCGATGCAATTTCTGTGTTTCATCAACAATCTGAAGGTCCACAGATTACAGAATGCCTCCAGATGAGCTTCGGAAACTACTACTAGTCTTCCAGTGTACAATCAAGGTCTAGACAGTTTAAGACTTTACTCCTATGGAGAAAAGTCCGCATAGTGTTTATTGTGTTCAATGCCGATGCAGTTTTTGTGTTTCATTAACACTCTGAACGTCCACAGATTACAGAATGCCTCCAGATGTGCTTCGATAACTACTACTAGTCTTCCAGGGAACGACCAAAGCGTAGAGAGTTTGAGACATTACTTCCATGGAGAAAAGTCCGCATGGTGCTTATTGTGTTCAATGCCGATGCAATTTTTGTGTTTCATGACCACTCTGAAGGTCCACAGATTACAGAATGCATCCAGATATGCTTCGGAAACTGATACTAGTCTTCCAGGGAACGATCAAAGCGTAGACAGTTTAAGACATAACTCCCATGGAGAAAAGTCCACATGGTGCTTATTGTGTTCAATGTCGATGCAATTTCGGTGTTTCATCAACACTCTGAAGGTCCACAGAATACAGAATGCATCCAGATGTGCTTCAGAAACTACTACTAGTCTTCCAGAAAACGATTAAAGTGTAGACAGTTTAAAACATTACTCCCACGGAGAAAAGTCCGCATGGTGCTTATTGTGTTCAATGCCGATTCAATTTCTCTGTTTCATCACACTCTGAAGGTTCACAGATTACAGAATGCATCCAGATGTGCCTCGGAAACTACTACTAGTCTTCCAGGGAACGATCAAAGCGTAGACAGTTGAGGACATTACTCCCATGGAGAAAAGTCCGCATGGTGCTTATTGTGTTCAATGACGAAGCAATTTCTGTGTTTCATCAACACTCTGAAGGTCCACAGATTACAGAATGCATCCAGATATGCTTCGGAAACTACTACTAGTCTTCCAGGGAACGATCAAAGCGTAGAGAGTTTAAGACATTACTCCCATGGAGAAAAGTCAGCATGGTGCTTATTGTGTTCAATGCCGAAGCAATTTCTGTGTTTCATCAACACTCTGAAGGTCCACAGATTACAAAATGCATCCAGATGTGCTTCGGAAACTACTACTAGTCTTCGAGGGTACGATCAAAGCGTAGACAGTTTAAGACATTACTCAAATGGACAAAAATCCGCATTGTGCGTATTGTGTTCAATGCCGATGCAATTTTTGTGTTTCATCAACACTCTGAAGGTCCACAGATTACAGAATGCATCCAGATGTGCTTCGGAAACTACTACTAGTCTTCCAGTGAACGATCAATTTGTAGATAGTTTAAGACATTACTCCCATGGAGAAAAGTCCGCATGGTGCTTATTGTGTTCAATGAAGATGCAATTTCTGTGTTTCATCAACACTCTGAAGGTCCTCAGATTACAGAATGCATCCAGATATGCTTCGGAAACTAATACTAGTCTTCCAGGGAACGATCAAAGCGTAGAGGGTTTAAGACATTATTCCCATGGAGAAAAGTCCACATGGTGCTTATTGTGTTCAATGCCGATGCAATTTCTGTATTTCATCAACACTCTGAAGGTCCACAGAATACAGAATGCATCCAGATGTGCTTCAGAAACTACTACTAGTCTTCCAGGAAACGATCAAAGCGTAGGCAGTTTATGACATTACTCCCATGGAGAAAAGTACTCATGGTGCTTATTGTGTTCAATGCCGATGAATTTTTGTGTTTCATCAACACTCTGAAGGTCCACAGATTACAGAATGCATCCAGATATGCTTCAGAAACAACTACTAGTCTTCCAGGGAACGATCAAAGCGTAGACAGTTTAAGACATAACTCCCATGGAGAAAAGTCCACATGGTGCTTATTGTGTTCAATGTCGATGCAATTTCGGTGTTTCATCAACACTCTGAAGGTCCTCAGAATGCAGAATGCATCCAGATGTGCTTCAGAAACTACTACTAGTCTTCCAGAAAACGATCAAAGTGTAGACAGTTTAAGACATTACTCCCACGGAGAAAAGTCCGCATGGTGCTTATTGTGTTCAATGACGAAGCAATTTCTGTGTTTCATCAACACTCTGAAGGTCCACAGATTACGGAATGCATCCAGATGTGCTTCGGAAACTACTACTAGTCTTTCAGTTAACGATCAAAGTGTAGACATTTTAAAACATTACTCCCATGGAGGAAAGGCCCATGGTGCTTATTGTGTTCAATGCCGATGCAATTTCATTGTTTCATCAACACTCTGAAGGTCCACAGATTACAGAATGCCTCCAGATGTGCTTCGGAAACAACTACTAGTCTTATAGTAAACGATGAAAGCATAGACAGTTTAAGACATTACTCCCATGGAGAAAAGTACACATGGTGCTTGTTGTGTTCAATGCCGATGCAATTTCTGTGTTTCATCAACACTCCGCCACACACCGTCAGGTGGCTTGCGGAGCACGGATGTAGATGTAGATGTAGAAGGTCTACAGATTACAGAATGATTCCAGATGTGCTTCGAAAACTACTACTAGTCTTCCAGTGTACGATCAAAGTGTAGACAGTTAAAGACATTACTACCATGGAGAAAAGCCAGCATGGTGCATATTGTGTTCAATGCTGATGCAATTTTTGTGTTTCATCAACACTCTGAAGGTCCACAGATTACAGAATGACTCCAGATGTGCTTCGGAAACTACTACTAGTCTTCCAGGGAGCGATCAAAGCGTAGACAGTTTAAGACATTACTCCCATGGAGAAAAGTCCGCATTGGGCTTATTGTGTACAATGCCGATGCAATTTTTGTGTTTCATCAACACTCTGAAGGTCCACAGATTACAGAATGCATCCAGATGTGCTTCGGAAACTACTGCTAGTCTTCCAGGGAACGATCAAAGCGTAGACAGTTTAAGACATTACTACCATGGACAAAAGTCCGCATGGTCCTTATTGTTTTCAATGCCGATGCAATTTCTATGTTTCATCAACACTCTGAAGGTCCACAGACTACAGAATGCCACCAGATGTGCTTCGGAAACTACTACTAGTCTTCCAGTAAACGATCAAAGCATAGACAGTTTGAGACATTACTTCCATGGAGAAAAGTCCGCATGGTGCTTATTGTGTTCAATGCCGATGCAATTTTTGTGTTTCATCAACATTCTGAAGGTCCACAGATTACAGAATGCATCCAGATATGCTTCGGAAACTACTACTAGTCTTCCAGGGAACGATCAAAGCGTAGAGAGTTTAAGACATTAATCGCATGGAGAAAAGTCAGCATGGTGCTTATTGTGTTCAATGCCGAAGCAATTTCTGTGTTTCATCAACACTCTGAAGGTTCACAGATTACAAAATGCATCCAGATGTGCTTCGGAAACTACTACTAGTCTTCGAGGGTACGATCAAAGCGTAGACAGTTTAAGACATTACTCCCATGGACAAAAATCCGCATTGTGCGTATTGTGTTCAATGCCGATGCAATTTTTGTGTTTCATCAACACTCTGAAGGTCCACAGATTACAGAATGCATCCAGATGTGCTTCGGAAACTACTACTAGTCTTCCAGTGAACGATCAATGTGTAGATAGTTTAAGACATTACTCCCATGGAGAAAAGTCCGCATGGTGCTTATTGTGTTCAATGCCGAGGCAATTTCTGTGTTCATCAACACTATGAAGGTCCACAGATTACATAATGCATCCAGATGTGCTTCGGAAACTACTACTAGTCTTCCAGTGAACGATAAATGTGTAGATAGTTTAAGACATTACTCCCATGGAGAAAAGTCCGCATGGTGCTTATTGTGTTGAATGCCGATGCAATTTCTGTGTTTTATCAACACTCTGAAGGTCGACAGATTACAGAATGCATCCAGATGTGCTTCGGAAACTACTACAAGTCTTCCAGTGAACGATCAAATCGTAGACAGTTTGAGACATTACTCCCATTGAGAAAAGTCCGCATGGTGCTTATTGTGTTCAAAGCCGATGTAATTTTTGTGTTTCATCAACACTCTGAAGGTCCACAGATTACAGAATACATCCAGATGTGCTTCGGAAACTACTACTAGTCTTCCAGGGAACGATCAAAGCGTAGACAGTTTAAGACATTACTCCCATTCAGAAAAATCCGCATGGTGCTTATTGTGTTCAATGCCGATGCAATATCTGTGTTTCATCAACACTCTGAAGGTCCACAGATTACAGAATGCCTCCAGATGTGCTTCGGAAACTACTGGTAGTCTTGCAGTGAACGATCACAGCGTAGACAGTTTAAGACAATACTCTCAAGGAGAAAAGTCCGCATGGTGCTTATAGTGTTCAATGACGATTCAATTTCTGTGTTTCATCAACACTCTAAAGGTCCACAGATTACAGAATGCCTTCAGATGTGCTTCGGAAACTACTACTAGTCTAACAGTGTACGATCAAAGCGTAGACAGTTTAAGACACTACTCCCATGTAGAAAAGACCGCATGGTGCTTATTGTGATCAATGCCGATGCAATTTCTGTGTTTCATCAACAATCTGAAGGTCCACAGATTACAGAATGCCTCCAGATGTGCTTCGGAAACTACTACTAGTCTTCCAGTGTACAATCAAGGTCTAGACAGTTTAAGACTTTACTCCCATGGAGAAAAATCCGCATGGTGCTTATTGTGTTCAATGTCGATGCAATTTCGGTGTTTCATCAACACTCTGAAGGTCCACAGAATACAGAATGCATCCAGATGTGCTTCAGAAACTACTACTAGTCTTCCAGAAAACGATTAAAGTGTAGACAGTTTAAAACATTACTCCCACGGAGAAAAGTCCGCATGGTGCTTATTGTGTTCAATGCCGATTCAATTTCTCTGTTTCATCACACTCTGAAGGTTCACAGATTACAGAATGCATCCAGATGTGCCTCGGAAACTACTACTAGTCTTCCAGGGAACGATCAAAGCGTAGACAGTTGAAGACATTACTCCCATGGAGAAAAGTCCGCATGGTGCTTATTGTGTTCAATGACGAAGCAATTCCTGTGTTTCATCAACACTCTGAAGGTCCACAGATTACAGAATGCATCCAGATATGCTTCGGAAACTACTACTAGTCTTCCAGGGAACGATCAAAGCGTAGAGAGTTTAAGACATTACTCCCATGGAGAAAAGTCAGCATGGTGCTTATTGTGTTCAATGCCGAAGCAATTTCTGTGATTCATCAACACTCTGAAGGTCCACAGATTACAAAATGCATCCAGATGTGCTTCGGAAACTACTACTAGTCTTCGAGGGTACGATCAAAGCGTAGACAGTTTAAGACATTACTCAAATGGACAAAAATCCGCATTGTGCGTATTGTGTTCAATGCCGATGCAATTTTTGTGTTTCATCAACACTCTGAAGGTCCACAGATTACAGAATGCATCCAGATGTGCTTCGGAAACTACTACTAGTCTTCCAGTGAACGATCAATTTGTAGATAGTTTAAGACATTACTCCCAAGGAGAAAAGTCCGCATGGTGCTTATTGTGTTCAATGAAGATGCAATTTCTGTGTTTCATCAACACTATGAAGGTCCACAGATTACATAATGAATCCAGATGTGCTTCGGAAACTACTACTAGTCTTCCAGTGAACGATCAATGTGTAGATAGTTTAAGACATTACTCCCATGGAGAAAAGTCCGCATGGTGCTTATTGAGTTGAATGCCGATGCAATTTCTGTGTTTTATCAACACTCTGAAGGTCGACAGATTACAGAATGCATCCTGATGTGCTTCGGAAACTACTACTAGTCTTCCAGTGAACGATCAAAGCGTAGACAGTTTGAGACATTACTCCCATTGAGAAAAGTCCGCATGGTGGTTATTGTGTTCAAAGCCGATGTAATTTTTGTGTTTCATCAACACTCTGAAGGTCCACAGATTACAGAATGCATCCAGATGTGCTTCGGAAACTACTACTAGTCTTCCAGGGAACGATCAAAGCGTAGACAGTTTAAGACATTACTCCTATTCAGAAAAATCCGCATGGTGCTTATTGTGTTCAATGCCGATGCAATATCTGTGTTTTATCAACACTCTGAAGGTCCACAGATTACAGAATGCCTCCAGATGTGCTTCGGAAACTACTGGTAGTCTTGCAGTGAACGATCACAGCGTAGACAGTTTAAGACATTACTCTCATGGAGAAAAGTCCGCATGGTGCTTATAGTGTTCAATGACGATTCAATTTCTGTGTTTCATCAACACTCTAAAGGTCCACAGATTACAGAATGCCTCCAGATGTGCTTCGGAAACTACTACTAGTCTTCCAGTGTACGATCAAAGCGTAGACAGTTTAAGACACTACTAATCCCATGGAGAAAAGTCCGCATGGTGCTTATTGTGATCAATGCCGATGCAATTTCTGTGTTTCATCAACACTCTGAAGGTCCACAGATTACCGAATGCCTCCAGATGTGCTTCGGAAACTACTACTAGTCTTCCAGTGTACAATCAAGGTCTAGACAGTTTATGACTAACCCCCTATGGAGAAAAGTCCGCAGAGTGTTTATTGTGTTCAATGCCGATGCAGTTTTTGTGTTTCATTAACACTCTGAACGTCCACAGATTACAGAATGCCTCCAGATGTGCTTCGAAAACTACTACTAGTCTTCCAGGGAACGATCAAAGCGTAGACAGTTTGAGACATTACTTCCATGAAGAAAAGTCCGCATGGTGCTTATTGTGTTCAATGCCGATGCAATTTTTGTGTTTCATCAACACTCTGAAGGTCCACAGATTACAGAATGCATCCAGATATGCTTCGGAAACTAATACTAGTCTTCCAGGGAACGATCAAAGCATAGAGAGTTTAAGACATTATTCCCATGGAGAAAAGTCCACATGGTGCTTATTGTGCTCAATGCCGATGCAATTTCTGTGTTTCATCAACACTCTGAAGGTCCACAGAATACAGAATGCATCCAGATGTGCTTCAGAAACTACTACTAGTCTATCAGGAAACGATCAAAGCGTAGGCAGTTTAAGACATTACTCCCATGGAGGAAAGTCCAAATGGTGCTTATTGTGTTCAATGCCGATCAATTTTTGTGTTTCATCAACACTCTGAAGGTCCACAGATTACAGAATGCGTCCAGATATGCTTCGGAAACAACTACTAGTCTTCCAGGGAACGATCAAAGCGTAGACAGTTTAAGACATAACTCCCATGGAGAAAAGTCCACATGGTGCATATTGTGTTCAATGTCGATGCAATTTCGGTCTTTCATCAACACTCTGAAGGTCCACAGAATACAGAATGCATCCAGATGTGCTTCAGAAACTACTACTAGTCATCCAGAAAACGATCAAAGTGTAGACAGTTTAAAACATTACTCCCACGGAGAAAAGTCCGCATGGTGCTTATTGTGTTCAATGCCGATTCAATTTCTCTGTTTCATCACACTCTGAAGGTTCACAGATTACAGAATGCATCCAGATGTGCCTCGGAATCTACTACTAGTCTTCCAGGGAACGATCAAAGCGTAGACAGTTGAAGACATTACTCCCATGGAGAAAAGTCCGCATGGTGCTTATTGTGTTCAATGACGAAGCAATATCTGTGTTTCATCAACACTCTGAAGGTCCACAGATTACAGAATGCATCCAGATGTGCTTCGGAAACTACTACTAGTCTTCCAGTTAACGATCAAAGTGTAGACAGTTTAAAACATTACTCCCATGGAGGAAAGGCCCATGGTGTTTATTGTGTTCAATGCCGATGCAATTTCATTGTTTCATCAACACTCTGAAGGTCCACAGACTACAGAATGCCTCCAGATGTGCTTCGGAAACTACTACTAGTCTTATAGTAAACGATGAAAGCATAGACAGTTTAAGACGTTACTCCCATGGAGAAAAATCCACATGGTGCTTGTTGTGTTCAATGCCGATGCAATTTCTGTGTTTCATCAACACTCCGCCACACACCGTCAGGTGGCTTGCGGAGTACGGATGTAGATGTAGATGTAGAAGGTTCACAGATTACAGAATGCCTCCAGATGTGCTTCAAAAACTACTACTAGTCTTCCAGGGAACGATCAAAGCGTAGACAGTTTAAGACATTACTCCCATGGAGAAAGTACCGCATGGTGCTTATTGTGTTCAATGCCGATGCAATTTTTGTGTTTCATCAACACTCTGAAGGACCACAGATTACAGAATGCATCCAGATGTGCTTGAGACACTACTACTAGTCTTCCATTGATCGATCAAACCGTAGACAGTTTAAGACATTACTCCCATGGAGAAAGTACCGCATGGTGCTTATTGTGTTCAATGCCGCTGAATTTCTGTGTTTCATCAACACTCTGAAGTTCCACAGATTATAGAGTACTTCCAGATGTTCTTCGGAAACTACTACTAGTCTTCCAGGGATCGATCAAAGCGTAGACAATTTTAAACATTACTCCCATGGAGAAAAGTCCTCACGGTGCTTATTGTGTTCAATCCCTATTCCATTTCTGTGTTTCATCAACACTCTGAAGCTCCACAGATTACAGAATGCATCCAGATGTGCTTCGGATACGAATACTAGTCTTCCAGGGAACGATCAAAGCGTAGACAATTTAAGACATACTCCCATGGAGAAAAGTCCGCATGGTGCTTATTGTGTTCAATGCCGATTCAATTTCTGTGTTTCATCAACACTCTGAAGGTCCACAGATTACAGAATGCATAAAGATGTGCTTCAGAAACTACTACTAGCCTTCCACGGAACAATCAAAGCGTAGACAGTTTAAACATTACTCCCATGGAGAAAAGTCCGCATGATGCTTATTGTGTTCAATGCCGATGCAATTTTTGTGTTTCATCAACACTCTGAAGTTCCACAGATTACAGAATGCATCCTGATGTGCTTCGGAAACTACTACTCGTCTTCCAGTGTACGATCAAAGCGTAGACAGTTTAAGACATTACTCCCATGGAGAAAGTACCGCATGGTGCTTATTGTGTTCAATGCCGATGCAATTTTTGTGTTTCATCAACACTCTGAAGGACCACAGATTACAGAATGCATCCAGATGTGCTTGAGACACTACTACTAGTCTTCCATTGATCGATCAAACCGTAGACAGTTTAAGACATTACTCCCATGGAGAAAGTACCGCATGGTGCTTATTGTGTTCAATGCCGCTGAATTTCTGTGTTTCATCAACACTCTGAAGTTCCACAGATTATAGAGTACTTCCAGATGTTCTTCGGAAATTACTACTAGTCTTCCAGGGATCGATCAAAGCGTAGACAATTTAAAGCATTACTCCCATGGAGAAAAGTCCTCATGGTGCTTATTGTGTTCAATCCCTATTCCATTTCTGTGTTTCATCAACACTCTGAAGCTCCACAGATTACAGAATGCATCCAGATGTGCTTCGGATACGAATACTAGTCTTCCAGGGAACGATCAAAGCGTAGACAATTTAAGACATACTCCCATGGAGAAAAGTCCGCATGGTGCTTATTTTGTTCAATGCCGATTCAATTTCTGTGTTTCATCAACACTCTGAAGGTCCACAGATTACAGAATGCATAAAGATGTGCTTCAGAAACTACTACTAGCCTTCCACGGAACAATCAAAGCGTAGACAGTTTAAACATTACTCCCATGGAGAAAAGTCCGCATGCTGCTTATTGTGCTCAATGCCGATGCAATTTTTGTGTTTCATCAACACTCTGAAGGTCGTCACATTACAGAATGCATCCAGATTTGCTTCGGCACCTACTTCTCGTCTTCCAGTGTACGATCAAAGCGAAAACAGTTTAAGACATTACTCCTATTTAGAAAAGTCCGCATGGTGCTTATTGTGTTCAATGGGCATTCAATTTCTGTGTTTCATCAACACTCTGAATGTCCACAGGTTACAGAATGCATCCAGATGTGCTTCGGAAACTACTACTAGTCTTCCAGGAATCGATCAAAGCGTAGACAGTTTAAGACATTACTCCCATGGAGAAAAGTCCGCATGGTGCTTATTGTGTTCAATGCCGATTCAAATTCTGTATTTCATCAACACTCTGTAAGTCCACAGATTACAAAATGCATCCAGATGTACTTCGGAAATTACTTCTAGTCTTCCAGGGAACGATCAAAGGGTAGACATTTTAAGACATTACTCCCATGGAGAAAAGTCGGCATGGTGCTTATTGTGTTCAATGAAGATGCAAATTTTGTGTTTCATCAACACTCTGAAGGTCCACAGATTACAGAATGCATCCAGATGTGCTTCAGAAACTACTACTAGTATTCCATTGAACGATCAAAGCGTAGACAGTTTAAGACATTACTCCCATGGAGAAAGTACCGCATGGTGCTTATTGTGTTCAATGCCGCTGAATTTCTGCGTTTCATCAACACTCTGAAGTTCCACAGATTATAGAATACTTCCAGATGTGCTTCAGAAACTACTACTAGTCTTCCAGGGATCGATCAAAGCGTAGACAATTTAAGACATTACTCCCATGGAGAAAAGTCCTCATGGTGCTTATTGTGTTCAATCCCTATTCTATTTCTGTGTTTCATCAACACTCTGAAGCTCCACAGATTACAGAATGCATCCAGACGTGCTTCGGATACTAATACTAGTCTTCCAGGGAACGATCAAAACGTAGACAATTTGAGACATTACTCCCATGGAGAAAAGTCCGCATGGTGCTTATTGTGTTCAATGCCGATTCAATTTCTGTGTTTCATCAACACTCTGAAGGTCCACAGATTACAGAATGCATCCAGATGTGCTTCGGAAACTACTACTAGTGTTCCAGGGAACGATTAAATCGTAGACAGTTTAAGACATTACTCCCATGGAGAAAAGTCCGCATGGTGCTTATTGTGTTCAATGCTGAGGCAATTTCTGTGTTTCATCATCTTTCTGAAGGTCCACAGATTACAGAATGCATCCAGATGTGCTCCTGAAACTACTACTAGTTTTCCAGGGAACGATCAAAGCGTAGACAGTTCAAGACATTACTCCCATGGAGAAAAGTCCGCATGCTGCTTATTGTGCTCGATGCCAATGCAATTTTTGTGTTTCATCAACACTCTGAAGGTCGTCAGATTACAGAATGCATCCAGATGTGCTTCGGCACCTACTTCTCGTCTTCCAGTGTACGATCAAAGCGTAGACAGTTTAAGACAATACTCCCATTTAGAAAAGTCCGCATGGTGCTTATTGTGTTCAATGCGCATTCAATATCTGTGTTTCATCAACACTCTGAAGGTCCACAGATTACAGAATGCCTCCAGATGTGCTTCAGAAACTACTACTAGTCTTCCAGTGAACGATCAAAACCTAGGCAGTTTAAGACACTACTCCCATGGAGAAAAGTCCGCATGGTGCTTATTGTGCTCAATGCCGATGCAATTTTTGTGTTTCATCAACACTCTGAAGGTTCTCAGATTACAGAATGCATCCTGATGTGCTTCGGAAACTACTACTCGTCTGCCAGTGTCCGATCAAAGCGTACACAGTTTAAGACATTACCCACACGGAGAAAAGTTCGCATGGTGCTTATTGTGTTCAATGCCGATGCTATTTTTGTGTTTCATCAACACTCTGAAGGTCCACAGATTACAGAATGCTTCCAGATGTGCTTCGGAAACTACTACTGGTCTTCCAGTGTACGATCAAAGCGTAGACAGCTTAAGACATTACTCCCATAGAGAAAATTCCGCATGGTGCTATTGTGTTCAATGCCGATGCAATTTTTGTGTTTGATCAACACTCTGAAGGTCCTCAGATTACAGAATGCATCCAGATGTGCTTCCGAAACTACTACTCGTCTTCCAGTGTACGATCAAAGCGTAGACAGTTTAAGACATTACTCATATGGAGAAAAGTCCGCATGGTGCTTATTGTGCTCAATGCCGATTTAATTTCTGCATTTCATCAACACTCTGAAGGTCCACAGATTACAGAATGCATTTAGATCTGCTTCGGAAACTACTACTAGTCTTCCAGGGACCGATCAAAGCGTAGACAGTTTAAGACATTACTGCCATGGAGAAAAGTCAGCATGGTGCTCATTGTGTTCAATGACGATTCAATTTCAGTGTGTCATCAACACTCTGAAGGTCTACAGATTACAGAATGCCTCCAGATGTGCTTCGGAAACTACTACTAGTCTTCAAGTGTACGATCAAAGCGTAGACAGTTTAAGACATTACTCCCATTGGGAAGAATAGGCATTGGTGCTTATTGTGTTCAATGCCGATACAATTTTTGTGTTTCATCAACACTCTGAAGGTCCACAGATTACAGAATGGGTCCAGATGTGCTTCGGAAACTACTACTAGTCTTCCAGGAAACGATCAAAGCGCAGACAGTTTAAGACATTACTCCCATTGAGAAAAGTCCGCATGGTGCTTATTGTGTTCAGTGCCCATGCAATTTTTGTGTTTCATCAACACTCTGAAGGTCCACAGATTACAGAATGCATCCAGATGTGCTTCAGAAACTACTACTAGTCTTGCATTGAACGATCAACGCGTAGACAGTTTAAGACATTATTCCCATGGAGAAAAGTCCTCATGGTGCTTATTGTGTTCAATGCCTATTCCATTTTTGTGTTTCATGAACACTCTGAAGCTCCACAGATTACAGAATGCATCCAGATGTGCTTCGGAAACTACTACTAGTCTTCCAGGGAACGATCAAAGCGTAGACAGTTTAAGACATTACTCCCATTTAGAAAAGTCCGCATGCTGCTTATTGTGTTCAATGCCGATGCAATTTCTGTGTTTCATCAACACTCTGAAGGTCCACAGATTACAGAACGCATCCAGATGTGCTTCGGAAACTACTACTAGTCTTCCAGGGAACGATCAAGGCGTAGACAGTTTAAGACCTTACTCCCATCGAGAAAAGTCCGCATGGTGCTTATTGAGTTCAATGCCGATTCCATTTCTGTGTTTCATCAACACTCTGAAGGGCCACAGATTACAGAGTGCATCCAGATGTGCTTCGGAAACTACTACTAGTCTTCCAGGGAACGATCAAAGCGAAGACAATTTGAGACATTACTCCCATGGAGAAAAGTCCGCATGGTGCCTATTGTGTTCAATGCCGATTCAATTTCTGTGTTTCATCAACACTCTGAAGGTCCACAGATTACAGAATGCATCCAGATGTGCTTCGGAAACTACTACTAGTGTTCCATGGAACGATTAAATCGTAGACAGTTTAAGACATTACTCCCATGGAGAAAAGTCCGCATGGTGCTTATTGTGTTGAATGCCGATGCAATTTCTGTGTTTCATCATCTTTCTGAAGGTCCACAGATTACAGAATGCATCCACATGTGCTCCTGAAACTACTACTAGTCTTCCATCGAACGATCGAAGCGTAGACAGTTTAAGACATTACTCCCATGGAGAAAAGTCCGCATGGTGCTTATTGTGTTCAATGCCGATTCAATTTTTGTGTTTCATCAACACTCTAAAGGTCCACAGATTACAGAATGCATCCAGATGAGCATCAGAAACTACTACTAGTCTTCCAGGGAACGATCAAGGCGTAGACAGTTTAAGACCTTACTCCCATCGAGAAAAGTCCGCATGGTGCTTATTGAGTTCAATGCCGATTAAATTTCTGTGTTTCATCAACACTCTGAAGGGCCACAGATTACAGAATGCATCCAGATGTGCTTCGGAAACTACTACTAGTCTTCCAGGGAACGATAAAAACGTAGACAGTTTAAGATATTACTCCCATGGAGAAAAGTCCGCATGGTGTTTATTGTGTTCAATGCCGATTCAATATCTGTGTTTCATCAAAACTCTGAAGGTCCACAGATTACAGAATGCTTCCAGATGTGCTTCAGAAACTACTACTAGTCTTCCAGTGAACGATCAAATCGTAGACAGTTTAAGACATTACTCCCATGGAGAAAAGTCCGCATGGTGCTTATTGTGTTCAATGCCGATGCAATTTCTGTGTTTCATCAACACTCTGAAGTTCCACAGATTACAGAATGCATCCAGATGTGCTTCGGAAACTACTACTAGTCTTCCAGTGTACAATCAAAGCGTAGATAGTTTAAGGCATTACTCCCATGGAGAAATGTCCGCATGGTGCTTATTGTGCTGAATGCCGATGCAATTTTTGTGTTTCATCAACACTCTGAAGGTCCTCAGATTACAGAATGCATCCTGATGTGCTTCGGAAACTACTACTAGTCTTCCATTGTACGATCACAGCGTAGACAGTTTAGGACATTACTCCCATTTAGAAAAGTACGCATGGTGCTTATTGTGTTCAATGCCGATGCAATTTTTGTGTTTCATCAACACTCTGAAGGTCCACAGATTTCAGAATGCCTCGACATGTGCTTCGGGTACTACTACTAGTCTTCCAGGGAACGATCAAAGCGTAGACAGTTTAAGACATTACTCCCATTAAGAAAAGTCCTCATGGTGCTTATTGTGTTCAATGCCTATTCCATTTCTGTGTTTCATCAACACTCTGAAGCTCCACAGATTCCAGAATGCATCCAGATGTGCTTCGGAAACTACTACTAGTCTTCCAGGGAACGATCAAAGCGTAGACAGTTTAAGACATTACTCCCATTTAGAAAAGTCCGCATGCTGCTTATTGTGCTCAATGCCGATGCAATTTCTGTGTTTCATCAACACTCTGAAGGTCGTCAGATTACAGAATGCATCCAGATGTGCTTCGGAAACTACTACTAGTCTTCCAGGGAACGATCAAAACGTAGACAGTTTAAGACATTACTCCCATGGAGAGAAGTCCGCATGGTGCTTATTGTGTTCAATGCCGATTCAATTTCAGTGTTTCATCAACACTCTGAAGGTCCACAGAGAACAGAATGAATCCAGATGTGCTTCGGAAACTACTACTAGTCTTCCAGTGTACGATCAAAGCGTAGACAGTTTAAGACATTAAACCCATGGAGAAAAGTCCGCATGGTGCTTATTGTGTTCAATGCCGATTCAATTTCAGTGTTTCATCAACACTCTGAAGGTCCACAGATTACAGATTGCATCCAGATGTGCTTCGGAAACTACTACTAGTCTTCCAGGGAACGATCAAAACGTAGACAGTTTAAGACATTACTCCCATGGAGAGAAGTCCGCATGGTGCTTATTGTGTTCAATGCCGATTCAATTTCAGTGTTTCATCAACACTCTGAAGGTCCACAGAGAACAGAATGAATCCAGATGTGCTTCGGAAACTACTACTAGTCTTCCAGTGTACGATCAAAGCGTAGACAGTTTAAGACATTAAACCCATGGAGAAAAGTCCGCATGGTGCTTATTGTGTTCAATGCCGATTCAATTTCAGTGTTTCATCAACACTCTGAAGGTCCACAGATTACAGAATGCATCCAGATGTGCTTCAGAAACTACTACTAGTCTTTCATTGAACGATCAAACGTAGACAGTTTAAGACATTACTCCCATGAAGAAAAGTCCGCATGGTGCTTATTGTGTTCAGTGCCGATTCAATTTTTGTGTTTCATCAACACTCTAAAGGTCCACAGATTACAGAATGCATCCAGATGAGCATAAGAAACTACTACTAGTCTTCCAGGGAACGATCAAGGCGTAGACAGTTTAAGACCTTACTCCCATCGAGAAAAGTCCGCATGGTGCTTATTGAGTTCAATGCCGATTCCATTTCTGTGTTTCATCAACACTCTGAAGGGCCACAGATTACAGAATGCATCCAGATGTGCTTCGGAAACTACTACTAGTCTTCCAGGGAACGATTAAATCGTAGACAGTTTAAGACATTACTCCCATGCAGAAAAGTCCGCATGGTGCTTATTGTGTTCAATGCCGATGCAATTTCTGTGTTTCATCATCATTCTGAAGCTCCACAGATTGCAGAATGCATCCAGATGTGCTCCTGAAACTACTACTAGTCTTCCAGCGAACGATCAAAGCGTAGACAGATTAAGACATTACTCCCATGGAGAAAAGTCCGCATGCTGCTTATTGTGCTCAATGCCGATGCAATTTTTGTGTTTCATCAACACTCTGAAGGTCGTCACATTACAGAATGCATCCAGATTTGCTTCGGCACCTACTTCTCGTCTTCCAGTGTACGATCAAAGCGAAGACAGATTAAGACATTACTCCTATTTAGAAAAGTCCGCATGGTGCTTATTGTGTTCAATGGGCATTCAATTTCTGTGTTTCATCAACACTCTGAATGTCCACAGGTTACAGAATGCATCCAGATGTGCTTCGGAAACTACTACTAGTCTTCCAGGAATCGATCAAAGCGTAGACAGTTTAAGACATTACTCCCATGGAGAAAAGTCCGCATGGTGCTTATTGTGTTCAATGCCGATTCAAATTCTGTATTTCATCAACACTCTGTAAGTCCACAGATTACAAAATGCATCCAGATGTACTTCGGAAATTACTTCTAGTCTTCCAGGGAACGATCAAAGGGTAGACATTTTAAGACATTACTCCCATGGAGAAAAGTCGGCATGGTGCTTATTGTGTTCAATGAAGATGCAAATTTTGTGTTTCATCAACACTCTGAAGTTCCACAGATTACAGAATGCATCCAGATGTGCTTCAGAAACTACTACTAGTCTTCCACGGAACGATCAAAGCGTAGACAGTTTAAACATTACTCCCATGGAGAAAAGTCCGCATGATGCTTATTGTCTTCAATGCCGATTCAATTTCTATGTTTCATCAACACTCTGAAGTTCCACAGATTACAGAATGCATCCAGATGTGCTTCGGAAACTACTACTAGTATTCCAGGAATCCATCAAAGCGTAGACAGTTTTTAGACATTACTCCCATGGAGAAAGTACCGCATGGTGCTTATTGTGTTCAATGCCGATTCAATTTTTGTGTTTCATCAACACTCTGAAGGTCCACAGATTACAGAATGCATCCAGATGTGCTTCAGAAACTACTACTAGTCTTCCATTGAACGATCAAAGCGTAGACAGTTTAAGACATTACTCCCATGGAGAAAGTACCGCATGGTGCTTATTGTGTTCAATGCCGCTGAATTTCTGCGTTTCATCAACACTCTGAAGTTCCACAGATTATAGAATACTTCCAGATGTGCTTCAGAAACTACTACTAGTCTTCCAGGGATCGATCAAAGCGTAGACAATTTAAGACATTACTCCCATGGAGAAAAGTCCTCATGGTGCTTATTGTGTTCAATCCCTATTCCATTTCTGTGTTTCATCAACACTCTGAAGCTCCACAGATTACAGAATGCATCCAGACGTGCTTCGGATACTAATACTAGTCTTCCAGGGAACGATCAAAACGTAGACAATTTGAGACATTACTCCCATGGAGAAAAGTCCTCATGGTGCTTATTGTGTTCAATCCCTATTCCATTTCTGTGTTTCATCAACACTCTGAAGCTCCACAGATTACAGAATGCATCCAGATGTGCTTCGGATACGAATACTAGTCTTCCAGGGAACGATCAAAGCGTAGACAATTTAAGACATACTCCCATGGAGAAAAGTCCGCATGGTGCTTATTGTGTTCAATGCCGATTCAATTTCTGTGTTTCATCAACACTCTGAAGGTCCACAGATTACAGAATGCATAAAGATGTGCTTCAGAAACTACTACTAGCCTTCCACGGAACAATCAAAGCGTAGACAGTTTAAACATTACTCCCATGGAGAAAAGTCCGCATGCTGCTTATTGCGCTCAATGCCGATGCAATTTTTGTGTTTCATCAACACTCTGAAGGTCCACAGATTACAGAATGCATCCAGATGTGCTTCAGAAACTACTGCTAGTCTTCCAGTGTACGATCAAAGAGTAGACAGTTTAAGACATTACTCCCATGGAGAAAGTACCGCATGGTGCTTATTGTGTTCAATGCCGCTGAATTTCTGCGTTTCATCAACACTCTGAAGTTCCACAGATTATAGAATACTTCCAGATGTGCTTCAGAAACTACTACTAGTCTTCCAGGGATCGATCAAAGCGTAGACAATTTAAGACATTACTCCCATGGAGAAAAGTCCTCATGGTGCTTATTGTGTTCAATCCCTATTCCATTTCTGTGTTTCATCAACACTCTGAAGCTCCACAGATTACAGAATGCATCCAGACGTGCTTCGGATACTAATACTAGTCTTCCAGGGAACGATCAAAACGTAGACAATTTGAGACATTACTCCCATGGAGAAAAGTCCGCATGGTGCTTATTGTGTTCAATGCCGATTCAATTTCTGTGTTTCATCAACACTCTGAAGGTCCACAGATTACAGAATGCATCCAGATGTGCTTCGGAAACTACTACTAGTGTTCCAGGGAACGATTAAATCGTAGACAGTTTAAGACATTACTCCCATGGAGAAAAGTCCGCATGGTGCTTATTGTGTTCAATGCTGATGCAATTTCTGTGTTTCATCATCTTTCTGATGGTCGACAGATTACAGAATGCATCCAGATGTGCTCCTGAAACTACTACTAGTTTTCCAGGGAACGATCAAAGCGTAGACAGTTTAAGACATTACTCCCATGGAGAAAAGTCCGCATGCTGCTTATTGTGCTCGATGCCAATGCAATTTTTGTGTTTCATCAACACTCTGAAGGTCGTCAGATTACAGAATGCATCCAGATGTGCTTCGGCACCTACTTCTCGTCTTCCAGTGTACGATCAAAGCGTAGACAGTTTAAGACAATACTCCCATTTAGAAAAGTCCGCATGGTGCTTATTGTGTTCAATGCGCATTCAATATCTGTGTTTCATCAACACTCTGAAGGTCCACAGATTACAGAATGCCTCCAGATGTGCTTCGGAAACTACTACTGGTCTTCCAGTGTACGATCAAAGCGTAGACAGCTTAAGACATTACTCCCATAGAGAAAATTCCGCATGGTGCTATTGTGTTCAATGCCGATGCAATTTTTGTGTTTCATCAACACTCTGAAGGTCCTCAGATTACAGAATGCATCCAGATGTGCTTCCGAAACTACTGCTAGTCTTCCAGTGTACGATCAAAGAGTAGACAGTTTAAGACATTACTCCCATGGAGAAAAGTACGCATGGTGCTTATTGTGTTCAATGCCGATGCAATTTTTGTGTTTCATCAACACTCTGAAGGTCCTCAGATTACAGAATGCATCCTGATGTGCTTCGGAAACTACTACTCGTCTTCCAGTGTACGATCAAAGCGTAGACAGTTTAAGACATTACTCATATGGAGAAAAGTCCGCATGGTGCTTATTGTGCTCAATGCCGAATTAATTTCTGCATTTCATCAACACTCTGAAGGTCCACAGATTACAGAATGCATTTAGATCTGCTTCGGAAACTACTACTAGTCTTCCAGGGACCGATCAAAGCGTAGACAGTTTAAGACATTACTGCCATGGAGAAAAGTCAGCATGGTGCTCATTGTGTTCAATGACGATTCAATTTCAGTGTGTCATCAACACTCTGAAGGTCTACAGATTACAGAATGCCTCCAGATGTGCTTCGGAAACTACTACCAGTCTTCAAGTGTACGATCAAAGCGTAGACAGTTTAAGACATTACTCCCATTGGGAAGAATCCGCATTGGTGCTTATTGTGTTCAATGCCGATACAATTTTTGTGTTTCATCAACACTCTGAAGGTCCACAGATTACAGAATGGGTCCAGATGTGCTTCGGAAACTACTACTAGTCTTCCAGGAAACGATCAAAGCGCAGACAGTTTAAGACATTACTCCCATTGAGAAAAGTCCGCATGGTGCTTATTGTGTTCAGTGCCCATGCAATTTTTGTGTTTCATCAACACTCTGAAGGTCCACAGATTACAGAATGCATCCAGATGTGCTTCAGAAACTACTACTAGTCTTGCATTGAACGATCAACGCGTAGACAGTTTAAGACATTATTCCCATGGAGAAAAGTCCTCATGGTGCTTATTGTGTTCAATGCCTATTCCATTTTTGTGTTTCATCAACACTCTGAAGCTCCACAGATTACAGAATGCATCCAGATGTGCTTCGGAAACTACTACTAGTCTTCCAGGGAACGATCAAAGCGTAGACAGTTTAAGACATTACTCCCATTTAGAAAAGTCCGCATGCTGCTTATTGTGTTCAATGCCGATGCAATTTCTGTGTTTCATCAACACTCTGAAGGTCCACAGATTACAGAACGCATCCAGATGTGCTTCGGAAACTACTACTAGTCTTCCAGGGAACGATCAAGGCGTAGACAGTTTAAGACCTTACTCCCATCGAGAAAAGTCCGCATGGTGCTTATTGAGTTCAATGCCGATTCCATTTCTGTGTTTCATCAACATTCTGAAGGGCCACAGATTACAGAATGCATCCAGATGTGCTTCGGAAACTACTACTAGTCTTCCAGGGAACGATCAAAGCGAAGACAATTTGAGACATTACTCCCATGGAGAAAAGTCCGCATGGTGCCTATTGTGTTCAATGCCGATTCAATTTCTGTGTTTCATCAACACTCTGAAGGTCCACAGATTACAGAATGCATCCAGATGTGCTTCGGAAACTACTACTAGTGTTCCATGGAACGATTAAATCGTAGACAGTTTAAGACATTACTCCCATGGAGAAAAGTCCGCATGGTGCTTATTGTGTTGAATGCCGATGCAATTTCTGTGTTTCATCATCTTTCTGAAGGTCCACAGATTACAGAATGCATCCACATGTGCTCCTGAAACTACTACTAGTCTTCCATCGAACGATCGAAGCGTAGACAGTTTAAGACATTACTCCCATGGAGAAAAGTCCGCAGGGTGCTTATTGTGTTCAATGCCGATTCAATTTTTGTGTTTCATCAACACTCTAAAGGTCCACAGATTACAGAATGCATCCAGATGAGCATCAGAAACTACTACTAGTCTTCCAGGGAACGATCAAGGCGTAGACAGTTTAAGACCTTACTCCCATCGAGAAAAGTCCGCATGGTGCGTATTGAGTTCAATGCCGATTCCATTTCTGTGTTTCATCAACACTCTGAAGGGCCACAGATTACAGAATGCATCCAGATGTGCTTCGGAAACTACTACTAGTCTTCCAGGGAACGATAAAAACGTAGACAGTTTAAGATATTACTCCCATGGAGAAAAGTCCGCATGGTGTTTATTGTGTTCAATGCCGATTCAATTTCTGTGTTTCATCAAAACTCTGAAGGTCCACAGATTACAGAATGCTTCCAGATGTGCTTCAGAAACTACTACTAGTCTTCCAGTGAACGATCAAATCGTAGACAGTTTAAGACATTACTCCCATGGAGAAAAGTCCGCATGGTGCTTATTGTGTTCAATGCCGATGCAATTTCTGTGTTTCATCAACACTCTGAAGTTCCACAGATTACAGAATGCATCCAGATGTGCTTCGGAAACTACTACTAGTCTTCCAGTGTACAATCAAAGCGTAGATAGTTTAAGGCATTACTCCCATGGAGAAATGTCCGCATGGTGCTTATTGTGCTCAATGCCGATGCAATTTTTGTGTTTCATCAACACTCTGAAGGTCCTCAGATTACAGAATGCATCCTGATGTGCTTCGGAAACTACTACTAGTCTTCCATTGTACGATCACAGCGTAGACAGTTTAAGACATTACTCCCATGGAGAAAAGTACGCATGGTGCTTATTGTGTTCAATGCCGATGCAATTTTTGTGTTTCATCAACACTCTGAAGGTCCACAGATTTCAGAATGCCTCCACATGTGCTTCGGGTACTACTACTAGTCTTCCAGGGAACGATCAAAGCGTAGACAGATTAAGACATTACTCCCATTTAGAAAAGTCCTCATGGTGCTTATTGTGTTCAATGCCTATTCCATTTCTGTGTTTCATCAACCCTCTGAAGCTCCACAGATTTCAGAATGCATCCGGATGTGCTTCGGAAACTACTACTAGTCTTCCAGGGAACGATCAAAGCGTAGACAATTTAAGACATTACTCCCATTTAGAAAAGTCCGCATGCTGCTTATTGTGCTCAATGCCGATGCAATTTCTGTGTTTCATCAACACTATGAAGGTCCACAGATTACAGAATGCATCCAGATGTGCTTCGGAAACTACTACTAGTCTTCCAGGGAACGATCAAAGCGTAGACAGTTTAAGACATTACTCCCATGGAGAAAAGTCCGCATGGTGCTTATTGTGTTCAATGCCGATTCAATTTCTGTATTTCATCAACACTCTGAAGGTCCACAGATTACAGAATGCATCCAGATGTGCTTCGGAAACTACTACTAGTCTTCCAGGGAACGATCAAAACGTAGACAGTTTAAGACATTACTCCCATGGAGAGAAGTCCGCATGGTGCTTATTGTGTTCAATGCCGATTCAATTTCAGTGTTTCATCAACACTCTGAAGGTCCACAGAGAACAGAATGAATCCAGATGTGCTTCGGAAACTACTACTAGTCTTCCAGTGTACGATCAAAACGTAGACAGTTTAAGACATTACTCCCATGGAGAAAAGTCCGCATGGTGCTTATTGTGTTCAATGCCGATTCAATTTCAGTGTTTCATCAACACTCTGAAGGTCCACAGATTACAGAATGCATCCAGATGTGCTTCAGAAACTACTACTAGTCTTTCATTGAACGATCAAACGTAGACAGTTTAAGACATTACTCCCATGAAGAAAAGTCCGCATGGTGCTTATTGTGTTCAATGCCGATTCAATTTTTGTGTTTCATCAACACTCTAAAGGTCCACAGATTACAGAATGCATCCAGATGAGCATCAGAAACTACTACTAGTCTTCCAGGGAACGATCAAGGCGTAGACAGTTTAAGACCTTACTCCCATCGAGAAAAGTCCGCATGGTGCTTATTGAGTTCAATGCCGATTCCATTTCTGTGTTTCATCAACACTCTGAAGGGCCACAGATTACAGAATGCATCCAGATGTGCTTCGGAAACTACTACTAGTCTTCCAGGGAACGATTAAATCGTAGACAGTTTAAGACATTACTCCCATGCAGAAAAGTCCGCATGGTGCTTATTGTGTTCAATGCCGATGCAATTTCTGTGTTTCATCATCATTCTGAAGCTCCACAGATTGCAGAATGCATCCAGATGTGCTCCTGAAACTACTACTAGTCTTCCAGCGAACGATCAAAGCGTAGACAGATTAAGACATTACTCCCATGGAGAAAAGTCCGCATGCTGCTTATTGTGCTCAATGCCGATGCAATTTTTGTGTTTCATCAACACTCTGAAGGTCCACAGATTACAGAATGCATCCTGATGTGCTTCGGAAACTAGTACTAGTATTCCAGGAATCCATCAAAGCGTAGACAGTTTAAGACCTTACTCCCATGGAGAAAGTACCGCATGGTGCTTATTGTGTTCAATGCCGATTCAATTTTTGTGTTTCATCAACACTCTGAAGGTCCACAGATTACAGAATGCATCCAGATGTGCTTCAGAAACTACTACTAGTCTTCTAGGGAACGATCAAAGCGGAGACAGTTTAAGACATTACTCCCATAGAGAAAATTCCGCTTGGTGCTATTGTGTTCAATGCCGATGCAATTTTTGTGTTTCATCAACACTCTGAAGATCCTCAGATTACAGAATGCATCCAGATGTGCTTCCTAAACTACTACTAGTCTTCCAATGTACGATCAAAGCGTAGACAGTGTAAGACATAATTCTCATGGAGAAAAGTCCGCATGGTGCTTATTGTGTTCAATGCCGATTCAAATTCTGTATTTCATCAACACTCTGTAAGTCTACAGATTACAAAATGCATCCAGATGTACTTCGGAAATTACTTCTAGTCTTCCAGGGAACGATCAAAGGGTAGACATTTTAAGACATTACTCCCATGGAGAAAAGTCGGCATGGTGCTTATTGTGTTCAATGAAGATGCAAATTTTGTGTTTCATCAACACTCTGAAGGTCCACAGATTACAGAATGCATCCAGATGTGCTTCAGAAACTACTACTAGTCTTCCACGGAACGATCAAAGCGTAGACAGTTTAAACATTACTCCCATGGAGAAAAGTCCGCATGATGCTTATTGTCTTCAATGCCGATTCAATTTGTATGTTTCATCAACACTCTGAAGTTCCACAGATTACAGAATGCATCCAGATGTGCTTCGGAAACTAGTACTAGTATTCCAGGAATCCATCAAAGCGTAGACAGTTTAAGACCTTACTCCCATGGAGAAAGTACCGCATGGTGCTTATTGTGTTCAATGCCGATTCAATTTTTGTGTTTCATCAACACTCTGAAGGTCCACAGATTACAGAATGCATCCAGATGTGCTTCAGAAACTACTACTAGTCTTCCATTGAACGATCAAAGCGTAGACATTTAAGACATTACTCCCATGGAGAAAGTACCGCATGGTGCTTATTGTGTTCAATGCCGCTGAATTTCTGCGTTTCATCAACACTCTGAAGTTCCACAGATTATAGAATACTTCCAGATGTGCTTCAGAAACTACTACTAGTCTTCCAGGGATCGATCAAAGCGTAGACAATTTAAGACATTACTCCCATGGAGAAAAGTCCTCATGGTGCTTATTGTGTTCAATCCCTATTCCATTTCTGTGTTTCATCAACACTCTGAAGCTCCACAGATTACAGAATGCATCCAGACGTGCTTCGGATACTAATACTAGTCCTCCAGGGAACGATCCAAACGTAGACAATTTGAGACATTACTCCCATGGAGAAAAGTCCGCATGGTGCTTATTGTGTTCAATGCCGATTCAATTTCTGTGTTTCATCAACACTCTGAAGGTCCACAGACTACAGAATGCATCCAGATGTGCTTCGGAAACTACTACTATTGTTCCAGGGAACGATTAAATCGTAGACAGTTTAAGACATTACTCCCATGGAGAAAAGTCCTCATGGTGCTTATTGTGTTCAATGCTGATGCAATTTCTGTGTTTCATCATCTTTCTGAAGGTCCACAGATTACAGAATGCATCCAGATGTGCTCCTGAAACTACTACTAGTCTTCCAGGGAACGATCAAAGCGTAGACAGTTTAAGACAATACTCCCATTTAGAAAAGTCCGCATGGTGCTTATTGAGTTCAATGCGCATTCAATATCTGTGTTTCATCAACACTCTGAAGGTCCACAGATTACAGAATGCCTCCAGATGTGCTTCAGAAACTACTACTAGTCTTCCAGTGAACGATCAAAACCTAGGCAGTTAAGACACTACTCCCATGGAGAAAAGTCCGCATGGTGCTTATTGTGCTCAATGCCGATGCAATTTTTGTGTTTCATCAACACTCTGAAGGTTCTCAGATTACAGAATGCATCCTGATGTGCTTCGGAAACTACTACTCGTCTGCCAGTGTCCGATCAAAGCGTACACAGTTTAAGACATTACCCACACGGAGAAAAGTTCGCATGGTGCTTATTGTGTTCAATGCCGATGCTATTTTTGTGTTTCATCAACACTCTGAAGGTCCATAGATTACAGAATGCTTCCAGATGTGCTTCGGAAACTACTACTGGTCTTCCAGTGTACGATCAAAGCGTAGACAGCTTAAGACATTACTCCCATAGAGAAAATTCCGCATGGTGCTATTGTGTTCAATGCCGATGCAATTTTTGTGTTTCATCAACACTCTGAAGGTCCTCAGATTACAGAATGCATCCAGATGTGCTTCCGAAACTACTACTAGTCTTCCAGTGTACGATCAAAGAGTAGACAGTTTAAGACATTACTCCCATGGAGAAAAGTACGCATGGTGCTTATTGTGCTCAATGCCGATGCAATTTTTGTGTTTCATCAACACTCTGAAGGTCCTCAGATTACAGAATGCATCCTGATGTGCTTCGGAAACTACTACTCGTCTTCCAGTGTACGATCAAAGCGTAGACAGTTTAAGACATTACTCATATGGAGAAAAGTCCGCATGGTGCTTATTGTGCTCAATGCCGATTTAATTTCTGCATTTCATCAACACTCTGAAGGTCCACAGATTACAGAATGCATTTAGATCTGCTTTGGAAACTACTACTAGTCTTCCAGGGACCGATCAAAGCGTAGACAGTTTAAGACATTACTGCCATGGAGAAAAGTCAGCATGGTGCTCATTGTGTTCAATGACGATTCAATTTCAGTGTGTCATCAACACTCTGAAGGTCTACAGATTACAGAATGCCTCCAGATGTGCTTCGGAAACTACTACTAGTCTTCAAGTGTACGATCAAAGCGTAGACAGTTTAAGACATTACTCCCATTGGGAAGAATCCGCATTGGTGCTTATTGTGTTCAATGCCGATGCAATTTTTGTGTTTCATCAACACTCTGAAGGTCCACAGATTACAGAATGGGTCCAGATGTGCTTCGGAAACTACTACTAGTCTTCCAGGAAACGATCAAAGCGCAGACAGTTTAAGACATTACTCCCATTGAGAAAAGTCCGCATGGTGCTTATTGTGTTCAGTGCCCATGCAATTTTTGTGTTTCATCAACACTCTGAAGGTCCACAGATTACAGAATGCATCCAGATGTGCTTCAGAAACTACTACTAGTCTTGCATTGAACGATCAACGCGTAGACAGTTTAAGACATTATTCCCATGGAGAAAAGTCCTCATGGTGCTTATTGTGTTCAATGCCTATTCCATTTTTGTGTTTCATCAACACTCTGAAGCTCCACAGATTACAGAATGCATCCAGATGTGCTTCGGAAACTACTACTAGTCTTCCAGGGAACGATCAAAGCGTAGACAGTTTAAGACATTACTCCCATTTAGAAAAGTCCGCATGCTGCTTATTGTGTTCAATGCCGATGCAATTTCTGTGTTTCATCAACACTCTGAAGGTCCACAGATTACAGAACGCATCCAGATGTGCTTCGGAAACTACTACTAGTCTTCCAGGGTACGATCAAGGCGTAGACAGTTTAAGACCTTACTCCCATCGAGAAAAGTCCGCATGGTGCTTATTGAGTTCAATGCCGATTCCATTTCTGTGTTTCATCAACACTCTGAAGGGCCACAGATTACAGAATGCATCCAGATGTGCTTCGGAAACTACTACTAGTCTTCCAGGGAACGATCAAAGCGAAGACAATTTGAGACATTACTCCCATGGAGAAAAGTCCGCATGGTGCCTATTGTGTTCAATGCCGATTCAATTTCTGTGTTTCATCAACACTCTGAAGGTCCACAGATTACAGAATGCATCCAGATGTGCTTCGGAAACTACTACTAGGGTTCCATGGAACGATTAAATCGTAGACAGTTTAAGACATTACTCCCATGGAGAAAAGTCCGCATGGTGCTTATTGTGTTCAATGCCGATGCAATTTCTGTGTTTCATCATCTTTCTGAAGGTCCACAGAATACAGAATGCATCCAGATGTGCTTCAGAAACTACTACTAGTCTTGCATTGAACGATCAACGCGTAGACAGTTTAAGACATTATTCCCATGGAGAAAAGTCCTCATGGTGCTTATTGTGTTCAATGCCTATTCCATTTTTGTGTTTCATCAACACTCTGAAGCTCCACAGATTACAGAATGCATCCAGATGTGCTTCGGAAACTACTACTAGTCTTCCATCGAACGATCGAAGCGTAGACAGTTTAAGACATTACTCCCATGGAGAAAAGTCCGCATGCTGCTTATTGTGTTCAATGCCGATTCAATTTTTGTGTTTCATCAACACTCTAAAGGTCCACAGATTACAGAATGCATCCAGATGAGCATCAGAAACTACTACTAGTCTTCCAGGGAACGATCAAGGCGTAGACAGTTTAAGACCTTACTCCCATCGAGAAAAGTCCGCATGGTGCTTATTGAGTTCAATGCCGATTCCATTTCTGTGTTTCATCAACACTCTGAAGGGCCACAGATTACAGAATGCATCCAGATGTGCTTCGGAAACTACTACTAGTCTTCCAGGGAACGATAAAAACGTAGACAGTTTAAGATATTACTCCCATGGAGAAAAGTCCGCATGGTGTTTATTGTGTTCAATGCCGATTCAATTTCTGTGTTTCATCAAAACTCTGAAGGTCCACAGATTACAGAATGCTTCCAGATGTGCTTCAGAAACTACTACTAGTCTTCCAGTGAACGATCAAATCGTAGACAGTTTAAGACATTACTCCCATGGAGAAAAGTCCGCATGGTGCTTATTGTGTTCAATGCCGATGCAATTTCTGTGTTTCATCAACACTCTGAAGTTCCACAGATTACAGAATGCATCCAGATGTGCTTCGGAAACTACTACTAGTCTTCCAGTGTACAATCAAAGCGTAGATAGTTTAAGGCATTACTCCCATGGAGAAATGTCCGCATGGTGCTTATTGTGCTCAATGCCGATGCAATTTTTGTGTTTCATCAACACTCTGAAGGTCCTCAGATTACAGAATGCATCCTGATGTGCTTCGGAAACTACTACTAGTCTTCCATTGTACGATCACAGCGTAGACAGTTTAAGACATTACTCCCATGGAGAAAAGTACGCATGGTGCTTATTGTGTTCAATGCCGATGCAATTTTTGTGTTTCATCAACACTCTGAAGGTCCACAGATTTCAGAATGCCTCCACATGTGCTTCGGATACTACTACTAGTCTTCCAGGGAACGATCAAAGCGTAGACAGTTTAAGACATTACTCCCATTTAGAAAAGTCCTCATGGTGCTTATTGTGTTCAATGCCTATTCCATTTCTGTGTTTCATCAACACTCTGAAGCTCCACAGATTCCAGAATGCATCCAGATGTGCTTCGGAAACTACTACTAGTCTTCCAGAGAACGATCAAAGCGTAGACAGTTTAAGACATTACTCCCATTTAGAAAAGTCCGCATGCTGCTTATTGTGCTCAATGCCGATGCAATTTCTGTGTTTCATCAACACTCTGAAGGTCCACAGATTACAGAATGCATCCAGATGTGCTTCGGAAACTACTACTAGTCTTCCAGGGAACGATCAAAGCGTAGACAGTTTAAGACATTATTCCCATGGAGAAAAGTCCGCATGGTGCTTATTGTGTTCAATGCCGATTCAATTTCTGTATTTCATCAACACTCTGAAGGTCCACAGATTACAGAATGCATCCAGATGTGCTTCGGAAACTACTACTAGTCTTCCAGGGAACGATCAAAACGTAGACAGTTTAAGACATTACTCCCATGGAGAGAAGTCCGCATGGTGCTTATTGTGTTCAATGCCGATTCAATTTCAGTGTTTCATCAACACTCTGAAGGTCCACAGATTACAGAATGCATCCAGATGTGCTTCAGAAACTACTACTAGTCTTTCATTGAACGATCAAACGTAGACAGTTTAAGACATTACTCCCATGAAGAAAAGTCCGCATGGTGCTTATTGTGTTCAATGCCGATTCAATTTTTGTGTTTCATCAACACTCTAAAGGTCCACAGATTACAGAATGCATCCAGATGAGCATCAATAACTACTACTAGTCTTCCAGGGAACGATCAAGGCGTAGACAGTTTAAGACCTTACTCCCATCGAGAAAAGTCCGCATGGTGCTTATTGAGTTCAATGCCGATTCCATTTCTGTGTTTCATCAACACTCTGAAGGGCCACAGATTACAGAATGCATCCAGATGTGCTTCGGAAACTACTACTAGTCTTCCAGGGAACGATTAAATCGTAGACAGTTTAAGACATTACTCCCATGCAGAAAAGTCCGCATGCTGCTTATTGTGTTCAATGCCGATGCAATTTCTGTGTTTCATCAACACTCTGAAGGTCGTCAGATTACAGAATGCATCCAGATGTGCTTCGGCACCTACTTCTCGTCTTCCAGTGTACGATCAAAGCCTAGACAGTTTAAGACATTACTCCCATTTAGAAAAGTCCGCATGGTGCTTATTGTGTTCAATGCGCATTCAATTTCTGTGTTTCATCAACACTCTGAATGTCCACAGATTACAGAATGCATCCAGATGTGCTTCGGAAACTACTACTAGTCTTCCAGGAATCCATCAAAGCGTAGACAGTTTAAGACATTACTCCCATGGAGAAAAGTCCCCATGGTGCTTATTGTGCTCAAATGCCGATGCAATTTTTGTGTTTCATCAACACTCTGAAGGTCCTCAGAATACAGAATGCATCCTGATGTGCTTCGGAAACTACTACTCGTCTTCCAGTGTACGATCAAAACGTAGACAGTTTAAGACATTACTCCCATGGAGAAAGTACCGCATGGTGCTTATTGTGTTCAATGCCGATTCAATTTTTGTGTTTCATCAACACTCTGAAGGTCCACAGATTACAGAATGCATCCAGATGTGCTTCAGAAACTACTACTAGTCTTCCATTGAACGATCAAAGCGTAGACAGTTTAAGACGTTACTCCCATGGAGAAAGTACCGCATGTTGCTTATTGTGTTCAATGCCGCTGAATATCTGTGTTTCATCAACACTCTGAAGTTCCACAGATTATAGAATACGTCCAGATGTGCTTCAGAAACTACTACTACTCTTCCAGGGATCGATCAAAGCGTAGACAATTTAAGACATTACTCCCATGGGGAAAAGTCCTCATGGTGCTTATTGTGTTCAATCCCTATTCCATTTCTGTGTTTCATCAACACTCTGAAGCTCCACAGATTACAGAATGCATCCAGATGTGCTTCGGATACTAATACTAGTCTTCCAGGGAACGATCAAAGCGTAGACAATTTGAGACATTACTCCCATGGAGAAAAGTCCGCATGGTGCTTATTGTGTTCAATGCCGATTCAATTTCTGTGTTTCATCAACACTCTGAAGGTCCACAGATTACAGAATGCCTCCAGATGTGCTTCAGAAACTACTACTAGTCTTCCAGTGAACGATCAAAACCTTTTCAGTTTAAGCATTACTCCCATGGAGAAAAGTCCGCATGGTGCTTATTGTGCTCAATGCCGATGCAATTTTTGTGTTTCATCAACACTCTGAAGGTTCTCAGATTACAGAATGCATCCAGATGTGCTTCGGCACCTACTTCTCGTCTTCCAGTGTACGATCAAAGCGTAGACAGTTTAAGACAATACTCCCATTTAGAAAAGTCCGCATGGTGCTTATTGTGTTCAATGCGCATTCAATTTCTGTGTTTCATCAACACTCTGAAGGTCCACAGATTACAGAATGCCTCCAGATGTGCTTCAGATATTACTACTAGTCTTCCACGGAACGATCAAAGCGTAGACAGTTTAAACATTACTCCCATGGAGAAATGTCCGCATGATGTTTATTGTGTTCAATGCCGATTCAATTTCTATGTTTCATCAACACTCTGAAGTTCCACAGATTACAGAATGCATCCAGATGTGCTTCGGAAACTACTACTAGTCTTCCAGGAATCCATCAAAGCGTAGACAGTTTAAGACATTACTCCCATAGAGAAAGTACCGCATGGTGCATATTGTGTTCAATGCCGATGCAATTTTTGTTTTTCATCAACACTCTGAAGGTCCACAGATTACAGAATGCATCCAGATGTGCTTCAGAAACTACTACTAGTCTTCCATTGAACGATCAAAGCGTAGACAGTTTAAGACATTACTCCCATGGAGAAAGTACCGCATGGTGCTTATTGTGTTCAATGCCGCTGAATATCTGTGTTTCATCAACATTCTGAAGGTCGTCAGATTACAGAATGCATCCAGATGTGCTTCGGAAACTACTACTAGTCTTCCAGGGATCGATCAAAGCGTAGACAAATTAAGACATTACTCCCATGGAGAAAAGTCCGCATGCTGCTTATTGTGCTCAATGCCGATGCAATTTTTGTGTTTCATCAACACTCTGAAGGTCCTCAGAATACAGAATGCATCCTGATGTGCTTCGGAAACTACTACTAGTCTTCCAGGGAACCATCAATGCGTAGACAGTTTAAGACATTACTCCCATGGAGAAAAGTCCGTATGGTACTTATTGTGTTCAATGCCGATGCAATTTTTGTGTTTCATCAACACTCTGAAGGTCCACAGATTACAGAATGCATCCAGATGTGCTTCAGAAACTACTACTAGTCTTCCACGGAACGATCAAAGCGTAGACAGTTTAAACATTACTCCCATGGAGATAAGTCCGCATGATGCTTATTGTGTTCAATGCCGATGCAATTTTTGTGTTTCATCAACACTCTGAAGTTCCACAGATTACAGAATGCATCCTGATGTGCTTCGGAAACTACTACTCGTCTTCCAGTGTACGATCAAAGCGTAGACAGTTTAAGACATTACTCCCATGGAGAAAGTACCGCATGGTGCATATTGTGTTCAATGCCGATGCAATTTTTGTGTTTCATCAACACTCTGAAGGTCCACAGATTACAGAATGCATCCAGATGTGCTTGAGACACTACTACTAGTCTTCCATTGAACGATCAAACCGTAGACAGTTTAAGACATTACTCCCATGGAGAAAGTACCGCATGGTGCTTATTGTGTTCAATGCCGCTGAATTTCTGTGTTTCATCAACACTCTGAAGTTCCACAGATTATAGAATACTTCCAGATGTTCTTCGGAAACTACTACTAGTCTTCCAGGGATCGATCAAAGCGTAGACAATTTAAGACATTACTCCCATGGAGAAAAGTCCTCATGGTGCTTATTGTGTTCAATCCCTATTCCATTTCTGTGTTTCATCAACACTCTGAAAGTCGTCAGATTACAGAATGCATCCAGATGTGCTACAGAAACTACTACTAGTCTTCCACGGAACGATCAAAGCGTAGACAGTTTAAACATTACTCCCATGGAGAAAAGACCGCATGATGCCTATTGTGTTCAATGCCGATTCAAATTCTGTATTTCATCAACACTCTGAAAGTCCACAGATTACAGAATGCATCCAGATGTGCTTCGGAAACTACTACTAGTCTTCCAGGAATCGATCAAAGCGTAGACAGTTTAAGACATTACTCCCATGGAGAAGAGTCCGCATGGTGCTTATTGTGTTCAATGCCGATTCAAATTCTGTATTTCATCAACACTCTGAAAGTCCACAGATTACAGAATGCATCCAGATGTACTTCGGAAATTACTTCTAGTCTTCCAGGGAACGATCAAAGGGTAGACATTTTAAGACATTACTCCCATGGAGAAAAGTCGGCATGGTGCTTATTGTGTTCAATGAAGATGCAAATTTTGTGTTTCATCAACACTCTGAAGGTCCACAGACTACAGAATGCATCCAGATGTGCTTCAGAAACTACTACTAGTCTTCCACGGAACGATCAAAGCGTAGACAGTTTAAGGCATTACTCCCATGGAGAAAAGACCGCATGATGCTTATTGTGTTCAATGCCGATTCAATTTCTATGTTTCATCAACACTCTGAAGTTCCACAGATTACAGAATGCATCCAGATGTGCTTCGGAAACTACTACTAGTATTCCAGGAATCCATCAAAGCGTAGACAGTTTAAGACATTACTACCATGTAGAAAAGTACGCATGGTGCTTATTGTGTTCAATGCCGATTCAATTTCTGTATTTCATCAACACTCTGAAGGTCGTCAGATTACAGAATGCATCCAGATGTGCTTCGGCACCTACTTCTCGTCTTCCAGTGTACGATCAAAGCGTAGACAGTTTAAGACAATACTCCCATTTAGAAAAGTCCGCATGGTGCTTATTGTGTTCAATGCGCATTCAATTTCTGTGTTTCATCAACACTCTGAAGGTCCACAGACTACAGAATGCCTCCAGATGTGCTTCAGAAACTACTACTAGTCTTCCAGTGAACGATCAAAGCCTATGCAGTTTAAGACACTACTCCCATGGAGAAAAGTCCGCATGGTGCTTATTGTGCTCAATGCCGATGCAATTTTTGTGTTTCATCAACACTCTGAAGGTTCTCAGATTACAGAATGCATCCTGATGTGCTTCGGAAACTACTACTCGTCTGCCAGTGTCCGATCAAAGCGTACACAGTTTAAGACATTACCCACACGGAGAAAAGTTCGCATGGTGCTTATTGTGTTCAATGCCGATGCTATTTTTGTGTTTCATCAACAGTCTGAAGGTCCACAGATTACAGAATGCTTCCAGATGTGCTTCGGAAACTACTACTAGTCTTCCAGTGTACGATTAAAGCGTAGACAGCTTAAGACATTACTCCCATAGAGAAAATTCCGCATGGTGCTATTGTGTTCAATGCCGATGCAATTTTTGTGTTTCATCAACACTCTGAAGGTCCTCAGATTACAGAATGCATCCAGATGTGCTTCCGAAACTACTACTAGTCTTCCAGTGTACGATCAAAGAGTAGACAGTTTAAGACATCACTCCCATGGAGAAAAGTACGCATGGTGCTTATTGTGCTCAATTCCGATGCAATGTATGTGTTTCATCAACAATCTGAAGGTCCTCAGATTACAGAATGTATCCTGATGTGCTTCGGAAACTACTACTCGTCTTCCAGTGTACGATCAAAGCGTAGACAGTTTAAGACATTACTCATATGGAGAAAAGTCCGCATGGTGCTTATTGTGTTCAATGCCGATTTAATTTCTGCATTTCATCAACACTCTGAAGGTCCACAGATTACAGAATGCATTTAGATCTGCTTCGGAAACTACTACTAGTCTTCCAGGGACCGATCAAAGCGTAGACAGTTTAAGACATTACTGCCATTGAGAAAAGTCAGCATGGAGCTCATTGTGTTCAATGACGATTCAATTTCAGTGTGTCATCAACACTCTGAAGGTCCACAGATTACAGAATGCCTTCAGATGTGCTTCGGAAACTACTACTAGTCTTCAAGTGTACGATCAAAGCGTAGACAGTTTAAGACATTACTCCCATTGAGAAAAGTCCGCATGGTGCTTATTGTGTTCAATGCCGATGCAATTTTTGTGTTTCATCAACACTCTGAAGGTCCACAGATTACAGAATGCATCCAGATGTGCTTCAGAAACTACTACTAGTCTTGCATTGAACGATCAAAGCGTAGACAGTTTAAGACATTATTCCCATGGAGAAAAGTCCTCATGGTGCTTATTGTGTTCAATGCCTATTCCATTTTTGTGTTTCATCAACACTCTGAAGCTCCACAGATTACAGAATGCATCCAGATGTGCTTCGGAAACTACTACTAGTCTTCCAGGGAACGATCAAAGCGTAGACAGTTTAAGTTATTACTCCCATTTAGAAAAGTCCGCATGCTGCTTATTGTGTTCAATGCCGATGCAATTTCTGTGTTTCATCAACACTCTGAAGGGCCACAGATTACAGAATGCATCCAGATGTGCTTCGGAAACTACTACTAGTCTTCCAGGGAACGATCAAAGCGTAGACAGTTTAAGACATTACTCCCATGGAGAAAAGTCCGCATAGTGCTTATTGTGTTCAATGCCGATTCAATTTCTGTATTTCATCAACACTCTGAAGGTCCACAGATTACAGAATGGGTCCAGATGTGCTTCGGAAACTACTACTAGTCTTCCAGGAAACGATCAAAGCGCAGACAGTTTAAGACATTACTCCCATTGAGAAAAGTCCGCATGGTGCTTATTGTGTTCAATGCCGATGCAATTTTTGTGTTTCATCAACACTCTGAAGGTCCACAGATTACAGAATGCATCCAGATGTGCTTCAGAAACTACTACTAGTCTTGCATTGAACGATCAAAGCGTAGACAGTTTAAGACATTATTCCCATGGAGAAAAGTCCTCATGGTGCTTATTGTGTTCAATGCCTATTCCATATTTGTGTTTCATCAACACTCTGAAGCTCCACAGATTACAGAATGCATCCAGATGTGCTTCGGAAACTACTACTAGTCTTCCAGGGAACGATCAAAGCGTAGACAGTTTAAGTTATTACTCCCATTTAGAAAAGTCCGCATGCTGCTTATTGTGTTCAATGCCGATGCAATTTCTGTGTTTCATCAACACTCTGAAGGTCCACAGATTACAGAATGCATCCAGATGTGCTTCGGAAACTACTACTAGTCTTCCAGGGAACGATCAAAGCGTAGACAGTTTAAGACATTACTCCCATGGAGAAAAGTCCGCATGGTGCTTATTGTGTTCAATGCCGATTCAATTTCTGTATTTCATCAACACTCTGAAGGTCCACAGATTACAGAATGCATCCAGATGTGCTTCGGAAACCACTACTAGTCTTCCAGGGAACGATCAAAACGTAGACAGTTTAAGACATTACTCCCATGGAGAGAAGTCCGCATGGTGCTTATTGTGTTCAATGCCGATTCAATTTCAGTGTTTCATCAACACTCTGAAGGTCCACAGAGAACAGAATGAATCCAGATGTGCTTCGGAAACTACTACTAGTCTTCCAGTGTACGATCAAAGCGTAGACAGTTTAAGACATTACTCCCATTTAGAAAAGTCCGCATGCTGCTTATTGTGTTCAATCTCGATGCAATTTCTGTGCTTCATCAACACTCTGAAGGTCCACAGATTACAGAATGCATCCAGATGTGCTTTGGAAACTACTACTAGTCTTCCAGGGAACGATCAAGGCGTAGACAGTTTAAGACCTTACTCCCATCGAGAAAAGTCCGCATGGTGCTTATTGAGTTCAATGCCGATTCCATTTCTGTGTTTCATCAACACTCTGAAGGGCCACAGATTACAGAATGCATCCAGATGTGCTTCGGAAACTACTACTAGTCTTCCAGGGAACGATCAAAGCGTAGACAATTTGAGACATTACTCCCATGGAGAGAAGTCCGCATGGTGCCTATTGTGTTCAATGCCGATTCAATTTCTGTGTTTCATCAACACTCTGAAGGTCCACAGATTACAGAATGCATCCAGATGTGCTTCGGAAACTACTACTAGTGTTCCATGGAACGATTAAATCGTAGACAGTTTAAGACATTACTCCCATGGAGAAAAGTCCGCATGGTGCTTATTGTGTTCAATGCCGATGCAATTTCTGTGTTTCATCATCTTTCTGAAGGTCCACAGATTACAGAATGCATCCAGATGTGCTCCTGAAACTACTACTAGTCTTCCATCGAACGATCAAAGCGTAGACAGTTTAAGACATTACTCCCATGGAGAAAAGTCCGCATGCTGCTTATTGTGCTCAATGCCAATGCAATTTTTGTGTTTCATCAACACTCTGAAGGTCGTCAGATTACAGAATGCATCCAGATGTGCTTCGGCACCTACTTCTCGTCTTCCAGTGTACGATCAAAGCGTAGACAGTTTAAGACAATACTCCCATTTAGAAAAGTCCGCATGGTGCTTATTGTGTTCAATGCGCATTCAATTTCTGTGTTTCATCAACACTCTGAATGTCCACAGATTACAGAATGCATCCAGATGTGCTTCGGAAACTACTATTAGTCTTCCAGGGAACGATCAAAGCGTAGACAGTTTAAGACATTACGCCCATGGAGAAATGTCCGTATGGAGCTTATTGTGTTCAATGCCGATGCAATTTTAGTGTTTCATCAACACTCTGAAGATCCACAGATTACAGAATGCCTCCAGATGTGCTTCGGAAACTACTACTAGTCTTCCAGTGTACGATCAAAGCGTAGACAGTTTAAGACATTACTCCCATCGAGAAAAGTACGCATGGTGCTTATTGTGTTCAAAGTCGATGCAATTTTTGTGTTTCATCAACACTCTGATGGTCCACAGATTACAGAATGCATCCAGATGATCTTCGGAAACTACTATTAGTCTTCCAGTGAACGATCAAAATGTAGACAGTTTCAGGCATTACTCCCATGGAGAAAAGTCCCCATGGTGCTTATTGTGCTCAATGCCGATGCAATTTTTGTGTTTCATCAACACTCTGAAGGTTCTCAGATTACAGAATGCATCCGGATGTGCTTCCGAAACTACTACTAGTCTTCCAGTGTACGATCAAAGCGTTGACAGCTTAAGACATTACTCCCATAGAGAAAATTCCGCATGGTGCTATTGTGTTCAATGCCGATGCAATATTTGTGTTTCATCAACACTATGAAGGTCCTCAGATTACAGAATGCATCCAGATGTGCTTCCGAAACTACTACTAGTCTTCCAGTGTACGATCAAAGAGTAGACAGTTTAAGACATTACTCCCATGGAGAAAAGTACGCATGGTGCTTACTGTGCTCAATGCCGATGCAATTTTTGTGTTTCATCAACACTCTGAAGGTCCTCAGATTGCAGAATGCATCCTGATGTGCTTCGGAAACTACTACTCGTCTTCCAGTGTACGATCAAAGCGTAGACAGTTTAAGACATTACTCATATGGAGAAAAGTCCGCATGGTGCTTATTGTGTTCAATGCCGATTTAATTTCTGCATTTCATCAACACTCTGAAGGTCCACAGATTACAGAATGCATTTAGATCTGCTTCGGAAACTACTACTAGTCTTCCAGGGACCGATCAAAGCGTAGACAGTTTAAGACATTACTGCCATGGAGAAAAGTCAGCATTGTGCTCATTGTGTTCAATGACGATTCAATTTCAGTGTCATCAACACTCTGAAGGTCCACAGATTACAGAATGCCTCCAGATGTGCTTCGGAAACTACTACTAGTCTTCAAGTGTACGATCAAAGCGTAGGCAGTTTAAGACATTACTCCCATTGGGAAGAATCCGCATTGGTGCTTATTGTGTTCAATGCCGATGCAATATTTGTGTTTCATCAACACTCTGAAGGTCCACAGATTACAGAATGGGTCCAGATGTGCTTCGGAAACTACTACTAGTCTTGCATTGAACGATCAAAGCGTAGACAGTTTAAGACATTATTCCCATGGAGAAAGTACCGCATGGTGCTTATTGTGTTCAATGCCGCTGAATTTCTGTGTTTCATCAACACTCTGAAGTTCCACAGATTATAGAATGCTTCCAGATGTGCTTCGGAAACTACTACTAGTCTTCCAGGGATCGATCAAAGCGTAGACAATTTGAGAAATTACTCCCATGGAGAAAAGTCCTCATGGTGCTTATTGTGTTCAATGCCTATTCCATTTCTGTGTTTCATCAACACTCTGAAGCTCCACAGATTACAGAATGCATCCAGATGTGCTTCGGAAGCTACTACTAGTCTTCCAGGGAACGATCAAAGCGTAGACAGTTTAAGACATTACTCCCAATTAGAAAAGTCCGCATGCTGCTTATTGTGTTCAATGCCGATGCAATTTCTGTGTTTCATCAACACTCAGAAGGTCCACAGATTACAGAATGCATCCTGATGTGCTTCGGAAACTACTACTAGTCTTCCAGGGAACGATCAAAGCGTAGACAGTTTAAGACATTACTCCCATGGAGAAAAGTCCGCATGGTGCTTATTGTGTTCAATGCCGATTCAATTTCTGTATTTTATCAACACTCTGAAGGTCCACAGATTACAGAATGCATCCAGATGTGCTTCGGAAACTACTACTAGTCTTCCAGGGAACGATCAAAACGTAGACAGTTTAAGACATTACTCCCATGGAGAGAAGTCCGCATGGTGCTTATTGTGTTCAATGCCGATTCAATTTCAGTGGTTCATCAACACTCTGAAGGTCCACAGAGAACAGAATGAATCCAGATGTGCTTCGGAAACTACTACTAGTCTTCCAGTGTACGATCAAAGCGTAGACAGTTTAAGACATTACTCCCATGGAGAAAAGTCCGCATGGTGCTTATTGTGTTCAATGCCGATTCAATTTCAGTGTTTCATCAACACTCTGAAGGTCCACAGATTACAGAATGCATCCAGATGTGCTTCAGAAACTACTACTAGTCTTTCATTGAACGATCAAACGTAGACAGTTTAAGACATTACTCCCATGAAGAAAATTCCGCATGGTGCTTATTGTGTTCAATGCCGATTCAATTTTTGTGTTTCATCAACACTCTAAAGGTCCACAGATTACAGAATGCATCCAGATGAGCATCAGAAACTATTACTAGTCTTCCAGGGAACGATCAAGGCGTAGACAGTTTAAGACCTTACACCCATCGAGAAAAGTCCGCATGGTGCTTATTGTGTTCAATGCCGATTCAATTTCTGTATTTCATCAACACTCTGAAGGTCCACAGATTACAGAATGCATCCAGATGTGCTTCGGAAACTACTACTAGTCTTCCAGGGAACGATCAAAACGTAGACAGTTTAAGACATTACTCCCATGGAGAGAAGTCCGCATGGTGCTTATTGTGTTCAATGCCGATTCAATTTCAGTGTTTCATCAACACTCTGAAGGTCCACAGAGAACAGAATGAATCCAGATGTGCTTCGGAAACTACTACTAGTCTTCCAGTGTACGATCAAAGCGTAGACAGTTTAAGACATTACTCCCATGGAGAAAAGTCCGCATGGTGCTTATTGTGTTCAATGCCGATTCAATTTCAGTGTTTCATCAACACTCTGAAGGTCCACAGATTACAGAATGCATCCAGATGTGCTTCAGAAACTACTACTAGTCTTTCATTGAACGATCAAACGTAGACAGTTTAAGACATTACTCCCATGAAGAAAAGTCCGCATGGTGCTTATTGTGTTCAATGCCGATTCAATTTTTGTGTTTCATCAACACTCTAAAGGTCCACAGATTACAGAATGCATCCAGATGAGCATCAGAAACTATTACTAGTCTTCCAGGGAACGATCAAGGCGTAGACAGTTTAAGACCTTACTCCCATCGAGAAAAGTCCGCATGGTGCTTATTGTGTTCAATGCGTATTCCATTTCTGTGTTTCATTAACACTCTGAAGCTCCACAGATTCCAGAATGCATCCAGATGTGCTTCGGAAACTACTACTAGTCTTCCAGGGAACGATCAAAGCGTAGGCAGTTTAAGACATTACTCCCATGGAGAAAAGTCCGCATGGTGCTTATTGTGTTCAATGCCGATTTAATTTCTGCATTTCATCAACACTCTGAAGGTCCACAGAATATAGAATGCATTTAGATCTGCTTCGGAAACTACTACTAGTCTTCCAGGGACCGATCAAAGTGTAGACAGTTTAAGACATTACTGCCATGGAGAAAAGTCAGCATTGTGCTGATTGTGTTCAATGACGATTCAATTTCAGTGTCATCAACACTCTGAAGGTCCACAGATTACAGAATGCCTAAAGATGTGCTTCGGAAACTACTACTAGTCTTCAAGTGTACGATCAAAGCGTATTCAGTTTAAGACATTACTCCCATTGGGAAGAATCCGCATTGGTGCTTATTGTGTTCAATGCCGATGCAATATTTGTGTTTCATCAACACTCTGAAGGTCCACAGATTACAGAATGGGTCCAGATGAGCTTCGGAAACTACTACTAGTCTTGCATTGAACGATCAAAGCGTAGACAGTTTAAGACACTATTCCCATGGAGAAAGTACCGCATGGTGCTTATTGTGTTCAATGCCGCTGAATTTCTGTGTTTCATCAACACTCTGAAGTTCCACAGATTATAGAATGCTTCCAGATGTGCTTCGGAAACTACTACTAGTCTTCCAGGGATCGATCAAAGCGTAGACAATTTGAGAAATTACTCCCATGGAGAAAAGTCCTCATGGTGCTTATTGTGTTCAATGCCTATTCCATTTCTGTGTTTCATCAACACTCAGAAGGTCCACAGATTACAGAATGCATCCTGATGTGCTTCGGAAACTACTACTAGTCTTCCAGGGAACGATCAAAGCGTAGACAGTTTAAGACATTACTCCCATGGAGAAAAGTCCGCATGGTGCTTATTGTGTTCAATGCCGATTCAATTTCTGTATTTCATCAACACTCTGAAGGTCCACAGATTACAGAATGCATCCAGATGTGCTTCGGAAACTACTACTAGTCTTCCAGGGAACGATCAAAACGTAGACAGTTTAAGACATTACTCCCATGGAGAGAAGTCCGCATGGTGCTTATTGTGTTCAATGCCGATTCAATTTCAGTGTTTCATCAACACTCTGAAGGTCCACAGAGAACAGATTGAATCCAGATGTGCTTCGGAAACTACTTCTAGTCTTCCAGTGTGCGATCAAAGCGTAGACAGTTTAAGACATTACTCCCATGGAGAAAAGTCCGCATGGTGCTTATTGTGTTCAATGCCGATTCAATTTCAGTGTTTCATCAACACTCTGAAGGTCCACAGATTACAGAATGCATCCAGATGTGCTTCAGAAACTACTACTAGTCTTTCATTGAACGATCAAACGTAGACAGTTTAAGACATTACTCCCATGAAGAAAAGTCCGCATGGTGCTTATTGTGTTCAATGCCGATTCAATTTTTGTGTTTCATCAACACTCTAAAGGTCCACAGATTACAGAATGCATCCAGATGAGCATCAGAAACTATTACTAGTCTTCCAGGGAACGATCAAGGCGTAGACAGTTTAAGACCTTACTCCCATCGAGAAAAGTCCGCATGGTGCTTATTGAGTTCAATGCCGATTCCATTTCTGTGTTTCATCAACACTCTGAAGGGCCACAGATTACAGAATGCATCCAGATGTGCTTCGGAAACTACTACTAGTCTTCCAGGGAACGATAAAAACGTAGACAGTTTAAGACATTACTCCCATGGAGAAAAGTACGCATGGTGCTTATTGTGTTCAATGCCGATGCAATTTTTGTGTTTCATCACACTCCGAAGGTCCACAGATTTCAGAATGCCTCCACATGTGCTTCGGATACTACTACTAGTCTTCCAGGGAACGATCAAAGCGTAGACAGTTTAAGACATTACTCCAATGGAGAAAAGTCCTCATGGTGCTTATTGTGTTCAATGCCTAATCCATTTCTGTGTTTCATTAACACTCTGAAGCTCCACAGATTCCAGAATGCATCCAGATGTGCTTCGGAAACTACTACTAGTCTTCCAGGGAACGATCAAAGCGTAGGCAGTTTAAGACATTACTCCCATGGAGAAAAGTCCGCATGGTGCTTATTGTGTTCAATGCCTAATCCATTTCTGTGTTTCATTAACACTCTGAAGCTCCACAGATTCCAGAATGCAACCAGATGTGCTTCGGAAACTACTACTAGTCTTCCAGGGAACGATCAAAGCGTAGGCAGTTTAAGACATTACTCCCATGGAGAAAAGTCCGCATGGTGCTTATTGTGTTCAATGCCGATTCAATTTCTGTATTTCATCAACACTCTGAAGGTCCACAGATTACAGAATGCATCCAGATGTGCTTCGGAAACTACTACTAGTCTTCCAGGGAACGATCAAAACGTAGACAGTTTAAGACATTACTCCCATGGAGAGAAGTCCGCATGGTGCTTATTGTGTTCAATGCCGATTCAATTTCTGTATTTCATCAACACTCTGAAGGTCCACAGATTACAGAATGCATCCAGATGTGCTTCGGAAACTACTACTAGTCTTCCAGGGAACGATCAAAACGTAGACAGTTTAAGACATTACTCCCATGGAGAGAAGTCCGCATGGTGCTTATTGTGTTCAATGCCGATGCAATTTTTGTGTTTCATCACACTCCGAAGGTCCACAGATTTCAGAATGCCTCCACATGTGCTTCGGATACTACTACTAGTCTTCCAGGGAACGATCAAAGCGTAGACAGTTTAAGACATTACTCCAATGGAGAAAAGTCCTCATGGTGCTTATTGTGTTCAATGCCTAATCCATTTCTGTGTTTCATTAACACTCTGAAGCTCCACAGATTCCAGAATGCATCCAGATGTGCTTCGGAAACTACTACTAGTCTTCCAGGGAACGATCAAACCGTAGGCAGTTTAAGACATTACTCCCATGGAGAAAAGTCCGCATGGTGCTTATTGTGTTCAATGCCGATTCAATTTCTGTATTTCATCAACACTCTGAAGGTCCACAGATTACAGAATGCATCCAGATGTGCTTCGGAAACTACTACTAGTCTTCCAGGGAACGATCAAAACGTAGACAGTTTAAGACATTACTCCCATGGAGAGAAGTCCGCATGGTGCTTATTGTGTTCAATGCCGATTCAATTTCTGTATTTCATCAACACTCTGAAGGTCCACAGATTACAGAATGCATCCAGATGTGCTTCGGAAACTACTACTAGTCTTCCAGGGAACGATCAAAACGTAGACAGTTTAAGACATTACTCCCATGGAGAGAAGTCCGCATGGTGCTTATTGTGTTCAATGCCGATGCAATTTTTGTGTTTCATCACACTCCGAAGGTCCACAGATTTCAGAATGCCTCCACATGTGCTTCGGATACTACTACTAGTCTTCCAGGGAACGATCAAAGCGTAGACAGTTTAAGACATTACTCCAATGGAGAAAAGTCCTCATGGTGCTTATTGTGTTCAATGCCTAATCCATTTCTGTGTTTCATTAACACTCTGAAGCTCCACAGATTCCAGAATGCATCCAGATGTGCTTCGGAAACTACTACTAGTCTTCCAGGGAACGATCAAACCGTAGGCAGTTTAAGACATTACTCCCATGGAGAAAAGTCCGCATGGTGCTTATTGTGTTCAATGCCGATTCAATTTCTGTATTTCATCAACACTCTGAAGGTCCACAGATTACAGAATGCATCCAGATGTGCTTCGGAAACTACTACTAGTCTTCCAGGGAACGATCAAAACGTAGACAGTTTAAGACATTACTCCCATGGAGAGAAGTCCGCATGGTGCTTATTGTGTTCAATGCCGATTCAATTTCAGTGTTTCATCAACACTCTGAAGGTCCACAGAGAACAGAATGAATCCAGATGTGCTTCGGAAACTACTACTAGTCTTCCAGTGTACGATCAAAGCGTAGACAGTTTAAGACATTACTCCCATGGAGAAAAGTCCGCATGGTGCTTATTGTGTTCAATGCCGATTCAATTTCAGTGTTTCATCAACACTCTGAAGGTCCACAGATTACAGAATGCATCCAGATGTGCTTCAGAAACTACTACGAGTCTTTCATTGAACGATCAAACGTAGACAGTTTAAGACATTACTCCCATGAAGAAAAGTCCGCATGGTGCTTATTGTGTTCAATGCCGATTCAATTTTTGTGTTTCATCAACACTCTAAAGGTCCACAGATTACAGAATGCATCCAGATGAGCATCAGAAACTACTACTAGTCTTCCAGGGAACGATAAAGGCGTAGACAGTTTAAGACCTTACTCCCATCGAGAAAAGTCCGCATGGTGCTTATTGAGTTCAATGCCGATTCCATTTCTGTGTTTCATCAACACTCTGAAGGGCCACAGATTACAGAATGCAATCAGATGTGCTTCGGAAACTACTACTAGTCTTCCAGGGAACGATAAAAGCGTAGACAGTTTAAGACATTACTCCCATGGAGAAAAGTCCGCATGGTGTTTATTGTGTTCAATGCCGATTCAACATCTGTGTTTCATCAACACTCTGAAGGTCCACAGATTACAGAATGCTTCCAGTAGTGCTTCAGAAACTACTACTAGTCTTCCAGTGAACGATCAAAGCGTAGACAGTTTAAGACATTACTCCCATGGAGAAAAGTCCGCATGGTGCTTATTGTGTTCAATGCCGATGCAATTTTTGTGTTTCATCACACTCCGAAGGTCCACAGATTTCAGAATGCCTCCACATGTGCTTCGGATACTACTACTAGTCTTCCAGGGAACGATCAAAGCGTAGACAGTTTAAGACATTACTCCAATGGAGAAAAGTCCTCATGGTGCTTATTGTGTTCAATGCCTAATCCATTTCTGTGTTTCATTAACACTCTGAAGCTCCACAGATTCCAGAATGCATCCAGATGTGCTTCGGAAACTACTACTAGTCTTCCAGGGAACGATCAAACCGTAGGCAGTTTAAGACATTACTCCCATGGAGAAAAGTCCGCATGGTGCTTATTGTGTTCAATGCCGATTCAATTTCTGTATTTCATCAACACTCTGAAGGTCCACAGATTACAGAATGCATCCAGATGTGCTTCGGAAACTACTACTAGTCTTCCAGGGAACGATCAAAACGTAGACAGTTTAAGACATTACTCCCATGGAGAGAAGTCCGCATGGTGCTTATTGTGTTCAATGCCGATTCAATTTCAGTGTTTCATCAACACTCTGAAGGTCCACAGAGAACAGAATGAATCCAGATGTGCTTCGGAAACTACTACTAGTCTTCCAGTGTACGATCAAAGCGTAGACAGTTTAAGACATTACTCCCATGGAGAAAAGTCCGCATGGTGCTTATTGTGTTCAATGCCGATTCAATTTCAGTGTTTCATCAACACTCTGAAGGTCCACAGATTACAGAATGCATCCAGATGTGCTTCAGAAACTACTACGAGTCTTTCATTGAACGATCAAACGTAGACAGTTTAAGACATTACTCCCATGAAGAAAAGTCCGCATGGTGCTTATTGTGTTCAATGCCGATTCAATTTTTGTGTTTCATCAACACTCTAAAGGTCCACAGATTACAGAATGCATCCAGATGAGCATCAGAAACTACTACTAGTCTTCCAGGGAACGATAAAGGCGTAGACAGTTTAAGACCTTACTCCCATCGAGAAAAGTCCGCATGGTGCTTATTGAGTTCAATGCCGATTCCATTTCTGTGTTTCATCAACACTCTGAAGGGCCACAGATTACAGAATGCAATCAGATGTGCTTCGGAAACTACTACTAGTCTTCCAGGGAACGATAAAAGCGTAGACAGTTTAAGACATTACTCCCATGGAGAAAAGTCCGCATGGTGTTTATTGTGTTCAATGCCGATTCAACATCTGTGTTTCATCAACACTCTGAAGGTCCACAGATTACAGAATGCTTCCAGTAGTGCTTCAGAAACTACTACTAGTCTTCCAGTGAACGATCAAATCGTAGACAGTTTAAGACATTACTCCCATGGAGAAAAGTCCGCATGGTGCTTATTGTGTTCAATGCCGATGCAATTTCTGTGTTTCATCAACACTCTGAAGTTCCACAGATTACAGAATGCATCCAGATGTGCTTCAGAAACTACTACTAGTCTTCCAGTGTACAATCAAAGCGTAGACAGCTTAAGACATTACTCCCATGGAGAAATGTCCGCATGGTGCTTATTGTGCTCAATGCCGATGCAATTTTTGTGTTTCATCAACACTCTGAAGGTCCTCTGATTACAGAATGCATCCTGATGTGCTTCGGAAACTACTACTAGTCTTCCAATGTACGATCACAGCGTAGACAGTTTAAGACATTACTCCCATGGAGAAAAGTACGCATGGTGCTTATTTTGTTCAATGCCGATGCAATTTTTGTGTTTCATCAACACTCTGAAGGTCCACAGATTTCAGAATGCTTCCACATGTGCTTCGGATACTACTACTAGTTTTCCAGGGAACGATCAAAGCGTAGGCAGTTTAAGAAATTACTCCAATGGAGAAAAGTCCGCATGGTGCTTATTGTGTTCAATGCCGAGGCAATTTTTGTATTTCATCAACACTCTGAAGGTCCACAGATTTCAGAACGCCTAAAGATGTGCTTCGGAAACAACTACTAGTCTTCCAGGGAACGATCAAATCGTAGACAGTTTAAAACATTACTCCTATTAGAAAAGTCCGCATGGTGCTTATTGTGTTCAATGCCGATTCAATTTCTGTGTTTCATCAACACTCTGAAGGTCCACAGGTTACAGAATGCCTCCAGATGTGCTTCGGAAACCACTACTAGTCTTCCAGTGTACGATCAAAGCGTAGACAGTTTAAGACATTACTCCCATGGAGAAAAATTCGCATGGTGCTTATTGTGTTCAATGCCGATGCAATTTTTGTGTTTCATCAACACTCTGAAGGTGCACAGATTTCAGGATGCCTCCAGATGTGCTTCGGCAACTACTACTAGTCTTCCAGTGTACGATCAAAGCGTAGGCAGTTTAAGACATTACTCCCATGGAGAAAAGTCCGCATTGTGCTTATTGTGCTCAATGCCGATGCAATTTTTGTGTTTCATCAACACTCTGATGGTCCGCAGATTACAGAATGCTTCCAGATGTGCTTCGGAAACTAGTACTAGTCTTCCAGTGTACAATCAAAGCGTAGACAGTTTAAGACATTAGCCCCATGGGGAAAAATCCGCATGGTGCTTATTGTGTTCAATGCCGATGCAATTTTTGTGTTTCATCAACACTCTGAAGGTCCAAAGATTACAGAATGCCTCCAGATGTGCTTCGGAAACTACTACTAGTCCTCCAGTGTACAATCAAGGCGTAGACAGTTTAAGACATTACTCCCATGGAGAAATGTCCGCATGGTGCTTATTGTGCTCAATGCCGATGCAATTTTTGTGTTTCATCAACACTCTGAAGGTCCTCAGATTACAGAATGCATCCTGATGTGCTTCGGAAACTACTACTAGTCTTCCAGGGAACGATAAAAGCGTAGACAGTTCAAGACATTACTCCCATGGAGAAAAGTCCGCATGGTGTTTATTGTGTTCAATGCCGATTCAATTTCAGTGTTTCATCAACACTCTGAAGGTCCACAGATTACAGAATGCATCCAGATGTGCTTCAGAAACTACTACTAGTCTTTCATTGAACGATCAAACGTAGACAGTTTAAGACATTACTCCCATGAAGAAAAGTCCGCATGGTGCTTATTGTGTTCAATGCCGATTCAATTTTTGTGTTTCATCAACACTCTAAAGATCCACAGATTACAGAATGCATCCAGATGAGCATCAGAAACTACTACTAGTCTTCCAGGGAACGATCAAGGCGTAGACAGTTTAAGACCTTACTCCCATCGAGAAAGTCCGCATGGTGCTTATTGAGTTCAATGCCGATTCCATTTCTGTGTTTCATCAACACTCTGATGGGCCACAGATTACAGAATGCATCCAGATGTGCTTCGGAAACTACTACTAGTCTTCCAGGGAACGATAAAAACGTAGACAGTTTAAGACATTACTCCCATGGAGAAAAGTCCGCATGGTGTTTATTGTGTTCAATGCCGATTCAATTTCTGTGTTTCATCAACACTCTGAAGGTCCACAGATTACAGAATGCTTCCAGATGCGCTTCGGAAACTACTACTAGTCTTCCAGTATACACTCAAAGCGTAGACTGTTTCAGACATTACTCCCATGGAGAATTGTCCGCATGGTGCTTATTGTGATCAATGCCGATGCAATTTTTGTGTTTCATCAACACTCTGAAGGTCCACAGATTTCAGAATGCCTCCACATGTACTTCGGATACTACTACTAGTCTTCCAGGGAACGATCAAAACGTAGACAGTTTAAGACATTACTCCCATTTAGAGAAGTCCTCATGGTGCTTATTGTGTTCAATGCCTATTCCATTACTGTGTTTTATCAACACTCTGAAGCTCCACAGATTCCAGAATGCATCCAGATGTGCTTCGGAAACTACTACTAGTCTTCCAGGGAACGATCAAAGCGTAGACAGTTTAAGACATTACTCCCATGGAGAAAAGTCCGCATGGTGCTTATTGTGTTCAATGCCGATTCAATTTCTGTATTTCATCAACACTCTGAAGGTCCACAGATTACAGAATGCATCCAGATGTGCTTCCGAAACTACTACTAGTCTTCCAGGGAACGATCAAAGCGTAGACAGTTTAAGACATTACTCCCATGGAGAAATGTCCGCATGGTGCTTATTGTGCTCAATGCCGATGCAATTTTTGTGTTTCATCAACACTCTGAAGGTCCTCAGATTACAGAATGCATCCTGATGTGCTTCGGAAACTACTACTAGTCTTCCAATGTACGATCACAGCGTAGACAGTTTAAGACATTACTCCGATGGAGAAAAGTACGCATGGTGCTTATTGTGTTCAATGCCGATGCAATTTTTGTGTTTCATCAACACTCTGAAGGTCCACAGATTTCAGAATGCCTCCACATGTGCTTCGGATACTACTACTAGTCTTCCAGGGAACGATCAAAGCGTAGACAGTTTAAGAAATTACTCCAATGGAGAAAAGTCCGCATGGTGCTTATTGTGTTCAATGCCGAGGCAATTTTTGTGTTTCATCAACACTCTGAAGGTCCACAGATTTCAGAACGCCTAAAGATGTGCTTCGGAAACAACTACTAGTCTTCCAGGGAACGATCAAATCGTAGACAGTTTAAAACATTACTCCCACTAGAAAAGTCCGCATGGTGCTTATTGTGTTCAATGCCGATTCAATTTCTGTGTTTCATCAACACTCTGAAGGTCCACAGGTTACAGAATGCCTCCAGATGTGCTTCGGAAACCACTACTAGTCTTCCAGTGTACGATCAAAGCGTAGACAGTTTAAGACATTACTCCCATGAAGAAAAATTCGCATGGTGCTTATTGTGTTCAATGCCGATGCAATTTTTGTGTTTCATCAACACTCTGAAGATCCACAGATTTCAGAATGCCTCCAGATGTGCTTCGGCAACTACTACTAGTCTTCCAGTGTACGATCAAAGCGTAGACAGTTTAAGACATTACTCTCATGGAGAAAAGTCCGCATTGTGCTTATTGTGCTCAATGCCGATGCAATTTTTGTGTTTCATCAACACTCTGATGGTCCACAGATTACAGAATGCTTCCAGATGTGCTTCGGAAACTACTACTAGTCTTCCAGTGTACAATCAAAGCGTAGACACTTTAAGACATTAGCCCCATGGGGAAAAATCCGCATGGTGCTTATTGTGTTCAATGCCGATGCAATTTTTGTGTTTCATCAACACTCCGAAAGTCCACAGATTACAGAATGCTTCCAGATGTGCTTCGGAAACTACTACTAGTCTTTCAGTGTACGATCAAAGCGTAGACAGTTTAAGACATTGCTCCCATAGAGAAAATTCCGCATGGTGCTTATTGTGTTCAATGCCGATGCAATTTTTGTGTTTCATCAACACTCTGAAGGTCCACAGATTACAGAATGCATCCAGATGTGCTTCGGAAACTACTACTAGTCTTCCAATGTACGATCACAGCGTAGACAGTTTAAGACATTACTCCCATGGAGAAAAGTACGCATGGTGCTTATTGTGTTCAATGCCGATGCAATTTTTGTGTTTCATCAACACTCTGAAGGTCCACAGATTTCAGAATGCCTCCACATGTGCTTCGGTTACTACTACTAGTCTTCCAGGGAACGATCAAAGCGTAGACAGTTTAAGACATTACTCCCATTTAGAAAAGTCCGCATGGTGCTTATTGTGGTCAAGGCCGATGCAAATTCTGTGTTTCATCAACACTCTGAAGGTCCACAGATTACAGAATGCATCCAGATGTGCTTCGGAAACTGCTACTAGTCTTCCAGGGAACGATCAAAGCGTAGCCAGTTTAAGACATTACTCCAATGGAGAGAAGTCCGCATGGTGCTTATTGTGTTCAATGCCGAGGCAATTTTTGTGTTTCATCAACACTCTGAAGGTCCACAGATTTCAGAATACCTCCACATGTGCTTCGGATACTACTACTAGTCTTCCAGGGAACGATCAAAGCGTAGAAAGTTTAAGACATTACTCCCATGGAGAAAAGTCCGCATGGTGCTTATTGTGTTCAATGCCGATTCAATTTCTGTGTTTCATCAACACTCTAAAGGTTCACAGATTAGAGAATGCATCCAGATGTGCTATCGAAACTACTACTAGTCTTCCAGTGAACGATCAAAACGTAGACAGTTTAAGACATTACTCCCATGGAGAAAAGTCCGCATGGTGCTTATTGTGTTCAATGCCGATTCAATTTCTGTGTTTCAACAACACTCTGAAGGTCCACAGATTACAGAATGCCTCCAGATGTTCTTCGGAAACCACTACAAGTCTTCCAGTGTACAATCAAAGCGTAGACAGTTTAAGACATTACTCCCATGGAGAAATGTCCGCATGGTGCTTATTGTGCTCAATGCCGATGCAATTTTTGTGTTTCATCAACACTCTGAAGGTCCTCAGATTACAGAATGCATCCTGATGTGCTTCGGAAACTACTACTAGTCTTCCAATGTACGATCACAGCGTAGACAGTTTAAGACATTACTCCCATGGAGAAAAGTACGCATGGTGGTTATTGTGTTCAATGCCGATGCAATTTTTGTGTTTCATCAACACTCTGAAGGTCCACAGATTACAGAATGCCTCCAGATGTGCTTCGGCAACTACTACTAGTCTTCCAGTGTACAATCAAAGCGTAGACAGTTTAAGACATTAGCCCCATGGGGAAAAATCCGCATGGTGCTTATTGTGTTCAATGCCGATGCAATTTTTGTGTTTCATCAACACTCTGAAGGTCTACAGATTACAGAATGCCTCCAGATGTGCTTCGGAAACAACTACTAGTCTTCCAGTGAATGATCAAAGCGTAGACAGTTTAAGTAATTACTGCCATGGAGAAAAATCCGCATGGTGCCTATTGTATTCAATGCCGATGCAATTTTTGTGTTTCATCAACACTCTGAAGGTCCACAGATTACAGAATTCCTCCAGATGTGCTTCAGAAACTACACAGGTCTTCCAGGGAACGATCAAAGCGTAGACAGTTTAAGACATTACTCCCATGGCGAAAAGTCCGCATGGTGCTTATTGTGTTCAATGCCGATGCAATTTTTGTGTTTCATCAACACTCTGAAGGTCCACAGATTTCAGAACGCCTAAAGATGTGCTTCGGAAACAACTACTAGTCTTCCAGGGAACGATCAAATCGTAGACAGTTTAAGACATTACTCCCTTTAGAAAAGTCCGCATGGTGCTTATTGTGTTCAATGCCGATTAAATTTCAGTGTTTCATCAACACTCTGAAGGTCCACATATTACAGAATGCTTCCAGATGCGCTTCAGAAACTACTACTAGTCTTCCAGGAAACGATCAAACCGTAGACAGTTTAAGAAATTACTCCCATGGAGAAAAGTCCGCATCGTGCTTATTGTGCTCAATGCCGATGCAATTTTTGTGTTTCATCAACACTCTGAAGGTCCACAGATTTCAGAATGCCTGCAGATGTGCTTCGGAAGCTTCTACTAGTCTTCCAGGGAACGATCAAATCGTAGAGAGTTTAAGACATTACTCCCATGGAGAAAAGTCCACATGGTGCTTATTGTGTTCAATGCCGATTCAATTTCTGTGTTTCATGAACACTCTAAAGGTTCACAGATTAGAGAATGCATCCAGATGTGCATTCGAAACTACTACTAGTCTTCCAGTGAACGATCAAAACGTAGACAGTTTAAGACATTACTCCCATGGAGAAAAGTCCGCATGGTGCTTATTGTGTTCAATGCCGATTCAATTTCTGTGTTTCAACAACACTCTGAAGGTCCACAGATTACAGAATGCCTCCAGATGTGCTTCGGAAACTACTACTAGTCTTCCAGTGTACGATCAAAGCGTAGACAGTTTAAGACATTACTCCCATCGAGAAAAATCCGCATGGTGCTTATTGTGTTCAATGCCGATGCAATTTTTGTGTTTCATCAACACTCTGAAGGTCCACAGATTTCAGAACGCCTAAAGAAGTGCTTCGGAAACTACTACTAGTCTTCCAGTGTACGATCAAACCGTAGACAGTTTAAGACATTACTAACATGGAGAAATGTCCGCAAGGTGCTTATTGTGTTTAATGCCGATGCAATTTTTGAGTTTCATCAACACTCTGAAGGTCCACAGATTTCAGAATGCCTCCAGATGTGCTTCGGAAACTACTACTAGTCTTCCAGGGAACCATCAAAGCGTAGACAGTTTAAGACACTACTCCCATTTAAAAAAGTCTGCATGGTGCTTATTAAATTCAATGCCGATGAAATTTCTGTGTTTCATCAACACTCTGAAGGTCCACAGATTGCACAATGCATTAAGATGTGCTTCAGAAACTAATACTAGTCTTCCAGGGAAAGATCAAAGCGTAGACAGTTTAAGACATTACTCCTGTGGAGAAAAGACCGCATGGTGCTTATTGTGTTCCATGCCGATTAAATTTCTGTGTTTCATCAACACACTGAAGTTCAACAGATTACAGAATGAATCCAGATGTGCTTCGGAAACTACTACTAGTCTCCCAGGGAACGATCAAAGCGTCGACAGTTTAAGACATTACTCCCATGAAGAAAAGTCCGCATGGCGCTTAATGTGTTCAATGCAGATGCAATTTTTGTGTTTCATCAACACTCTGAAGGTCCACAGATTTCAGAATGCCTCCAGATGTGCTTCAGAAACTACTACTAGTCTTCCAGGGAACGATCAAAGCGTAGACAGTTTAAGACATTACTCTCATGGAGAAAAGTCCACATGATGCTTGTTGTGTTCAATGCGGGTGCAATTTTAGTATTTCATCAACACTCTGAAGGTCCACAGATTTCGGAATGCCTCCAGATGTGCTTCGGAAACTACTACTAGTCTTCCAGGGAACCATCAAAGCGTAGACAGTTTAAGACATTACTCCCATTTAAAAAAGTCCGCATGGTGCTTATTGTGTTCAATGCCCATGAAATTTCTGTGTTTCATCAACACTCTGAAGGTCCACAGATTGCACAATGCATCCAGATGTGCTTCAGAAACTACTACTAGTCTTCCAGGGAAAGATCAAAGCGTAGACAGTTTAAGACATTACTCCTGTGGAGAAAAGTCCGCATGGTGTTTATTGTGTTCAATGCCGATTAAATTTCTGTGTTTCATCAACACTCTGAAGTTCAACAGATTTCAGAATGCCTCCAGATGTGCTTCAGAAACTACTACTAGTCTTCCAGGGAACGATCAAAGCGTAGACTGTTTAAGACATTACTCCCATGGAGAAAAGTCTACATGGAGCTTGTTGTGTTCAATGCCGATGCAATTTTAGTATTTCATCAACACTCTGAAGGTCCACAGATTACAGAATGCATCCAGATGTGCTTCGGAAGCTACTACTAGTCTTCAAGTGTACGATCAAAGCGTAGACAGTTTAAGACATTACCCCCATGGAGACAAGTCCGCATGGTGCTTATTGTGTTCAATGCCGATGCAATTTTTGTGTTTCATCAACACTCTGAAGGTATACAGATTACAGATTGCATCCAGATGTGCTTCGGAAACTACTACTAGTCTTCCAGTGTACGATCAAAGCGTAGACAGTTTAAGACATTACTCCCTTGGAGAGAAGTCCGCATGGTGCTTATTGTGTTCAATGTCGATGCAATGTTTGTGTCTCATCAACACTCTGAAGGTCCACTGATTACAGAATGCTTCCAGATGTGCTTCGGAGACTACTAATAGTCTTCCAGTGTTCGATCGAACGTAGACAGTTTAAGACATTACTCCCATGGAGAAAAATCCGTATGGTGCTTATTGTATTCAATGCCGATGCAATTTTTGTGTTTCATCAACACTCTGAAGGTCCACAGATTACAGAATGCCTCCAGATGTTCTTCGCAAACTACTATTAGTCTTCCAGGGAACGATCAAAGCGTAGACAGTTTAAGACAATACTCCCATGGAGAAAAGTCCGCATGGTGCTTATTGTGTTCAATGCCGATGCAATTTTTCTGTTTCATCAACACTCTGAATGTCCACAGATTTCAGAACGCCTAAAGATGTGCTTCGGAAACTACTACTAGTCTTCCAGGGAACGATCAAAGCGTAGACAGTTTAAGACATTACTGACATGGAGAAAAGTCCGCATGTTGCTTATTGTGTTCAATGCCGATTCAATTTCTGTGTTTCATCAACACTCTGAAGGTCCACAGATTACAGAATGCATCCAGATGTGCTTCAGAAACTACTACTAGTCTTCCAGGGAACGATCAAAGCGTAGACAGTTCAAGACATTACTCCCATAGAGAAAATTCCGCATGGTGCTTATAGTGTTCAATGCCGATGCAATTTTTGTGTTTCATCAACACTCTGAAGGTCCACAGATTTCAGAATGCCTCCAGATGTGCTTCAGAAACTACTACTAGTCTTCCAGGGAACGATCAAAGCGTAGACAGTTTAAGACATTACTCTCATGGAGAAAAGTCCGAATGGTGCTTGTTGTGTTCAATGCCGATGCAATTTTAGTATTTCATCAACACTCTGAAGGTCCACAGATTTCAGAATGCCTCCAGATGTGCTTCGGAAACTACTACTAGTCTTCCAGGGAACCATCAAAGCGTAGACTGTTTAAGACATTACTCCCATTTAAAAAAGTCCGCATGGTGCTTATTGTGTTCAATGCCGATGAAATTTCTGTGTTTCATCAACACTCTGAAGGTCCACAGATTGCATAATGCATCCAGATGTGCTTCAGAAACTACTACTAGTCTTCCAGGGAAAGATCAAAGCGTAGACAATTTAAGACATTACTCCTGTGGAGAAAAGTCCGCATGGTGTTTATTGTGTTCAATGCCGATTAAATTTCTGTGTTTCATCAACACTCTGAAGTTCAACAGATTTCAGAATGCCTCCAGATGTGCTTCAGAAACTACTACTAGTCTTCCAGGGAACGATCAAAGCGTAGACTGCTTAAGACGTTACTCCCATGGAGAAAAGTCCACATGGAGTTTGTTGTGTTCAATGCCGATGCAATTTTAGTATTTCATCAACACTCTGAAGGTCCACAGATTACAGAATGCATCCAGATGTGCTTCGGAAACTACTACTAGTCTTCAAGTGTACGATCAAAGCGTAGACAGTTTAAGACATTACTCCCATGGAGACAAGTCCGCATGGTGCATATTGTGTTCAATGCCGATGCAATTTTTGTGTTTCATCAACACTCTGAAGGTATACAGATTACAGAATGCATCCAGATGTGCTTCGGAAACTACTACTAGTCTTTTAGTGTACGATCAAAGCGTAGACAGTTTAAGACATTACTCCCTTGGAGAAAAGTCCGCATGGTGCTTATTGTGTTCAATGCCGATGCAATGTTTGTGTCTCATCAACAGTCTGAAGGTCCACAGATTACAGAATGCTTCCAGATGTGCTTCGGAGACTACTAATAGTCTTCCAGTGTACGATCAAACGTAGACAGTTTAAGATATTACTCCCATGGAGAAAAATCCGTATGGTGCCTATTGTATTCAATGCCGATGCAATTTTTGTGTTTCATCAACACTCTGAAGGTCCACAGATTACAGAATGCCTCCAGATGTTCTTCGGAAACTTCTATTAGTCATCCAGGGAACAATCAAAGCGTAGACAGTTTAAGACAATACTCCCATGGAGAAAAGTCCGCATGGTGCTTATTGTGTTCAATGCCGATGCAATTTTTGTGTTTCATCAACACTCTGAATGTCCACAGATTTCAGAACGCCTAAAGATGTGCTTCGGATACTACTACTAGTCTTCCAGGGAACGATCAAAGCGTAGACAGTTTAAGACATTACTCCCATAGAGAAAATTCCGCATGGTGCTTATAGTGTGCAATGCCGATGCAATTTTTGTGTTTCATCAACACTCTGAAGGTCCAAAGATTACAGAATGCCTGCAGACGTGCTTCGGAAACTACTACTAGTCTTCCAGGGAGCGATCAAAGCGTAGACAATTTAAGACATTACTCCCATGGAGAAAAGATCGCATGGTGCTTATTGTGTTCAATGCCTATGCAATTTTTTTGTTTCATCAACACTCTGAAGGTCCACAGATTTCAGAATGCCTGCAGACGTGCTTCGGAAACTACTACTAGTCTTCCAGGGAGCGATCAAAGCGTAGACAGTTTAAGACAATACTCCCATTTCGAAAAGTCCGCATGGTGCTTATTGTGTTCAATGCCGATGCAATTTCTGTGTTTCATCAACACTCTGAAGGTTCACAGATTACAGAATGCATCCAGATGTGCTTCGGAAACTACTACTAGTCTTCAAGTGTACGATCAAAGCGTAGACAGTTTAAGACATTACTCCCATGGAGACAAGTCCGCATGGTGCATATTGTGTTCAATGTCGATGCAATTTTTGTGTTTCATCAACACTCTGAAGGTATACAGATTACAGAATGCATCCAGATGTGCTTCGGAAACTACTACTAGTCTTCAAGTGAACGATCAAAACGTAGACAGTTTAAGACATTACTCCCATGGAGAAAAGTCCGCATGGTGCTTATTGTGTTCAATGCCGATTCAATTTCTGTGTTTCAACAACACTCTGAAGGTCCACAGATTACAGAATGCCTCCAGATGTGCTTCGGAAACCACTACTAGTCTTCCAGTGTACGATCAAAGCGTAGACAGTTTAAGACATTACTCCCATCGAGATAAATCCGCATGGTGCTTATTGTGTTCAATGCCGATGCAATTTTTGTGTTTCATCAACACTCTGAAGGTCCACAGATTTCAGAACGCCTAAGGAAGTGCTTCGGAAACTACTACTAGTCTTCCAGTGTACGATCAAACCGTAGACAGTTTAAGACATTACTCCCATGGAGAAAAGTCCGCAAGGTGCTTATTGTGTTTAAAGCCGATGCAATTTTTGTGTTTCATCAACACTCTGAAGGTCCACAGATTTCAGAATGCCTCCAGATGTACTTCGGAAACTACTACTAGTCTTCCAGGGAACCATCAAAGCGTAGACAGTTTAAGACATTACTCCCATTTAAAAAAGTCCGCATGGTGCTTATTGTGTTCAATGCCGATGAAATTTCTGTGTTTCATCAACACTCTGAAGGTCCACAGATTGCACAATGCATTAAGATGTGCTTCAGAAACTAATACTAGTCTTCCAGGGAAAGATCAAAGCGTAGACAGTTTAAGACATTACTCCTGATGAGAAAAGACAGCATGGTGCTTATTGTGTTCAATGCCGATTAAATTTCTGTGTTTCATCAACACTCTGAAGTTCAACATATTACAGAATGAATCAAGATGTGCTTCGGAAACTACTACTAGTCTCCCAGGGAACGATCAAAGCGTAGAATGTTTAAGACATTACTCCCATGGAGAAAAGTCGTCATGGTGCCTATTGTGTTCAATGCCGATGCAATTTTTGTGTTTCATCAACACTCTGAAGGTCCACAGATTACAGAATGCCTCCATATGTGCTTCGGAAACTACTACTATTCTTCCAGTGTAAAATCAAAGCGTAGATAGTTTAAGACATTAATCCCATGGAGAAAAGACCGCATGGTGCTTATTGTGTTCAATGCCGATTAAATTTCTGAGTTTCATCAACACTCTGAAGGTAAACAGATTACAGAATGCATCCAGATCTGCTTCGGAAACTACTACTAGTTTTCCAGGGAACGATCAAATCGTATACCGTTTAAGACATTACTCCCATGGAGAACAGTCCGCATGATGCTTATTGTCTTCAATGCCGATGCAATTTCTGTGTTTCATCAACACTCTGAAGGTCCACAGATTACATAATGCATCCAGATGTGCTTCGGAAACTACTACTAGTCTTCCAGGGAACGATCAAAGTGTAGACAGTTTAAGACATTACTCCCTTTAGTAAAGTCCGCATGGTGCTTATTGTGTTCATTGCCGATGCAATTTCTGTGTTTCATCAACACTCTGAAGGTCCAAAGATTACAGAATGCATCCTGATGTGCTTCAGAAACTACTACTAGTCTTCCAGGGGACGATCAAAGCGTAGACAGTTTAAGACATTACTCCCATGGAGAAAAGTCCGAATGGTGCTTATTGTGTTCAATGCCGATGCAATGTTTGTGTTTCATCAACACCCTGAAGGTCCACAGATTACAGAATGCATCCAGATGTGCTTCGGAAACTACTACTAGTCTTCCAGGGAACGATCAAATCGTTGACAATTTCAGACATTACTCCCATGGAGAAAAGTCCGCATGGTGCTTATTGTTTTCAATGGCGATGCAATTTCTGTGTTTCATCAACACTATGAAGGTCCACAGATTACAGAATGCATCCAGATGTGCTTCGGAAACTACTACTAGCCTTCCAGGGAACGATCAAAGCGTAGACAGTTTAAGACATTACTCGCATGGAGAAAAATCCGTATGGTGACTCTTGTATTCAATGCCGATGCAATTTTTGTGATTCATCAACACTCTGAAGGTCCACAGATTAGAGAATGCATCCAGATGTGCTTCGGAAACTACTACTAGTCTTCCAGTGTACGATCAAAGCGTAGACAGTTTAAGACATTACTCCCATGGAGAAAAGTCCGAATGGTGATTATTGTGTTCAATGCCGATGCAATGTTTGTATCTCATCAACACTCTGAAGGTCCACAGATTACAGAATGCCTCCAGATGTGCTTCGGAAACTACTACTAGTCTTCCAATGTACGATCAAACGTAGACAGTTTAAGACATTACTCCCATGGAGAAAAATCCGTATGGTGGCTATTGTATTCAATGCCGATGCAATATTTGTGTTTCATCAACACTCTGAAGGTCCACAGATTACTGAATGCCTCCAGATGTGCTTCGGAAACTACTATTAGTCTTCCAGGGAACGATCAAAGCGTAGACCGTTTAAGACATTACTCCCATGGAGAAAAGTCCGCATGGTGCTTATTGTGTTCAATGCCGATGCAATTTTTGTGTTTCATCAACACTCTGAAGGTCCACAGATTTCAGAACGCCTAAAGATGTGCTTCGGAAACTACTACTAGTCTTCCAGGGAACGATCAAAGCGTAGACAGTTTAAGACATTACTCCCTTTAGAAAAGTCCGCATGGTGCTTATTGCGTTCAATGCCGATGCAATTTTTGTGTTTCATCAACAACCTGAAGGTCCAAAGATTACAGAATGCATCCAGATGTGCTTCAGAAACTACTACTAGTTTTCCAGGGAACGATCAAAGCGTAGACAGTTTAATACATTGCTGACATGGAGAAAAGTCCGCATGGTGCTTATTGTGTTCAATGCCGATTCAATTTCTGTGTTTCATCAACACTCTGAAGGTCCACAGATTACAGAATGCATCCAGATGTGCTTCAGAAACTACTACTAGTCTTCCAGGGAACGATCAAAGCGTAGACAGTTTAAGACCTTACTCCCATCGAGAAAAGTCCGCATGGTGCTTATGGTGTTCAATGCCGATTCAATTTCTGTGTTTCATCAACACTCTGAAGGTTCACAGATTACAGAATGCATCCAGATGTGCTTCAAAAACTACTACTAGTCTTCCAGGGAACGATCAAATCGTAGGCAGTTTAAGACATTACTCCCATGGAGAAAAGTCCGCATGGTGCTTATTGTGTTCAATGCCGATGCAATTTCTGTGTTTCATCAACACTCTGAAGGTCCACAGATTATAGACTGCATCCAGATGTGCTTCAGAACTACTACTAGTCTTCCAGGGAACTAACAAAGCGTAGACAGTTTAAGACATTACTCCCATAGAGAAAATTCGGCATGGTGATTATTTTGTTCAATGCCGATGAAATTTTTGTGTTTCATCAACACTCTGAAGGTCCACAGATTACAGAATGCATCCAGATGTGCTTCGGAAACTACTCCTAGTCTTCCAGTGTACGATCAAATCGTAGACAGTTTAAGACATTACTCCCATGGAGAAAAGTCCTCATGGTGCTTATTTTCTTCAATGCCGATGCAATTTCTGTGATTCATCAACACTCTGAAGGTCCACAGATTACAGAATGCTTCCATATGTGCTTCGGAAACTACTACTATTCTTCCAGTGTAAAATCAATGCGCAGACAGTTTAAGACATTACTCCCATGGAGAAAAATCCTCATGGTGCTTATTGTGTTCAATGCCGATTAAATTTCTGTGTTTCATCAACACTCTGAAGGTAAACAGATTACAGAATGCATCCAGATGTACTTCGGAAACTACTACTAGTCTTCCAGGGAACGATCAAATCGTAGACAGTTCAAGACATTACTCCCATGGAGAAAAGTCCGCATGGTGATTATTGTGTTCAATGCCGATGCAATTTCTGTGTTTCATCAACACTCTGAGGGTCCTCAGATTACATAATGCATCCAGATGTGCTTCGGAAACTACTGCTAGTCTTCCAGGGAACGATCAAAGCGTAGACAGTTTAAGACATTACTCCCTTTAGTAAAGTCCGCATGGTGCTCATTTGTGTTAAATGCCGATGCAATTTCTGTGTTTCATCAACACTCTGAAGGTCCAAAGATTACAGAATGCATCCTGATGTGCTTCAGAAACTACTACTAGTCTTCCAGGGAACGATCAAAGCGTAGACAGTTTAAGACATTACTCCCATGGAGAAAAGTCCGAATGGTGCTTATTGTGTTCAATGCCGATTCAATTTCTGTGTTTCATCAACACTCTGAAGGTCCACAGATTACAGAATGCATCCAGATGTGCTTCGGAAACTACTACTAGTCTTCCAGGGAACGATGAAATCGTTGACAATTTAAGACATTACTCCCATGGAGAAAAGTCCGCATGGTGCTTATTGTTTTCAATGGCGATGCAATTTCTGTGTTTCATCAACACTCGGAAGGTCCACAGATTACAGAATGCATCCAGATGTGCTTCGGAAACTACTACTAGTCTTCCAGGGAACGATCAAAGCGTAGACAGTTTAAGACGTTACTCGCATGGAGGAAAATCCGTATGGTGCCTATTGTATTCAATGCCGATGCAATTTTTCTGTTTCATCAACACTCTGAAGGTCCACAGATTACAGAATGCATCCCGATGTGATTCGGAAACTAATACTAGTCTTCCAGGGTACGATCAAAGCGTAGACAGTTTAAGACATTACTCCCTTGGGGAAAAGTCCGCATGGTGCTTATTGTGTTCAATGCCAATTCAATTTCTGTGTTTCATCAACACTCTGAAGGTCCACAGATTACAGTATGCATCCAGATGTGCTTCAGAAACTACTACTAGTCTTCCAGGGAACGATCAAAGCGTTGACAGTTTAAGACATAACTCCCATAGAGAAAATTCCGCATGGTGCTTATTGAGTTCAATGCCGATTCAATTTCTGTGTTTCATCAACACTCTGAATGTCCACAGATTACAGAATGCATCCAGATGTGCTTTGGAAACTACTACTAGTCTTCCAGTACACGTTCAAAGCGTACACAGTTTAAGACATTACTCCCATGGAGAAAAATCCGCATGGTGCTTATTGTGTTCAGTGCCGATGCAATTTTTGTGTTTCATCAACACTCTGAAGGTCCACAGATTACAGAATGCTTCCAGATGTGCTTCAGAAACTAATACAATTCTTCCAGTGTACGATCAAAGAGTAGACAGTTTAAGACATTACTCCCATGGAGAAAAATCCGAATGGTGGCTATTGTATTCAATGCCGATGCAATATTTGTGTTTCATCAACACTCTGAAGGTCCACAGATTACTGAATGCCTCCAGATGTGCTTCGGAAACTACTATTAGTCTTCCAGGGAACGATCAAAGCGTAGACAGTTTAAGACATTACTCCCATGGAGAAAAGTCCGCATGGTGCTTATTGTGTTCAATGCCGATGCAATTTTTGTGTTTCAACAACACTCTGAAGGTCCACAGATTTCAGAACGCCTAAAGATGTGCTTCGGAAACTACTACTAGTCTTCCAGGGAACGATCAAAGCGTAGACAGTTTAAGACATTACTCCCTTTAGAAAAGTCCGCATGGTGCTTATTGCGTTCAGTGCCGATGCAATGTTTGTATCTCATCAACACTCTGAAGGACCACAGATTACAGAATGCCTCCAGATGTGCTTCGGAAACTACTACTAGTCTTCCAATGTACGATCAAACGTAGACAGTTTAAGACATTACTCCCATGGAGATGAATCCGTATGGTGGCTATTGTATTCAATGCCGATGCAATATTTGTGTTTCATCAACACTCTGAAGGTACACAGATTACTGAATGCCTCCAGATGTGCTTCGGAAACTACTATTAGTCTTCCAGGGAACGATCATAGCGTAGACAGTTTAAGACATTACTCCCATGGAGAAAAGTCCTCATGGTGCTTATTGTGTTCAATGCCGATGCAATTTTTGTGTTTCATCAACACTCTGAAGGTCCACAGAATTCAGAACGCCTAAAGATGTGCTTCGGAAACTACTACTAGTCTTCCAGGGAACGATCAAAGCGTAGACAGTTTAAGACATTACTCCCTTTAGAAAAGTCCGCATGGTGCTTATTGCGTTCAATGCCGATGCAATTTTTGTGTTTCATCAACAACCTGAAGGTCCAAAGATTACAGAATGCATCCAGATGTGCTTCAGAAACTACTACTAGTTTTCCAGGGAACGATCAAAGCGTAGACAGTTTAAGACATTGCTGACATGGAGAAAAGTCCGCATGGTGCTTATTGTGTTCAATGCCGATTCAATTTCTGTGTTTCATCAACACTCTGAAGGTCCACAGATTACAGAATGCATTCAGATGTGCTTCAGAAACTACTACTAGTCTTCCAGGGAACGATCAAAGCGTAGACAGTTTAAGACCTTACTCCCATCGAGAAAAGTCCGCATGGTGCTTATGGTGTTCAATGCCGATTCAATTTCTGGGTTTCATCAACACTCTGAAGGTTCACAGATTACAGAATGCATCCAGATGTGCTTCAAAAACTACTACTAGTCTTCCAGGGAACGATCAAATCGTAGGCAGTTTAAGACATTACTCCCATGGAGAAAAGTCCGCATGGTGCTTATTGTGTTCAATGCCGATGCAATTTCTGTGTTTCATCAACACTCTGAAGGTCCACAGATTATAGACTGCATCCAGATGAGCTTCAGAACTACTACTAGTCTTCCAGGGAACTAACAAAGCGTAGACAGTTTAAGACATTACTCCCATAGAGAAAATTCGGCATGGTGATTATTTTGTTCAATGCCGATGCAATTTTTGTGTTTCATCAACACTCTGAAGGTCCCTAGATTACAGAATGCATCCAGATGTGCTTCGGAAACTACTCCTAGTCTTCCAGTGTACGATCAAAACGTAGACAGATTAAGACATTACTCCCATGGAGAAAAGTCCTCATGGTGCTTATTGTCCTCAATGCCGATGCAATTTCTGTGATTCATCAACACTCTGAAGGTCCACAGATTACAGAATGCTTCCATATGTGCTTCGGAAACTGCTACTATTCTTCCAGTGTAAAATCAATGCGTAGACAGGTTAAGACATTACTCCCATGGAGAAAAATCCGCATGGTGCTTATTGTGTTCAATGCCGAGTAAATTTCTGTGTTTCATCAACACTCTGAAGGTAAACAGATTACAGAATGCATCCAGATGTGCTTCGGAAACTACTACTAGTCTTCCAGGGAACGATCAAATCGTAGACAGTTTAAGACATTACTAACATGGAGAAAAGTCCGCATGGTGCTTATTGTGTTCAATGCCGATGCAATTTCTGTGTTTCATCAACACTCTGAGGGTCCTCAGATTACATAATGCATCCAGATGTGCTTCGGAAACTACTGCTAGTCTTCCAGGGAACGATCAAAGCGTAGACAGTTTAAGACATTACTCCCTTTAGTAAAGTCCGCATGGTGCTTATTGTGTTCAAAGCCGATGCAATTTCTGTGTTTCATCAAAACTCTGAACGTCCAAAGATTACAGAATGCATCCTGATGTGCTTCAGAAACTACTACTAGTCTTCCAGGGAACGATCAAAGCGTAGACAGTTTAAGACATTACTCCCATGGAGAAAAGTCCGAATGGTGCTTATTGTGTTCAATGCCGATTCAATTTCTGTGTTTCATCAACACTCTGAAGGTCCACAGATTACAGAATGCATCCAGATGTGCTTCGGAAACTACTACTAGTCTTCCAGGGAACGATCAAATCGTTGACAATTTAAGACATTACTCCCATGGAGAAAAGTCCGCATGGTGCTTATTGTTTTCAATGGCGATGCAATTTCTGTGTTTCATCAACACTCGGAAGGTCCACAGATTACAGAATGCATCCAGATGTGCTTCGGAAACTACTACTAGTCTTCCAGGGAACGATCAAAGCGTAGACAGTTTAAGACGTTACTCGCATGGAGAAAAATCCGTATGGTGCCTATTGTATTCAATGCCGATGCAATTTTTGTGTTTCATCAACACTCTGAAGGTCCACAGATTACAGAATGCATCCAGATGTGATTCGGAAACTAATACTAGTCTTCCAGTGTACGATCAAAGCGTAGACAGTTTAATACATTACTCCCATGGAGAAAAGTCCGCATGGTGCTTATTGTGTTCAATGCCAATTCAATTTCTGTGTTTCATCAACACTCTGAAGGTCCACAGATTACAGTATGCATCCAGATGTGCTTCAGAAACTACTACTAGTCTTCCAGGGAACGATCAAAGCGTTGACAGTTTAAGACATTACTCCCATAGACAAAATTCCGCATGGTGCTTATTGAGTTCAATGCCGATACAATTTTTGTGTTTCATCAACACTATGAAGGTCCACAGATTACAGAATGCATCCAGATGTGCTTTGGAAACTACTACTAGTCTTCCAGTACACGTTCAAAGCGTACACAGTTTAAGACATTACTCCCATGGAGAAAAATTCGCGTGGTGCTTATTGTGTTCAGTGCCGATGCAATTTTTGTGTTTCATCAACACTCTGAAGGTCCACAGATTACAGAATGCTTCCAGATGTGCCTCGGAAACTAATCCAATTCTTCCAGTGTACGATCAAAGCATAGACAGGTTAAGACATTACTCCCATGGAGAAAAATTCGCATGGTGCTTATTGTGTTCAATGCCGATGCAATTTTTGTGTTTCATCAACACTCCGAAAGTCCACAGATTACAGAATGCTTCCATATGTGCTTCGGAAACTACTACTATTCTTCCAGTGTAAAATCAATGCGCAGACAGTTTAAGACATTACTCCCATGGAGAAAAATCCTCATGGTGCTTATTGTGTTCAATGCCGATTAAATTTCTGTGTTTCATCAACACTCTGAAGGTAAACAGATTACAGAATGCTTCCATATGTGCTTCGGAAACTGCTACTATTCTTCCAGTGTAAAATCAATGCGTAGACAGTTTAAGACATTACTCCCATGGAGAAAAATTCGCATGGTGATTATTTTGTTCAATGCCGATGCAATTTTTGTGTTTCATCAACACTCTGAAGGTCCATAGATTACAGAATGCATCCAGATGTGCTTCGGAAACTACTCCTAGTCTTCCAGTGTACGATCAAAACGTAGACAGATTAGGACATTACTCCCATGGAGAAAAGTCCTCATGGTGCTTATTGTCTTCAATGCCGATGCAATTTCTGTGATTTATCAACACTCTGAAGGTCCACAGATTACAGAATGCTTCCATATGTGCTTCGGAAACTGCTACTATTCTTCCAGTGTAAAATCAATGCGTAGACAGTTTAAGACATTACTCCCATGGAGAAAAATCCGCATGGTGCTTATTGTGTTCAATGCCGAGTAAATTTCTGTGTTTCATCAACACTCTGAAGGTAAACAGATTACAGAATGCATCCAGATGTGCTTCGGAAACTACTACTAGTCTTCCAGGGAACGATCAAATCGTAGACAGTTTAAGACATTACTCCCATGGAGAAAAGTCCGCATGGTGCTTATTGTGTTCAATGCCGATGCAATTTCTGTGTTTCATCAACACTCTGAGGGTCCTCAGATTACATAATGCATCCAGATGTGCTTCGGAAACTACTGCTAGTCTTCCAGGGAACGATCAAAGCGTTGACAGTTTAAGACATTACTCCCATAGACAAAATTCCGCATGGTGCTTATTGAGTTCAATGCCGATACAATTTTTGTGTTTCATCAACACTATGAAGGTCCACAGATTACAGAATGCATCCAGATGTGCTTTGGAAACTACTACTAGTCTTCCAGTACACGTTCAAAGCGTACACAGTTTAAGACATTACTCCCATGGAGAAAAATTCGCGTGGTGCTTATTGTGTTCAGTGCCGATGCAATTTTTGTGTTTCATCAACACTCTGAAGGTCCACAGATTACAGATTGCTTCCAGATGTGCCTCGGAAACTAATCCAATTCTTCCAGTGTACGATCAAAGCATAGACAGGTTAAGACATTACTCCCATGGAGAAAAATTCGCATGGTGCTTATTGTGTTCAATGCCGATGCAATTTTTGTGTTTCATCAACACTCCGAAAGTCCACAGATTACAGAATGCTTCCATATGTGCTTCGGAAACTACTACTATTCTTCCAGTGTAAAATCAATGCGCAGACAGTTTAAGACATTACTCCCATGGAGAAAAATCCTCATGGTGCTTATTGTGTTCAATGCCGATTAAATTTCTGTGTTTCATCAACACTCTGAAGGTAAACAGATTACAGAATGCTTCCATATGTGCTTCGGAAACTGCTACTATTCTTCCAGTGTAAAATCAATGCGTAGACAGTTTAAGACATTACTCCCATGGAGAAAAATTCGCATGGTGATTATTTTGTTCAATGCCGATGCAATTTTTGTGTTTCATCAACACTCTGAAGGTCCATAGATTACAGAATGCATCCAGATGTGCTTCGGAAACTACTCCTAGTCTTCCAGTGTACGATCAAAACGTAGACAGATTAGGACATTACTCCCATGGAGAAAAGTCCTCATGGTGCTTATTGTCTTCAATGCCGATGCAATTTCTGTGATTCATCAACACTCTGAAGGTCCACAGATTACAGAATGCTTCCATATGTGCTTCGGAAACTGCTACTATTCTTCCAGTGTAAAATCAATGCGTAGACAGTTTAAGACATTACTCCCATGGAGAAAAATCCGCATGGTGCTTATTGTGTTCAATGCCGAGTACATTTCTGTGTTTCATCAACACTCTGAAGGTAAACAGATTACAGAATGCATCCAGATGTGCTTCGGAAACTACTACTAGTCTTCCAGGGAACGATCAAATCGTAGACAGTTTAAGACATTACTCCCATGGAGAAAAGTCCGCATGGTGCTTATTGTGTTCAATGCCGATGCAATTTCTGTGTTTCATCAACACTCTGAGGGTCCTCAGATTACATAATGCATCCAGATGTGCTTCGGAAACTACTGCTAGTCTTCCAGGGAACGATCAAAGCGTAGACAGTTTAAGACATTACTCCCTTTAGTAAAGTCCGCATGGTGCTTATTGTGTTCAATGCCGATGCAATTTCTGTGTTTCATCAAAACTCTGAACGTCCAAAGATTACAGAATGCATCCTGATGTGCTTCAGAAACTACTACTAGTCTTCCAGGGAACGATCAAAGCGTAGACAGTTTAAGACATTACTCCCATGGAGAAAAGTCCGAATGGTGCTTATTGTGTTCAATGCCGATTCAATTTCTGTGTTTCATCAACACTCTGAAGGTCCACAGATTACAGAATGCATCCAGATGTGCTTCGGAAACTACTACTAGTCTTCCAGGGAACGATCAAATCGTTGACATTTTAAGACATTACTCCCATGGAGAAAAGTCCGCATGGTGCTTATTGTTTTCAATGGCGATGCAATTTCTGTGTTTCATCAACACTCGGAAGGTCCACAGATTACAGAATGCATCCAGATGTGCTTCGGAAACTACTACTAGTCTTCCAGGGAACGATCAAAGCGTAGACAGTTTAAGACGTTACTCGCATGGAGAAAAATCCGTATGGTGCCTATTGTATTCAATGCCGATGCAATTTTTGTGTTTCATCAACACTCTGAAGGTCCACAGATTACAGAATGCATCCAGATGTGATTCGGAAACTAATACTAGTCTTCCAGTGTACGATCAAAGCGTAGACAGTTTAAGACATTACTCCCATGGAGAAAAGTCCGCATGGTGCTTATTGTGTTCAATGCCAATTCAATTTCTGTGTTTCATCAACACTCTGAAGGTCCACAGATTACAGTATGCATCCAGATGTGCTTCAGAAACTACTACTAGTCTTCCAGGGAACGATCAAAGCGTTGACAGTTTAAGACATTACTCCCATAGACAAAATTCCGCATGGTGCTTATTGAGTTCAATGCCGATACAATTTTTGTGTTTCATCAACACTCTGAAGGTCCACAGATTACAGAATGCATCCAGATGTGCTTTGGAAACTACTACTAGTCTTCCAGTACACGTTCAAAGCGTACACAGTTTAAGACATTACTCCCATGGAGAAAAATCCGCGTGGTGTTTATTGTGTTCAGTGCCGATGCAATTTTTGTGTTTCATCAACACTCTGAAGGTCCACAGATTACAGAATGCTTCCAGATGTGCCTCGGAAACTAATCCAATTCTTCCAGTGTACGATCAAAGCATAGACAGGTTAAGACATTACTCCCATGGAGAAAAATTCGCATGGTGCTTATTGTGTTCAATGCCGATGCAATTTTTGTGTTTCATCAACACTCCGAAAGTCCACAGATTACAGAATGCTTCCATATGTGCTTCGGAAACTACTACTATTCTTCCAGTGTAAAATCAATGCGCAGACAGTTTAAGACATTACTCCCATGGAGAAAAATCCTCATGGTTCTTATTGTGTTCAATGCCGATTAAATTTCTGTGTTTCATCAACACTCTGAAGGTAAACAGATTACAGAATGCATCCAGATGTACTTCGGAAACTACTACTAGTCTTCCAGGGAACGATCAAATCGTAGACAGTTCAAGACATTACTCCCATGGAGAAAAGTCCGCATGGTGCTTATTGTGGTCAATGCCGATGCAATTTCTGTGTTTCATCAACACTCTGAGGGTCCTCAGATTACATTATGCATCCAGATGTGCTTCGGAAACTACTGCTAGTCTTCCAGGGAACGATCAAAGCGTAGACAGTTTAAGACATTACTCCCTTTAGTAAAGTCAACATGGTGCTTATTGTGTTCAATGCCGATGCAATTTCTGTGTTTCATTAACACTCTGAAGGTCCAAAGATTACAGAATGCATCCTGATGTGCTTCAGAAACTACTACTAGTCTTCCAGGGAACGATCAAAGCGTAGACAGTTTAAGACATTACTCCCATGGAGAAAAGTCCGAATGGTGCTTATTGTGTTCAATGCCGATTCAATTTCTGTGTTTCATCAACACTGTGAAGGTCCACAGATTACAGAATGCATCCAGATGTGCTTCGGAAACTACTACTAGTCTTCCAGGGAACGATCAAATCGTTGACAATTTAAGACATTACTCCCATGGAGAAAAATCCGCATGGTGCTTATTGTGTTCAGTGCCGATGCAAATTTTGTGTTTCATCAACACTCTGAAGGTCCACAGATTACAGAATGCTTCCAGATGTGCTTGAGAAACTAATACAATTCTCCCAGTGTACGAACAAAGCGTAGACAGTTTAAGACATTACTCCCATGGAGAAAAATACGCATGGTGCTTATTGTGTTCAATGCCGATGCAATTTTTGTGTTTCATCAACACTCTGAAGGTCCACAGATTACAGAATGCATCCAGATGTACTTCGGAAACTACTACTAGTCTTCCAGTGTACGATCAAAGCGTATACAGTCTAAGACATTACTCCCATGGAGAAAAGTCCGCATGGCGCTTATTGTGTTCAATGCCGATGCAATTTTTGTGTTTCATCAACACTCCGAAAGTCCACAGATTACAGAATGCTTCCATATGTTCTTCGGAAACTACTACAATTCTTCCAGTGGAAGATCAAAGTGTAGACAGTTTAAGACATTACTCCCATGGAGAAAAGTCCTCATGGTGCTTATTTTGTTCAATGCCGATGCAATTTCTGTGATTCATCAACACTCTGAAGGTCGACAGATTACAGAATGCCTCCAGATGTGCTTCAGAAACTACTACCAGTCTTCGAGGGAACGATCAAAGCGTAGACAGTTTGTGACATTACTCCCATGGAGAAAAGTCCGCATGGTGCTTATTGTGTTCAATGCCGATGCAATTTTTGTGTTTCATCAATACTCAGAAGGTCCAAAGATTACAGAATGCTTCCAGATATGCTTCGGAAACTACTACTGGTCTTCCAGTGTACGATCAAAGCGTAGACAGTTTAAGACAATACTCCCATGGAGAAAAGTCCACATGGTGCTTATTGTGTTCAATGTCGTTGCAATTTCGGTGTTTCATCAACACTCTGAAGGTCCACAGAATACAGAATGCATCCAGATGTGCTTCGGAAACTACTACTAGTCTTCCAGGGAACGATCAAAGCGTAGACAGTTTGAGACATTACTTCCATGGAGAAAAGTCCGCATGGTGCTTATTGTGTTCAATGCCAATGCAATATCTGTGTTTCATCAACACTCTGAAGGTCCAAAGATTACAGAATGCATCCAGATGTGTTTCGGAAACTACTACTAGTCTTCCAGTGTACGATCAAAGCGTAGGCAGTTTAAGACATTACTCCCTTGGAGAAAAGTCCGCATGGTGCTTATTGTGTTCAATGCCGATGCAATGTTTGTGTCTCATCAACACTCTTAAGGTCCACAGATTACAGAATGCCTCCAGATGTGCTTCGGAAACTACTACTAGTCTTCCAGTGTACGATCAAACGTAGACAGTTTAAGACATTACTCCAAAGGAGAAAAATCCGTATGGTGCCTATTGTATTCAATGCCGATGCCATTTTTGTGTTTCATCAACACTCTGAAGGTCCACAGAATACAGAATGCCTACAGATGTGCTTCGGAAACTACTACTAGTCTTCCAGTACACAATCAAAGCGTACACAGTTTAAGACATTACTCCCATGGAGAAAAGTCCGCATGGTGCTTATTGTGTTCAATGCCGATGCAATTTTTGTGTTTCATCAACACTCTGGAGGTCCACAGATTTCAAACGCCTAAATATGTGCTTCGGAAACTACTACTAGTCTTCCAGGGAACGATCAAAGCGTAGACAGTTTAAGACATTACTCCCTTTAGAAAAGTCCGCATGGTGCTTATTGTGTTCAATGCCGATGCAATTTCTGTGTTTCATCAACACTCTGAAGGTCCTAAGACTACAGAATGCATCCAGATGTGCTGCAGTAACTACTACTAGTCTTCCAGGGAACGATCAAAGCGTAGACAGTTTAAGACATTACTCCCATGGAGAAAAGTCCGCATGGTGCTTATTGTGTTCAATGCCAATTCAATTTCTGAGTTTCATCAAAACTCTGAAGGTGCACAGATTACAGAATGCATCCAGATGTGCTTCAGAAACTACTACTAGTCTTCCAGGGAACGATCAAAGCGTAGTCAGTTTAAGACATTACTCCATTTAGAAAAGTCCGCATGGTGCTTATTGCGTTCAATGCCGATGCAATTTTTGTGTTTCATCAACAACCTGAAGGTCCAAAGACAACAGAATGCATCCAGATGTGCTTCAGAAACTACTACTAGTCTTCCAGGGAACGATCAAAGCGTACACAGTTTAAGACATTGCTGACATGGGATAAAGTCCGCATGGTGCTTATTGTGTTCAATGCCGATTAAATTTCTGTGTTTCATCAACACTCTGAAGGTCCACAGATTACAGAATGCATCCAGATGTGCTACAGAAACTACTACTAGTCTTGCAGGGAACGATCAAAGCGTAGACAGTTTAAGACCTTATTCCAATCGAGGAAAGTCCGCATGGTGCTTATTGTGTTCAATGCCGATTTAATTTCTGTGTTCCATCAACACTCTGAAGGTTCACAGATTACAGAAAGCATCCAGATGTGCTTCGGAAACTACTACTAGTCTTCCAGTGTACGATCAAAGCGTAGACAGTTTAAGACATTACTCCCATGGAGAAAAGTCGTCATGGTGCTTATTGTGTTCAATGCCGATGCAATTTCTGTGATTCATCAACACTCTGAAGGTCCACAGATTACAAAATGCTTCCATATGTGCTTCGGAAACTACTACTATTCTTCCAGTGTAAAATCAATGCGTAGACAGTTTAAGACATTACTCCCATGGAGAAAAGTCCGCATGGTGCTTATTGTGTACAATGCCGATACAATTTTTGTGTTTTATCAAAACTCTGAAGGTCCACAGATTACAGAATGCATCCAGATGTGCTTCGGAAACTACTACTAGTCTTCCAGTGTACGATCAAAGCGTAGACAGTTTAAGACATTACTCCCATGGAGAAAAGTCCTCATGGTGCTTATTGTGTTCAATGCCGATGCAATATCAGTGATTCATCAACACTCTGAAGGTCCACAGATTACAGAATGCTTCCATATGTGCTTCGGAAACTACTACTATTCTTCCAGTGTAAAATCAATGCGTAGACAGTTTAAGACATTACTCCTATGCAGAAAAATCCGCATGGTGCTTATTGTGTTCAATGCCGATTAAATTTCTGTGTTTCATCAACACTCTGAAGGTAAACAGATTACAGAATGCATCCAGATGGCTTCGGAAACTACTACTAGTCTTCCAGGGAACGATCAAATCGTAGACAGTTTAAGACATTACTCCCATGGAGAAAAGTCCGCATGGTGCTTACTGTGTTCAATGCCGATGCAATTTCTGTGTTTCATCAACACTCTGAGGGTCCTCAGATTACATAATGCATCCAGATGTGCTTCGGAAACTACTGCTAGTCTTCCAGGGAACGATCAAAACGTAGACAGTTTAAGACATTACTCCCTTTAGTAAAGTCCGCATGGTGCTGATTGTGTTCAATGCCGATGCAATTTCTGTGTTTCATCAACACTCTGAAGGTCCAAAGATTACAGAATGCATCCTGATGTGCTTCAGAAACTACTACTAGTCTTCCAGGGAACGATCAAAGCGTAGACAGTTTAAGACATTACTCCCATGGAGAAAAGTCCGAATGGTGCTTATTGTGTTCAATGCCGATTCAATTTCTGTGTTTCATCAACACTCTGAAGGTCCACAGATTACAGAATGCATCCAGATGTGTTTTGGAAACTACTACTAGTCTTCCAGGGAACGATCAAATCGTGGACAATTTAAGACATTACTCCCATGGAGAAAAGTCCGCATGGTGCTTATTGTTTTCAATGGCGATGCAATTTCTATGTTTCATCAACACTCTGAAGGTCCACAGATTACAGAATAAATCCAGATGTGCTTCGGAAACTACTACTAGTCTTCCAGGGAACGATCAAAGCGTAGACAGTTTAAGACGTTACTCGCATGGAGGAAAATCCGTATGGTGCCTATTGTATTCAATGCCGATGCAATTTTTCTGTTTCATCAACACTCTGAAGGTCCACAGATTACAGAATGCATCCAGATGTGATTCGGAAACTAATACTAGTCTTCCAGGGTACGATCAAAGCGTAGACAGTTTAAGACATTACTCCCATGGAGAAAAGTCCGCATGGTGCTTATTGTGTTCAATGCCAATTCAATTTCTGTGTTTCATCAACACTCTGAAGGTCCACAGATTACAGTATGCATCCAGATGTGCTTCAGAAACTACTACTAGTCTTCCAGGGAACGATCAAAGCATTGACAGTTTAAGACATTACTCCCATAGACAAAATTCCGCATGGTGCTTATTGAGTTCAATGCCGATTCAATTTTTGTGTTTCATCAACACTCTGAAGGTCCACAGATTACAGAATGCATCCAGATGTGCTTTGGAAACTACTACTAGTCTTCCAGTACACGTTCAAAGCGTACACAGTTTAAGACATTACTCCCATGGAGAAAAATCCGCATGGTGTTTATTGTGTTCAGTGCCGATGCAATTTTTGTGTTTCATCAACACTCTGAAGGTCCACAGATTACAGAATGCTTCCAGATGTGCTTCGGAATCTAATACAATTCTTCCAGTGTACGATCAAAGCGTAGACAGTTTAAGACATTACTCCCATGGAGAAAAATTCGCATGGTGCTTATTGTGTTCAATGCCGATGCAATTTTTGTGTTTCATCAACACTCTGAAGGTCCACAGATTACAGAATGCATTAAGATGTGCTTCGAAAACTACTACTAGTCTTCCAGGGAACGATCAAAGCGTAGACAGTTTGAGACATTACTTCCATGGAGAAAAGTCCGCATGGTGCTTATTGTGTTCAATGCCAATGCAATTTCTGTGTTTCATCAACACTCTGAAGGTCCAAAGATTACAGAATGCTTCCAGATGTGCTTCGGAAACTACTACTGGTCTTCCAGTGTACGATCAAAGCGTAGACAGTTTAAGACAATACTCCCATGGAGAAAAGTCCACATGGTGCTTATTGTGTTCAATGCCGTTGCAATTTCGGTGTTTCATCAACACTCTGAAGGTCCACAGATTACAGAATGCATTAAGATGTGCTTCGAAAACTACTACTAGTCTTCCAGGGAACGATCAAAGCGTAGACAGTTTGAGACATTACTTCCATGGAGAAAAGTCCGCATGGTGCTTATTGTGTTCAATGCCAATGCAATTTCTGTGTTTCATCAACACTCTGAAGGTCCAAAGATTTCAGAATGCATCCAGATGTGTTTCGGAAACTACTGCTAGTCTTCCAGTGTACGATCAAAGCGTAGACACTTTAAGACATTACTCCCTTGGAGAAAAGTCCGCATGGTGCTTATTGTGTTCAATGCCGATGCAATGTTTGTGTCTCATCAACACTCTTAAGGTCCACAGATTACAGAATGCCTCCAGATGTGCTTCGGAAACTACTACTAGTCTTCCAGTGTACGATCAAACGTAGACAGTTTAAGACATTACTCCAAAGGAGAAAAATCCGTATGGTGCCTATTGTATTCAATGCCGATGCCATTTTTGTGTTTCATCAACATTCTGAAGGTCCACAGAATACAGAATGGCTACAGATGTGCTTCGGAAACTACTACTAGTCTTCCAGTACACAATCAAAGCGTACACAGTTTAAGACATTACTCCCATGGAGAAAAATCCGCATGGTGCTTATTGTGTTCAGTGCCGATGCAATTTTTGTGTTTCATCAACACTCTGATGGTCCACAGATTACAGAATGCTTCCAGATGTGCTTCGGAAACTAATACAATTCTTCCAGTGTACGATCAAAGCGTAGACAGTTTAAGACATTACTCCCATGGAGAAAAATTCGCATGGTGCTTATTGTGTTCAATGCCGATGCAATTTTTGTGTTTCATCAACACTCTGAAGGTCCACAGATTACAGAATGCTTCCAGATGTGCTTCGGAAACTACTACTGGTCTTCCAGTGTACGATCAAAGCGTAGACGGTTTAAGACATTACTCCCATGGAGAAAAGTCCTCATGGTGCTTATTGTGTTCAATGCCGATGCAATATCAGTGATTCATCAACACTCTGAAGGTCCACAGATTACAGAATGCTTCCATATGTGCTTCGGAAACTACTACTATTCTTCCAGTGTAAAATCAATGCGTAGACAGTTTAAGACATTACTCCTATGCAGAAAAATCCGCATGGTGCTTATTGTGTTCAATGCCGATTAAATTTCTGTGTTTCATCAACACTCTGAAGGTAAACAGATTACAGAATGCATCCAGATGGCTTCGGAAACTACTACTAGTCTTCCAGGGAACGATCAAATCGTAGACAGTTTAAGACATTACTCCCATGGAGAAAAGTCCGCATGGTGCTTACTGTGTTCAATGCCGATGCAATTTCTGTGTTTCATCAACACTCTGAGGGTCCTCAGATTACATAATGCATCCAGATGTGCTTCGGAAACTACTGCTAGTCTTCCAGGGAACGATCAAAACGTAGACAGTTTAAGACATTACTCCCTTTAGTAAAGTCCGCATGGTGCTGATTGTGTTCAATGCCGATGCAATTTCTGTGTTTCATCAACACTCTGAAGGTCCAAAGATTACAGAATGCATCCTGATGTGCTTCAGAAACTACTACTAGTCTTCCAGGGAACGATCAAAGCGTAGACAGTTTAAGACATTACTCCCATGGAGAAAAGTCCGAATGGTGCTTATTGTGTTCAATGCCGATTCAATTTCTGTGTTTCATCAACACTCTGAAGGTCCACAGATTACAGAATGCATCCAGATGTGTTTTGGAAACTACTACTAGTCTTCCAGGGAACGATCAAATCGTGGACAATTTAAGACATTACTCCCATGGAGAAAAGTCCGCATGGTGCTTATTGTTTTCAATGGCGATGCAATTTCTATGTTTCATCAACACTCTGAAGGTCCACAGATTACAGAATAAATCCAGATGTGCTTCGGAAACTACTACTAGTCTTCCAGGGAACGATCAAAGCGTAGACAGTTTAAGACGTTACTCGCATGGAGGAAAATCCGTATGGTGCCTATTGTATTCAATGCCGATGCAATTTTTCTGTTTCATCAACACTCTGAAGGTCCACAGATTACAGAATGCATCCAGATGTGATTCGGAAACTAATACTAGTCTTCCAGGGTACGATCAAAGCGTAGACAGTTTAAGACATTACTCCCATGGAGAAAAGTCCGCATGGTGCTTATTGTGTTCAATGCCAATTCAATTTCTGTGTTTCATCAACACTCTGAAGGTCCACAGATTACAGTATGCATCCAGATGTGCTTCAGAAACTACTACTAGTCTTCCAGGGAACGATCAAAGCATTGACAGTTTAAGACATTACTCCCATAGACAAAATTCCGCATGGTGCTTATTGAGTTCAATGCCGATTCAATTTTTGTGTTTCATCAACACTCTGAAGGTCCACAGATTACAGAATGCATCCAGATGTGCTTTGGAAACTACTACTAGTCTTCCAGTACACGTTCAAAGCGTACACAGTTTAAGACATTACTCCCATGGAGAAAAATCCGCATGGTGTTTATTGTGTTCAGTGCCGATGCAATTTTTGTGTTTCATCAACACTCTGAAGGTCCACAGATTACAGAATGCTTCCAGATGTGCTTCGGAATCTAATACAATTCTTCCAGTGTACGATCAAAGCGTAGACAGTTTAAGACATTACTCCCATGGAGAAAAATTCGCATGGTGCTTATTGTGTTCAATGCCGATGCAATTTTTGTGTTTCATCAACACTCTGAAGGTCCACAGATTACAGAATGCATTAAGATGTGCTTCGAAAACTACTACTAGTCTTCCAGGGAACGATCAAAGCGTAGACAGTTTGAGACATTACTTCCATGGAGAAAAGTCCGCATGGTGCTTATTGTGTTCAATGCCAATGCAATTTCTGTGTTTCATCAACACTCTGAAGGTCCAAAGATTACAGAATGCTTCCAGATGTGCTTCGGAAACTACTACTGGTCTTCCAGTGTACGATCAAAGCGTAGACAGTTTAAGACAATACTCCCATGGAGAAAAGTCCACATGGTGCTTATTGTGTTCAATGCCGTTGCAATTTCGGTGTTTCATCAACACTCTGAAGGTCCACAGATTACAGAATGCATTAAGATGTGCTTCGAAAACTACTACTAGTCTTCCAGGGAACGATCAAAGCGTAGACAGTTTGAGACATTACTTCCATGGAGAAAAGTCCGCATGGTGCTTATTGTGTTCAATGCCAATGCAATTTCTGTGTTTCATCAACACTCTGAAGGTCCAAAGATTTCAGAATGCATCCAGATGTGTTTCGGAAACTACTGCTAGTCTTCCAGTGTACGATCAAAGCGTAGACACTTTAAGACATTACTCCCTTGGAGAAAAGTCCGCATGGTGCTTATTGTGTTCAATGCCGATGCAATGTTTGTGTCTCATCAACACTCTTAAGGTCCACAGATTACAGAATGCCTCCAGATGTGCTTCGGAAACTACTACTAGTCTTCCAGTGTACGATCAAACGTAGACAGTTTAAGACATTACTCCAAAGGAGAAAAATCCGTATGGTGCCTATTGTATTCAATGCCGATGCCATTTTTGTGTTTCATCAACATTCTGAAGGTCCACAGAATACAGAATGGCTACAGATGTGCTTCGGAAACTACTACTAGTCTTCCAGTACACAATCAAAGCGTACACAGTTTAAGACATTACTCCCATGGAGAAAAATCCGCATGGTGCTTATTGTGTTCAGTGCCGATGCAATTTTTGTGTTTCATCAACACTCTGATGGTCCACAGATTACAGAATGCTTCCAGATGTGCTTCGGAAACTAATACAATTCTTCCAGTGTACGATCAAAGCGTAGACAGTTTAAGACATTACTCCCATGGAGAAAAATTCGCATGGTGCTTATTGTGTTCAATGCCGATGCAATTTTTGTGTTTCATCAACACTCTGAAGGTCCACAGATTACAGAATGCATCCAGATGTACTTCGGAAACTACTACTAGTCTTCCAGTGTACGATCAAAGCGTATACAGTCTAAGACATTACTCCCATGGAGAAAAGTCCGCATGGCGCTTATTGTGTTCAATGCCGATGCAATTTTTGTGTTTCATCAACACTCTGGAGGTCCACAGATTTCAAACGCCTAAATATGTGCTTCGGAAACTACTACTAGTCTTCCAGGGAACGATCAAAGCGTAGACAGTTTAAGACATTACTCCCTTTAGAAAAGTCCGCATGGTGCTTATTGTGTTCAATGCCGATGCAATTTCTGTGTTTCATCAACACTCTGAAGGTCCTAAGACTACAGAATGCATCCAGATGTGCTGCAGTAACTACTACTAGTCTTCCAGGGAACGATCAAAGCGTAGACAGTTTAAGACATTACTCCCATGGAGAAAAGTCCGCATGGTGCTTATTGTGTTCAATGCCAATTCAATTTCTGAGTTTCATCAAAACTCTGAAGGTGCACAGATTACAGAATGCATCCAGATGTGCTTCAGAAACTACTACTAGTCTTCCAGGGAACGATCAAAGCGTAGTCAGTTTAAGACATTACTCCATTTAGAAAAGTCCGCATGGTGCTTATTGCGTTCAATGCCGATGCAATTTTTGTGTTTCATCAACAACCTGAAGGTCCAAAGACAACAGAATGCATCCAGATGTGCTTCAGAAACCACTACTAGTCTTCCAGGGAACGATCAAAGCGTACACAGTTTAAGACATTGCTGACATGGGATAAAGTCCGCATGGTGCTTATTGTGTTCAATACCGATTCAATTTCTGTGTTTCATCAACACTCTGAAGGTCCACAGATTACAGAATGCATCCAGATGTGCTACAGAAACTACTACTAGTCTTGCAGGGAACGATCAAAGCGTAGACAGTTTAAGACCTTATTCCCATCGAGGAAAGTCCGCATGGTGCTTATTGTGTTCAATGCCGATTTAATTTCTGTGTTCCATCAACACTCTGAAGGTTCACAGATTACAGAAAGCATCCAGATGTGCTTCGGAAACTACTACTAGTCTTCCAGTGTACGATCAAAGCGTAGACAGTTTAAGACATTACTCCCATGGAGAAAAGTCGTCATGGTGCTTATTGTGTTCAATGCCGATGCAATTTCTGTGATTCATCAACACTCTGAAGGTCCACAGATTACAGAATGCTTCCATATGTGCTTCGGAAACTACTACTATTCTTCCAGTGTAAAATCAATGCGTAGACAGTTTAAGACATTACTCCCATGGAGAAAAGTCCGCATGGTGCTTATTGTGTACAATGCCGATACAATTTTTGTGTTTTATCAAAACTCTGAAGGTCCACAGATTACAGAATGCATCCAGATGTACTTCGGAAACTACTACTAGTCTTCCAGTGTACGATCAAAGCGTAGACAGTTTAAGACATTACTCCCATGGAGAAAAGTCCTCATGGTGCTTATTGTGTTCAATGCCGATGCAATATCAGTGATTCATCAACACTCTGAAGGTCCACAGATTACAGAATGCTTCCATATGTGCTTCGGAAACTACTACTATTCTTCCAGTGTAAAATCAATGCGTAGACAGTTTAAGACATTACTCCTATGCAGAAAAATCCGCATGGTGCTTATTGTGTTCAATGCCGATTAAATTTCTGTGTTTCATCAACACTCTGAAGGTAAACAGATTACAGAATGCATCCAGATGGCTTCGGAAACTACTACTAGTCTTCCAGGGAACGATCAAATCGTAGACAGTTTAAGACATTACTCCCATGGAGAAAAGTCCGCATGGTGCTTACTGTGTTCAATGCCGATGCAATTTCTGTGTTTCATCAACACTCTGAGGGTCCTCAGATTACATAATGCATCCAGATGTGCTTCGGAAACTACTGCTAGTCTTCCAGGGAACGATCAAAACATAGACAGTTTAAGACATTACTCCCTTTAGTAAAGTCCGCATGGTGCTGATTGTGTTCAATGCCGATGCAATTTCTGTGTTTCATCAACACTCTGAAGGTCCAAAGATTACAGAATGCATCCTGATGTGCTTCAAAAACTACTACTAGTCTTCCAGGGAAAGATCAAAGCGTAGACAGTTTAAGACATTACTCCCATGGAGAAAAGTCCGAATGGTGCTTATTGTGTTCAATTCCGATTCAATTTCTGTGTTTCATCAACACTCTGAAGGTCCACAGATTACAGAATGCATCCAGATGTGTTTTGGAAACTACTACTAGTCTTCCAGGGAACGATCAAATCGTGGACAATTTAAGACATTACTCCCATGGAGAAAAGTCCGCATGGTGCTTATTGTGTTCAATGCCAATTCAATTTCTGTGTTTCATCAACACTCTGAAGGTCCACAGATTACAGTATGCATCCAGATGTGCTTCAGAAACTACTACTAGTCTTCCAGGGAACGATCAAAGCGTTGACAGTTTAAGACATTACTCCCATAGAGAAAATTCCGCATGGTGCTTATTGAGTTCAATGCCGATTCAATTTTTGTGTTTCATCAACACTCTGAAGGTCCACAGATTACAGAATGCATCCAGATGTGCTTTGGAAACTACTACTAGTCTTCCAGTACACGTTCAAAGCGTACACAGTTTAAGACATTACTCCCATGGAGAAAAATCCGCATGGTGTTTATTGTGTTCAGTGCCGATGCAATTTTTGTGTTTCATCAACACTCTGAAGGTCCACAGATTACAGAATGCTTCCAGATGTGCTTCGGAAACTAATACAATTCTTCCAGTGTACGATCAAAGCGTAGACAGTTTAAGACATTACTCCCATGGAGAAAAATTCGCATGGTGCTTATTGTGTTCAATGCCGATGCAATTTTTGTGTTTCATCAACACTCTGAAGGTCCACAGGTTACAGAATGCATTAAGATGTGCTTCGAAAACTACTACTAGTCTTCCAGGGAACGATCAAAGCGTAGACAGTTTGAGACATTACTTCCATGAAGAAAAGTCCGCATGGTGCTTATTGTGTTCAATGCCAATGCAATTTCTGTGTTTCATCAACACTCTGAAGGTCCAAAGATTACAGAATGCTTCCAGATGTGCTTCGGAAACTACTACTGGTCTTCCAGTGTACGATCAAAGCGTAGACAGTTTAAGACAATACTCCCATGGAGAAAAGTCCACATGGTGCTTATTGTGTTCAATGCCGTTGCAATTTCGGTGTTTCATCAACACTCTGAAGGTCCACAGATTACAGAATGCATTAAGATGTGCTTCGAAAACTACTACTAGTCTTCCAGGGAACGATCAAAGCGCAGACAGTTTGAGACATTACTTCCATGGAGAAAAGTCCGCATGGTGCTTATTGTGTTCAATGCCAATGCAATTTCTGTGTTTCATCAACACTCTGAAGGTCCAAAGATTTCAGAATGCATCCAGATGTGTTTCGGAAACTACTACTAGTCTTCCAGTGTACTATCAAAGCGTAGACACTTTAAGACATTACTCCCTTGGAGAAAAGTCCGCATGGTGCTTATTGTGTTCAATGCCGATGCAATGTTTGTGTCTCATCAACACTCTTAAGGTCCACAGATTACAGAATGCCTCCAGATGTGCTTCGGAAACTACTACTAGTCTTCCAGTGTACGATCAAACGTAGACAGTTTAAGACATTACTCCAAAGGAGAAAAATCCGTATGGTGCCTATTGTATTCAATGCCGATGCCATTTTTGTGTTTCATCAACATTCTGAAGGTCCACAGAATACAGAATGGCTACAGATGTGCATCGGAAACTACTACTAGTCTTCCAGTACACAATCAAAGCGTACACAGTTTAAGACATTACTCCCATGGAGAAAAATCCGCATGGTGCTTATTGTGTTCAGTGCCGATGCAATTTTTGTGTTTCATCAACACTCTGATGGTCCACAGATTACAGAATGCTTCCAGATGTGCTTCGGAAACTAATACAATTCTTCCAGTGTACGATCAAAGCGTAGACAGTTTAAGACATTACTCCCATGGAGAAAAATTCGCATGGTGCTTATTGTGTTCAATGCCGATGCAATTTTTGTGTTTCATCAACACTCTGAAGGTCCACAGATTACAGAATGCATCCAGATGTACTTCGGAAACTACTACTAGTCTTCCAGTGTACGATCAAAGCGTATACAGTCTAAGACATTACTCCCATGGAGAAAAGTCCGCATGGCGCTTATTGTGTTCAATGCCGATGCAATTTTTGTGTTTCATCAACACTCTGAAAGTCCACAGATTACAGAATGCTTCCATATGTGCTTCGGAAACTACTACTATTCTTCCAGTGTAAGATCAAAGCGTAGACAGTTTAAGACACTACTCCCATGGAGAAAAGTCCTCATGGTGCTTATTTTGTTCAATGCCGATGCAATTTCTGTGATTCATCAACACTCTGAAGGTCCACAGATTACAGAATGCCTCCAGATGTGCTTCAGAAACTACTACTAGCCTTCGAGGGAACGATCAAAGCGTAGAGAGTTTGAGACATTACTCCCATGAAGAAAAGTCCGCATGGTGCTTATTGTGTTCAATGCCGATGCAATTTTTGTGTTTCATCAATACTCAGAAGGTCCACAGGTTACAGAATGCTTCCAGATGTGCTTCGGAAACTACTACTGGTCTTCCAGTGTACGATCAAAGCGTAGACAGTTTAAGACACTACTCCCATGGAGAAAAGTCCACATGGTGCTTATTGTGTTCAATGCCGTTGCAATTTCGGTGTTTCATCAACACTCTGAAGGTCCACAGATTTCAAACGCCTAAATATGTGCTTCGGAAACTACTACTAGTCTTCCAGGGAACGATCAAAGCGTAGACAGTTTAAGACATTACTCCCTTTAGAAAAGTCCGCATGGTGCTTATTGTGTTCAATGCCGATGCAATTTCTGTGTTTCATCAACACTCTGAAGGTCCTAAGACTACAGAATGCATCCAGATGTGCTGCAGTAACTACTACTAGTCTTCCAGGGAACGATCAAAGCGTAGACAGTTTAAGACATTACTCCCATGGAGAAAAGTCCGCATGGTGCTTATTGTGTTCAATGCCAATTCAATTTCTGAGTTTCATCAAAACTCTGAAGGTGCACAGATTACAGAATGCATCCAGATGTGCTTCAGAAACTACTACTAGTCTTCCAGGGAACGATCAAAGCGAAGTCAGTTTAAGACATTACTCCATTTAGAAAAGTCCGCATGGTGCTTATTGCGTTCAATGCCGATGCAATTTTTGTGTTTCATCAACAACCTGAAGGTCCAAAGACAACAGAATGCATCCAGATGTGCTTCAGAAACTACTACTAGTCTTCCAGGGAACGATCAAAGCGTAGACAGTTTTAGACATTGCTGACATGGGATAAAGTCCGCATGGTGCTTATTGTGTTCAATGCCGATTCAATTTCTGTGTTTCATCAACACTCTGAAGGTCCACAGATTACAGAATGCATCCAGATGTGCTTCAGAAACTACTACTAGTCTTCCAGGGAACGATCAAAGCGTAGACAGTTTAAGACCTTATTCCCATCGAGAAAAGTCCGCATGGTGCGTATTGTGTTCAATGCCGATTCAATTTCTGTGTTCCATCAACACTCTGAAGGTTCACAGATTACAGAAAGCATCCAGATGTGCTTCGGAAACTACTACTAGTCTTCCAGTGTACGATCAAAGCGTAGACAGTTTAAGACATTACTCCCATGGAGAAAAGTCGTCATGGTGCTTATTGTGTTCAATGCCGATGCAATTTCTGTGATTCATCAACACTCTGAAGGTCCACAGATTACAGAATGCTTCCATATGTGCTTCGGAAACTACTACTATTCTTCCAGTGTAAAATCAATGCGTAGACAGTTTAAGACATTACTCCCATGGAGAAAAGTCCGCATGGTGCTTATTGTGTACAATGCCGATACAATTTTTGTGTTTTATCAAAACTCTGAAGGTCCACAGATTACAGAATGCATCCAGATGTACTTCGGAAACTACTACTAGTCTTCCAGTGTACGATCAAAGCGTAGACAGTTTAAGACATTACTCCCATGGAGAAAAGTCCTCATGGTGCTTATTGTGTTCAATGCCGATGCAATATCAGTGATTCATCAACACTCTGAAGGTCCACAGATTACAGAATGCTTCCATATGTGCTTCGGAAACTACTACTATTCTTCCAGTGTAAAATCAATGCGTAGACAGTTTAAGACATTACTCCTATGCAGAAAAATCCGCATGGTGCTTATTGTGTTCAATGCCGATTAAATTTCTGTGTTTCATCAACACTCTGAAGGTAAACAGATTACAGAATGCATCCAGACGGCTTCGGAAACTACTACTAGTCTTCCAGGGAACGATCAAATCGTAGACAGTTTAAGACATTACTCCCATGGAGAAAAGTCAGCATGGTGCTTACTGTGTTCAATGCCGATGCAATTTCTGTGTATCATCAACACTCTGAGGGTCCTCAGATTACATAATGCATCCAGATGTGCTTCGGAAACTACTGCTAGTCTTCCAGGGAACGATCAAAACGTAGACAGTTTAAGACATTACTCCCTTTAGTAAAGTCCGCATGGTGCTGATTGTGTTCAATGCCGATGCAATTTCTGTGTTTCATCAACACTCTGAAGGTCCAAAGATTACAGAATGCATCCTGATGTGCTTCAGAAACTACTACTAGTCTTCCAGGGAAAGATCAAAGCGTAGACAGTTTTAGACAGTACTCCCATGGAGAAAAGTCCGAATGGTGCTTATTGTGTTCAATGCCGATTCAATTTCTGTGTTTCATCAACACTCTGAAGGTCCACAGATTACAGAATGCATCCAGATGTGTTTTGGAAACTACTACTAGTCTTCCAGGGAACGATCAAATCGTGGACAATTTAAGACATTACTCCCATGGAGAAAAGTCCGCATGGTGCTTATTGTTTTCAATGGCGATGCAATTTCTATGTTTCATCAACACTCTGAAGGTCCACAGATTACAGAATAAATCCAGATGTGCTTCGGAAACTACTACTAGTCTTCCAGGGAACGATCAAAGCGTAGACAGTTTAAGACGTTACTCGCATGGAGGAAAATCCGTATGGTGCCTATTGTATTCAATGCCGATGCAATTTTTCTGTTTCATCAACACTCTGAAGGTCCACAGATTACAGAATGCATCCAGATGTGATTCGGAAACTAATACTAGTCTTCCAGGGTACGATCAAAGCGTAGACAGTTTAAGACATTACTCCCATGGAGAAAAGTCCGCATGGTGCTTATTGTGTTCAATGCCAATGCAATTTCTGTGTTTCATCAATACTCTGAAGGTCCAAAGATTACAGAATGCTTCCAGATGTGCTTCGGAAACTACTACTGGTCTTCCAGTGTACGATCAAAGCGTAGACAGTTTAAGACAATACTCCCATGGAGAAAAGTCCACATGGTGCTTATTGTGTTCAATGCCGTTGCAATTTCGGTGTTTCATCAACACTCTGAAGGTCCACAGATTACAGAATGCATTAAGATGTGCTTCGAAAACTACTACTAGTCTTCCAGGGAACGATCAAAGCGTAGACAGTTTGAGACATTACTTCCATGGAGAAAAGTCCGCATGGTGCTTATTGTGTTCAATGCCAATGCAATTTCTGTGTTTCATCAACACTCTGAAGGTCCAAAGATTTCAGAATGCATCCAGATGTGTTTCGGAAACTACTACTAGTCTTCCAGTGTACTATCAAAACGTAGACACTTTAAGACATTACTCCCTTGGAGAAAAGTCCGCATGGTGCTTATTGTGTTCAATGCCGATGCAATGTTTGTGTCTCATCAACACTCTTAAGGTCCACAGATTACAGAATGCCTCCAGATGTGCTTCGGAAACTACTACTAGTCTTCCAGTGTACGATCAAACGTAGACAGTTTAAGACATTACTCCAAAGGAGAAAAATCCGTATGGTGCCTATTGTAATCAATGCCGATGCCATTTTTGTGTTTCATCAACATTCTGAAGGTCCACAGAATACAGAATGGCTGCAGATGTGCTTCGGAAACTACTACTAGTCTTCCAGTACACAATCAAAGCGTACACAGTTTAAGACATTACTCCCATGGAGAAAAATCCGCATGGTGCTTATTGTGTTCAGTGCCGATGCAATTTTTGTGTTTCATCAACACTCTGAAGGTCCACAGATTACAGAATGCTTCCAGATGTGCTTCGGAAACTAATACAATTCTTCCAGTGTACGATCAAAGCGTAGACAGTTTAAGACATTACTCCCATGGAGAAAAATTCGCATGGTGCTTATTGTGTTCAATGCCGATGCAATTTTTGTGTTTCATCAACACTCTGAAGGTCCACAGATTACAGAATGCATCCAGATGTACTTCGGAAACTACTACTAGTCTTCCAGTGTACGATCAAAGCGTATACAGTCTAAGAAATTACTCCCATGGAGAAAAGTCCGCATGGCGCTTATTGTGTTCAATGCCGATGCAATTTTTGTGTTTCATCAACACTCTGAAAGTCCACAGATTACAGAATGCTTCCATATGTGCTTCGGAAACTACTATTATTCTTCCAGTGTAAGATCAAAGCGTAGACAGTTTAAGACACTACTCCCATGGAGAAAAGTCCTCATGGTGCTTATTTTGTTCAATGCCGATGCAATTTCTGTGATTCATCAACACTCTGAAGGTCCACAGATTACAGAATGCCTCCAGATGTGCTTCAGAAACTACTACTAGCCTTCGAGGGAACGATCAAAGCGTAGACAGTTTGAGACATTACTCCCATGAAGAAAAGTCCGCATGGTGCTTATTGTGTTCAATGCCGATGCAATTTTTGTGTTTCATCAATACTCAGAAGGTCCACAGGTTACAGAATGCTTCCAGATGTGCTTCGGAAACTACTACTGGTCTTCCAGTGTACGATCAAAGCGTAGACAGTTTAAGACATTACTCCATTTAGAAAAGTCCGCATGGTGCTTATTGCGTTCAATGCCGATGCAATTTTTGTGTTTCATCAACAACCTGAAGGTCCAAAGACTACAGAATGCATCCAGATGTGCTTCAGAAACTACTACTAGTCTTCCAGGGAACGATCAAAGCGTAGACAGTTTAAGACATTGCTGACATGGGAAAATGTCCGCATGGTGCTTATTGTGTTCAATGCCGATTCAATTTCTGTGTTTCATCAACACTCTGAAGGTCCACAGATTACAGAATGCATCCAGATGTGCTTCAGAAACTACTACTAGTCTTCCAGGGAACGATCAAAGCGTAGACAGTTTAAGACCTTATTCCCATCGAGAAAAGTCGGCATGGTGCTTATTGTGTTCAATGCCGATTCAATTTCTGTGTTTCATCAACACTCTGAAGGTTCACATATTACAGAAAGCATCCAGATGTGCTTCGGAAACTACTACTAGTCTTCCAGTGTACGATCAAAGCGTAGACAGTTTAAGACATTACTCCCATGGAGAAAAGTCCTCATGGTGCTTATTGTGTTCAATGCCGATGCAATTTCTGTGATTCATCAACACTCTGAAGGTCCACAGATTACAGAATTCTTCCATATGTGCTTCGGAAACTACTACTATTCTTCCAGTGTAAAATCAATGCGTAGACAGTTTAAGACATTACTCCCATGGAGAAAAGTCCGCATGGTGCTTATTGTGTACAATGCCGATACAATGTTTGTGTTTTATCAAAACTCTGAAGGTCCACAGATTACAGAATGCATCCAGATGTACTTCGGAAACTACTACTAGTCTTCCTGTGTACGATCAAAGCGTAGACAGTTTAAGACATTACTCCCATGGAGAAAAGTCCTCATGGTGCTTATTGTGTTCAATGCCAATGCAATTTCTGTGATTCATCAACACTCTGAAGGTCCACAGATTACAGAATGCTTCCATATGTGCTTCGGAAACTACTACTATTCTTCCAGTGTAAAATCAATGCGTAGACAGTTTAAGACATTACTCCTATGCAGAAAAATCCGCATGGTGCTTATTGTGTTCAATGCCGATTAAATTTCTGTGTTTCATCAACACTCTGCAGGTAAACAGATTACAGAATGCATCCAGATGTGCTTCGGAAACTACTACTAGTCTTTCAGGGAACGATCAAATCGTAGACAGTTTAAGACATTACTCCCATGGAGAAAAGTCCGCATCGTGCTTACTGTGTTCAATGCCAATGCAATTTCTGTGTTTCATCAACACTCTGAGGGTCCTCAGATTACATAATGCATCCAGATGTGCTTCGGAAACTACTGCTAGTCTTCCAGGGAACGATCAAAGCGTAGACAGTTTAAGACATTACTCCCTTTAGTAAAGTCCGCATGGTGCTTATTTTGTTCAATGCCGATGCAATTTCTGTGTTTCATCAACACTCTGAAGGTCCAAAGATTACAGAATGCATCCTGATGTGCTTCAGAAACTACTACTAGTCTTCCAGGGAACGATCAAAACGTAGACAGTTTAAGACATTACTCCAATGGGGAAAAGTCCGAATGGTGCTTATTGTGTTCAATGCCGATTCAATTTCTGTGTTTCATCAACACTCTGAAGGTCCACAGATTACAGAATGCATCCAGATGTGCTTTGGAAACTACTACTAGTCTTCCAGGGAACGATCAAATCGTTGAAAATTTAAGACATTACTCCCATGGAGAAAAGTCCGCATGGTGCTTATTGTTTTCAAGGGCGATGCAATTTCTATGTTTCATCAACACTCTGAAGGTCCACAGATTACAGAATAAATCCAGATGTGCTTCGGAAACTACTACTAGTCTACTAGGGAACGATCAAAGCGTAGACAGTTTAAGACATTACTCGCATGGAGAAAAATCCGTATGGTGCCTATTGTATTCAATGCTGATGCAATTTTTCTGTTTCATCAACACTCTGAAGGTCCACAGATTACAGAATGCATCCAGATGTGATTCGGAAACTAATACTAGTCTTCCAGTGTACGATCAAAGCGTAGACAGTTTAAGACATTACTCCCATGGAGAAAAGTCCGCTTGGTGCTTATTGTGTTCAATGCCAATTCAATTTCTGTGTTTCATCAACACTCTGAAGGTCCACAGATTACAGAATGCATCCAGATGTGCTTCAGAAACTACTACTAGTCTTCCAGGGAACCATCAAAGCGTTGACAGTTTAAGACATTACTCCCATAGAGAAAATTCCGCATGGTGCTTATTGAGTTCAATGCCGATGCAATTTTTGTGTTTCATCAACACTCTGAAGGTCCACAGATTACAGAATGCATCCAGATGTGCTTTGGAAACTACTACTAGTCTTCCAGTACACGTTCAAAGCGTACACAGCTTAAGACATTACTCCCATGGAGAAAAATCCGCATGGTGCTTATTGTGTTCAGTGCCGATGCAATTTTTGTGTTTCATCAACACTCTGAAGGTCCACAGATTACAGAATGCTTCCAGATGTGCTTCGGAAACTAATACAATTCTTCCAGTGTACGATCAAAGCGTAGACAGTTTAAGACATTACTCCCATGGAGAAAAATTCGCATGGTGCTTATTGTGTTCAATGCCGATGCAATTTTTGTGTTTCATCAACACTCTGAAGGTCCACAGATTACAGAATGCATCCAGATGTACTTCGGAAACTACTAGTAGTCTTCCAGCGTACGATCAAAGCGTATTCAGTCTAAGACATTACTCCCATGGAGAAAAGTCAGCATGGTGCTAATTGTGTTCAATGCCGATGCAATTTTTGTGTTTCATCAACACTCTGAAGGTCCACAGATTACAGAATGCTTCCATATGTGCTTCGGAAACTACTACTATTCTTCCAGTGTAAGATCAAGGCGTAGACAGTTTAAGACATTACTCCCATGGCGAAAAGTCCTCATGGTGCTTATTGTGTTCAATGCCGATGCAATTTCTGTGATTCATCAACACTCTGAAGGTCCACAGATTGCAGAATGCCTCCAGATGTGCTTCAGAAACTACTACTAGCCTTCGAGGGAACGATCAAAGCGTAGACAGTTTGAGACATTACTCCCATGAAGAAAAGTCCGCATGGTGCTTATTGTGTTCAATGCCGATGCCATTTTTGTGTTTCATCAATACTCAGAAGGTCCACAGGTTACAGAATGCTTCCAGATGTGCTTCGGAAACTACTACTGGTCTTCCAGTGTACGATCAAAGCGTAGACAGTTTAAGACACTACTCCCATGGAGAAAACTCCACATGGTGCTTATTGTGTTCAATGCCGTTGCAATTTCGGTGTTTCATCAACACTCTGAAGGTCCACAGAATACAGAATGCATCCAGATGTGCTTCGGAAACTACTACTAGTCATCCAGGGAACGATCAAAGCGTAGACAGTTTGAGACATTACTTCCATGGAGAAAAGTCCGCATGGTGCTTATTGTGTTCAATGCCGATGCAATTTCTGTGTTTCATCAACACTCTGAAGGTCCAAAGATTACAGAATGCATCCAGATGTGCTTCAGAAACTACTACTCGTCTTCCAGTGTACGATCAAAGCGTAGTCAGTTCAACACATTACTCCCTTGGAGAAAAGTCCGCATGGTGCTTATTGTGTTCAATGCCAATTCAATTTCTGAGTTTCATCAACACTCGGAAGGTGCACAGATTACAGAATGCATCCAGATGTGCTTCAGAAACTACTACTAGTCTTCCAGGGAACGATCAAAGCGTTGACAGTTTAAGACATTACTCCCATAGAGAAAATTCCGCATGGTGCTTATTGTGTTCAATGCCGATGCAATTTTTGTGTTTCATCAACACTCTGAAGGTCCACAGATTACAGAATGCATCCAGATGTGCTTTGGAAACTACTACTAGTCTTCCAGTACACAATCAAAGCGTACACAGTTTAAGACATTACTCCCATGGAGAAAAGTCCGCATGGTGCTTATTGTGTTCAGTGCCGATGCAATTTCTGTGTTTCATCAACACTCTGAAGGTCCACAGATTTCAGAATGCGTCCAGATGTACTTCGGAAACTACTACTAGTCTTCCAGTGTACGATCAAAGCGTATACTGTCTAAGACATTACTCCCATGGAGAAAAGTCCGCATGGTGCTTATTGTGTTCAATGCCGATGCAATTTTTGTGTTTCATCAACACTCTGAAGGTCCACAGATTACAGAATGCCTCCATATGTGCTGCGGAAACTACTACAATTCTTCCAGTGTACGATCAAAGCGTAGTCAGTTCAAGACATTACTCCCTTGGAGAATAGTCCGCATGGTGCTTATTGTGTTCAATGCCGATGCAATGTTTGTGTCTCATCAACACTCTGAAGGTCCACAGATTACAGAATGCATCCTGATGTGCTTCGGAAACTACTACTCGTCTTCCAGTGTACGATCAAAGCGTAGTCAGTTCAACACATTACTCCCTTGGAGAAAAGTCCGCATGGTTTTTATTGTGTTCAATGCCGATGCAATGTTTGTGTCTCATCAACACTCTGAAGGTCCACAGATTACAGAATGCCTCCAGATGTGCTTCGGAAACAACTACTAGTCTTCCAGTGTACGAACAAAGCTTAGACAGTTTATGACATTACTCCCATGGAGGAAAATCCGTATGGTGACTATTGTAATCAATGCCGATGCAATTTTTGTGTTTCATCAAAACTCTGAAGGTCCAAAGTTTACAGAATGCCTCCAGATGTGCTTCGGAAACTACTACTAGTCTTCCAGGGAACGATCAGAGCGTAGACAGTTTAAGACATTACTCCTATGGAGAAAAGTCCGCATGGTGCTTATTGCGTTCTATGCCGATGCAATTTCTGTGTTTCATCATCACTCTGAAGGTCCAAAGATTACAGAATGCATCCTGATGTGCTTCAGAAACTACTACTAGTCTTCCAGGGAACGATCAAAGCGTAGACAGTTTAAAACATTACTCCCATGGAGAGAAGTCTGAATGGTGCTTATTGTGTTCAACGCCGATTCAATTTTTGTGTTTCATCAACACTCTGAAGGTTCACAGATTACAGAATGCATCCAGATGTGCTTCGGAAACTACTATTAGTCTTCCAGTGAACGATCAAAGCGTAGACACTTTAAGGCTTTACTCTCATGGAGAAAAGTCCCCATGGTGCTTATTGTGTTCAATGCCGATTCAATGTCTGTGTTTCATCAACACTCTGAAGGTCCGCAGATTACAGAATGCCTCCAGATGTGCTTCGGAAACTACTACTAGTCTTCCAGTGAACGTTCAAAACCTAGGCAGTTTAAGACACTACCAACATGGAGAAAAGTCCGCATGGTGCTTATTGTGCTCAATGCCGATGCAATTTTTGTGTTTCATCAACACTCTGAAGGTCCAAAGTTTACAGAATGCCTCCAGATGTGCTTCGGAAACTACTACTAGTATTCCAGGGAACCATCAAAGCGTAGACAGTTTAAGACATTACTCCCATGGAGAAAAGTCCGCATGGTGCTTATTGTGTTCAATGCCGATGCAATTTTTGTGTTTCATCAACACTCTGAAGGTCCACAGATTTCTGAACGCCTAAGGATGTGCTTCGGAAACTACTACTAGTCTTCCAGGGAACGATCAAAGCGTAGACATTTTAAGACATTACTCCCGTTAGAAAAGTCCGCATGGTGCTTATTGTGTTCAATGCCGATGCAATTTTTGTGTTTCATCAACACTCTGAAGCTCCAAAGTTTACAGAATGCCTCAAGATGTGCTTCGGAAACTACTACTAGTCTTCCAGGGAACCATCAAAGCGTAGACAGTTTAAGACATTACTCCCATGGAGAAAAGTCCGCATGGTGCTTATTGTGTTCAATGCCGATTCAATTTTTGTGTTTCACCAACACTCTGAAGGTCCACAGATTTCAGAACGCCTAAGGATGTGCTTCGGAAACTACTACTAGTCTTCCAGGGAACGATCAAAGCGTAGACAGTTTAAGACATTACTCCCGTTAGAAAAGTCCGCATGGTGCTTATTGTGTTCAATGCCGATTCAATTTCTGTGTTTCATCAACACTCTGAAGGTCCACAGATTACAGAATGCTTCCAGATGTGCTTCGGAAACTACTACTAGTCTTCCAATGCGCGATCAAACCGTTGACAGTTGAAGACATTACTCCCACAGAGAAAATTCTGTATGGTGCTTATTGTGTTCAATGCCGATGCAAGTTTTGTGTTTCATCAGCATTCTGAATGTCCACAGATTACAGAATGCCTCCAGATGTGCTTCGGAAACTACTACCAGTCTCCCATCGAACCATCAAAGCGTAGACAGTTTATGACATTACTCCCATGGAGAAACGTCCGCATGATGCTTATTGTGTTTAATGCCGATGCAATTTTTGTGTTTCATCAACACTCTGAACGTCCACAGATTACAGAATGCATCCAGATGTCCTTCGGAAACTACTACTAGTCTTCCAGTGTACGATCAAAGCGTAGACAGTTTAAGACACTACTCCCATGGAGAAAAGTCCACATGGTGCTTATTGTGTTCAATGCCGTTGCAATTTCGGTGTTTCATCAACACTCTGAAGGTCCACAGAATACAGAATGCATCCAGATGTGCTTCGGAAACTAATACTAGTCATCCAGGGAACGATCAAAGCGTAGACAGTTTGAGACATTACTTCCATGGAGAAAAGTCCGCCTGGTGCTAATTGTGTTCAATGCCGATGCAATTTCTGTGTTTCATCAACACTCTGAAGGTCCAAAGATTACAGAATGCATCCAGATGTGCTTCGGAAACTACTACTAGTCTTCCAGTGTACGATCAAAGCGTAGACAGTTTAAGACATTACTCCCTTGGAGAAAAGTCCGCATGGTGCTTATTGTGTTCAATGCCGATGCAATGTTTGTGTCTCATCAACACTCTTAAGGTCCACAGATTACAGAATGCCTCCAGATGTGCTTCGGAAACTACTACTAGTCTTCCAGTGTACGATCAAACGTAGACAGTTTAAGACATTACTCCAAAGGAGAAAAATCCGTATGGTGCCTATTGTATTCAATGCCGATGCAATTTCTGTGTTTCATCAACACTCTGAAGGTCCTAAGATTACAGAATGCATCCAGATGTGCTTCAGAAACTACTACTAGTCTACCAGGGAACGATCAAAGCGTAGACAGTTTAAGACATTACACCCATGGAGAAAAGTCCGCATGGTGCTTATTGTGTTCAATGCCAATTCAATTTCTGGGTTTCATCAACACTCAGAAGGTGCACAGATTACAGAATGCATCCAGATGTGCTTCAGAAACTACTACTAGTCTTCCAGGGAACGATCAAAGCGTTGACAGTTTAAGACATTACTCCCATAGAGAAAAATCCGCATGGTGCTTATTGTGTTCAATGCCGATGCAATTTTTGTGTTTCATCAACACTCTGAGGGTCCACAGATTACAGAATGCATCCAGATGTGCTTTGGAAACTACTACTAGTCTTCCAGTACACAATCAAAGCGTACACAGTTTAAGACATTACCCCCATGGAGAAAAGTCCGCATGGTGCTTATTGTGTTCAGTGCCGATGCAATTTCTGTGTTTCATCAACACTCTGAAGGTCCACAGATTTCAGAATGCATTCAGATGTACTTCGGAAACTACTACTAGTCTTCCAGTGTACGATCAAAGCGTATACAGTCTAAGACATTAGTCCCATGGAGAAAAGTCCGCATGGTGCTTATTGTGTTCAATGCCGATGCAATTTTTGTGTTTCATCAACACTCTGAAGGTCCACAGATTACAGAATGCTTCCATATGTGCTGCGGAAACTACTACAATTCTTCCAGTGTACGATCAAAGCGTAGTCAGTTCAAGACATTACTCTCTTGGAGAAAAGTCCGCATGGTGCTTATTGTGTTCAATGCCGATGCAATGTTCGTGTCTCATCAACACTCTGAAGGTCCACAGATTACAGAATGCCTGGAGATGTGCTTCGGAAACAACTACTAGTCTTCCAGTGTACGAACAAAGCTTAGACAGTTTATGAAATTACTCCCATGGAGGAAAATCCGTATGGTGACTATTGTATTCAATGCCGATGCAATTTTTGTGTTTCATCAAAACTCTGAAGGTCCAAAGTTTACAGAATGCCTCCAGATGTGCTTCGGAAACTACTACTAGTCTTCCAGGGAACCATCAAAGCGTAGACAGTTGAAGACATTACTCCCATGGAGATAAGTCCGCATTGTGCTTATTGTGTTCAATGCCGATGCAATTTTTGTGTTTCATCAGCACTCTGGAAGTCCACAGATTTCAGAGCGCCTAAAGATGTGCTTCGGAAACTACTACTAGTCTTCCAGGGAACGATCAAAGCGTAGACAGTTTAAGACATTACTCCCTTTAGAACAGTACGCATGGTGCTTAGTGTTCAATTCCGATGCAATATTTGTGTTTTATCAATACTCTGAAGGTCCACAGATTTCAGAACGCCTAAAGATGTGCTTCGGAAACTACTACTAGTCTTCCAGGGAACGATCAAAGCGTAGACAGTTTAAGACATTACTCCCGTTAGAAAAGTCCGCATGGTGCTTATTGTGTTCAATGCCGAAGCAATTTCTGTGTTTCATCATCACTCTGCAGGTCCACAGATTACAGAATGCATCCAGATGTCCTTCGGAAACTACTACTAGTCTTCCAGGGAACGATCAAAGCGTAGACAGTTTAATACCTTACTCCCATCGAGAAAAGCCCGCATGGTGCTTATTGTGTTCAACGCCGATTCAATTTCTGTGTTTCGTCAACACTCTGAAGGTCCACAGATTACAGAATGCATCCAGATGTGCTTCGGAAACTACTACCAGTCTTCCAGGGAGCTATCAAAGCGTAGACAGTTTAAGACATTACTCCCTTTAGAAAAGTCCGCATGGTGCTTATTGTGTTCAACGCCGATTCAATTTTTGTGTTTCATCAGCACTCTGAAGGTCCACAGATTACAGAATGCATCCAGATGTGCTTCGGAAACTACTATTAGTCTTCCAGTGAACGATCAAAGCGTAGACACTTTAAGGCTTTACTCTCATGGAGAAAAGTCCCCATGGTGCTTATTGTGTTCAATGCCGATTCAATGTCTGTGTTTCATCAACACTCTGAAGGTCCGCAGATTACAGAATGCCTCCAGATGTGCTTCGGAAACTACTACTAGTCTTCCAGTGAACGTTCAAAACCTAGGCAGTTTAAGACACTACTAACATGGAGAAAAGTCCGCATGGTGCTTATTGTGCTCAATGCCGATGCAATTTTTGTGTTTCATCAACACTCTGAAGGTCCTCAGATTACAGAATGCATCCTGATGTGCTTCGGAAACTACTACTCGTCTGCCAGGGTCCGATCAAAGCGTACACAGTTTAAGACATTACTCCCATTTAGGAAAATCCGTATGGTGCCTATTGTATTCAATGCCGATGCAATTTTTGTGTTTCATCAACACTCTGAAGGTCCAAAGTTTACAGAATGCCTCCAGATGTGCTTCGGAAACTACTACTAGTATTCCAGGGAACCATCAAAGCGTAGACAGTTTAAGACAATACTCCCATGGAGAAAAGTCCGCATGGTGCTTATTGTGTTCAATGCCGATGCAATTTTTGTGTTTCATCAACACTCTGAAGGTCCACAGATTTCTGAACGCCTAAGGATGTGCTTCGGAAACTACTACTAGTCTTCCAGGGAACGATCAAAGCGTAGACATTTTAAGACATTACTCCCGTTAGTAAAATCCGCATGGTGCTTATTGTGTTCAATGCCGATGCAATTTTTGTGTTTCATCAACACTCTGAAGGTCCACAGATTACAGAATGCTTCCAGATGTGCTTCGGAAACTACTACTAGTCTTCCAATGCGCGATCAAACCGTTGACAGTTGAAGACATTACTCCCATAGAGAAAATTCTGTATGGTGCTTATTGTGTTCAATGCCGATGCAAGTTTTGTGTTTCATCAGCATTCTGAATGTCCACAGATTACAGAATGCCTCCAGATGTGCTTCGGAAACTACTACCAGTCTCCCATCGAACCATCAAAGCGTAGACAGTTTATGACATTACTCCCATGGAGAAAAGTCCGCATGGTGCTTATTGTGTTCAATGCCGATGCAATGTTTGTGTCTCATCAACACTCTGAAGGTCCACAGATTACAGGATGCTTCCATATGTGCTGCGGAAACTACTACAATTCTTCCAGTGTACGATCAAAGCGTAGTCAGTTCAAGACATTACTCCCTTGGAGAAAAGTCCGCATGGTGCTTATTGTGTTCAATGCCGATGCAATGTTTGTGTCTCATCAACACTCTGAAGGTCCACAGATTACAGAATGCATCCTGATGTGCTTCGGAAACTACTACTCGTCTTCCAGTGTACGATCAAAGCGTAGTCAGTTCAACACATTACTCCCTTGGAGAAAAGTCCGTATGGTGCTTATTGTGTTCAATGCCGATGCAATGTTTGTGTCTCATCAACACTCTGAAGGTCCACAGATTACAGAATGCCTCCAGATGTGCTTCGGAAACAACTACTAGTCTTCCAGTGTACGAACAAAGCTTAGACAGTTTATGACATTACTCCCATGGAGGAAAATCCGTATGGTGACTATTGTATTCAATGCCGATGCAATTTTTGTGTTTCATCAAAACTCTGAAGGTCCAAAGTTTACAGAATGCCTCCAGATGTGCTTCGGAAACTACTACTAGTCTTCCAGGGAACCATCAAAGCGTAGACAGTTGAAGACATTACTCCCATGGAGAAAAGTCCGCATTGTGTTTATTGTGTTCAATGCCGATGCAATTTTTGTGTTTCATCAGCACTCTGGAAGTCCACAGATTTCAGAACGCCTAAAGATGTGCTTCGGAAACTACTACTAGTCTTCCAGGGAACGATCAAAGCGTAGACAGTTTAAGACATTACTCCCTTTAGAAAAGTACGCATGGTGCTTAGTGTTCAATGCCGATGCAATATTTGTGTTTTATCAATACTCTGAAGGTCCACAGATTTCAGAACGCCTAAAGATGTGCTTCGGAAACTACTACTAGTCTTCCAGGGGACGATCAAAGCGTAGACAGTTTAAGACATTACTCCCGTTAGAAAAGTCCGCATGGTGCTTATTGTGTTCAATGCCGAAGCAATTTCTGTGTTTCATCATCACTCTGCAGGTCCACAGATTACAGAATGCATCCAGATGTGCTTCGGAAACTACTACCAGTCTTCCAGGGAGCTATCAAAGCGTAGACAGTTTAAGACATTACTCCCTTTAGGAAAGTCCGCATGGTGCTTATTGTGTTCTATGCCGATGCAATTTCTGTGTTTCATCATCACTCTGAAGGTCCAAAGATTACAGAATGCATCCTGATGTGCTTCAGAAACTACTACTAGTCTTCCAGGGAACGATCAAAGCGTAGACAGTTTAAAACATTACTCCCATGGAGAAAAGTCTGAATGGTGCTTATTGTGTTCAACGCCGATTCAATTTTTGTGTTTCATCAACACTCTGAAGGTCCACAGATTACAGAATGCATCCAGATGTGCTTCGGAAACTACTATTAGTCTTCCAGTGAACGATCAAAGCGTAGACACTTTAAGGCTTTACTCTCATGGAGAAAAGTCCCCATGGTGCTTATTGTGTTCAATGCCGATTCAATGTCTGTGTTTCATCAACACTCTGAAGGACCGCAGATTACAGAATGCCTCCAGATGTGCTTCGAAAACTACTACTAGTCTTCCAGTGAACGTTCAAAACCTAGGCAGTTTAAGACACTTTTAACATGGAGAAAAGTCCGCATGGTGCTTATTGTGCTCAATGCCGATGCAATTTGTGTGTTTCATCAACACTCTGAAGGTCCTCAGATTACAGAATGCATCCTGATGTGCTTCGGAAACTACTACTCGTCTGCCAGGGTCCGATCAAAGCGTACACAGTTTAAGACATTACTCCCATTTAGGAAAATCCGTATGGTGCCTATTGTATTCAATGCCGATGCAATTTTTGTGTTTCATCAACACTCTGAAGGTCCAAAGTTTACAGAATGCCTCCAGATGTGCTTCGGAAACTACTACTAGTATTCCAGGGAACCATCAAAGCGTAGACAGTTTAAGACATTACTCCCATGGAGAAAAGTCCGCATGGTGCTTATTCTGTTCAATGCCGATGCAATTTTTGTGTTTCATCAACACTCTGAAGGTCCACAGATTTCTGAACGCCTAAGGATGTGCTTCGGAAACTACTACTAGTCTTCCAGAGAACGATCAAAGCGTAGACATTTTAAGACATTACTCCCGTTAGAAAAGTCCGCATGGTGCTTATTGTGTTCAATGCCGATGCAATTTTTGTGTTTCATCAACACTCTGAAGGTCCAAAGTTTACAGAATGCCTCCAGATGTGCTTCGGAAACTACTACCAGTCTCCCATCGAACCATCAAAGCGTAGACAGTTTATGACATTACTCCCATGGAGAAAAGTCCGCATGGTGCTTATTGTGTTTAATGCCGATGCCATTTTTGTGTTTCATCAACACTCTGAAGGTCCACAGGTTACAGAATGCATCCAGATGTGCTTCCGAAACTACTACTAGTCTTCCAATGTACGATCAAAGCGTAGACAGTGTAAGACATTATTCCCATGGAGAAAAGTCCGCATGGTGCTTATTGTGTTCAATGCCGATGCAATTTTTGTGTTTCATCAACACCCTGAAGGTCCACAGATTACAGAATGCCTAAAGATGTGCTTCGGAAACTACTACTAGTCTTCCAGGGAACGATCAAAGCGTAGACAGTTGAAGACATTACTCCCATGGAGAAAAGTCCGCATAGTGCTTATTGTGTTCAATGCCGATGCAATTTTTGTGTTTCATCAACACCCTGAAGGTCCACAGATTACAGAATGCCTAAAGTTGTTCTTTGGAAACTACTACTAGTCTTCCAGGGAACGATCAAAGCGTAGACAGTTTAAGACATTACTCCCATGGAGAAAAGTCCGCACGGTGCTTATTGTGTTCAATGCCGATGCAATTTTTGTGTTTCATCGACACTCTGAAGGTCCACAGATTACAGAATGCATTAAGATGTGCTTCGAAAACTACTACTAGTCTTCCACTGTACGATCAAAGTGTAGACAGTTTCAGACATTACTCCCATGGAGTAAAGTCCGCATGGTGCTTATTGTGTTCAATGCCGATTCAATTTCTGTGTTTCATCAACACTCTGAAGGTCCACAGATTACAGAATGATTCCAGATGTGCTTCGGAAACTACTACTAGTCTTCCATCGAACGATCAAACGTAGACAGTTTAAGACATTACTCCCATGGAGAAAAGTCCGTATGGTGCTTATTGTGTTCAATGCAGATGCAATTTTGTGTTTCATCAACACTCTGAAGGTCCACAGATTACAGAATGCCTTCAGATGTGCTTCGGAAACTACTACTAGTCTTCCAGTGTACGATCAAAGCGTAGACAGTTTAAGACATTACTCCCATGGAGTAAAGTCCGCATGGTGCTTATTGTGTTCAATGCCGATTCAATTTCTGTGTTTCATCAACACTCTGAAGGTCCACAGATTACAGAATGCCTCCAGATGTGCTTCAGAAACTACTACTAGTCTTCCATCGAACGATCAAACGTAGACAGTTTAAGACATTACTCCCATGGAGAAAAGTCCGCATGGTGCTTATTGTGTTCAATGCAGATGCAATTTTGTGTTTCATCAACACTCTGAAGGTTCACAGATTACAGAATGCCTCCAGATGTGCTTCGGAAACTACTACTAGTCTTGCAGTGTACGATCAAAGCGTAGATAGTTTAAGACATTACTCCCATGGAGTAAAGTCCGCATGGTGCTTATTGTGTTCAATGCCGATTCAATTTCTGTGTTTCATCAACACTCCGAAGGTCCACAGATTACAGAATGCCTCCAGATGTGCTTCGGAAACTACTACTAGTTTTCCAGTGGACGATCAAAGCCTAGGCAGTTTAAGACACTACTCCCATCGAGAAAAGTCCGCATGGTGCTTATTGTGCTCAATGCCGATTCAATTTCTGTGTTTCATCAACATTCTGAAGGTCCACAGATTACTGAATGCATCCAGATGTGCTTCCGAAACTAGTACTAGTCTTCCAGTGTACGATCAAAGCGTTAACAGTTTAAGACATTACTCCCATGGTGAAAAGTCCGCATGGTGCTTATTGTGTTCATTGCCGATGCAATTTTTGTGTTTCATCAACACTCTGAAGGTCCACAGATTACAGAAAGTCTAGAGATGTGCTTCGGAAACTACTACTAGTCTTCCAGTGAACGATCAAAGACTAGACAGTTTAAGACACTACTCCCATAGAGAAAATTCCGCATGGTGCTTATTGTGTTCAATGCCGATGCAATTTTTGTGTTTCATCAACACTCTGAAGGTCCACAGATTACAGAATGCCTCCAGATGTGCTTCTGAAACTACTACTAGTCTTCCAGTGTACGATCAAAGCGTAGACAGTTTAAGACATTACTCCCATGGAGAAAAGTCCGCATAGTGCTTATTGTGTTCAATCCCGATGCAGTTTTTGTGTTTCATCAACACTCTGAAGTTCCACAGATTACAGAATGCCTCCAGATGTGCTTCGGAAACGACTACTAGTCTTCCAGTGTACGATCAAAGCGTAGACAGTTTAAGACATTACTCCCATCGAGAAAAGTCCGCATGGTGCTTATTGTGTTCAAAGTCGATGCAATTTTTGTGTTTCATCAACACTCTGAAGGTCCACAGATTACAGAATGCATCCAGATGTGCTTCCGAAACTACTACTAGTCTTCCAGTGTACGATCAAAGCGTAAACAGTTTAAGACATTACTCCCATGGTGAAAAGTCCGCATGGTGCTTATTGTGTTCATTGCCGATGCAATTTTTGTGTTTCATCAACACTCTGAAGGTCCACAGATTACAGAAAGTCTCCAGTTGTGCTTCGGAAACAACTACTAGTCTTCCAGTGAACGATCAAATCCTAGACAGTTTAAGACACTACTACCATAGAGAAAATTCCGCATGGTGCTTATTGTGTTCAATGGCGATGCAATTTTTGTATTTCATCAACACTCTGAAGGTCCACAGATTACAGAATGCATCCAGATGTGCTTCCGAAACTACTACTAGTCCTCCAGTGTACGATCAAAGCGTAATCAGTTTAAGACATTACTCCCATGGTGAAAAGTCCCCATGGTGCTTATTGTGTTCATTGCCGATGCACTTTTTGTGTTTCATCAACACTCTGAAGGTCCATAGATTACAGAAAGTCTCCAGATGTGCTTCGGAAACTACTACTAGTCTTCCAGTGAACGATCAAAGCCTAGACAGTTTAAGACACTACTGCCATAGAGAAAATTCTGCATGGTGCTTATTGTGTTCAATGGCGATGCAATTTTTGTGTTTCATCAACACTCTGAAGGTCCACTGATTACAGAATGCCTCCAGATGTGCTTCGGAAACTACTACTAGTCTTCCAGTGGACGATCAAATCCTAGGCAGTTTAAGACACTACTCCCATGGAGAAAAGTCCGCATGGTGCTTATTGTGCTCAATGCCGATGCAATTTTTGTGTTTCATCAACACTCTGAAGGTCCACAGATTACAGAATGCATCCAGATGTGCTTCCAAAACTACTACTCGTCTGCCAGTGTCCGATCAAAGCGTACACAGTTTAAGACATTACTCCCATGGAGGAAAATCCGTATGGTGCTTATTGTGTTCAATGCCGATGCAATTTTTGTGTTTCTTCAACACTCTGAAGGTCCACAGATTACAGAATGCCTCCAGATGTGCTTCGGAAACTACTACTAGTCTTCCAATGTACGATCAAAGCGTAGACAGTGTAAGACATTATTCCCATGGAGAAAAGTCCGCATGGTGCTTATTGTGTTCAATGCCGATGCAATTTTTGTGTTTCATCAACACCCTGAAGGTCCACAGATTACAGAATGCCTAAAGATGTGCTTCGGAACGATCAAAGCGTAGTCAGTTGAAGACATTACTCCCATGGAGAAAAGTCCGCATGGTGCTTATTGTGTTCAATGCCGATGCAATTTTTGTGTTTCATCAACACCCTGAAGGTCCACAGATTACAGAATGCCTAAAGATGGGCTTTGGAAACTACTACTAGTCTTCCAGGGAACGATCAAAGCGTAGACAGTTTTAGACATTACTCCCATGGAGAAAAGTCCGCATGGTGCTTATTGTGTTCAATGCCGATGCAATTTTTGTGTTTCATCGACACTCTGAAGGTCCACAGATTACAGAATGCATTAAGATGTGCTTCGGAAACTACTACTAGTCTTCCAGTGTACGATCAAAGCGTAGACAGTTTAAGACACTACTCCCATAGAGAAAATTCCGCATGGTGCTTATTGTGTTCAATGCCGATGCAATTTTTGTGTTTCTTCAACACTCTGAAGGTCCACAGATTACAGAATGCCTCCAGATGTGCTTCGGAAACTACTAGTAGTCTTCCAATGTACGATCAAAGCGTAGACAGTTTAAGACACTACTCCCATAGAGAAAATTCCGCATGGTGCTTATTGTGTTCAATGCCGATGCAATTTTTGTGTTTCATCAACATTCTGAATGTCCACAGATTACAGAATGCATCCAGATGTGCTTCCGAAACTACTACTAGTCCTCCAGTGTACGATCAAAGCGTAATCAGTTTAAGACATTACTCCCATGGTGAAAAGTCCCCATGGTGCTTAATGTGTTCATTGCCGATGCACTTTTTGTGTTTCATCAACACTCTGAAGGTCCATAGATTACAGAATGCCTCCAGATGTGCTTCGGAAACTACTACTAGTCTTCCAGTGGACGATCAAATCCTAGGCAGTTTAAGACACTACTCCCATGGAGAAAAATTCGCATGGTGCTTATTGTGCTCAATGCCGATGCAATTTTTGTGTTTCATCAACACTCTGAAGGTCCACAGATTACAGAATGCATCCAGATGTGCTTCCAAAACTACTACTCGTCTGCCAGTGTCCGATCAAAGCGTACACAGTTTAAGACATTACTCCCATGGAGGAAAATCCGTATGGTGCTTATTGTGTTCAATGCCGATGCAATTTTTGTGTTTCTTCAACACTCTGAAGGTCCACAGATTACAGAATGCCACCAGATGTGCTTCGGAAACTACTACTAGTCTTCCAATGTACGATCAAAGCGTAGACAGTGTAAGACATTATTCCCATGGAGAAAAGTCCGCATGGTGCTTATTGTGTTCAATGCCGATGCAATTTTTGTGTTTCATCAACACCCTGAAGGTCCACAGATTACAGAATGCCTAAAGATGTGCTTCGGAAACTACTACTAGTCTTCCAGGGAACGATCAAAGCGTAGTCAGTTGAAGACATTACTCCCATGGAGAAAAGTCCGCATGGTGCTTATTGTGTTCAATGCCGATGCAATTTTTGTGTTTCATCAACACCCTGAAGGTCCACAGATTACAGAATGCCTAAAGATGTGCTTTGGAAACTACTACTAGTCTTCCAGGGAACGATCAAAGCGTAGACAGTTTTAGACATTACTCCCATGGAGAAAAGTCCGCATGGTGCTTATTGTGTTCAATGCCGATGCAATTTTTGTGTTTCATCGACACTCTGAAGGTCCACAGATTACAGAATGCCTCCAGATGTGCTTCGGAAACTACTACTAGTCTTCCAGTGTACGATCAAAGCGTAGACAGTTTAAGACACTACTCCCATAGAGAAAATTCCGCATGGTGCTTATTGTGTTCAATGCCGATGCAATTTTTGTGTTTCTTCAACACTCTGAAGGTCCACAGATTACAGAATGCCTCCAGATGTGCTTCGGAAACTACTACTAGTCTTCCAATGTACGATCAAAGCGTAGACAGTTTAAGACACTACTCCCATAGAGAAAATTCCGCATGGTGCTTATTGTGTTCAATGCCGATGCAATTTTTGTGTTTCATCAACATTCTGAATGTCCACAGATTACAGAATGCCTCCAGATGTGCTTCGGAAACTACTACTAGTCCTCCAGTGTACGATCAAATCGTAGACAGTTTAAGACATAACTCCCATCGAGAAAATTCCGCATGGTGCTTATTGTGTTCAATGGCGATGCAATTTTTGTGTTTCATCAACACTCTGAAGGTCCACAGATTACAGAATGCCTCCAGATGTGCTTCGGAAACTACTACTAGTCTTCCAGTGTACGATCAAAGCGTAGACAGTTTAAGACATTACTCCCATCGAGAAAAGTCCGCATGGTGCTTATTGTGTTCAAAGTCGATGCAATTTTTGTGTTTCATCAACACTCTGAAGGTCCACAGATTACAGCAAGTCTCCAGATGTGCTTCGGAAACTACTACTAGTCTTCCAGTGAACGATCAAAGCGTAGACAGTTGAAGACATTACTCCCATGGAGAAAAGTCCGCATGGTGCTTATTGTGTTAAATGACGAAGAAATTTCTGTGTTTCTTCAACACTCTTAAGGTCCACAGATTACAGAATGCACCCAGATGTCCTTCAGAAACTACTACTAGTCTTCCAGGGAACGATCAAAGCGTAGACAGTTTAAGACGTTACTCCCATGCAGAAAAGTCCGCATGGTGCTTATTGTGTTCAAGGCCGATGCAATTTTTGTGTTTCATCGACACTCTGAAGGTCCACAGATTACAGAATGCATTAAGATGTGCTTTGGAAACTACTACTAGTCTTCCAGGGAACGATCAAAGCGTAGACAGTTGAAGACATTACTCCCATGGAGAAAAGTCCGCATGGTGCTTATTGTGTTCAATGCCGATGCAATTGTTGTGTTTCATCAACACCCTGAAGGTCCACAGATTACAGAATGCCTAAAGATGTGCTTTGGAAACTACTACTAGTCTTCCAGGGAACGATCAAAGCGTAGACAGTTTTAGACATTACTCCCATGGAGAAAAGTCCGCATGGTGCTTATTGTGTTCAATGCCGATGCAATTTTTGTGTTTCATCGACACTCTGAAGGTCCACAGATTACAGAATGCATTAAGATGTGCTTCGGAAACTACTACTAGTCTTCCAGTGTACGATCAAAGCGTAGACAGTTTAAGACATTACTCCCATGGAGTAAAGTCCGCATGGTGCTTATTGTGTTCAATGCCGATTCAATTTCTGTGTTTCATCAACACTCTGAAGGTCCACAGATTACAGAATGCCTCCAGATGTGCTTCGGAAACTACTACTAGTCTTCCATCGAACGATCAAACGAAGATAGTTTAAGACATTACTCCCATGGAGAAAAGTCCGCATGGTGCTTATTGTGTTCAATGCAGATGCAATTTTGTGTTTCATCAACACTCTGAAGGTCCACAGATTACAGAATGCCTCCAGATTTGCTTCGGAAACTACTACTAGTCTTCCAGTGTACGATCAAAGCGTAGACAGTTTAAGACACTACTCCCATAGAGAAAATTCCGCATGGTGCTTATTGTGTTCAATGCCGATGCAATTTTTGTGTTTCATCAACATTCTGAATGTCCACAGATTACAGAATGCCTCCAGATGTGCTTCGGAAACTACTACTAGTCCTCCAGTGTACGATCAAATCGTAGACAGTTTAAGACATAACTCCCATCGAGAAAATTCCGCATGGTGCTTATTGTGTTCAATGGCGATGCAATTTTTGTGTTTCATCAACACTCTGAAGGTCCACAGATTACAGAATGCCTTCAGATGTGCTTCGGAAACTGCTACTAGTCTTCCAGTGTACGATCAAAGCTTAGACAGTGTAAGACATTATTCCCATGGAGAAAAGTCCGCATGGCGCTTATTGTGTTCAATGCCGATGCAATTTTTGTGTTTCATCAACACCCTGAAGGTCCACAGAATACAGAATGCCTAAAGATGTGCTTCGGAAACTACTACTAGTCTTCCAGGGAACGATCAAAGCGTAGACAGTTGAAGACATTACTCCCATGGAGAAAAGTCCGCATGGTGCTTATTGTGTAAAATGCCGATGCAATTTTTGTGTTTCATCAACACCCTGAAGGTCCACAGATTACAGAATGCCTAAAGATGTGCTTTGGAAACTACTACTAGTCTTCCAGGGAACGATCAAAGCGTAGACAATTTTAGACATTACTCCCATGGAGAAAAGTCCGCATGTTGCTTATTCTGTTCAATGCCGATGCAATTTTTGTGTTTCATCGACACTCTGAAGGTCCACAGATTACAGAATGCATTAAGATGTGCTTCGGAAACTACTACTAGTCTTCCAGTGTACGATCAAAGCGTAGACAGTTTAAGACATTACTCCCATGGAGTAAAGTCCGCATGGTGCTTATTGTGTTCAATGCCGATACAATTTCTGTGTTTCACCAACATTCTGAAGGTCCACAGATTACAGAATGCCTCCAGATGTGCTTTGGAAACTACTACTAGTCTTCCATCGAACGATCAAACGTAGACAGTTTAAGACATTACTCCCATGGAGAAAAGTCCTCATGGTGCTTATTGTGTTCAATGCAGATGCAATTTTGTGTTTCATCAACACTCTGAAGGTCCACAGACTACAGAATGCCTCCAGATGTGCTTCGGAAACTACTACTAGTCTTCCAGTGTACGATCAAAGCGTAGACAGTTTAAGACATTACTCCCATGGAGTAAAGTCCGCATGGTGCTTATTGTGTTCAATGCCGATTCAATTTCTGTGTTTCATCAACACTCTGAAAGTCCACAGATTACAGAATGCCTCCAGATGTGCTTCGGAAACTACTAGTAGTCTTCCATCGAACGATCAAACGTAGACAGTTTAAGACATTACTCACATGGAGAAAAGCCCGCATGGTGCTTATTGTGTTCAATGCAGATGCAATTTTTTGTTTCATCAACACTCTGAAGGTCCACAGATTACAGAATGCCTCCAGATGTGCTTCGGAAACTACTACTAGTCTTCCAGTGTACGATCAAAGCGTAGACAGTTTAAGACACTACTCCCATAGAGAAAATTCTGCATGGTGCTTATTGTGTTCAATGCCGATGCAATTTTTGTGTTTCATCAACACTCTGAAGGTCCACAGATTACAGAATGTACCCAGATGTGCTTCTGAAACTACTACTAGTCTTCCAGTGTACGATCAAAGCGTAGACAGTTTAAGACATTACTCCCATGGAGAAAAGTCCGCATAGTGCTTATTGTGTTCAATCCCGATGCAATTTTTGTGTTTCATCAACACTCTGAAGGTCCACAGATTACAGAATGCCTCCAGATGTGCTTCGGAAACAACTACTTGTCTTCCAGTGTACGATCAAAGCGTAGACACTTTAAGACATTACTCCCATGCAGGAAAATCCGTATGGTTCCTATTGTATTCAATGCCGATGCAATTTTTGTGTTTCATCAAAACTCTGAAGGTCCAAAGTTTACAGAATGCCTCCAGATGTGCTTCGGAAACTACTACTAGTCTTCCAGGGAACCATCAAAACGTAGACAGTTTAAGACATTACTCCCATGGAGAAAAGTCCGCATTGTGCTTATTGTGTTCAATGCCGATGCAATTTTTGTGTTTCATCAACACTCTGGAGGTCCACAGATTTCAGAACGCCTAAAGATGTGCTTCGGAAACTACTACTAGTCTTCCAGTGAACGTTCAAAACCTAGGCAGTTTAAGACACTACTAACATGGAGAAAAGTCCACATGGTGCTTATTGTGCTCAATGCCGATGCAATTTTTGTGTTTCATCAACACTCTGAAGGTCCTCAGATTACAGAATGCATCCTGATGTGCTTCGGAAACTACTACTCGTCTGCCAGGGTCCGATCAAAGCGTACACAGTTTAAGACGTTACTCCCATTTAGGAAAATCCGTATGGTGCCTATTGTATTCAATGCCGATGCAATTTTTGTGTTTCATCAACATTCTGAATGTCCACAGATTACAGAATGCCTCCAGATGTGCTTCGGAAACTACTACCAGTCTTCCATTGAATAACCAAAGCGTGGACAGTTTAAGACATTACTCCCATGGAGAAAAGTCCGCATGGTGCTTATTGTGTTCAATGCCGATGCATTTTTTGTGTTTCATCAACACTCTGAACGTCCACAGATTACAGAATGCATCCAGATGTGCTTCGGAAACTACTATTAGTCTTCCAGTGAACGATCAAAGTGTAGACACTTTAAGGCATTACTCTCATGGAGAAAAGTCCCCATGGTGCTTATTGTGTTCAATGCCGATTCAATGTCTGTGTTTCATCAACACTCTGAAGGTCCGCAGATTACAGAATGCCTCCAGATGTGCTTCGGAAACTACTACTAGTCTTCCAGTGAACGTTCAAAACCTAGGCAGTTTAAGACACTACTAACATGGAGAAAAGTCCACATGGTGCTTATTGTGCTCAATGCCGATGCAATTTTTGTGTTTCATCAACACTCTGAAGGTCCTCAGATTACAGAATGCATCCAGACGTGCTTCCGAAACTACTACTAGTCTTCCAGTGTACGATCAAAGCGTAAACAGTTTTAGACATTACTCCCATGGTGAAAAGTCCGCATGGTGCTTATTGTGTTCATTGCCGATGCAATTTTTGTGTTTCATCAACACTCTGAAGGTCCACAGATTACAGAAAGTCTCCAGATGTGCTTCGGAGACTACTACTAGTCTTCCACTGAACGATCAAAGCCTAGACAGTTTAAGACACTACTACCATAGAGAAAATTCCGCATGGTGCTTATTGTGTTCAATGGCGATGCAATTTTTGTGTTTCATCAACACTCTGAAGGTCCACAGATTACAGAATGCATTCAGATGTGCTTCCGAAAGTACTACTAGTCTTCCAGTGTACGATCAAAGCGTAAACAGTTTAAGACATTACTCCCATGGTGAAAAGTCCCCATGGTGCTTATTGTGTTCATTGCCGATTCAATTTTTGTGTTTCATCAACACTCTGAAGGTCCACAGATTACAGAATGCATCCAGATGTGCTTCCAAAACTACTACTCGTCTGCCAGTGTCCGATCAAAGCGTACACAGTTTAGGACATTACTCCCATGGAGGAAAATCCGTATGGTGCTTATTGTGTTCAATGCCGATGCAATTTTTGTGTTTCTTCAACACTCTGAAGGACCACAGATTACAGAATGCCTCCAGATGTGCTTCGGAAACTACTACTAGTCTTCCAATGTACGATCAAAGCGTAGACAGTGTAAGACATTATTCCCATGGAGAAAAGTCCGCATGGTGCTTATTGTGTTCAATGCCGATGCAATTTTTGTGTTTCATCAACACCCTGAAGGTCCACAGATTACAGAATGCCTAAAGATGTGCTTCGGAAACTACTACTAGTCTTCCAGGGAACGATCAAAGCGTAGACAGTTGAAGACATTACTCCCATGGAGAAAAGTCCGCATGGTGCTTATTGTGTTCAATGCCGATGCAATTTTTGTGTTTCATCAACACTCTGAAGGTCCACAGATTACAGAATGCCTAAAGATGTGCTTTGGAAACTACTACTAGTCTTCCAGGGAACGATCAAAGCGTAGACAGTTTTAGACATTACTCCCATGGAGAAAAGTCCGCATGGTGCTTATTGTGTTCAATGCTGATGCAATTTTTGTGTTTCATCGACACTCTGAAGGTCCACAGATTACAGAATGCATTAAGATGTGCTTCGGAAACTACTACTAGTCTTCCAGTGTACGATCAAAGCGTAGACAGTTTAAGACATTACTCCCATGGAGTAAAGTCCGCATGGTGCTTATTGTGTTCAATGCCGATTCAATTTCTGTGTTTCATCAACACTCTGAAGGTCCACAGATTACAGAATGCCTCCAGATGTGCTTCGGAAACTACTACTAGTCTTCCATCGAACGATCAAACGAAGAGAGTTTAAGACATTACTCCCATGGAGAAAAGTCCGCATGGTGCTTATTGTGTTCAATGCAGATGCAATTTTGTGTTTCATCAACACTCTGAAGGTCCACAGATTACAGAATGCCTCCAGATTTGCTTCGGAAACTACTACTAGTCTTCCAGTGTACGATCAAAGCGTAGACAGTTTAAGACACTACTCCCATAGAGAAAATTCCGCATGGTGCTTATTGTGTTCAATGGCGATGCAATTTTTGTTTTTCATCAACACTCTGAAGGTCCACAGATTACAGAATGCCTCCAGATGTGCTTCGGAAACTACTACTAGTCTTCCAGTGTACGATCAAAGCTTAGACAGTGTAAGACATTATTCCCATGGAGAAAAGTCCGCATGGTGCTTATTGTGTTCAATGCCGATGCAATTTTTGTGTTTCATCGACACCCTGAAGGTCCACAGATTACAGAATGCCTAAAGATGTGCTTCGGAAACTACTACTAGTCCTCCAGGGAACGATCAAAGCGTAGACAGTTTAAGACATTACTCCCATGGAGAAAAGTCCGCATGGTGCTTATTGTGTTCAATGCCGATGCAATTTTTGTGTTTCATCAACACCCTGAAGGTCCACAGGTTACAGAATGCCTAAAGATGTGCTTTGGAAACTACTACTAGTCTTCCAGGGAACGATCAAAGCGTAGACAGTTTTAGACATTACTCCCATGGAGAAAATTCAGCATTTTGCTTATTCTGTTCAATGCCGATTCAATTTCTGTGTTTCATCAACACTCTGAAGGTCCACAGATTACAGAATGCCTCCAGATGTGCTTCGGAAACTACTACTAGTCTTCCATCGAACGATCAAACGTAGACAGTTTAAGACATTACTCCCATGGAGAAAAGTCCTCATGGTGCTTATTGTGTTCAATGCCGATGCAATTTTTGTGTTTCATCAACACTCTGAAGGTCCACAGATTACAGAATGCCTCCAGATGTGCTCCGGAAACTACTACTAGTCTTCCACTGAACGATCAAAGCCTAGACAGTTTAAGACACTACTACCATAGAGAAAATTCCGCATGGTGCTTATTGTGTTCAATGGCGATGCAATTTTTGTGTTTCATCAACACTCTGAAGGTCCACAGATTACAGAATGCCTCCAGATGTGTTTCGGAAACTACTACTAGTCTTCCAGTGGACGATCAAAGCCTAGGCAGTTTAAGACACTACTCCCATGGAGAAAAGTCCGCATGGTGCTTATTGTGCTCAATGCCGATTCAATTTTTGTGTTTCATCAACACTCTGAAGGTCCACAGATTACAGAATGCATCCAGATGTGCTTCCAAAACTACTACTCGTCTGCCAGTGTCCGATCAAAGCGTACACAGTTTAAGACATTACTCCCATGGAGGAAAATCTGTATGGTGCTTATTGTGTTCAATGCCGATGCAATTTTTGTGTTTCTTCAACACTCTGAAGGTCCACAGATTACAGAATGCCTCCAGATGTGCTTCGGAAACTACTACTAGTCTTCCAATGTACGATCAAAGCGTAGACAGTGTAAGACATTATTCCCATGGAGAAAAGTCCGCATGGTGCTTATTGTGTTCAATGCCGATGCAATTTTTGTGTTTCATCGACACCCTGAAGGTCCACAGATTACAGAATGCCTAAAGATGTGCTTCGGAAACTACTACTAGTCTTCCAGGGAACGATCAAAGCGTAGACAGTTGAAGACATTACTCCCATGGAGAAAAGTCCGCATGGTGCTTATTGTGTTCAATGCCGATGCAATTTTTGTGTTTCATCAACACTCTGAAGGTCCACAGATTACAGAATGCCTAAAGATGTGCTTTGGAAACTACTACTAGTCTTCCAGGGAACGATCAAAGCGTAGACAGTTTTAGACATTACTCCCATGGAGAAAAGTCCGCATGGTGCTTATTGTGTTCAATGCTGATGCAATTTTTGTGTTTCATCGACACTCTGAAGGTCCACAGATTACAGAATGCATTAAGATGTGCTTCGGAAACTACTACTAGTCTTCCAGTGTACGATCAAAGCGTAGACAGTTTAAGACATTACTCCCATGGAGTAAAGTCCGCATGGTGCTTATTGTGTTCAATGCCGATTCAATTTCTGTGTTTCATCAACACTCTGAAGGTCCACAGATTACAGAATGCCTCCAGATGTGCTTCGGAAACTACTACTAGTCTTCCATCGAACGATCAAACGAAGACAGTTTAAGACATTACTCCCATGGAGAAAAGTCCGCATGGTGCTTATTGTGTTCAATGCAGATGCAATTTTGTGTTTCATCAACACTCTGAAGGTCCACAGATTACAGAATGTCTCCAGATTTGCTTCGGAAACTACTACTAGTCTTCCAGTGTACGATCAAAGCGTAGACAGTTTAAGACACTACTCCCATAGAGAAAATTCCTCATGGTGCTTATTGTGTTCAATGGCGATGCAATTTTTGTGTTTCATCAACACTCTGAAGGTCCACAGATTACAGAATGCCTCCAGATGTGCTTCGGAAACTACTACTAGTCTTCCAGAGGACGATCAAAGCCTAGGCAGTTTAAGACACTACTCCCACGGAGAAAAGTCCGCATGGTGTTTATTGTGCTCAATGCCGATGCAATTTTTGTGTTTCATCAACACTCTCAAGGTCCACAGATTACAGAATGCATCCAGATGTGCTTCCGAAACTACTACTCGTCTGCCAGTGTCCGATCAAAGCGTACACAGTTTAAGACATTACTCCCATGGAGGAAAATCCGTATGGTGCTTATTGTGTTCAATGCCGATGCAATTTTTGTCTTTCATCAACACTCTGAAGGTCCACAGATTACAGAATGCCTCCAGATGTGCTTCGGAAACTACTACTAGTCTTCCAGTGTACGATCAAAGCTTAGACAGTGTAAGACAATATTCCCATGGAGAAAAGTCCGCATGGTGCTTATTGTGTTCAATGCCGATGCAATTTTTGTGTTTCATCGACACCCTAAAGGTCCACAGATTACAGAATGCCTAAAGATGTGCTTCGGAAACTACTACTAGTCTTCCAGGGAACGATCAAAGCGTAGACAGTTTAAGACATTACTCCCATGGAGAAAAGTCCGCATGGTGCTTATTGTGTTCAATGCCGATGCAATTTTTGTGTTTCATCAACACCCTGAAGGTCCACAGATTACAGAATGCCTAAAGATGTGCTTTGGAAACTACTACTAGTCTTCCAGGGAACGATCAAAACGTAGACAGTTTTAGACATTACTCCCATGGAGAAAATTCAGCATGTTGCTTATTCTGTTCAATGCCGATGCAATTTTTGTGTTTCATCGACACTCTGAAGGTCCACAGATTGCAGAATGCATTAAGATGTGCTTCGGAAACTACTACTAGTCTTCCAGTGTACGATCAAAGCGTAGACAGTTTAAGACATTACTCCCATGGAGTAAAGTCCGCATGGTGCTTATTGTGTTCAATGCCGATACAATTTCTGTGTTTCATCAACACTCTGAAGGTCCACAGATTACAGAATGCCTCCAGATGTGCTTCGGAAACTACTACTAGTCTTCCATCGAACGATCAAACGTAGACAGTTTAAGACATTACTCCCATGGAGAAAAGTCCTCATGGTGCTTATTGTGTTCAATGCAGATTCAATTTTGTGTTTCATCAACACTCTGAAGGTCCACAGATTACAGAATGCCTCCAGATGTGCTTCGGAAACTACTACTAGTCTTCCAGTGTACGATCAAAGCGTAGACAGTTTAAGACATTACTCCCATGGAGTAAAGTCCGCATGGTGCTTATTGTGTTCAATGCCGATTCAATTTCTGTGTTTCATCAACACTCTGAAAGTCCACAGATTACAGAATGCCTCCAGATGTGCTTCAGAAACTACTACTAGTCTTCCATCGAACGATCAAACGTAGACAGTTTAAGACATTACTCCCATGGAGAAAAGCCCGCATGGTGCTTATTGTGTTCAATGCAGATGCAATTTTTTGTTTCATCAACACTCTGAAGGTCCACAGATTACAGAATGCCTTTAGATGTGCTTCGGAAACTACTACTAGTCTTCCAGTGTACGATCAAAGCGTAGACAGTTTAAGACACTAATCCCATAGAGAAAATTCCGCATGGTGCTTATTGTGTTCAATGCCGATGCAATTTTTGTGTTTCATCAACATTCTGAAGGTCCACAGATTACAGAATGCATCCAGATGTGCTTCTGAAACTACTAATAGTCATCCAGTGTACGATCAAAGCGTAGACAGTTTAAGACATTACTCCCATGGAGAAAAGTCCGCATTGTGCTTATTGTGTTCAATGCCGATGCAATTTTTGTGTTTCATCAACACTCTGGAGGTCCACAGATTTCAGAACGCCTAAAGATGTGCTTCGGAAACTACTACTAGTCTTCCAGGGAACGATCAAAGCGTAGACAGTTTAAGACATTACTCCCTTTAGAAAAGTCCGAATGGTGCTTATTGTGTTCAACGCCGATTCAATTTTTGTGTTTCATCAACACTCTGAAGGTCCACAGATTACAGAATGCATCCAGATGTGCTTCCGAAACTACTATTAGTCTTCCAGTGAACGATCAAAGCGTAGACACTTTAAGGCATTACTCTCATGGAGAAAAGTCCCCATGGTGCTTATTGTGTTCAATGCCGATTCAATGTCTGTGTTTCATCAACACTCTGAAGGTCCGCAGATTACAGAATGCCTCCAGATGTGCTTCGGAAACTACTACTAGTCTTCCAGTGAACGTTCAAAACCTAGGCAGTTTAAGACACTACTAACATGGAGAAAAGTCCGCATGGCGCTTATTGTGCTCAATGCCGATGCAATTTTTGTGTTTCATCAACACTCTGAAGGTCCTCAGATTACAGAATGCATCCTGATGTGCTTCGGAAACTACTACTCGTCTGCCAGGGTCCGATCAAATCGTACACAGTTTAAGACGTTACTCCCATTTAGGACAATCCGTATGGTGCCTAATGTATTCAATGCCGATGCAGTTTTTGTGTTTCATCAACACTCTGAAAGTCCAAAGTTTACAGAATGCCTCCAGATGTGCTTCAGAAACTACTACTAGTATTCCAGGGAACCATCAATGCGTAGACAGTTTAACACATTACTCCCATGGAGAAAAGGCCGCATGGTGCTTATTGTGTTCAATGCCGATGCAATTTTTGTGTTTCATCAACACTCTGAAGGTCCACAGATTTCAGAACGCCTAAGGATGTGCTTCGGAAACTACTACTAGTCTTCCAGGGAACGATCAAAGCGTAGAAAGTTTAAGACATTACTCCCGTTAGAAAAGTCAGCATGGTGCTTATTGTGTTCAATGCCGGTGCAATTTCTGTGTTTCATCAACACTCTGAAGGTCCACAGATTACAGAATGCTTCCAGATGTTCTTCGGAAACTACTACTAGTCTTCCAATGCGCGATCAAAGCGTTGACAGTTGAAGACATTACTAATATAGAGAAAATTCTGCATGGTGCTTATTGTGTTCAATGCCGATGCAAGTTTTGTGTTTCATCAACATTCTGAATGTCCACAGATTACAGAATTCCTCCAGATGTGGTTCGGAAACTACTAAAAGTCTCCCATCGAACCATCAAAGCGTAGACAGTTTATGACATTACTCCCATGGAGAAAAGTCCGCATGGTGCTTATTGTGTTCAATGCCGATGCAATTTTTGTGTTTCATCAACACCCTGAAGGTCCACAGATTACAGAATGCCTAAAGATGTTCTTTGGAAACTACTACTAGTCTTCCAGGGAACGATCAAAGCGTAGACAGTTTAAGACATTACTCCCATGGAGAAAAGTCCGCATGGTGCTTATTGTGTTCAATGCAGATGCAATTTTGTGTTTCATCAACACTCCGAAGGTCCACAGATTACAGAATGCCTTCAGATGTGCTTCGGAAACTACTACTAGTCTTCCAGTGTACGATCAAAGCGTAGACAGTTTAAGACATTACTCCCATGGTGTAAAGTCCGCATGGTGCTTATTGTGTTCAATGCCGATTCAATTTCTGTGTTTCATCAACACTCTGAAGGTCCACAGATTACAGAATGCCTCCAGATGTGCTTCAGAAACTACTACTAGTCTTCCATCGAACGATCAAACGTAGACAGTTTAAGACATTACTCCCATGGAGAAAAGTCCGCATGGTGCTTATTGTGTTCAATGCAGATGCAATTTTGTGTTTCTTCAACACTCTGAAGGTTCACAGATTACAGAATGCCTCCAGGTGTGCTTCTGAAACTACTACTAGTCTTCCAGTGTACGATCAAAGCGTAGATAGTTTAAGACATTACTACCATGGAGAAAAGTCCGCATGGAACTTATTGTGTTCAATGCCGATGCAATTTTTGAGTAACATCAACACCCTGAAGGTCCACAGATTACAGAATGCCTAAAGATGTTCTTTGGAAACTACTACTAGTCTTCCAGGGAACAATCAAAGCGTAGACAGTTTAAGACATTACTCCCATGGAGAAAAGTCCGCACGGTGCTTATTGTGTTCAATGCCGATGCAATTTTTGTGTTTCATCGACACTCTGAAGGTCCACAGATTACAGAATGCATTAAGATGTGCTTAGGAAACTACTACTAGTCTTCCAGTGTACGATCAAAGTGTAGACAGTTTCAGACATTACTCCCATGGAGTAAAGTCCGCATGGTGCTTATTGTGTTCAATGCCGATTCAATTTCTGTGTTTCATCAACACTCTGAAGGTCCACAGATTACAGAATGATTCCAGATGTGCTTCGGAAACTACTACTAGTCTTCCATCGAACGATCAAACGTAGACAGTTTAAGACTTTACTCCCATGGAGAAAAGTCCGCATGGTGCTTATTGTGTTCAATGCAGATGCAATTTTGTGTTTCATCAACACTCCGAAGGTCCACAGATTACAGAATGCCTCCAGATGTGCTTCGGAAACTACTACTAGTCTTCCAGTGGACAATCAAAGCCTAGGCAGTTTAAGACACTACTCCCATCGAGAAAAGTCCGCATGGTGCTTATTGTGCTCAATGCCGATTCAATTTCTGTGTTTCATCAACATTCTGAAGGTCCACAGATTACTGAATGCATCCAGATGTGCTTCTGAAACTACTACTAGTCTTCCAGTGTACGATCAAAGCGTAGACAGTTTAAGACATTACTCTCATGGTGAAAAGTCCGCATGGTGCTTATTGTGTTCATTGCCGATGCAATTTTTGTGTTTCATCAACACTCTCAAGGTCCACAGATTACAGAAAGTCTCCAGATGTGCTTCGGAAACTACTACTAGTCTCCCAGTGAACGATCAAAGACTAGACAGTTTAAGACACTACTCCCATAGAGAAAATTCCGCATGGTGCTTATTGTGTTCAATGCCGATGCAATTTTTGTGTTTCATCAACACTCTGAAGATCCACAGATTACAGAATGCATCCAGATGTGATTCTGAAACTACTACTAGTCTTCCAGTGTAGGATCAAAGCGTAGACAGTTTAAAACATTAATCCCATGGAGAAAAGTCCGCATAGTGCTTATTGTGTTCAATCCCGATGCAATTTTTGTGTTTCATCAACACTCTGAAGGTCCACAGATTACAGAATGCCTCCAGATGTGCTTCGGAAACTACTACTAGTATTCCAGTGTACGAACAAAGCGTAGACAGTTTAAGACATTACTGCCATGGAGAAAAGTCTGCATGGTGCTTATTGTGTTCAATGCCGATGCAATTTTTGTGATTCATCAACATTCTGAATGTCCACAGATTACAGAATGCCTCCAGATGTGCTTCGGAAACTACTACCAGTCTTCCATCGGATGATCAAAGCGTGGACAGTTTAAGACATTACTCCCATGGAGAAAAGTCCGCATAGTGCTTATTGTGTCCAATCCCGATGCAATTTTTGTGTTTCATCAACACTCTGAAGGTCCACAGATTACAGAATGCATCAAGATGTGCTTCCGAAACTACTACTAGTCTTCCAGTGTACGATCAAAGCGTAAACAGTTTAAGACATTACTCCCATGGTGAAAAGTCCGCATGGTGCTTATTGTGTTCATTGCCGATGCAATTTTTGTGTTTCATCAACACTCTGAAGGTCCAAAGATTACAGAAAGTCTCCAGATGTGCTTCGGAAACTACTACTAGTCTTCCAGTGAACGATCAAAGCCTAGACAGTTTAAGAAACTACTACCATAGAGAAAATTCCGCATGGTGCTTATCGTGTTCAATGGTGATGCAATTTTTGTGTTTCATCAACACTCTGAAGGTCCACAGATTACAGAATGCCTCCAGATGTGCTTCGGAAACTACTACTAGTCTTCAAGTGTACGATCAAAGCGTAGACAGTTTAAGACATTACTCCCATCGAGAAAAGTCCGCATGGTGCTTATTGTGTTCAATGCCGATGCAATTTTTGTGTTTCATCAACACCCTGAAGGTCCACAGATTACAGAATGCCTAAAGATGTGCCTTGGAAACCACTACTAGTCTTCCAGGGAACGATCAAAGCGTAGACAGTTTAAGACATTACTCCCATAGAGAAAAGTCCGCATGGTGCTTATTGTGTTCAATGCAGATGCAATTTTTGTGTTTCATCGACACTCAGAAGGTCCACAGATTACAGAATGCATTAAGATGTGCTTCGGAAACTACTACTAGTCTTCCAGTGTGCGATCAAAGCGTAGACAGTTTAAGACATTACTCCCATGGAGTAAAGTCCGCATGGTGCTTATTGTGTTCAATGCCGATTCAATTTCTGTGTTTCATCAACACTCTGAAGGTCCACAGATTACAGAATGCCTCCAGATGTGCTTCGGAAACTACTACTAGTATTCCAGTGTACGATCAAAGCGTAGACAGTTTAAGACATTACTCCCATGGAGAAAAGTCCGCACGGTGCTTATTGTGTTCAATGCAGATGCAATTTTGTGTTTCATCAACACTCTGAAGGTCCACAGATTACAGAATGCCTCCAGATGTGCTTCTGAAACTACTACTAGTCTTCCAGTGTACGATCAAAGCGTAGACAGTTTAAGACATTACTCCCATGGAGTTAAGTCCGCATGGTGCTTATTGTGTTCAATGCCGATTCAATTTCTGTGTTTCATCAAAACTCTGAAGGTCCACAGATTACAGAATGCCTCCAGATGTGCTTCGGAAACTACTACTAGTCTTCCAGTGAACGATCAAAACCTAGACAGTTTAAGACACTACTCCCATAGAGAAAATTCCGCATGGTGCTTATTGTGTTTAATGACGATGCAATTTTTGTGTTTCATCAACACTCTGAAGGTCCACAGATTACAGAATGCCTCCAGATGTGCTTCGGAAACTACTACTAGTCTTCCAGTGGACGATCAAAGCCAAGGCAGTTTAAGACACTACTAACACGGAGAAAAGTCCGCATGGTGCTTATTGTGCTCAATGCCGATGCAATTTTTGTGTTTCATCAACACTCTGAAGGTCCACAGATTACAGAATGCATCCAGATGCGCTTCCGAAACTACTACTCGTCTGCCAGTGTCCGATCAAAGCGTACACAGTTTAAGACATTACTCCCATGGAGGAAAATCCATATGGTGCTTATTGTGTTCAATGCCGATGCAATTTTTGTGTTTCATCAACACTCTGAAGGTCCACAGATTACAGAATGCCGCCAGATGTGCTTCGGAAACTACTACTAGTCTTCCACTGTACGATCAAAGCGTAGACAGTGTAAGACATTATTCCAATGGAGAAAAGTCCGCATGGTGCTTATTGTATTCAATGCCGATGCAATTTTTGTGTTTCATCGACACTCTGAAGGTCCACAGATTACAGAATGCATTAAGATGTGCTTCGGAAACTACTACTAGTCTTCCAGTGTACGATCAAAGCGTAGACAGATTAAGACATTACTCCCAGGGAGTAAAGTCCGCATGGTGCTTATTGTGTTCAATGCCGATTCAATTTCTGTGTTTCATCAACACTCTGAAGGTCCACAGATTACAGAATGCCTCCCGATGTGCTTCGGAAACTACTACTAGTCTTCCATCGAACGATCAAACGTAGACAGTTTAAGACATTACTCCCATGGAGAAAAGTCCGCAAGGTGCTTATTGTGTTCAATGCAGATGCAATTTTGTGTTTCATCAACACTCTGAAGGTCCACAGATTACAGAATGCCTCCAGATGTGCTTCAGAAACTACTACTAGTCTTCCAGCGTACGATCAAAACGTAGACAGTTTAAGACATTACTCCCATGGAGTAAAGTCCGCATGGTGCTTATTGTGTTCAATGCCGATTCAATTACTGTGTTTCATCAACACTCTGAAAGTCCACAGTTTACAGAATGCCTCCAGATGTGCTTCGGAAACTACTACTAGTCTTCCATCGAACGATCAAACGTAGACAGTTTAAGACACTACTCCCATGGAGAAAAGTCCTTATGGTGCTTATTGTGTTCAATGCAGATGCAATTATGTGTTTCATCAACACTCTGAAGGTCCACAGATTACAGAATGCCTCCAGATGTGCTTCGGAAACTACTACTAGTCCTCCAGTGTACGATCAAAGCGTAGACAGTTTAAGACACTACTCCCATAGAGGGAATTCCGCATGGTACTTATTGTGTTCAATGCCGATGCAATTTTTGTGTTTCATCAACACTCTGAAGGTCCACAGGTTACAGAATGCATCCAGATGTGCTTCTGAAACTACTACTAGTCTTCCAGTGTACGATCAAAGCGTAGACAGTTTAAGACATTACTCCCATGGAGAAAAGTCCGCATAGTGCTTATGTGTTCAATCCCGATGCAATTTTTGTGTTTCATCAACACTCTGAAGGTCCACAGATTACAGAATGCCTCCAGATGTGCTTCGGAAACTACTACTAGTATTCCAATGTACGACCAAAGCGTAGACAGTTTAAGACATTACTCCCATGGAGAAAAGTCCGCATGGTGCTTATTGTGTTCAATGCCGATGCAGTTTTTGTGTTTCATCAACATTCTGAATGTCCACAGATTACAGAATGCCTCCAGATGTGCCTCGGTAACTACTACCAGTCTTCCATCGAATGATCAAAGCGTGGACAGTTTAAGACATTACTCCCATGGAGAAAAGTCCGCATGGTGCTTATTGTGTTCAATGCCGATGCATTTTTTGTGTTTCATCAACACTCTGAACGTCCACAGATTACAGAATGCCACCAGATGTGCATCGGAAACTACTACTAGTCTTCCAGTGTACGATCAAATCGTAGACAGTTTAAGACATTACTCCCATGGAGAAAAGTCCGTATGGTGCTTATTGTGTTCAATGCCGATGCAATTTTGGTGTTTCATCAACACTCTGACGGTCCACAGATTACAGAATGCCTCCAGACGTGCTTCGGAAACTACTACTAGTCTTCCAGTGTACGATCAAAGCGTAGACAGTTTAAGACATTACTCCCATCGAGAAAAGTCCGCATGGTGCATATTGTGTTCAAAGTCGCTGCAATTTTTGTGTTTCATCAACACTCTGAAGGTCCACAGATTACAGAATGCATCCAGATGTGCTTCCGTAACTACTACTAGTCTCCCAGTGTACGATCAAAGCGTAAACAGTTTAAGACATTACTCCCATGGTGAAAAGTTCGCATGGTGCTTATTGTGTTCATTGCCGATGCAATTTTTGTGTTTCATCAACACGCTGAAGGTCCACAGATTACAGAAAGTCTCCAGATGTGCTTTGGAAACTACTACTAGTCTTCCAGTGAACGATCAAAGCCTAGACAGTTTAAGACACTACTCCAATAGAGAAAATTCCGCATGGTGCTTATCGTGTTCAATGCAGATGCAATTTTGTGTTTCATCAACACTCTGAAGGTCCACAGATTACAGAATGCCTCCAGATGTGCTTCAGAAACTACTACTAGTCTTCCAGCGTACGATCAAAGCGTAGACAGTTTAAGACATTACTCCCATGGAGTAAAGTCCGCATGGTGCTTATTGTGTTCAATGCCGATTCAATTACTGTGTTTCATCAACACTCTGAAAGTCCACAGTTTACAGAATGCCTCCAGATGTGCTTCGGAAACTACTACTAGTCTTCCAGTGTACGATCAAAGCGTAGACAGTTTAAGACACTACTCCCATAGAGAGAATACCGCATGGTACTTATTGTGTTCAATGCCGATGCAATTTTTGTGTTTCATCAACACTCTGAAGGTCCACAGGTTACAGAATGCATCCAGATGTGCTTCTGAAACTACTACTAGTCTTCCAGTGTACGATCAAAGCGTAGACAGTTTAAGACATTACTCCCATGGAGAAAGGTCCGCATAGTGCTTATGTGTTCAATCCCGATGCAATTTTTGTGTTTCATCAACACTCTGAAGGTCCACAGATTACAGAATGCCTCCAGATGTGCTTCGGAAACTACTACTAGTATTCCAATGTACGATCAAAGCGTAGACAGTTTAAGACATTACTCCCATGGAGAAAAGTCCGCATGGTGCTTATTGTGTTCAATGCCGATGCAATTTTTGTGTTTCATCAACATTCTGAATGTCCACAGATTACAGAATGCCTCCAGATGTGCCTCGGTAACTACTACCAGTCTTCCATCGAATGATCAAAGCGTGGACAGTTTAAGACATTACTCCCATGGAGAAAAGTCCGCATGGTGCTTATTGTGTTCAATGCCGATGCATTTTTTGTGTTTCATCAACACTCTGAACGTCCACAGATTACAGAATGCCACCAGATGTGCATCGGAAACTACTACTAGTCTTCCAGTGTACGATCAAATCGTAGACAGTTTATGACATTACTCCCATGGAGAAAAGTCCGCATGGTGCATATTGTGTTCAAAGTCGCTGCAATTTTTGTGTTTCATCAACACTCTGAAGGTCCACAGATTACAGAATGCATCCAGATGTGCTTCCGTAACTACTACTAGTCTCCCAGTGTACGATCAAAGCGAAAACAGTTTAAGACATTACTCCCATGGTGAAAAGTTCGCATGGTGCTTATTGTGTTCATTGCCGATGCAATTTTTGTGTTTCATCAACACTCTGAAGGTCCACAGATTACAGAAGGTCTCCAGATGTGCTTCGGAAACTACTACTAGTCTTCCAGTGAACGATCAAAGACTAGACAGTTTAAGACACTACTCCCATAGAGAAAATTCCGCATGGTGCTTATTGTGTTCAATGCCGATGCAATTTTTGTGTTTCATCAACACTCTGAAGGTCCACAGATTACAGAATGCCACCAGATGTGCTTCGGAAACTACTACTAGTCTTCCAGTGGACGATCAAAGCCTCGGCAGTTTAAGACACTACTCCCATGGAGAAAAGTCCGCATGGTGCTTATTGTGCTCAATGCCGATGCAATTTTTGTGTTTCATCAACACTCTGAAGGTCCACAGATTACAGAATGCATCCAGATGTGCTTCCGAAACTACTACTCGTCTGCCAGTGTCCGATCAAAGCGTACACAGTTTAAGACATTACTCGCATGGAGGAAAATCCGTATGGTGCTTATTGTGTTCAATGCCGATGCAATTTTTGTGTTTCATCAACACTCTGAAGGTCCACAGATTACAGAATGCCTCCAGATGTGCTTCGGGAACTACTACTAGTCTTCCACTGTACGATCAAAGCGTAGACAGTGTAAGACATTACTCCCATGGAGAAAAGTCCGCATGGTGCTTATTGTGTTCAATGCCGATGCAATTTCTGTGTTTCATCAACACTCTGAAGTTCCACAGATTACAGAATGCATCCAGATGTGCTTCGGAAACTACTACTAGTCTTCCAATGTACGATCACAGCGTAGACAGTTTTAGACATTACTCCCATTGAGAAAAGTCATCATGGTGCTTATTGTGTTCAATGCCGATGCAATTTTTGTGTTTCATCGACACTCTGAAGGTCCACAGATTACAGAATGGATTCAGATGTGTTTCGGAAACTACAACTATTCTTCCAGTGTACGATCAAAGCGTAGACAGTTTAAGACATTACTGCCATGGAGTAAAGTCCGCATGGTGCTTATTGTGTTCAATGCCGATTCAATTTCTGTGTTTCATCAACACTCTGAAGGTCCACAGATTACAGAATGCCTCCAGATGTGCTTCGGAAACTACTACTAGTATTCCAGTGTACGATCAAAGCGTAGACAGTTTAAGACATTACTCCCATGGAGAAAAGTCCACATGGTGCTTGTTGTGTTCAATGCCGATGCCATTTCTGTGTTTCATCAACACTCTGAAGGTCCACAGATTACAGAATGCCTCCAGATGTGCTTCGGAAACTACTACTATTTTTCCAGGGAACGATCAAAGCGTAGACAGTTTGAGACATTACTCCCATGGATAAAAGTCCACATGGTGCTTATTGTGTTCAATGCCGATGCAATTTCTGTGTTTCATCAACACTCTGAAGGTCCACAGATTACAGAATGCCTCCAGATGTGCTTAGGAAACTACTACTAGTATTCCAGTGTACGATCAAAGCGTAGACAGTTTAAGACATTACTCCCATGGAGAAAAGTCCGCATGGTGCTTATTGTGTTCAATGCAGATGCAATTTTGTGTTTCATCAACACTCTGAAGGTCCACAGATTACAGAATGCCTCCAGATGTGCTTCTGAAACTACTACTAGTCTTCTAGTGTACGATCAAAGCGTAGACAGTTTAAGACATTACTCCCATGGAGTAAGGTCCGCATGGTGCTTATTGTGTTCAATGCCGATTTAATTTCTGTGTTTCATCAACACTCTGATGGTCCACAGATTACAGAATGCCTCCAGATGTGCTTCGGAAACTACTACTAGTCTTCCATCGAACGATCAAATGTAGACAGTTTAAGACATTACTCCCATGGAGAAAAGACCGCATGGTGCTTATTGTGTTCACTGCAGATGCAATTTTGTGTTTCATCAACACTCTGAAGGTCCACAGATTACAGAATGCCTCCAGATGTGCTTCGGAAACTACTACTCGTCTGCCAGGGTCCGATCAAAGAGTAGACAGTTTAAGACATTACTCCCATGGGGTAAAGTCCGCATGGTGCTTATTGTGTTCAATGCCGATTCAATTTCTGTGTTTCATCAACACTCTGAAGGTCCACAGATTACAGAATGCCTCCAGATGTGCTTCGGAAACTACTACTAGTCTTCCAGTGGACGATCAAAGCCTAGGCAGTTTAAGACACTACTCCCATGGAGAAAAGTCCGCATGGTGCTTATTGTGCTAAATGCCGATGCAATTTTAGTGTTTACTCAACACTCTGAAGGTCCACAGATTACAGAATGCATCCAGATGCGCTTCCGAAACTACTACTAGTCTTCCAGTGTACGATCAAAGCGTAGACAGTTTAAGACATTACTCCCATGGTGAAAAGTCCGCATGGTGCTTATTGTGTTCATTGCAGATGCAATTTTGTGTTTCATCAACACTCTGAAGGTCCACAGATTACAGAATGCCTCCAGATGTGCTTCTGAAACTACTACTAGTCTTCTAGTGTACGATCGAAGCGTAGACAGTTTAAGACATTACTCCCATGGAGTAAAGTCCGCATGGTGCTTATTGTGTTCAATGCCGATTTAATTTCTGTGTTTCATCAACACTCTGAAGGTCCACAGATTACAGAATTCCTCCAGATGTGCTTCGGAAACTACTACTAGTCTTCCATCGAACGATCAAACGTAGACAGTTTAAGACATTACTCCCATGGAGAAAAGACCGCATGGTGCTTATTGTGTTCACTGTAGATGCAATTTTGTGTTTCATCAACACTCTGAGGGTCCACAGATTACAGAATGCCTCCAGATGTGCTTCGGAAACTACTACTCGTCTGCCAGGGTCCGATCAAAGAGTAGACAGTTTAAGACATTACTCCCATGGGGTAAAGTCCGCATGGTGCTTATTGTGTTCAATGCCGATTCAATTTCTGTGTTTCATCAACACTCTGAAGGTCCACAGATTACAGAATGCCTCCAGATGTGCTTCGGAAACTACTACTCGTCTGCCAGGGTCCGATCAAATAGTAGACAGTTTAAGACATTACTCCCATGGGGTAAAGTCCGCATGGTGCTTATTGTGTTCAATGCCGATGCAATTTTTGTGTTTCATCAACACTCTGAAGGTCCACAGATTACAGAATGCCTCCAGATGTGCTTCAGAAACTACTACTAGTCTTCCAGCGTACGATCAAAGCGTAGACAGTTTAAGACATTACTCCCATGGAGTAAAGTCCGCATGGTGCTTATTGTGTTCAATGCCGATTCAATTACTGTGTTTCATCAACACTCTGAAAGTCCACAGTTTACAGAATGCCTCCAGATGTGCTTCGGAAACTACTACTAGTCTTCCAGTGTACGATCAAAGCGTAGACAGTTTAAGACACTACTCCCATAGAGAGAATACCGCATGGTACTTATTGTGTTCAATGCCGATGCAATTTTTGTGTTTCATCAACACTCTGAAGGTCCACAGGTTACAGAATGCATCCAGATGTGCTTCTGAAACTACTACTAGTCTTCCAGTGTACGATCAAAGCGTAGACAGTTTAAGACATTACTCCCATGGAGAAAGGTCCGCATAGTGCTTATGTGTTCAATCCCGATGCAATTTTTGTGTTTCATCAACACTCTGAAGGTCCACAGATTACAGAATGCCTCCAGATGTGCTTCGGAAACTACTACTAGTATTCCAATGTACGATCAAAGCGTAGACAGTTTAAGACATTACTCCCATGGAGAAAAGTCCGCATGGTGCTTATTGTGTTCAATGCCGATGGAATTTTTGTGTTTCATCAACATTCTGAATGTCCACAGATTACAGAATGCCTCCAGATGTGCCTCGGTAACTACTACCAGTCTTCCATCGAATGATCAAAGCGTGGACAGTTTAAGACATTACTCCCATGGAGAAAAGTCCGCATGGTGCTTATTGTGTTCAATGCCGATGCAATTTTTGTGTTTCATCAACACTCTGAAGGTCCACAGATTACAGAATGCCTCCAGATGTGCTTCGGGAACTACTACTAGTCTTCCACTGTACGATCAAAGCGTAGACAGTGTAAGACATTACTCCCATGGAGAAAAGTCCGCATGGTGCTTATTGTGTTCAATGCCGATGCAATTTCTGTGTTTCATCAACACTCTGAAGTTCCACAGATTACAGAATGCATCCAGATGTGCTTCGGAAACTACTACTAGTCTTCCAATGTACGATCACAGCGTAGACAGTTTTAGACATTACTCCCATTGAGAAAAGTCATCATGGTGCTTATTGTGTTCAATGCCGATGCAATTTTTGTGTTTCATCGACACTCTGAAGGTCCACAGATTACAGAATGGATTCAGATGTGTTTCGGAAACTACAACTATTCTTCCAGTGTACGATCAAAGCGTAGACAGTTTAAGACATTACTGCCATGGAGTAAAGTCCGCATGGTGCTTATTGTGTTCAATGCCGATTCAATTTCTGTGTTTCATCAACACTCTGAAGGTCCACAGATTACAGAATGCCTCCAGATGTGCTTCGGAAACTACTACTAGTATTCCAGTGTACGATCAAAGCGTAGACAGTTTAAGACATTACTCCCATGGAGAAAAGTCCACATGGTGCTTGTTGTGTTCAATGCCGATGCCATTTCTGTGTTTCATCAACACTCTGAAGGTCCACAGATTACAGAATGCCTCCAGATGTGCTTCGGAAACTACTACTATTTTTCCAGGGAACGATCAAAGCGTAGACAGTTTGAGACATTACTCCCATGGATAAAAGTCCACATGGTGCTTATTGTGTTCAATGCCGATGCAATTTCTGTGTTTCATCAACACTCTGAAGGTCCACAGATTACAGAATGCCTCCAGATGTGCTTAGGAAACTACTACTAGTATTCCAGTGTACGATCAAAGCGTAGACAGTTTAACACATTACTCCCATGGAGAAAAGTCCGCATGGTGCTTATTGTGTTCAATGCAGATGCAATTTTGTGTTTCATCAACACTCTGAAGGTCCACAGATTACAGAATGCCTCCAGATGTGCTTCTGAAACTACTACTAGTCTTCTAGTGTACGATCAAAGCGTAGACAGTTTAAGACATTACTCCCATGGAGTAAGGTCCGCATGGTGCTTATTGTGTTCAATGCCGATTTAATTTCTGTGTTTCATCAACACTCTGATGGTCCACAGATTACAGAATGCCTCCAGATGTGCTTCGGAAACTACTACTAGTCTTCCATCGAACGATCAAATGTAGACAGTTTAAGATATTACTCCCATGGAGAAAAGACCGCATGGTGCTTATTGTGGTTACTGCAGATGCAATTTTGTGTTTCATCAACACTCTGAAGGTCCACAGATTACAGAATGCCTCCAGATGTGCTTCGGAAACTACTACTCGTCTGCCAGGGTCCGATCAAAGAGTAGACAGTTTAAGACATTACTCCCATGGGGTAAAGTCCGCATGGTGCTTATTGTGTTCAATGCCGATTCAATTTCTGTGTTTCATCAACACTCTGAAGGTCCACAGATTACAGAATGCCTCCAGATGTGCTTCGGAAACTACTACTAGTCTTCCAGTGGACGATCAAAGCCTAGGCAGTTTAAGACACTACTCCCATGGAGAAAAGTCCGCATGGTGCTTATTGTGCTAAATGCCGATGCAATTTTAGTGTTTCATCAACACTCTGAAGGTCCACAGATTACAGAATGCCTCCAGATGTGCTTCTGAAACTACTACTAGTCTTCTAGTGTACGATCAAAGCGTAGACAGTTTAAGACATTACTCCCATGGAGTAAGGTCCGCATGGTGCTTATTGTGTTCAATGCCGATTTAATTTCTGTGTTTCATCAACACTCTGATGGTCCACAGATTACAGAATGCCTCCAGATGTGCTTCGGAAACTACTACTAGTCTTCCATCGAACGATCAAATGTAGACAGTTTAAGACATTACTCCCATGGAGAAAAGACCGCATGGTGCTTATTGTGTTCACTGCAGATGCAATTTTGTGTTTCATCAACACTCTGAAGGTCCACAGATTACAGAATGCCTCCAGATGTGCTTCGGAAACTACTACTCGTCTGCCAGGGTCCTATCAAAGAGTAGACAGTTTAAGACATTACTCCCATGGGGTAAAGTCCGCATGGTGCTTATTGTGTTCAATGCCGATTCAATTTCTGTGTTTCATCAACACTCTGAAGGTCCACAGATTACAGAATGCCTCCAGATGTGCTTCGGAAACTACTACTAGTCTTCCAGTGGACGATCAAAGCCTAGGCAGTTTAAGACACTACTCCCATGGAGAAAAGTCCGCATGGTGCTTATTGTGCTAAATGCCGATGCAATTTTAGTGTTTAATCAACACTCTGAAGGTCCACAGATTACAGAATGCATCCAGATGTGCTTCCGAAACTACTACTAGTCTTCTAGTGTACGATCGAAGCGTAGACAGTTTAAGACATTACTCCCATGGAGTAAAGTCCGCATGGTGCTTATTGTGTTCAATGCCGATTTAATTTCTGTGTTTCATCAACACTCTGAAGGTCCACAGATTACAGAATTCCTCCAGATGTGCTTCGGAAACTACTACTAGTCTTCCATCGAACGATCAAACGTAGACAGTTTAAGACATTACTCCCATGGAGAAAAGACCGCATGGTGCTTATTGTGTTCACTGTAGATGCAATTTTGTGTTTCATCAACACTCTGAAGGTCCACAGATTACAGAATGCCTCCAGCTGTGCTTCGGAAACTACTACTCGTCTGCCAGGGTCCGATCAAAGAGTAGACAGTTTAAGACATTACTCCCATGGGGTAAAGTCCGCATGGTGCTTATTGTGTTAAAGGCCGATTCAATTTCTGTGTTTCATCAACACTCTGAAGGTCCACAGATTACAGAATGCCTCCAGATGTGCTTCGGAAACTACTACTAGTCTTCCAGTGGACGATCAAAGCCTAGGCAGTTTAAGACACTACTCCCATGGAGAAAAGTCCGCATGGTGCTTATTGTGCTAAATGCCGATGCAATTTTAGTGTTTAATCAACACTCTGAAGGTCCACAGATTACAGAATGCATCCAGATGTGCTTCCGAAACTACTACTAGTCTTCCAGTGTACGATCAAAGCGTAAACAGTTTAAGACATTACTCCCATGGTGAAAAGTCCGCATGGTGCTTATTGTGTTCATTGCCGATTCAATTTTTGTGTTTCATCAACACTCTGAAGGTCCACAGATTACAGAAAGTCTCCAGATGTGCTTCGGAAACTACTACTAGTCTTCCAGTGAACGATCAAAGCCTAGACAGTTTAAGACACTACTCCCATAGAGAAAATTCAACATTGTGCTTATTGTGTTCAATGCCGATGCAATTTTTGTGCTTCATCAACACTCTGAAGGTCCACAGATTACAGAATGCATCCAGATGTGCTTCTGAAACTACTACTAGTCTTCCAGTGTACGATCAAAGCGTAGACAGTTTAAGACATTACTCCCATGGAGAAAAGTCCGCATAGTGCTTATTGTGTTCAATCCCGATGAAATTTTTGTGTTTCATCAACACTCTGAAGGTCCACAGATTACAGAATGCCTCCAGACGTGCTTCGGAAACTACTACCAGTCTTCCATCGATGATCAAAGCGTAGACAGTTTAAGACATAACTCCCATGGAGAAAAGTCCGCATGGTGCTTATTGTGTTCAATGCCGATGCAATTTTTGTGTTTCATCAACACCCTGAAGGTCCACAGATTACAGAATGCCTAAAGATGTGCCTTGGAAACTACTACTAGTCTTCCAGTGAACGATCAAAGCGTAGACAGTTTAAGACATTACTCCCATGGAGAAAAGACCGCATGGTGCTTATTGTGTTCAATGCCGATGCATTTTTTGTGTTTCATCAACACTCTGAACGTCCACAGATTACAGAATGCCACCAGATGTGCTTCGGAAACTACTACTAGTCTTCCAGTGTACGATCAAAGCGTAAACAGTTTAAGACATTACTCCCATGGTGAAAAGTCCGCATGGTGCTTATTGTGTTCATTGCCGATTCAATTTTTGTGTTTCATCAACACTCTGAAGGTCCACAGATTACAGAATGCCTCCAGACGTGCTTCGGAAACTACTACCAGTCTTCCATCGAATGAGCAAAGCGTAGACAGTATAAGACATTACTCCAATGGAGAAAAGTCCGCATGGTGCTTATTGTGTTCAATGCCGATGCATTTTTTGTGTTTCATCAACACTCTGAACGTCCACAGATTACAGAATGCCACCAGATGTGCTTCGGAAACTACTACTAGTCTTCCAGTGTACGATCAAAGCGTAGACAGTATAAGACATTACTCCCATGGAGTAAAGTCCGCATGGTGCTTATTGTGTTCAATGCCGATTCAATATCTGTGTTTCATCAACACTCTGAAGGTCCACAGATTCCAGAATGCCTCCAGATGTGCTTCCGAAACTACTACTCGTCTGCCAGTGTCCGATCAAAGCGTACAAAGTTTAAGACATTACTCCCATGGAGGAAAATCCGTATGGTGCTTATTGTGTGCAATGCCGATGCAATTTTTGTGTTTCATCAACACTCTGAAGGTCCACAGATTACAGAATGCCTCCAGATGTGCTTCGGAAACTACTACTAGTCTTCCAATGTACGATCAAAACGTAGACAGTATAAGACATTATTCCCATGGAGAAAAGTCCGCATGGTGCTTATTGTGTTAAATGCCGATGCAATTTTTGTGTTTCATCAACACCCTGAAGGTATACAGATTACAGAATGCCTAAAGATGTGCTTTGGAAACTACTACTAGTCTTCCTTGGAACGATCAAAGCGTAGACAGTTTTAGACATTACTCCCATTGAGAAAAGTCATCATGGTGCATATTGTGTTCAATGCCGATGCAATTTTTGTGTTTCATCGACACTCTGAAGGTCCACAGATTACAGAATGGATTCAGATGTGTTTCGGAAACTACTACTATTCTTCCAGTGTACGATCAAAGCGTAGACAGTTTAAGACATTACTGCCATGGAGTAAAGTCCGCATGGTGCTTATTGTGTTCAATGCCGATTCAATTTCTGTGTTTCATCAACACTCTGAAGGTCCACAGATTACAGAATGCCTCCAGATGTGCTTCGGAAACTACTACTAGTATTCCAGTGTACGATCAAAGCGTAGACAGTTTAAGACATTACTCCCATGGAGAAAAGTCCACATGGTGCTTGTTGTGTTCAATGCCGATGCCATTTCTGTGTTTCATCAACAGTCTGAAGGTCCACAGATTACAGAATGCCTCCAGATGTGCTTCGGGCACTACTACTATTTTTCCAGGGAACGATCAAAGCGTAGACAGTTTGAGACATTACTCCCATGGAGAAAAGTCCGCATGGTGCTTATTGTGTTCAATGCCGATGCAATTTCTGTGTTTCATCAACACTCTGAAGGTCCACAGATTACAGAATGCCTCCAGATGTGCTTCGGAAACTACTACTAGTATTCCAGTGTACGATCAAAGCGTAGACAGTTTAAGACATTACTCCCATGGAGAAAAGTCCGCATGGTGCTTATTGTGTTCAATGCAGATGCAATTTTGTGTATCATCAACACTCTGAAGGTCCACAGATTACAGAATGCCTCCAGATGTGCTTCTGAAACTACTACTAGTCTTCTAGTGTACGATCAAAGCGTAGACAGTTTAAGACATTACTCCCATGGAGTAAAGTCCGCATGGTGCTTATTGTGTTCAATCCCGATTTAATTTCTGTGTTTCATCAACACTCTGAAGGTCCACAGATTACAGAATGCCTCCAGATGTGCTTCGGAAACTACTACTAGTCTTCCATCGAACGATCAAACGTAGACAGTTTAAGACATTACTCCCATGGAGAAAAGACCGCATGGTGCTTATTGTGTTCACTGCAGATGCAATTTTGTGTTTCATCAACACTCTGAAGGTCCACAGATTACAGAATGCCTCCAGATGTGCTTCGGAAACTACTACTCGTCTGCCAGGGTCCGATCAAAGAGTAGACAGTTTAAGACATTACTCCCATGGGGTAAAGTCCGCATGGTGCTTATTGTGTTCAATGCCGATTCAATTTCTGTGTTTCATCAACACTCTGAAGGTCCACAGATTACAGAATGCCTCCAGATGTGCTTCGGAAACTACTACTAGTCTCCCAGTGGACGATCAAAGCCTAGGCAGTTTAAGACACTACTCCCATGGAGAAAAGTCCGCATGGTGCTTATTGTGCTAAATGCCGATGCAATTTTAGTGTTTAATCAACACTCTGAAGGTCCACAGATTACAGAATGCATCCAGATGTGCTTCCGAAACTACTACTAGTCTTCCAGTGTACGATCAAAGCGTAGACAGTTTAAGACATTACTCCCAGGGTGAAAAGTCCGCATGGTGCTTATTGTGTTCATTGCAGATGCTATTTTGTGTTTCATCAACACTCTGAAGGTCCACAGATTACAGAATGCCTCCAGATGTGCTTCTGAAACTACTACTAGTCTTCTAGTGTACGATCGAAGCGTAGACAGTTTAAGACATTACTCCCAATGAGTAAAGTCCGCATGGTGCTTATTGTGTTCAATGCCGATTTAATTTCTGTGTTTCATCAACACTCTGAAGGTCCACAGATTACAGAATTCCTCCAGATGTGCTTCGGAAACTACTACTAGTCTTCCATCGAACGATCAAACGTAGACAGTTTAAGACATTACTCCCATGGAGAAAAGACCGCATGGTGCTTATTGTGTTCACTGTAGATGCAATTTTGTGTTTTATCAACACTCTGAAGGTCCACAGATTACAGAATGCCTCCAGATGTGCTTCGGAAACTACTACTCGTCTGCCAGGGTCCGATCAAAGAGTAAACAGTTTAAGACATTACTCCCATGGGGTAAAGTCCGCATGGTGCTTATTGTGCTAAATGCCGATGCAATTTTAGTGTTTAATCAACACTCTGAAGGTCCACAGATTACAGAATGCATCCAGATGTGCTTCCGAAACTACTACTAGTCTTCCAGTGTACGATCAAAGCGTAAACAGTTTAAGACATTACTCCCATGGTGAAAAGTCCGCATGGTGCTTATTGTGTTCATTGCCGATTCAATTTTTGTGTTTCATCAACACTCTGAAGGTCCACAGATTACAGAAAGTCTCCAGATGTGCTTCGGAAACTACTACTAGTCTTCCAGTGAACGATCAAAGCCTAGACAGTTTAAGACACTACTCCCATAGAGAAAATTCAACATTGTGCTTATTGTGTTCAATGCCGATGCAATTTTTGTGCTTCATCAACACTCTGAAGGTCCACAGATTACAGAATGCATCCAGATGTGCTTCTGAAACTACTACTAGTCTTCCAGTGTACGATCAAAGCGTAGACAGTTTAAGACATTACTCCCATGGAGAAAAGTCCGCATAGTGCTTATTGTGTTCAATCCCGATGAAATTTTTGTGTTTCATCAACACCCTGAAGGTCCACAGAGTACAGAATGCCTAAAGATGTGCCTTGGGAACTACTACTAGTCTTCCAGTGAACGATCAAAGCGTAGACAGTTTAAGACATTACTCCCATGGAGAAAAGTCCGCATGGTGCTTATTGTGTTCAATGCAGATGCAATTTTTGTGTTTCATCAACACTCTGAAGGTCCACAGATTACAGAATGCATTAAGATGTGCTTCGGAAACTACTACTAGTCTTCCAGTGTACGATCAAAGCGTAGACAGTTAAAGACATTACTCCCATGGAGTAAAATCCGCATGGTGCTTATTGTGTTCAATGCCGATTCAATTTCTGTGTTTCATCAACACTCCGAAGGTCCACAGATTACAGAATGCCTCCAGATGCGCTTCGGAAACTACTACTAGTATTCCAGTGTACGATCAAAGCGTAGACAGTTTAAGACATTACTCCCATGGAGAAAAGTCTGCACGGTGCTTATTGTGTTCAATGCAGATGCAATTTTGTGTTTCATCAACACTCTGAAGGTCCACAGATTACAGAATGCCTCCAGATGTGCTTCTGAAACTACTACTAGTCTTCCAGTGTACGATCAAAGCGTAGACAGTTTAAGACATTACTCCCATGGAGTAAAGTCCGCATGGTGCTTATTGTGTTCAATGCCGATTCAATTTCTGTGTTTCTTCAACACTCTGAAGGTCCACAGATTACAGAATGCCTCCAGATGTGCTTCGGAAACTCCTACTAGTCTACCATCGAACGATCAAACGTAGACAGTTTAAGACATTACTCCCATGTAGAAAAGACCGCATGGTGCTTATTGTGTTCACTGCAGATGCAATTTTGTGTTTCATCAACATTCTGAAGGTCCACAGATTACAGAATGCCTCCAGATGTGCTTCGGAAACTACTACTAGTCTTCCAGTGTACGATCAAAGCGTAGACAGTTTAAGACATTACTCCCATGGGGTAAAGTCCGCATGGTGCTTATTGTGTTCAATGCCGATTCAATTTCTGTGTTTCATCAACACTCTGAAGGTCCACAGATTACAGAATGCATCCAGATGTGCTTCCGAAACTACTACTAGTCTTCCAGTGTACGATCAAAGCGTAAACAGTTTAAGACATTACTCCCATGGTGAAAAGTCCGCATGGTGCTTATTGTGTTCATTGCCGATTCAATTTTTGTGTTTCATCAACACTCTGAAGGTCCACAGATTACAGAATGCCTCCAGACGTGCTTCGGAAACTACTACCAGTCTTCCATCGAATGAGCAAAGCGTAGACAGTTTAAGACATTACTCCAATGGAGAAAAGTCCGCATGGTGCTTATTGTGTTCAATGCCGATGCATTTTTTGTGTTTCATCAACACTCTGAACGTCCACAGATTACAGAATGCCACCAGATGTGCTTCGGAAACTACTACTAGTCTTCCAGTGTACGATCAAAGCGTAGACAGTTTAAGACATTACTCCCATGGAGTAAAGTCCGCATGGTGCTTATTGTGTTCAATGCCGATTCAATATCTGTGTTTCATCAACACTCTGAAGGTCCACAGATTCCAGAATGCCTCCAGATGTGCTTCCGAAACTACTACTCGTCTGCCAGTGTCCGATCAAAGCGTACACAGTTTAAGACATTACTCCCATGGAGAAATGTCCGCATGGTGCTTATTGTGTTCATTGCAGATGCAATTTTTGTGTTTCATCGACACTCTGAAGGTCCACAGATTACAGAATGTATTAAGATGTGTTTCGGAAACTACTATTAGTCTTCCAGTGTACGATCAAAGCGTAGACAGTTTAAGACATTACTCCCATGGAGTAAAGTCCGCATGGTGCTTCTTGAGTTCAATGCCGATTCAATTTCTGTGTTTCATCAACACTCTGAAGGTCCACAGATTACAGAATGCCTCCAGATGTGCTTCGGAAACTACTACTAGTCTTCCATCGAACGATCAAACGTAGACAGTCTAAGACATTACTCCCATGGAGAAAAGTCCGCATGGTGCTTATTGTGTTCAATGCAGATGCAATTTTGTGTTTCATCAACACTCTGAAGGTCCACAGATTACAGAATGCCTCCAGATGTGCTTCGGAAACTACTACTAGTCTTCCAGTGTACGATCAAAGCGTAGACAGTTTAAGACATTACTCCCATGGAGTAAAGTCCGCATGGTGCTTATTGTGTTCAATGCCGATTCAATTTCTCTGTTTCATCAACACTCTGAAGGTCCACAGATTACAGTATGCCTCCAGATGTGCTTCGGAAACTACTACTAGTCTTCCATCGAACGATCAAACGTAGACAGTTTAAGACATTACTCCCATGGAGAAAAGTCTGCATGGTGCCTATTGTGTTCAATACAGATGCAATTTTGTGTTTTATCAACACTCTGAAGGTTCACAGATTACAGAATGCCTAGAGATGTGCTTCGGAAACTACTACTAGTCTTCCAGTGTACGATCAAAGCGTAGACAGTTTAAGACATTACTCCCATGGAGTAAAGTCCGCATGGTGTTTATTGTGTTCAATGCCAATTCAATGTCTGTGTTTCATCAACATTCTGAAGGTCCACAGATTACAGAATGCCTCCAGATGTGCTTCGGAAACTACTACTAGTCTTCCAGTGGACGATCAAAGCCTAGGCAGTTGAAGACACTACTCCCATGGAGAAAAGTCCGCATGGTGCTTATTGTGCTCAATGCCGATGCAAGTTTTGTGTTTCATCAACACTCTGAAGGTCCACAGATTACAGAATGTATCCAGATGTGTTTCCGAAACTACTACTAGTGTTCCAGTGTACGATCAAAGCGTAAACAGTTTAAGACATTACTCCCATGGCGAAAAGTCCGCATGGTGCTTATTTTGTTCACTGCAGATGCAATTTTGTGTTTCATCAACACTCTGAAGGTCCACAGATTACAGAATGCCTCCAGATGTGCTTCGGAAACTACTACTAGTCTTCCAGTGTACGATCAAACCGTAGACAGTTTAAGACATTACTCCCATTGAGTAAAGTCCGCATGGTGCTTATTGTGTTCAATGCCGATTCAATTTCTGTGTTTCATCAACACTCTGAAGGTCCACAGATTACAGAATGCCTCCAGATGTGCTTCGGAAACTACTACTAGTCTTCCATCGAACGATCAAACGTAGACAGTTTAAGACATTACTCCCATGGAGAAAAGTCCGCATGGTGCTTATTGTGTTCACTGCAGATGCAATTTTGTGTTTCATCAACACTCTGAAGGTCCACAGATTACAGAAAGCCTCCAGATGTGCTTCAGAAACTACTACTAGTCTTCCAGTGGACGATCAAAGCGTAGACAGCTGAAGACATTACTCCCATGGAGAAAAGTCCGCATGGTGCTTATGGTGTTCAATGCCGATACAATTTGTGTGTTTCATCAACACCCTGAAGGTCCACAGATTACAGAATGCCTAAAGATGTGCTTTGGAAACTACTACTAGTCTTCCAGGGAACGATCAAAGCGTAGACAGTTTAAGACATTACTCCCATGGAGAAATGTCTGCATGGTGCTTATTGTGTTCATTGCAGATGCAATTTTTGTGTTTCATCGACACTCTGAAGGTCCACAGATTACAGAATGCCTCCAGATGTGCTTCGGAAACTACTACTAGTCTTCCAGTGTACGATCAAAGCGTAGACAGTTTAAGACATTACTCCCATGGAGTAAAGTCCGCATGGTGCTTATTGAGTTCAATGCCGATTCAATTTCTGTGTTTCATCAACACTCTGAAGGTCCACAGATTACAGAATGCCTCCAGATGTGCTTCGGAAACTACTACTTGTCTTCCATCGAACGATCAAACGTAGACAGTTTAAGACATTACTCCCATGGAGAAAAGTCCGCATGGTGCTTATTGTGTTCAATGCCGATTCAATTTCTGTGTTTCATCAACACTCTGAAGGTCCACAGACTACAGTATGCCTCCAGATGTGCTTCGGAAACTACTACTAGTCTTCCAGTGGACGATCAAAGCCTAGGCAGTTGAAGACACTACTCCCATGGGGAAAAGTCCGCATGGTGCTTATTGTGCTCAATGCCGATGCAAGTTTTGTGTTTCATCAACACTCTGAAGGTCCACAGATTACAGAATGTATCCAGATGTGCTTCGGAAACTACTACTAGTGTTCCAGTGTACGATCAAAGCGTAAACAGTTTAAGACATTACTCCCATGGTGAAAAGTCCGCATGGTGCTTATTGTGTTCACTGCAGATGCAATTTTGTGTTTCATCAACACTCTGAAGGTCCACAGATTACAGAATGCCTCAAGATGTGCTTCGGAAACTACTACTAGTCTTCCAGTGTACGATCAAAGCGTAGACAGTTTAAGACATTACTCCCATTGAGTAAAGTCCGCATGGTGCTTATTGTGTTCAATGCCGATTCAATTTCTGTGTTTCATCAACACTCTGAAGGTCCACAGATTACAGAATGCCTCCAGATGTGCTTCGGAAACTACTACTAGTCTTCCATCGAACGATCAAACGTAGACAGTTTAAGACATTACTCCCATGGAGAAAAGTCCGCATGGTGCTTATTGTGTTCACTGCAGATGCAATTTTGTGTTTCATCAACACTCTGAAGGTCCACAGATTACAGAATGCCTCCAGATGTGCTTCAGAAACTACTACTAGTCTTCCAGTGGACGATCAAAGCCTAGGCAGTTTAAGACACTACTCCCATGGAGAAAAGTCCGCATGGTGCTTATTGTGCTCAATGCCGATGCAATTTTAGTGTTTCATCAACACTCAGAAGGTCCACAGATTACAGAATGCATCCAGATGTTCTTCCGAAACTACTACTAGTCTTCCAGTGTGCGATCAAAGCGTAAACAGTTTAAGACATTACTCCCATGGTGAAAAGTCCGCATGGTGCTTATTGTGTTCACTGCAGATGCAATTGTGTGTTTCATCAACACTCTGAAGGTCCACAGATTACAGAATGCCTCCAGATGTGCTTCGGAAACTACTACTAGTCTTCCAGTGTACGATCAAAGCGTAGACAGTTTAAGACATTACTCCCATGGAGTAAAGTCCGCATGGTGCTTATTGTGTTCAATGCCGATTCAATTTCTGCGTTTCATCAACACTCTGAAGGTCCACAGATTACAGAATGCCTCCAGATGTGCTTCGGAAACTACTACTAGTCTTCCATCGAACGATCAAACGTAGACAGTTTAAGACATTACTCCCATGGAGAAAAGTCCGCATAGTGTTTATTGTGTTCAATCAAGATGCAATTTTTGTGTTTCATCAACACTCTGAAGGTCCGCAGATTACAGAATGCCTCCAGACGTGCTTCGGAAACTACTACTAGTATTCCAGTGTACGATCAAAGCGTAGACAGTTTAAGACATTACTCCCATGGAGAAAAGTCCGCATGGTGCTTATTGTGTTCAATGCCGATGCAATTTTTGTGTTTCATCAACATTCTGAATGTCCACAGATTACAGAATGCCTCCAGATGTGCTTCGGAAACTACCAACAGTCTTCCATCGAATGATCAAAGCGTAGACAGTTTAAGACATTCCTCCCATGGAGAAAAGTCCGCATGGTGCTTATTCTGTTCAATGCCGATGAATTTTTTGTGTTTCATCAACACTCTGAACGTCCACAGATTACAGAATGCCACCAGTTGTGCTTCGGAAACTACTACTAGTCTTCCAATGTACGATCAAATCGTAGACAGTTTAAGACATTACTCCCATGGAGAAAAGTCCGTATGGTGCATATTGTGTTCAATGCCGATGCAATTTTTGTGTTTCATACCCACTCTGAAGGTCTACAGATTACAGAATGCCTCCAGATGTGCTTCGGAAACTACTACTAGTCTTCCAGTGTACGATCAAAGCGTAGACAGTTTAAGACATTACTCCCATCGAGAAAAGTCCGCATGGTGCTTATTGTGTTCAAAGTCGATGCAATTTTTGTGTTTCATCAACACTCTGAAGGTCCACAGATTACAGAATGCATCTAGATGTGCTTCCGAAGCTACTACTAATCTTCCAGTGTACGATCAAAGCGTAAACAGTTTAAGACAATACTCCCATGGTGAAAAGTCCGCATGGTGCTTATTGTGTTCATTGCCAATGCAATTTTTGTGTTTCATCAACACTCTGAAGGTCCACAGATTACAGAAAGTCTCCAGATGTGCTTCGGAAACTAATACTAGTCTTCCAGTGAACGATCAAAGCCTAGACAGTTTAAGACACTACTCCCATAGAGAAAAGTCCGCATGGTGATTATTGTGTTCAATGCCGATGCAATTTTTGTGTTTCATCAACACCCTGAAGGTCCACAGATTACAGAATGCCTAAAGATGTGCTTTGGAAACTACTACTAGTCTTCCAGGGAACGATCAAAGCCTAGACAGTTTAAGACATTACTCCCATGGAGAAAAGTCCGCATGGTGCTTATTGTGTTCAATGCAGATGCAATTTTTGTGTTTCATCGACACTCTGAAGGTCCACAGATTACAGAATGCCTCCAGATGTGCTTCGGAAACCACTACTAGTCTTCCAGTGTACGATCAAAGCGTAGACAGTTTAAGACATTACTCCCATGGAGAAAAGTCCGCATGGTGCTTATTGTGTTCAATGCAGATGCAATTTTTGTGTTTCATCGACACTCTGAAGGTCCACCGATTACAGAATGCCTCCAGACGTGCTTCAGAAACTACTACTAGTCTTCCAGTGGACGATCAAAGCCTAGGCAGTGTAAGACACTACTCCCATGGAGAAAAGTCCGCATGGCGCTTATTGTGCTCAATGCCGATGCAATTTTAGTGTTTCATCAACAATCAGAAGGTCCACAGATTACAGAATGCTTCCAGATGTGCTTCCGAAACTGCTACTAGTCTTCCAGTGTGCGATCAAAGCCTAGAAAGTTTAAGACACTACTCCCATAGAGAAAATTCCGCATGGTGCTTATTGTGTTCAATGCCGATGCAATTTTTGTGTTTCATCAACACTCTGAAGGTCCACAGATTACAGAATGCATCCAGATGTGCTTCTGAAACTACTACTAGTCTTCCAGTGTACGATCAAAGCGTAGGCAGTTTAAGACATTACTCCCATGGAGAAAAGTCCGCATAGTGCTTATTGTGTTCAATCCCGATGCAATTTTTGTGTTTCATCAACACTCTGAAGGTCCACAGATTACAGAATGCCACCAAATGTGCTTCGGAAACTACTACTAGTCTTCCAGTGTACGATCAAATCGTAGACAGTTTAAGACATAACTCCCATGGAGAAAAGTCCGTATGGTGCTTATTGTGTTCAATGCCGATGCAATTTTTGTGTTTCATCAACACTCTGAAGGTCCACAGATTACAGAATGCCTCCAGATGAGCTTCGGAAACTACTACTAGTCTTCCAGTGAACGATCAAAGCCTAGACAGTTTAAGACACTACTCCCATAGAGAAAATTCCGCATGGTGCTTATTGTGTTCAATGCCGATGCAATTTTTGTGTTTCATCAACACTCTGAAGGTCCACAGATTACAGAATGCATCCAGATGTGCTTCCGAAGCTACTACTCGTCTGCCAGTGTCCGATCAAAGCGTACACAGTTTAAGACATTACTCCCATGGAGGAAAATCCGTATGGTGCTTATTGTGTTCAATGCCGATGCAATTTCTGTGTTTCATCAACACTCTGAAGGTCCACAGATTACAGAATGCCTCCAGATGTGCTTCGGAAACTACTACTAGTCTTCCAATGTACGATCAAAGCGTAGACAGTGTAAGACATAATTCCCATGGAGAAAAGTCCGCATGGTGCTTATTGTGTTCAATGCCGATGCAATTGTTGTGTTTCATCAACACCCTGAAGGTCCACAGATTACAGAATGCCTAAAGATGTGCTTCGGAAACTACTACTAGTCTTCCAGGGAACGATCAAATCGTAGACAGTTGAAGACATTACTCCCATGGAGAAAAGTCCGCATGGTGCTTATTGTGTTCAATGCCGATGCAATTTTTGTGTTTCATCAACACCCTGAAGGTCCACAGATTACAGAATGCTTAAAGATGTGCTTTGGAAACTAATACTAGTCTTCCAGGGAACGATCAAAGCGTAGACAGTTTAAGACATTACTCCCATGGAGAAAAGTCCGCATGGTGCTTATTGTGTTCAATGCAGATGCAATTTTTGTGTTTCATCGACACTCTGAAGGTCCACAGATTACAGAATGCATTAAGATGTGCTTCGGAAACTACTACTAGTCTTCCAGTGAACGATCAAAGCGTAGACAGTTTAAGACATTACTCCCATGGAGAAAAGTCCGCATGGTGCTTATTGAGTTCAATGCCGAAGCAATTTTTGTGTTTCATCAACACTCTGAAGGTCCACAGATTACAGAATGCATCCAGATGTGCTTCGGAAACTACTACTAGTCTTCCAGTGAACGATCAAAGCGTAGACAGGTTAAGACATTACTCCCATGGAGAAAAGTCCGCATGGTGCTTATTGTGTTCAATGCCGATTCAATTTTTGTGTTTCATCAACACTCTGAAGGTCCACAGATTACAGAATGCATCCAGATGTGCTTCGGAAACTACTACTAGTCTTTCAGTGAACGATCAAAGCGTAAACAATTTAAGACATTACTACCATGGAGAAAAGTGCGCATGGTGCTTATTGTGTTCAATGTCGATGCAATTTCAATGTTTCATCAACACTCTGAAGGTCCACAGATTACAGAATGCCTCCAGATGTGCTTCGGAAACTACTACTAGTCTTCCAGTAAACGATCATAACATAGACAGTTTAAGACATTACTCCCATGGAGAAAACTCCACATGGTGCTTGTTGTGTTCAATGCCGATGCAATTAATGTTTTTCATCAACACTCCGAAGGTCCACAGATTACAGAAGGCCTCCAGATGTGCTTCGGAAACTGCTACTAGTCTTCCAGTGTACGATCAAAGCGTAGACAGTTTAAGACATTATTCTCATGGGAGAAGTCCGCATGGTGCTTATTGTGTTCAATGACCATTAAATATCTGTGTTTCATCAACACTATGAAGGTCCACAGATTACAGAATGCCTCCAGATGTGCTTCGGAAACTACTACTAGTCTTCCAATGTACGATCAAAGCGTAGACAGTTTAAGACATCACTCCCATGGAGAAAAGTCCGCATGGTGCTTATTGTGTTCAATGCCGACTCAATTTCTGGTTTCATCAACACTCTGAAGGTCCACAGATTACACAATGCCTACAGATGTGCTTCGGAAACTACTACTAGTCTTCCAGTGTACGATCAAAGAATAGACAGTTTAAGACATTACTCCCATGGAGAAAAGTCCGCATGGTGCTTATTTTGTTTAATGCCGATGCAATTTCTGTGTTTCATCAACACTCTTAAGGTCCACAGATTACAGAATGCCTCCAGATGTGCTTCGGAAACTACTACTATTCTTCCAGGGAACGATCAAAGCGTAGACAGTTTGAGACATTACTCCCATGGAGAAAAGTCCGCATGGAGCTTATTGAGTTCAATGCCTATGCAATTTTTGTGTTTCATCAACACCCTGAAGGTCCACAGATTACAGAATGCATCCAGATGTGCTTCGGAAACTACTACTATTCTTCCACTGAACGATCAAAGCGTAGACAGTTTAAGACATTACTCCCATGGAGAAAAGTCCGCATGGTGCTTATTGTGTTCAATGCCGATTCAATTTTTGTGTTTCATCAACACTCTGAAGGTCCACAGATTACAGAATGCATCCAGATGTGCTTCGGAAACTACTACTAGTCTTCCAGGGAACGATCAAATGGTAGACAGTTTAAGACACTACTCCCATGGAGAAAAGTCCTCATGGTGCATAATGTGTTCAATGCCGATGCATTTTTTGTGTTTCATCAACACTCTGAACGTCCACAGATTACAGAATGCCACCAGATGTGCCTCGGAAACTACTACTAGTCTTCCAGTGTACGATCAAATCGAAGACAGTTTAAGACATTATTCTCATGGAGAAAAGTCCGTATGGTGCTTATTGTGTTCAATGCCGATGCAATTTTTGTGTTTCATCAACACTCTGAAGGTCCACAGATTACAGAATGCCTCCAGATGTGCTTCGGAAACTACTACTAGTCTTCCAGTGTATGATCAAAGCGTAGACAGTTTAAGACATTACTCCCATGGAGTAAAGTCCGCATGGTGCTTATTGTGTTCAAAGTCGATGCAATTTTTGTGTTTCATCAACACTCTGAAGGTCCACAGATTACAGAATGCATAAAGATGTGCTTCCGAAACTACTACTAGTCTTCCAGTGTACGATCAAAGCGTAAACAGTTTAAGACATTACTCCCATGGTGAAAAGTCCGCATGGTGCTTATTGTGTTCATTGCCAATGCAATTTTTGTGTTTCATCAACACTCTGAAGGTCCACAGATTACAGCAAGTCTCCAGATGTGCTTCGGAAACTACTACTAGTCTTCCAGTGAACGATCAAAGCCTAGACAGTTTAAGACACTACTCCCATAGAGAAAATTCCGCATGGTGCATATTGTGTTCAATGCCGATGCAATTTTTGTGTTTCATCAACACTCTGAAGGTCCACAGATTACAGAATGCCTCCAGATGTGCTTCGGAAACTCCTACTAGTCTTCCAGTGGACGATCAAGGCCTAGGCAGTTTAAGACACTACTCCCATGGAGAAAAGTCCGCATGGTGCTTATTGTGCTCAATGCCGATGCAATTTTTGTGTTTCATCAACACTCTGAAGGTCCACAGATTACAGAATGCCTCCAGATGTGCTTCGGAAACTACTACTAGTCTTCCAGTGTACGATCAAAGCGTAGACAGTTTAAGACATTACTCCCATCGAGAAAAGTCCGCATGGTGCTTATTGTGTTCAAAGTCGATGCAATTTTTGTGTTACATCAACACTCTGAAGGTCCACAGATTACAGAATGCATCCAGATGTGCTTCCGAAGCTACTACTCGTCTGCCAGTGTCCGATCAAAGCGTACACAGTTTAAGACATTACTCCCATGGAGGAAAATCCGTATTTTGCTTATTGTGTTCAATGCCGATGCAATTTCTGTGTTTCATCAACACTCTGAAGGTCCACAGATTACAGAATGCCTCCAGATGTGCTTCGGAAACTACTACTAGTCTTCCAATGTACGATCAAAGCGTAGACAGTGTAAGACATTATTCCCATGGAGAAAAGTCCGCATGGTGCTTATTGTGTTCAATGCCGATGCAATTGTTGTGTTTCATCAACACCCTGAAGGTCCACAGATTACAGAATGCCTAAAGATGTGCTTCGGAAACTACTACTAGTCTTCCAGGGAACGATCAAATCGTAGACAGTGGAAGACATTACTCCCATGGAGAAAAGTCCGCATGGTGCTTATTGTGTTCAATGCCGATGCAATTTTTGTGTTTCATCAACACCCTGAAGGTCCACAGATTACAGAATGCCTAAAGATGTGCTTTGGAAACTAATACTAGTCTTCCAGGGAACGATCAAAGCGTAGACAGTTTAAGACATTACTCCCATGGAGAAAAGTCCGCATGGTGCTTATTGTGTTCAATGCAGATGCAATTTTTGTGTTTCATCGACACTCTGAAGGTCCACAGATTACAGAATGCATTAAGATGTGCTTCGGAAACTACTACTAGTCTTCCAGTGAACGATCAAAGCGTAGACAGTTTAAGACATTACTCCCATGGAGAAAAGTCCACATGGTGCTTATTGAGTTCAATGCCGAAGCAATTTTTGTGTTTCATCAACACTCTGAAGGTCCACAGATTACAGAATGCACCCAGATGTGCTTCGGAAACTACTACTAGTCTTCCAGTGAACGATCAAAGCGTAGACAGTTTAAGACATTACTCCCATGGAGAAAAGTCCGCATGGTGCTTATTGTGTTCAATGCCGATTCAATTTTAGTGTTTCATCAACACTCTGAAGGTCCACAGATTACAGAATGCATCCAGATGTACTTCGGAAACTACTACTAGTATTTCAGTGAACGATCAAAGCGTAAACAATTTAAGACATTACTACCATGGAGAAAAGTCCGCATGGTGCTTATTGTGTTCAATGTCGATGCAATTTCAATGTTTCATCAACACTCTGAAGGTCCACAGATTACAGAATGCCTCCAGATGTGCTTCGGAAACTACTACTAGTCTTCCAGTAAACGATCATAACATAGACAGTTTAAGACATTACTCCCATGGACAAAACTCCACATGGTGCTTGTTGTGATCAATGCCGATGCAATTAATGTTTTTCATCAACACTCCGAAGGTCCACAAATTACAGAAGGCCTACAGATGTGCTTCGGAAACTGCTACTAGTCTTCCAGTGTACGATCAAAGCGTAGACAGTTTAAGACATTATTCTCATGGAGAGAAGTCCGCATGGTGCTTATTGTGTTCAATGACCATTAAATTTCTGTGTTTCATCAACACTATGAAGGTCCACAGATTACAGAATGCCTCCAGATGTGCTTCGGAATCTACTACTAGTCTTCAAGTGTACGATCAAAGCGTAGACAGTTTAAGACATCACTCCCATGGAGAAAAGTCCGCATGGTGCTTATTGTGTTCAATGCCGACTCAATTTCTGTGTTTCATCAACACTCTGAAGGTCCACAGATTACACAATGCCTACAGATGTGCTTCGGAAACTACTACTAGTCTTCCAGTGTAAGATCAAAGCGTAGACACTTTAAGACATTACTCCCATGGAGAAAAGTCCTCATGGTGCTTATTGTGTTCAATGCCGACGCAATTTCTGTGTTTCATCAACACTCTGAAGGTCCACAGATTACAGAATGCATCCAGATGTGCTTCGGAAACTACTACTAGTCTTCCAGTGAACGATCAAAGCGTAGACAGTTTAAGACATTACTCCCATGGAGAAAAGTCCGCATGGTGCTTATTGAGTTCAATGCCGATGCAATTTTTGTGTTTCATCAACACTCTGAAGGTCCACAGATTACAGAATGCATCCAGATGTGCTTCGGAAACTACTACTAGTCTTCCAGTGAACGATCATAGCGTAAACAGTTTAAGACATTACTACCATGGAGAAAAGTCCGCATGGTGCTTATTGTGTTCAATGTCGATGCAATTTCAATGTTTCATCAACACTCTGAAGGTCCACAGATTACAGAATGCCTCCAGATGTGCTTCGGAAACTACTACTAGTCTTCCAGTAAACGATCAAAGCATAGACAGTTTAAGACATTACTCCCATGGAGAAAAGTCCACATGGTGCTTGTTGTGTTCAATGACGATGCAATTTCTGTGTTTCATCAACACTCTGAAGGTCCACAGATTACAGAATGCCTCCAGATGTGCTTCGGAAACTACTACTATTCTTCCAGGGAACGATCAAAGCGTAGAGAGTTTGAGACATTACTCCCATGGAGAAAAGTCCGCATGGTGCTTATTGTGTTCAATGCCGATGCAATTTTTGTGTTTCATCAACACTCTGAAGGTCCACAGATTACACTATGCCTCCAGATGTGCTTGGGAAACTACTACTATTCTTCCAGGGAACGATCAAAGCGTAGACAGTTTGAGACATTACTCCCATAGAGAAAAGTCCGCATGGTGCTTATTGAGTTCAATGCCGATGCAATTTTTGTGTTTCATCAACACTCTGAAGGTCCACAGATTACAGAATGCATACAGATATGCTTCCGAAGCTACTACTCGTCTGCCAGTGTCCGATCAAAGCGTACACAGTTTAAGACATTACTCCCATGGAGGAAAATCCGTATTTTGCTTATTGTGTTCAATGCCGATGCAATTTCTGTGTTTCATCAACACTCTGAAGGTCCACAGATTACAGAATGCCTCCAGATGTGCTTCGGAAACTACTACTAGTCTTCCAATGTACGATCAAAGCGTAGACAGTGTAAGACATTATTCCCATGGAGAAAAGTCCGCATGGTGCTTATTGTGTTCAATGCCGATGCAATTGTTGTGTTTCATCAACACCCTGAAGGTCCACAGATTACAGAATGCCTAAAGATGTGCTTCGGAAACTACTACTAGTCTTCCAGGGAACGATCAAATCGTAGACAGTGGAAGACATTACTCCCATGGAGAAAAGTCCGCATGGTGCTTATTGTGTTCAATGCCGATGCAATTTTTGTGTTTCATCAACACCCTGAAGGTCCACAGATTACAGAATGCCTAAAGATGTGCTTTGGAAACTAATACTAGTCTTCCAGGGAACGATCAAAGCGTAGACAGTTTAAGACATTACTCCCATGGAGAAAAGTCCGCATGGTGCTTATTGTGTTCAATGCAGATGCAATTTTTGTGTTTCATCGACACTCTGAAGGTCCACAGATTACAGAATGCATTAAGATGCTCTTCGGAAACTACTACTAGTCTTCCAGTGAACGATCAAAGCGTAGACAGTTTAAGACATTACTCCCATGGAGAAAAGTCCGCATGGTGCTTATTGAGTTCAATGCCGAAGCAATTTTTGTGTTTCATCAACACTCTGAAGGTCCACAGATTACAGAATGCACCCAGATGTGCTTCGGAAACTACTACTAGTCTTCCAGTGAACGATCAAAGCGTAGACAGTTTAAGACATTACTCCCATGGAGAAAAGTCCGCATGGTGCTTATTGTGTTCAATGCCGATTCAATTTTAGTGTTTCATCAACACTCTGAAGGTCCACAGATTACAGAATGCATCCAGATGTACTTCGGAAACTACTACTAGTATTTCAGTGAACGATCAAAGCGTAAACAATTTAAGACATTACTACCATGGAGAAAAGTCCGCATGGTGCTTATTGTGTTCAATGTCGATGCAATTTCAATGTTTCATCAACACTCTGAAGGTCCACAGATTACAGAATGCCTCCAGATGTGCTTCGGAAACTACTACTAGTCTTCCAGTAAACGATCATAACATAGACAGTTTAAGACATTACTCCCATGGACAAAACTCCACATGGTGCTTGTTGTGATCAATGCCGATGCAATTAATGTTTTTCATCAACACTCCGAAGGTCCACAGATTACAGAAGGCCTCCAGATGTGCTTCGGAAACTGCTACTAGTCTTCCAGTGTACGATCAAAGCGTAGACAGTTTAAGACATTATTCTCATGGAGAGAAGTCCGCATGGTGCTTATTGTGTTCAATGACCATTAAATTTCTGTGTTTCATCAACACTATGAAGGTCCACAGATTACAGAATGCCTCCAGATGTGCTTCGGAATCTACTACTAGTCTTCAAGTGTACGATCAAAGCGTAGACAGTTTAAGACATCACTCCCATGGAGAAAAGTCCGCATGGTGCTTATTGTGTTCAATGCCGACTCAATTTCTGTGTTTCATCAACACTCTGAAGGTCCACAGATTACACAATGCCTACAGATGTGCTTCGGAAACTACTACTAGTCTTCCAGTGTAAGATCAAAGCGTAGACACTTTAAGACATTACTCCCATGGAGAAAAGTCCGCATGGTGCTTATTGTGTTCAATGCCGACGCAATTTCTGTGTTTCATCAACACTCTGAAGGTCCACAGATTACAGAATGCATCCAGATGTGCTTCGGAAACTACTACTAGTCTTCCAGTGAACGATCAAAGCGTAGACAGTTTAAGACATTACTCCCATGGAGAAAAGTCCGCATGGTGCTTATTGAGTTCAATGCCGATGCAATTTTTGTGTTTCATCAACACTCTGAAGGTCCACAGATTACAGAATGCATCCAGATGTGCTTCGGAAACTACTACTAGTCTTCCAGTGAACGATCAAAGCGTAGACAGTTTAAGACATTACTACCATGGAGAAAAGTCCGCATGGTGCTTATTGTGTTCAATGTCGATGCAATTTCAATGTTTCATCAACACTCTGAAGGTCCACAGATTACAGAATGCCTCCAGATGTGCTTCGGAAACTACTACTAGTCTTCCAGTAAACGATCAAAGCATAGACAGTTTAAGACATTACTCCCATGGAGAAAAGTCCACATGGTGCTTGTTGTGTTCAATGACGATGCAATTTCTGTGTTTCATCAACACTCTGAAGGTCCACAGATTACAGAATGCCTCCAGATGTGCTTCGGAAACTACTACTATTCTTCCAGGGAACGATCAAAGCGTAGAGAGTTTGAGACATTACTCCCATGGAGAAAAGTCCGCATGGTGCTTATTGTGTTCAATGCCGATGCAATTTTTGTGTTTCATCAACACTCTGAAGGTCCACAGATTACACTATGCCTCCAGATGTGCTTCGGAAACTACTACTATTCTTCCAGGGAACGATCAAAGCGTAGACAGTTTGAGACATTACTCCCATAGAGAAAAGTCCGCATGGTGCTTATTGAGTTCAATGCCGATGCAATTTTTGTGTTTCATCAACACTCTGAAGGTCCACAGATTACAGAATGCATCCAGATGTGCTTCGGAAACTACTACTAGTATTCCAGTGAACGATCAAAGCGTAGACAGTTTAAGACATTACTCCCATGGAGAAAAGTCCGCATGGTGCTTATTGAGTTCAATGCAGATGCAATTTTTGTGTTTCATCGACACTCTGAAGGTCCACAGATTACAGAATGCATTAAGATGCTCTTCGGAAACTACTACTAGTCTTCCAGTGAACGATCAAAGCGTAGACAGTTTAAGACATTACTCCCATGGAGAAAAGTCCGCATGGTGCTTATTGAGTTCAATGCCGAAGCAATTTTTGTGTTTCATCAACACTCTGAAGGTCCACAGATTACAGAATGCCTCCAGATGTGCTTCGGAAACTACTACTAGTCTTCCAGTAAACGATCAAAGCATAGACAGTTTAAGACATTACTCCCATGGAGAAAAGTCCACATGGTGCTTGTTGTGTTCAATGACGATGCAATTTCTGTGTTTCATCAACACTCTGAAGGTCCACAGATTACAGAATGCCTCCAGATGTGCTTCGGAAACTACTACTATTCTTCCAGGGAACGATCAAAGCGTAGAGAGTTTGAGACATTACTCCCATGGAGAAAAGTCCGCATGGTGCTTATTGTGTTCAATGCCGATGCAATTTTTGTGTTTCATCAACACTCTGAAGGTCCACAGATTACACTATGCCTCCAGATGTGCTTGGGAAACTACTACTATTCTTCCAGGGAACGATCAAAGCGTAGACAGTTTGAGACATTACTCCCATAGAGAAAAGTCCGCATGGTGCTTATTGAGTTCAATGCCGATGCAATTTTTGTGTTTCATCAACACTCTGAAGGTCCACAGATTACAGAATGCATACAGATATGCTTCCGAAGCTACTACTCGTCTGCCAGTGTCCGATCAAAGCGTACACAGTTTAAGACATTACTCCCATGGAGGAAAATCCGTATTTTGCTTATTGTGTTCAATGCCGATGCAATTTCTGTGTTTCATCAACACTCTGAAGGTCCACAGATTACAGAATGCCTCCAGATGTGCTTCGGAAACTACTACTAGTCTTCCAATGTACGATCAAAGCGTAGACAGTGTAAGACATTATTCCCATGGAGAAAAGTCCGCATGGTGCTTATTGTGTTCAATGCCGATGCAATTGTTGTGTTTCATCAACACCCTGAAGGTCCACAGATTACAGAATGCCTAAAGATGTGCTTCGGAAACTACTACTAGTCTTCCAGGGAACGATCAAATCGTAGACAGTGGAAGACATTACTCCCATGGAGAAAAGTCCGCATGGTGCTTATTGTGTTCAATGCCGATGCAATTTTTGTGTTTCATCAACACCCTGAAGGTCCACAGATTACAGAATGCCTAAAGATGTGCTTTGGAAACTAATACTAGTCTTCCAGGGAACGATCAAAGCGTAGACAGTTTAAGACATTACTCCCATGGAGAAAAGTCCGCATGGTGCTTATTGTGTTCAATGCAGATGCAATTTTTGTGTTTCATCGACACTCTGAAGGTCCACAGATTACAGAATGCATTAAGATGCTCTTCGGAAACTACTACTAGTCTTCCAGTGAACGATCAAAGCGTAGACAGTTTAAGACATTACTCCCATGGAGAAAAGTCCGCATGGTGCTTATTGAGTTCAATGCCGAAGCAATTTTTGTGTTTCATCAACACTCTGAAGGTCCACAGATTACAGAATGCACCCAGATGTGCTTCGGAAACTACTACTAGTCTTCCAGTGAACGATCAAAGCGTAGACAGTTTAAGACATTACTCCCATGGAGAAAAGTCCGCATGGTGCTTATTGTGTTCAATGCCGATTCAATTTTAGTGTTTCATCAACACTCTGAAGGTCCACAGATTACAGAATGCATCCAGATGTACTTCGGAAACTACTACTAGTATTTCAGTGAACGATCAAAGCGTAAACAATTTAAGACATTACTACCATGGAGAAAAGTCCGCATGGTGCTTATTGTGTTCAATGTCGATGCAATTTCAATGTTTCATCAACACTCTGAAGGTCCACAGATTACAGAATGCCTCCAGATGTGCTTCGGAAACTACTACTAGTCTTCCAGTAAACGATCATAACATAGACAGTTTAAGACATTACTCCCATGGACAAAACTCCACATGGTGCTTGTTGTGATCAATGCCGATGCAATTAATGTTTTTCATCAACACTCCGAAGGTCCACAGATTACAGAAGGCCTCCAGATGTGCTTCGGAAACTGCTACTAGTCTTCCAGTGTACGATCAAAGCGTAGACAGTTTAAGACATTATTCTCATGGAGAGAAGTCCGCATGGTGCTTATTGTGTTCAATGACCATTAAATTTCTGTGTTTCATCAACACTATGAAGGTCCACAGATTACAGAATGCCTCCAGATGTGCTTCGGAATCTACTACTAGTCTTCAAGTGTACGATCAAAGCGTAGACAGTTTAAGACATCACTCCCATGGAGAAAAGTCCGCATGGTGCTTATTGTGTTCAATGCCGACTCAATTTCTGTGTTTCATCAACACTCTGAAGGTCCACAGATTACACAATGCCTACAGATGTGCTTCGGAAACTACTACTAGTCTTCCAGTGTAAGATCAAAGCGTAGACACTTTAAGACATTACTCCCATGGAGAAAAGTCCGCATGGTGCTTATTGTGTTCAATGCCGACGCAATTTCTGTGTTTCATCAACACTCTGAAGGTCCACAGATTACAGAATGCATCCAGATGTGCTTCGGAAACTACTACTAGTCTTCCAGTGAACGATCAAAGCGTAGACAGTTTAAGACATTACTCCCATGGAGAAAAGTCCGCATGGTGCTTATTGAGTTCAATGCCGATGCAATTTTTGTGTTTCATCAACACTCTGAAGGTCCACAGATTACAGAATGCATCCAGATGTGCTTCGGAAACTACTACTAGTCTTCCAGTGAACGATCAAAGCGTAGACAGTTTAAGACATTACTACCATGGAGAAAAGTCCGCATGGTGCTTATTGTGTTCAATGTCGATGCAATTTCAATGTTTCATCAACACTCTGAAGGTCCACAGATTACAGAATGCCTCCAGATGTGCTTCGGAAACTACTACTAGTCTTCCAGTAAACGATCAAAGCATAGACAGTTTAAGACATTACTCCCATGGAGAAAAGTCCACATGGTGCTTGTTGTGTTCAATGACGATGCAATTTCTGTGTTTCATCAACACTCTGAAGGTCCACAGATTACAGAATGCCTCCAGATGTGCTTCGGAAACTACTACTATTCTTCCAGGGAACGATCAAAGCGTAGAGAGTTTGAGACATTACTCCCATGGAGAAAAGTCCGCATGGTGCTTATTGTGTTCAATGCCGATGCAATTTTTGTGTTTCATCAACACTCTGAAGGTCCACAGATTACACTATGCCTCCAGATGTGCTTCGGAAACTACTACTATTCTTCCAGGGAACGATCAAAGCGTAGACAGTTTGAGACATTACTCCCATAGAGAAAAGTCCGCATGGTGCTTATTGAGTTCAATGCCGATGCAATTTTTGTGTTTCATCAACACTCTGAAGGTCCACAGATTACAGAATGCATCCAGATGTGCTTCGGAAACTACTACTAGTATTCCAGTGAACGATCAAAGCGTAGACAGTTTAAGACATTACTCCCATGGAGAAAAGTCCGCATGGTGCTTATTGAGTTCAATGCCGATGCAATTTTTGTGTTTCATCAACACTCTGAAGGTCCACAGATTACAGAATGCATCCAGATGTGCTTCGGAAACTACTACTAGTCTTCCAGTGAACGATCAAAGCGTAGACAGTTTAAGACATTACTCCCATGGAGAAAACTCCACATGGTGCTTGTTGTGTTCAATGCCGATGCAATTAATGTGTTTCATCAACACTCTGAAGGTCCACAGATTACAGAAGGCCTCCAGATGTGCTTCGGAAACTGCTACTAGTCTTCCAGTGTACGATCAAAGCGTAGACAGTTTAAGACATTACTCTCATGGAGAGAAATCCGCATGGTGCTTATTGTGTTCAATGACCATTACATTTCTGTGTTTCTCAACACTATGAAGGTCCACAGATTACAGAATGCCTCCAGATGTGCTTCGGAAACTACTACTAGTCTTCCAGGGAACGATCAAAGCGTAGACAGTTTGAGACATTACTCCCATAGAGAAAAGTCCGCATGGTGCTTATTGTGTTCAATGCCGATGCAATTTTTGTGTTTCATCAACACTCTGAAGGTCCACAGATTACACTATGCCTCCAGATGTGCTTCGGAAACTACTACTATTCTTCCAGGGAACGATCAAAGCGTAGACAGTTTGAGACATTACTCCCATAGAGAAAAGTCCGCATGGTGCTTATTGAGTTCAATGCCGATGCAATTTTTGTGTTTCATCAACACTCTGAAGGTCCACAGATTACAGAATGCATCCAGATGTGCTTCGGAAACTACTACTAGTATTCCAGTGAACGATCAAAGCGTAGACAGTTTAAGACATTACTCCCATGGAGAAAAGTCCGCATGGTGCTTATTGAGTTCAATGCAGATGCAATTTTTGTGTTTCATCGACACTCTGAAGGTCCACAGATTACAGAATGCATTAAGATGCTCTTCGGAAACTACTACTAGTCTTCCAGTGAACGATCAAAGCGTAGACAGTTTAAGACATTACTCCCATGGAGAAAAGTCCGCATGGTGCTTATTGAGTTCAATGCCGAAGCAATTTTTGTGTTTCATCAACACTCTGAAGGTCCACAGATTACAGAATGCCTCCAGATGTGCTTCGGAAACTACTACTAGTCTTCCAGTAAACGATCAAAGCATAGACAGTTTAAGACATTACTCCCATGGAGAAAAGTCCACATGGTGCTTGTTGTGTTCAATGACGATGCAATTTCTGTGTTTCATCAACACTCTGAAGGTCCACAGATTACAGAATGCCTCCAGATGTGCTTCGGAAACTACTACTATTCTTCCAGGGAACGATCAAAGCGTAGAGAGTTTGAGACATTACTCCCATGGAGAAAAGTCCGCATGGTGCTTATTGTGTTCAATGCCGATGCAATTTTTGTGTTTCATCAACACTCTGAAGGTCCACAGATTACACTATGCCTCCAGATGTGCTTGGGAAACTACTACTATTCTTCCAGGGAACGATCAAAGCGTAGACAGTTTGAGACATTACTCCCATAGAGAAAAGTCCGCATGGTGCTTATTGAGTTCAATGCCGATGCAATTTTTGTGTTTCATCAACACTCTGAAGGTCCACAGATTACAGAATGCATACAGATATGCTTCCGAAGCTACTACTCGTCTGCCAGTGTCCGATCAAAGCGTACACAGTTTAAGACATTACTCCCATGGAGGAAAATCCGTATTTTGCTTATTGTGTTCAATGCCGATGCAATTTCTGTGTTTCATCAACACTCTGAAGGTCCACAGATTACAGAATGCCTCCAGATGTGCTTCGGAAACTACTACTAGTCTTCCAATGTACGATCAAAGCGTAGACAGTGTAAGACATTATTCCCATGGAGAAAAGTCCGCATGGTGCTTATTGTGTTCAATGCCGATGCAATTGTTGTGTTTCATCAACACCCTGAAGGTCCACAGATTACAGAATGCCTAAAGATGTGCTTCGGAAACTACTACTAGTCTTCCAGGGAACGATCAAATCGTAGACAGTGGAAGACATTACTCCCATGGAGAAAAGTCCGCATGGTGCTTATTGTGTTCAATGCCGATGCAATTTTTGTGTTTCATCAACACCCTGAAGGTCCACAGATTACAGAATGCCTAAAGATGTGCTTTGGAAACTAATACTAGTCTTCCAGGGAACGATCAAAGCGTAGACAGTTTAAGACATTACTCCCATGGAGAAAAGTCCGCATGGTGCTTATTGTGTTCAATGCAGATGCAATTTTTGTGTTTCATCGACACTCTGAAGGTCCACAGATTACAGAATGCATTAAGATGCTCTTCGGAAACTACTACTAGTCTTCCAGTGAACGATCAAAGCGTAGACAGTTTAAGACATTACTCCCATGGAGAAAAGTCCGCATGGTGCTTATTGAGTTCAATGCCGAAGCAATTTTTGTGTTTCATCAACACTCTGAAGGTCCACAGATTACAGAATGCACCCAGATGTGCTTCGGAAACTACTACTAGTCTTCCAGTGAACGATCAAAGCGTAGACAGTTTAAGACATTACTCCCATGGAGAAAAGTCCGCATGGTGCTTATTGTGTTCAATGCCGATTCAATTTTAGTGTTTCATCAACACTCTGAAGGTCCACAGATTACAGAATGCATCCAGATGTACTTCGGAAACTACTACTAGTATTTCAGTGAACGATCAAAGCGTAAACAATTTAAGACATTACTACCATGGAGAAAAGTCCGCATGGTGCTTATTGTGTTCAATGTCGATGCAATTTCAATGTTTCATCAACACTCTGAAGGTCCACAGATTACAGAATGCCTCCAGATGTGCTTCGGAAACTACTACTAGTCTTCCAGTAAACGATCATAACATAGACAGTTTAAGACATTACTCCCATGGACAAAACTCCACATGGTGCTTGTTGTGATCAATGCCGATGCAATTAATGTTTTTCATCAACACTCCGAAGGTCCACAGATTACAGAAGGCCTCCAGATGTGCTTCGGAAACTGCTACTAGTCTTCCAGTGTACGATCAAAGCGTAGACAGTTTAAGACATTATTCTCATGGAGAGAAGTCCGCATGGTGCTTATTGTGTTCAATGACCATTAAATTTCTGTGTTTCATCAACACTATGAAGGTCCACAGATTACAGAATGCCTCCAGATGTGCTTCGGAATCTACTACTAGTCTTCAAGTGTACGATCAAAGCGTAGACAGTTTAAGACATCACTCCCATGGAGAAAAGTCCGCATGGTGCTTATTGTGTTCAATGCCGACTCAATTTCTGTGTTTCATCAACACTCTGAAGGTCCACAGATTACACAATGCCTACAGATGTGCTTCGGAAACTACTACTAGTCTTCCAGTGTAAGATCAAAGCGTAGACACTTTAAGACATTACTCCCATGGAGAAAAGTCCGCATGGTGCTTATTGTGTTCAATGCCGACGCAATTTCTGTGTTTCATCAACACTCTGAAGGTCCACAGATTACAGAATGCATCCAGATGTGCTTCGGAAACTACTACTAGTCTTCCAGTGAACGATCAAAGCGTAGACAGTTTAAGACATTACTCCCATGGAGAAAAGTCCGCATGGTGCTTATTGAGTTCAATGCCGATGCAATTTTTGTGTTTCATCAACACTCTGAAGGTCCACAGATTACAGAATGCATCCAGATGTGCTTCGGAAACTACTACTAGTCTTCCAGTGAACGATCAAAGCGTAGACAGTTTAAGACATTACTACCATGGAGAAAAGTCCGCATGGTGCTTATTGTGTTCAATGTCGATGCAATTTCAATGTTTCATCAACACTCTGAAGGTCCACAGATTACAGAATGCCTCCAGATGTGCTTCGGAAACTACTACTAGTCTTCCAGTAAACGATCAAAGCATAGACAGTTTAAGACATTACTCCCATGGAGAAAAGTCCACATGGTGCTTGTTGTGTTCAATGACGATGCAATTTCTGTGTTTCATCAACACTCTGAAGGTCCACAGATTACAGAATGCCTCCAGATGTGCTTCGGAAACTACTACTATTCTTCCAGGGAACGATCAAAGCGTAGAGAGTTTGAGACATTACTCCCATGGAGAAAAGTCCGCATGGTGCTTATTGTGTTCAATGCCGATGCAATTTTTGTGTTTCATCAACACTCTGAAGGTCCACAGATTACACTATGCCTCCAGATGTGCTTCGGAAACTACTACTATTCTTCCAGGGAACGATCAAAGCGTAGACAGTTTGAGACATTACTCCCATAGAGAAAAGTCCGCATGGTGCTTATTGAGTTCAATGCCGATGCAATTTTTGTGTTTCATCAACACTCTGAAGGTCCACAGATTACAGAATGCATCCAGATGTGCTTCGGAAACTACTACTAGTATTCCAGTGAACGATCAAAGCGTAGACAGTTTAAGACATTACTCCCATGGAGAAAAGTCCGCATGGTGCTTATTGAGTTCAATGCCGATGCAATTTTTGTGTTTCATCAACACTCTGAAGGTCCACAGATTACAGAATGCATCCAGATGTGCTTCGGAAACTACTACTAGTCTTCCAGTGAACGATCAAAGCGTAGACAGTTTAAGACATTACTCCCATGGAGAAAACTCCACATGGTGCTTGTTGTGTTCAATGCCGATGCAATTAATGTGTTTCATCAACACTCTGAAGGTCCACAGATTACAGAAGGCCTCCAGATGTGCTTCGGAAACTGCTACTAGTCTTCCAGTGTACGATCAAAGCGTAGACAGTTTAAGACATTACTCTCATGGAGAGAAATCCGCATGGTGCTTATTGTGTTCAATGACCATTACATTTCTGTGTTTCTCAACACTATGAAGGTCCACAGATTACAGAATGCCTCCAGATGTGCTTCGGAAACTACTACTAGTCTTCGAGTGTACGATCAAAGCATAGACAGTTTAAGACATTACTCCCATGGAGAAAAGTCCACATGGTGCTTGTTGTGTTCAATGCCGATGCAATTTCTGTGTTTCATCAACACTCTGAAGGTCGACAGATTACAGAATGCCTCCAGATGTGCATCGGAAACTACTACTATTCTTCCAGGGAACGATCAAAGCGTAGACAGTTTGAGACATTACTCCCATGGAGAAAAGTCCGCATGGTGCTTATTGTGTTCAAATCCAATGCAATTTCTGTGTTTCATCAACACTCTGAAGGTCCACAGATTACAGAATGCATCCAGATGTGCTTCGGAAACTACTACTAGTCTTCGAGGGAACGATCAAAGCGTAGAAACTTTAAGACATTACTCCCAGAGAGAAAAGTCCGCATCGTGCTTATTGTGTTCAATGCCGATGCAATTTTTGTGTTTCATCAACACTCTGAAAGTCCACAGATTACAGAATGCATCCAGATGTGCTTCGGAAACTACTACTAGCGTTCAGTGAACGATCAAAGCGTAGACAGTTTAAGACATTATTACCATGGAGAAAAGTCCGCATGGTGCTTAGTGTGTTCAATGCCGATGCAATTTCAATGTTTCATCAATACTCTGAAGGTCCACAGATTACAGAATGCCTCCAGATATGCTTTGGAAACTACTACTAGTCTTCCAGTAAACGATCAAAGCATAGACAGTTTAGGACATTACTCCCATGGAGAAAAGTCCACCTGGTGCTTGTTGTGTTCAATGCCGATGCAATTTCTGTGTTTCATCAACACTCTGAAGGTACACAGATTACAGAATGCCTCCAGATGTGCTGCGGAAACTACTACTAGCGTTCAGTGAACGATCAAAGCGTAGACAGTTTAAGACATTATTACCATGGAGAAAAGTCCGCATGGTGCTTAGTGTGTTCAATGCCGATGCAATTTCAATGTTTCATCAATACTCTGAAGGTCCACAGATTACAGAATGCCTCCAGATATGCTTTGGAAACTACTACTAGTCTTCCTGGGAACGATCAAAGCGTAGACAGTTTGAGACATTACTCCCATGGAGAAAAGTCCGCATGGTGCTTATTGAGTTCATTGCCGATGCAATTTTTGTGTTTCATCAACACTCTGAAGGTCCACAGATTACAGAATGCCTCCAGATATGCTTTGGAAACTACTACTAGTCTTCCAGTAAACGATCAAAGCATAGACAGTTTAGGACATTACTCCCATGGAGAAAAGTCCACCTGGTGCTTGTTGTGTTCAATGCCGATGCAATTTCTGTGTTTCATCAACACTCTGAAGGTCCACAGATTACAGAATGCCTCCAGATGTGCTTCGGAAACTACTACTATTCTTCCTGGGAACGATCAAAGCGTAGACAGTTTGAGACATTACTCCCATGGAGAAAAGTCCGCATGGTGCTTATTGAGTTCATTGCCGATGCAATTTTTGTGTTTCATCAACACTCTGAAGGTCCACAGATTACAGAAGGCCTCCAGATGTGCTTCGGAAACTGCTACTAGTCTTCCAGTGTACGATCAAAGCGTAGACAGTTTAAGACATTACTCTCATGGAGAAAAGTCCGCATGGTGCTTATTGTGTTCAATGCCGACGCAATTTCTGTGTTTCATCAACACTCCGAAGGTCCACAGATTACACAATGCCTACAGATGTGCTTCTTAAACTACTACTAGTCTTCCAGTGTACGATCATAGAATAGACAGTTTAAGACATTACTCCCATGGAGAAAAGTCCGCATGGTGCTTATTGTGTTCAATGACGATGCAACTTCTGTGTTTCATCAACACTCTGAAGGTCCAAATACTACAGAATGCCTCCAGATGTGCTTCGGAAACTACTACTATTCTTCCAGGGAACGATCAAAGCGTAGACAGTTTGAGACATTACTCCCATGGAGAAAAGTCCGCATGGTGCTTATTGTGTTCAATGCCGATTCAATTTTTGTGTTTCATCAACACTCTGAAGGTCCACAGATTACAGAATGCATCCAGATGTGCTTCGGAAACTACTACTAGTCTTTCAGTGAACGATCAAAGCGTAAACAGTTTAAGACATTACTACAATGGAGAAAAGTCCGCATGGTGTTTATTGTGTTCAATGTGAATGCAATTTCAATGTTTCATCAACACTCTGAAGGTCCACAGATTAAAGAATGCCTCCAGATGTGCTTCGGAAACTACTACCAGTCTTCCAGTAAACGATCATAATATAGACAGTTTAAGACATTACTCCCATGGAGAAAAGTCCACATGGTGCTTCTTGTGTTCAATGTCGATGCAATTAATGTGTTTCATCAACACTCTGAAGGTCCACAGATTACAGAAGGCCTCCAGATGTGCTTCGGAAACTGCTACTAGTGTTCCAGTGTACGATCATAGCGTAGACAGTTTAAGACATTACTCTCATGGAGAGAAGTCCACATGGTGCTTATTGTGTTCAATGACCATAAAATTTCTGTGTTTCATCAACACTATGAAGGTCCACAGATTACAGAATGCCTCCAGATGTGCTTCGGAAACTACTACTAGTCTTCCAGTAAACGATCAAAGCATAGACAGTTTAAGACATTACTCCCATGGAGAAAAGTCCACATGGTGCTTGTTCTGTTCAATGACGATGCAATTTCTGTGTTTCATCAACACTCTGAAGGTCCACAGATTACAGAATGCCTCCAGATGTGCTTCGGAAACTACTACTATTCTTCCAGGGAACGATCAAAGCGTAGAGAGTTTGAGACATTACTCCCATGGAGAAAAGTCCGCATGGTGCTTATTGTGTTCAATGCCGATGCAATTTTTGTGTTTCATCAACACTCTGAAGGTCCACAGATTACACTATGCCTCCAGATGTGCTTCGGAAACTACTACTATTCTTCCAGGGAACGATCAAAGCGTAGACAGTTTGAGACATTACTCCCATGGAGAAAAGTCCGCATGGTGCTTATTGAGTTCAATGCCGATGCAATTTTTGTGTTTCATCAACACTCTGAAGGTCCACAGATTACAGAATGCATCCAGATGTGCTTCGGAAACTACTACTAGTCTTCCAGTGAACGATCAAAGCGTAGACAGTTTAAGACATTACTCCCATGGAGAAAAGTCCGCATGGTGCTTATTGAGTTCAATGCCGATGCAATTTTTGTGTTTCATCAACACTCTGATGGTCCACAGATTACAGAATGCATCCAGATGTGCTTCGGAAACTACTACTAGTCTTCCAGTGAACGATCAAAGCGTAGACAGTTTAAGACATTACTCCCATGGAGAAAAGTCCGCATTGTGCTTATTGTGTTCAATGCCGATTCAATTTTTGTGTTTCATCAACACTCTGAAGGTCCACAGATTACAGAATGCATCCAGATGAACTTCGGAAACTACTACTAGTCTTTCAGTGAACGATCAAAGCGTAAACAGTTTAAGACATTACTACCATGGAGAAAAGCCCGCATGGTGCTTCTTGTGTTCAATGCCGATGCAATTTTTGTGTTTCATCAACACTCTGAAGGTCCAAATACTACAGAATGCCTCCAGATGTGCTTCGGAAACTACTACTATTCTTCCAGGGAACGATCAAAGCGTAGACAGTTTGAGACATTACTCCCATGGAGAAAAGTCCGCATGGTGCTTATTGAGTCAATGCCGATGCAATTTTTGTGTTTCATCAACACTCTGAAGGTCCACAGATTACAGAAGGCCTCCAGATGTGCTTCGGAAACTGCTACTAGTCTTCCAGTGTACGATCAAAGCGTAGACAGTTTAAGACATTACTCTCATGGAGAAAAGTCCGCATGGTGCTTATTGTGTTCAATGCCGACGCAATTTCTGTGTTTCATCAACACTCCGAAGGTCCACAGATTACACAATGCCTACAGATGTGCTTCTTAAACTACTACTAGTCTTCCAGTGTACGATCATAGAATAGACAGTTTAAGACATTACTCCCATGGAGAAAAGTCCGCATGGTGCTTATTGTGTTCAATGCCGATGCAATTTCTGTGTTTCATCAACACTCTGAAGGTCCAAATACTACAGAATGCCTCCAGATGTGCTTCAGAAACTACTACTATTCTTCCAGGGAACGATCAAAGCGTAGACAGTTTGAGACATTACTCCCATGGAGAAAAGTCCGCATGGTGCTTATTGTGTTCAATGCCGATTCAATTTTTGTGTTTCATCAACACTCTGAAGGTCCACAGATTACAGAATGCATCCAGATGTGCTTCGGAAACTACTACTAGTCTTTCAGTGAACGATCAAAGCGTAAACAGTTTAAGACATTACTACAATGGAGAAAAGTCCGCATGGTGTTTATTGTGTTCAATGTGAATGCAATTTCAATGTTTCATCAACACTCTGAAGGTCCACAGATTAAAGAATGCCTCCAGATGTGCTTCGGAAACTACTACCAGTCTTCCAGTAAACGATCATAATATAGACAGTTTAAGACATTACTCCCATGGAGAAAAGTCCACATGGTGCTTCTTGTGTTCAATGTCGATGCAATTAATGTGTTTCATCAACACTCTGAAGGTCCACAGATTACAGAAGGCCTCCAGATGTGCTTCGGAAACTGCTACTAGTGTTCCAGTGTACGATCATAGCGTAGACAGTTTAAGACATTACTCTCATGGAGAGAAGTCCACATGGTGCTTATTGTGTTCAATGAAGATAAAATTTCTGTGTTTCTTCAACACTATGAAGGTCCACAGATTACAGAATGCCTCCAGATGTGCTTCGGAAACTACTACTAGTCTTCCAGTGAACGATCAAAGCGTAGACAGTTTAAGACATTACTCCCATGGAGAAAAGTCCACATGGTGCTTGTTGTGTTCAATGCCGATTCAATTTCTGTGTTTCATCAACACTCTGAAGGTCCACAGATTACAGAATGCCTCCAGATGTGCTTCGGAAACTACTACTATTCTTCCAGGGAACGATCAAAGCGTAGACAGTTTGAGACATTACTCCCATGGAGAAAAGTCCGCATGGTGCTTATTGTGTTCAATGCCGATGCAACTTCTGTGTTTCATCAACACTCTGAAGGTCCACAGATTACAGAATGCATCCAGATGTGCTTCGGAAACTACTACTAGTCTTCGAGGGAACGATCAAAGCGTAGACAGTTCAAGACATTACTCCCATAGAGAAAAGTCCGCATGGTGCTTATTGTGTTCAATGCCGATGCAATTTTTGTGTTTCATCAACACTCTAAAGGTCCACAGATTACAGAATGCATCCAGATGTGCTTCGGAAACTACAACTAGTCTTTCAGTGAACGATCAAAGCGTAGACAGTTTAAGACATTACTACCATGGAGAGAAGTCCGCATGGTGCTTATTGTGTTCAATGCCGATGCAATTTCTGTGTTTCATCAACACTCTGAAGGTACACAGATTAGAGAACTTCTCCAGATGTGCTTCGGAAACTACTACTAGTCTTCCAGTGAACGATCAAAGCGTAGACAGTTTAAGACATTACTCCCATGGAGAAAAGTCCGCATGGTGCTTATTGTGTTCAATGCCGATGCAATTAATGTGTTTCATCAACACTCTGAAGGTCCACAGATTACAGAAGGCCTCCAGATGTGCTTCGGAAACTGCTACTAGTCTTCCAGTGTACGATCAAAGCGTAGACAGTTTAAGAGATTACTCTCATGGAGAGAAGTCCACATGGTACTTATTGTGTTCAATGACCATTAAATTTCTGTGTTTCATCAACACTATGAAGGTCCACAGATTACAGAATGCCTCCAGATGAGCTTCGGAAACTACTACTAGTCTTCCAGTGTACGATCAAAGCGTAGACAGTTTAAGACATTACTCCCATGGAGAAAAGTCCGCATGGTGCTTATTGTGTTCAATGCCGACGCAATTTCTGTGTTTCATCAACACCCTGAAGGTCCACAGATTACACAATGCCTACAGATGTGCTTCGGAAACTACTACTAGTCTTCCAGTGTATGATCAAAGAATAGACAGTTTAAGACATTACTCCCATGGAGAAAAGTCCGCATGGTGCTTATTGTGTTCAATGCCGATGCAATTTCTGTGTTTCATCAACACTCTGAAGGTCCACAGATTACCGAATGCCTCCAGATGTGCTTCGGAAACTACTACTATTCTTCCAGGAAACGATCAAAGCGTAGACAGTTTGAGACATTACTCCCATGGAGAAAAGTCCGCATGGTGCTTATTGAGTTCAATGCCGATGCAATTTTTGTGTTTCATCAACACTCTGAAGGTCCACAGACTACAGAATGCATCCAGATGTGCTTCGGAAACTACTACTAGTCTTTCAGTGAACGATCAAAGCGTAAACAGTTTAAGACATTACTACCATGGAGAAAAGTCCGCATGGTGTTTATTGTGTTCAATGTGGATGCAATTTCAATGTTTCATCAACACTCTGAAGGTCCACAGATTACAGAATGCCTCCAGATGTGCTTCGTAAACTACTACTAGTCTTCCAGTAAACGATCATAACATAGACAGTTTAAGACATTACTCCTATGGAGAAAAGTCCACATGGTGCTTGTTGTGTTCAATGCCGATGCAATTTCGGTGGTTCATCAACATTCTGAAGGTCCACAGAATACAGAATGCATCCAGATGTGCTTCAGAAACTACTAATAGTCTTCCAGGAAACGATCAAAGCGTAGACAGTTTAAGACATTACTCCCATGGAGAAAAGTCCGCATGGTGCTTATTGTGTTCAATGCCGATGAATTTTTGTGTTTCATTATAACTCTGAAGGTCCACAGATTACAGAATGCATCCAGATGTTCTTCGGAAACTACTACTAGTCTTCCAGTCTACGATCAAAGTGTAGACAATTTAAGACATTACACCCATGGAGGATAGTCCCATGGTGCTTATTGTGTTCAATACCGATGCAATTTCTTTGTTTCATCACAACTCTGAAGGTCCACAGATTACAGAATGCCTCCAGATATGCTTCGGAAACTACTAGTAGTCTTCCAGGGAACGATCGAATCGTAGACAGTTTAAGACATTGCTCCCATGGAGAAAAGTCCGCATGGTGCTTATTGTGTTCAATGTCGATGCAATTTCAATGTTTCATCAACACTCTGAAGGTCCACAGATTACAGAATGCCTCCAGATGTGCTTCGGAAACTACTACTAGTCTTCCAGTAAACGATCATAACATTGACAGTTTAAGACATTACTCCCATGGAGAAAACTCCACATGGTGCTTGTTGTGTTCAATGCCGATGCAATTTTTGTGTTTCATCAACACTCTGAAGGTCCACAGATTACAGAATGCCTCCAGATGTGCTTCGGAAACTACTACTAGTCTTCCAGTGTACGATCAAAGTGTAGACAATTTATGACATCACACCCATGGAGGATAGTCCCATGGTGCTTATTGTGTTCAATGCCGATGCAATTTCTTTGTTTCATCAACACTCTGAAGGTCCACAGATTACAGAATGCCTCCAGATGTGCTTCGGAAACTACTAGTAGTCTTCCAGGGAACGATCGAATCGTACACAGTTTAAGACATTACTCCCATGGAGAAATATTCCACAAGGTGATTGTTGTGTGCAATGCCGATGCAATTTCTGTGTTTCATCAACACTCTGAAGGTCCACAGATTACAGAAGGCCTCCAGATGTGCTTCGGAAACTGCTACTAGTCTTCCAGTGTACGATCAAAGCGTAGACAGTTTAAGACATTACTCTCATGGAAAGAAGTCCGCATGGTACTTATTGTGTTCAATGACAATTAAATTTCTGTGTTTCATCAACACTATGAAGGTCCACAGATTACAGAATGCCTCCAGATGTGCTTCGGAAATTACTACTAGTCTTCCAGTGTACGACCAAAGCGTAGACAGTTTAAGACATTACTCCCATGGAGAAAAGTCCGCATGGTGCTTAATGTGTTCAATGCCGACGCAATTTCTGTGTTTCATCAACACTCTGAAGGTCCACAGATTACACAATGCCTACAGATGTGCTTCGGAAACTACTACTAGTCTTCCAGTGAACGATCAAAGCGTAGACAGTTTAAGACATTACTCCCATGGAGAAAAGTCCGCATGGTGCTTATTGTGTTCAATGCCGATTCAATTTTTGTGTTTCATCAACACTCTGAAGGTCCACAGATTACAGAATGCATCCAGATGTGCTTCGGAAACTATTCAATTTTTGTGTTTCATCAACACTCTGAAGGTCCACAGATTACAGAATGCCTCCAGATGTGCTTCAGAAACTGCTACTAGTCTTCCAGCGTACGATCAAAGCGTAGACAGTATAAGACATTACTCCCATGGAGAAAAATCCGCATGGTGCTTATTGTGTTCAACGCCGATGCCATTTCTGTGTTTCATCAACACTCTGAAGGTCCACAGAATACAGAATGCCTCCAGATGTGCTTCAGAAACTACTACTAGTCTTCAAAGCGTAGACAGTTTGAGACATTACTCCCATGGAGAAAAGTCCGCATGCTGCTTATTGTGTTCAATGCCGATGCAATTTTTGTGTTTCATCAACACTCTGAAGGTCCACAGATTACAGAATGCATCCAGATGTGCTTCGGAAACTACTACTAGTCTTCGAGGGAACGATCAAAGCGTAGACAGTTTCAGACATTACTCCCATGGAGAGAAATCCGCATGGTGCTTATTGTGTTCAATGACGATTCAATTTCTGTGTTTCATCAACACACTGAAGGACCACAGATAACAGAATGCCTCCAGATGTGCTTCGGAAACTACTACTAGTCTTCCAGTGTACGATCAAAGCATAGACAGTTTAAGACATTACTCCCATGGAGAAAAGTCCACATGGTGCTTGTTGTGTTCAATGCCGATGCAATTTGTGTGTTTCATCAACACTCTGAAGGTCCACAGATTACAGAATGCCTCCAGATGTGCTTCGGAAACTACTACTATTCTTCCAGGGAACGATCAAAGCGTAGACAGTTTGAGACATTACTCCCATGGAGAAAAGTCCGCATGGTGCTTATTGTGTTCAAATCCAATGCAATTTCTGTGTTTCATCAACACTCGGAAGGTCCAAAGATTACAGAATGCATCCAGATGTGCTTCGGAAACTACTACTAGTCTTCCAGTGAACGATCAAAGCGTAGACAGTTTAAGACATTACTCCCATGGAAAAAAATCCGCATGGTGCTTATTGTGTTCAACGCCGATGCCATTTCTGTGTTTCATCAACACTCTGAAGGTCCACAGAATACAGAATGCCTCCAGATGTGCTTCAGAAACTACTACTAGTCTTCAAAGCGTAGACAGTTTGAGACATTACTCCCATGGAGAAAAGTCCGCATGCTGCTTATTGTGTTCAATGCCGATGCAATTTTTGTGTTTCATCAACACTCTGAAGGTCCACAGATTACAGAATGCATCCAGATGTGCTTCGGAAACTACTACTAGTCTTCGAGGGAACGATCAAAGCGTAGACAGTTTCAGACATTACTCCCATGGAGAGAAATCCGCATGGTGCTTATTGTGTTCAATGACGATTCAATTTCTGTGTTTCATCAACACACTGAAGGTCCACAGATAACAGAATGCCTCCAGATGTGCTTCGGAAACTACTACTAGTCTTCCAGTGTACGATCAAAGCATAGACAGCTTAAGACATTACTCCCATGGAGAAAAGTCCACATGGTGCTTGTTGTGTTCAATGCCGATGCAATTTGTGTGTTTCATCAACACTCTGAAGGTCCACAGATTACAGAATGCCTCCAGATGTGCTTCGGAAACTACTACTATTCTTCCAGGGAACGATCAAAGCGTAGACAGTTTGAGACATTACTCCCATGGAGAAAAGTCCGCATGGTGCTTATTGTGTTCAAATCCAATGCAATTTCTGTGTTTCATCAACACTCGGAAGGTCCAAAGATTACAGAATGCATCCAGATGTGCTTCGGAAACTACTACTAGTTTTCCAGTGAACGATCAAAGCGTAGACAGTTTAAGACATTACTCCCATGGAGAAAAGTCCGCATGGTGCTTATTGTGTTCAATGCCGATTCAATTTTTGTGTTTCATCAACACTCGGAAGGTCCACAGATTACAGAATACATCCAGATGTGCTTCGAAACTACTACTAGTCTTCCAGTGAACGATCAAAGCGTAGACAGTTTAAGACATTACTCCCATGGAGAAAAGTCCGCATGGTGCTTATTGTGTTCAATGCCGATTCAATTTTGGTGTTTCATCAACACTCTGAAGGTCCACAGATTACAGAATGCCTCCAGATGTGCTTCGGAAACTACTACTAGTCTTCCAGTAAACGATCATAACATAGACAGTTTAAGACATTACTCCCATGGAGAAAACTCCACATGGTGCTTGTTGAGTTCAATGCCGATGCAATTAATGTGTTTCATCAACACTCTGAAGGTCCATAGATTACAGAAGGCCTCCAGATGTGCTTCGGAAACTGCTACTAGTCTTCCAGTGTACGATCAAAGCGTAGACAGTTTAAGAGGTTACTCTCATGGAGAGAAGTCCGCATGGTACTTATTGTGTTCAATGACCATTAAATTTCTGTGTTTCATCAACACTATGAAGGTCCACAGATTACAGAATGCCTCCAGATGAGCTTCGGAAACTACTACTAGTCTTCCAGTGTACGATCAAATCGTAGACAGTTTAAGACATTACTCCCATGGAGAAAAGTCCGCATGGTGCTTATTGTGTTCAATGCCGACGCAATTTCTGTGTTTCATCAACACCCTGAAGGTCCACAGATTACACAATGCCTACAGATGTGCTTCGGAAACTACTACTAGTCTTCCAGTGTATGATCAAAGAATAGACAATTAAAGACATTACTCCCATGGAGAAAAGTCCGCATGGTGCTTATAGTGTTCAATGCCGATGCAATTTCTGTGTTTCATCAACACTCTGAAGGTCCACAGATTACAGAATGCCTCCAGATGTGCTTCGGAAACTACTACTACTCTTCCAGGGAACGACCAAAGCGTAGACAGTTTGAGACATTACTCCCATGGAGAAAAGTCCGCATGGTGCTTATTGAGTTCAATGCCGATGCAATTTTTGTGTTTCATCAACACTCTGAAGGTCCACAGACTACAGAATGCATCCAGATGTGCTTCGGAAACTACTACTAGTCTTTCAGTGAACGATCAAAGCGTAAACAGTTTAAGACATTACTACCATGGAGAAAAGTCCGCATGGTGTTTATTGTGTTAAATGTGGATGCAATTTCAATGTTTCATCAACACTCTGAAGGTCCACAGAATACAGAATGCCTCCAGATGTGCTTCGGAAACTACTACTAGTCTTCCAGTAAACGATCATAACATAGACAGTTTAAGACATTACTCCCATGGAGAAAAGTCCACGTGGTGCTTGTTGTGTTCAATGCCGATGCAATTTCGGTGGTTCATCAACATTCTGAAGGTCCACAGAATACAGAATGCATCCAGATGTGCTTCAGAAACTACTAATAGTCTTCCAGGAAACGATCAAAGCGTAGACAGTTTAAGACATTACTCCCATGGAGAAAAGTCCGCATGGTGCTTATTGTGTTCAATGCCGATGCAATTTCTTTGTTTCATCAACACTCTGAAGGTCCACAGATTACAGAATGTCTCCAGATGTGCTTCGGAAACTACTACTAGTCTTCCAGTGAACGATCAAATTGTAGACAGTTTAAAACATTACTCCCATGGAGGAAAGTCCCATGGTGCTTATCGTGTTCAATGCCGATGCAATTTCTTTGTTTCATCAACACTCTGAAGGTCCACAGATTACAGAATGTCTCCAGATGTGCTTCGGAAACTACTACTATTCTTCCAGGGAACGATCAAAGCGTAGACAGTTTGAGACATTACTCCCATGGAGAAAAGTCCGCATGGTGCTTATTGTGTCCAATGCCGATGCAATTTCTGTGTTTCATCAACACTCTGAAGGTCCACAGATTACAGAATGCATCCAAATGTGCTTCGGACACTACCATTAGTCTTCGAGGGAACGATCAAAGCGTAGACAGTTCAAGACATTACTCCCATTGAGAAAAGTCCGCATGGTGCTTATTGTGTTCAATGCCGATGCAATTTCAATGTTTCATCAACACTCTGAAGGTCCACAGATTACAGAATGCCTGCAGATGTGCTTCGGAAACTACTACTAGTCTTCCAGTAAACGATCATAACATAGACAGTTTAAGACATTACTCCCATGGAGAAAACACCACATGGTGCTTGTTGTGTTCAATGCCGATGCAATTTCTGTGTTTCATCAACACTCTGAAGGTCCACAGATTACAGAAGGCCTCCAGATGTGCTTCGGAAACTACTACTAGTATTCCAGTCTACGATCAAAGTGTAGACAATTTAAGACATTACACCCATGGAGGATAGTCCCATGGTGCTTATTGTGGTCAATACCGATGCAATTTCTTTGTTTCATCACAACTCTGAAGGTCCACAGATTACAGAATGCCTCCAGATGTGCTTCGGAAACTACTAGTAGTCTTCCAGGGAACGATCGAATCGTAGACAGTTTAAGACATTGCTCCCATGGAGAATAGTCCGCATGGTGCTTATTGTGTTCAATGTCGATGCAATTTCAATGTTTCATCAACACTCTGAAGGTCCACAGATTACAGAATGCCTCCAGATGTGCTTCGGAAACTACTACTAGTCTTCCAGTAAACGATCATAACATTGACAGTTTAAGACATTACTCCCATGGAGAAAACTCCACATGGTGCTTGTTGTGTTCAATGCCGATGCAATTTTTGTGTTTCATCAACACTCTGAAGGTCCACAGATTACAGAAGGCCTCCAGATGTGCTTCGGAAACTACTACTAGTCTTCCAGTGTACGATCAAAGTGTAGACAATTTATGACATTACACCCATGGAGGAAAGTCCCATGGTGCTTATTGTGTTCAATGCTGATGCAATTTCTTTGTTTCATCAACACTCTGAAGGTCCACAGATTACAGATTGCCTCCAGATGTGCTTCGGAAACTACTAGTAGTCTTCCAGGGAACGATCGAATCGTAGACAGTTTAAGACATTACTCCCATGGAGAAAAATTCCACAAGGTGATTGTTGTGTTCAATGCCGATGCAATTTCTGTGTTTCATCAACACTCTGAAGGTCCACAGATTACAGAAGGCCTCCAGATGTGCTTCGGAAACTGCTACTAGTCTTCCAGTGTACGATCAAAGCGTAGACAGTTTAAGACATTACTCTCATGGAGAGAAGTCCGCATGGTACTTATTGTGTTCAATGACTATTAAATTTCTGTGTTTCATCAACACTATGAAGGTCCACAGATTACAGAATGCCTCCAGATGTGCTTCGGAAACTACTACTAGTCTTGCAGTGTACGACCAAAGCGTAGACAGTTTAAGACATTACTCCCATGGAGAAAAGTCCGCATGGTGCTTATTGTGTTCAATGCCGATGCAATTTTTGTGTTTCATCAACACTCTGAAGGTCCACAGGTTACAGAATGCATCCATATGAACTTCAGAAACTACTACTATTCTTCCAGTGTAAGATCAAAGCGTAGACAGTTTAAGACATTACTCCCATGGAGAAAAATCCGCATGGCGCTTATTGTGTTCAATGCCGATGCAATTTTTGTGTTTCATCAACACTCTGAAGGTCCGCAGATTACAGAATGCATCCAGATGTGCTTCGGAAACTACTACTAGTCTTCCAATGTACGATCAAAGCGTAGACAGTTCAAGACATTACTCCCTTGGAGAAAAGTCCGCATGGTGCTTATTGTGTTCAATGCCGATGCAATGTTTGTGTCTCATCAACACTCTGAAGGTCCACAGATTACAGATTGCCTCCAGATGTGCTTCGGAAACAACTACTAGTCTTCCAGTGTACGATCAAAGCGTAGACAGTTCCAGACATTAATCCCATGGAGGAAAATCCGTATGGTGCCTATTGTATTCAATGCCGATGCAATTCTTGTGTTTCATCAAAACTCTGAAGGTCCAAAGTTTACATAGTGCCTCCAGATGTGCTTCGGAAGCTACTACTAGTCTTCCAGGGAACCATCAAAGCGTAGACAGTTTAAGACATTACTCCCGTTAGAAAAATCCACGTGGTGCTTATTGTGTTCAATGCCGATGCAATTGCTGTGTTTCATCAACACTCTGAAGGTCCACAGATTACAGAATGCCTCCAGATGTGCTTCGGAAACTACTACTAGTCTTCCAGTAAACGATCATAACATAGACAGTTTAAGACATTACTCCCATGGAGAAAACTCCATATGGTGCTTGTTGTGTTCAATGCCGATGCAATTTCTGTGTTTCGTCAACACTCTGAAGTCCACAGATTACAGAAGGCCTCCAGATGTGCTTCAGAAACTGCTACTAGTCTTCCAGCGTACGATCAAAGCGTAGACAGTATAAGACATTACTCCCATGGAGATAAATCCGCATGGTGCTTATTGTGTTCAACGCCGATGCCATTTCTGTGTTTCATCAACACTCTGAAGGTCCACAGAATACAGAATGCCTCCAGATGTGCTTCAGAAACTACTACTAGTCTTCCAGGAAACGATCAAAGCGTAGACAGTTTGAGACATTACTCCCATGGAGAAAAGTCCGCATGCTGCTTATTGTGTTCAATGCAGATGCAATTATTGTGTTTCATCAACACTCTGAAGGTCCACAGATTACAGAATGCATCCAGATGTGCTTCGGAAACTACTACTAGTCTTCCAGTGTACGATCAAAGTGTAGACAATTTAAGACATTACACCCATGGAGGAAACTCCCATGGTGCTTATTGTGTTCAATGCCGATGCAATTTCTTTGTTTCATCAACACTCTGAAGCCCCACAGATTACAGAATGCCTAAAGATGTGCTTCGGAAACTACTAGTAGTCTTCCAGGGAACGATCGAATCGTAGACAGTTTAAGACATTACTCCCATGGAGAAAAGTCCGCATGGTGCTTATTGTGTTCAATGCCGATTCAATTTTTGTGTTTCATCAACACTCTGAAGGTCCACAGATTACAGAATGCATCCAGATGTGCTTCGGAAACTACTACTAGTCTTTCAGTGAACGATCAAAGCGTAAACAGTTTAAGACATTACTAAAATGGAGAAAAGTCCGCATGGTGTTTATTTTGTTCAATGTCGATGCAATTTCAATGTTTCATCAACACTCTGAAGGTCCACAGATTACAGAATGCCTCCAGATGTGCTTCGGAAACTACTACTAGTCTTCCAGTAAACGATCATAACATAGTCAGTTTAAGACATTACTCCCATTGGGAAAACTCCACATGGTGCTTGTTGTGTTAAATGCCGATGCAATTAATGTGTTTCATCAACACTCTGAAGGTCCACAGATTACAGATGGCCTCCAGATGTGCTTCGGAAACTGCTACTAGTTTTCCAGTGTACGATCAAAGCGTAGACAGTTTAAGACATTACTCTCATGGAGAGAAGTCCGCATGGTGCTTATTGTGTTCATGACCATTAAATTTCTGTGTTTCATCAACACTATGAAGGTCCACAGATTACAGAATGCCTCCAGATGTCTTCGGAAACTACTACTAGTCTTCCAGTGTACGATCAAAGCGTAGACAGTTTAAGACATTACTCCCATGGAGAAAAGTCCGCATGGTGCTTATTGTGTTCAATGCCGATGCAATTTCTGTGTTTCATCAACACTCTGAAGGTCCACAGATTACAGAATGCCAACAGATGTGCTTCGGAAACTACTACTATTCTTCCAGGGAACGATCAAAGCGTAGACAGTTTGAGACATTACTCCCATTGAGAAAAGTCCGCATTTTGCTTATTGAGTTCAATGCCGATGCAATTTTTGGGTTTCATCAACACTCTGAAGGTCCACAGATTACAGAATGCATCCAGATGTGCTTCGGAAACTACTACTAGTCTTCCAGTGAACGATCAAAGCGTAGACAGTTTAAGACATTACTCCCATGGAGAAAAGTCCGCATGGTGCTTATTGTGTTCAATGCCGATTCAATTTTTGTGTTTCATCAACACTCTGAAGGTCCACAGATTACAGAATGCATCCAGATGTGCTTCGGAAACTACTACTAGTCTTTCAGTGAACGATCAAAGCGTAAACAGTTTAAGACATTACTCCCATGGAGAAAAATTCGCATGGTGCTTATTGTGTTCAATGCCGATGCAATTTTTGTGTTTCATCAACACTCTGAAGGTCCACAGGTTACAGAATGCATCCAGATGTACTTCGGAAACTACTACTAGTCTACCAGTGTACGATCAAAGCGTATACAGTCTAAGACATTACTCCCACGGAGAATAGTCCGCATGGTGCTTATTGTGTTCAATGCCGATGCAATTTTTGTGTTTCATCAACACTCTGAAGGTCCACAGATTACAGAATGCATCCAGATGTGCTGCGGAAACTACTACTAGTCTTCCAGTGTACGATCAAAGCGTAGACAGTTCAAGACATTACTCCCATGGAGGAAAATCCGTATGGTGCCTATTGTATTCAATGCCGATGCAATTTTTGTGTTTCATCAAAACTTTGAAGGTCCAAAGTTTACAGAATGCCTCCAGATATGCTTCGGAAACTACTACTAGTCTTCCAGGGAACCATCAAAGCGTAGACAGTTTAAGACATTACTCCCGTTAGAAAAGTCCGCGTGGTGCTTATTGTGTTCAATGCCGATGCAATTGCTGTGTTTCATCAACACTCTGAAGGTCCACAGATTACAGAATGCATCCAGATGTCCTTCGGAAACTACTACTAGTCTTCCAGGGAACGATCAAAGCGTAGACAGTTTAAGACCTTACTCCCATCGAGAAAAGCCCGCATGGTGCTTATTGTGTTCAACGAGGATTCAATTTCTGTGTTTCATCAACACTCTGAAGGTCCACAGATTACAGAATGCATCCAGATGTGGTTCGGAAACTACTATTAGTCTTCCAGTGTACGATCAAAGCGTAGACAGTTCCAGACATTAATCCCATGGAGGAAAATCCGTATGGTGCCTATTGTATTCAATGCCGATGCAATTCTTGTGTTTCATCAAAACTCTGAAGGTCCAAAGTTTACAGAATGCCTCCAGATGTGTTTCGGAAGCTACTACTAGTCTTCCAGGGAACCATCAAAGCGTAGACAGTTTAAGACATTACTCCCGTTAGAAAAGTATACGTGGTGCTTATTGTGTTCAATGCCGATGCAATTGCTTTGTTTCATCAACACTCTGAAGGTCCACAGATTACAGAATGCCTCCAGATGTGCTTCGGAAACTACTACTAGTCATCCAGTGAACGATCATAACATAGACAGTTTAAGACATTACTCCCATGGAGAAAACTCCATATGGTGCTTGTTGTGTTCAATGCCGATGCAATTTCTGTGTTTCATCAACACTCTGGAGTCCGCAGATTACAGAAGGCCTCCAGATGTGCTTCAGAAACTGCTACTAGTCTTCCAGCGTACGATCAAAGCGTAGACAGTATAAGACATTACTCCCATGGAGAAAAATCCGCATGGTGCTTATTGTGTTCAACGCCGATGCCATTTCTATGTTTCATCAACACTCTGAAGGTCCACAGAATACAGAATGCCTCCAGATGTGCTTCAGAAACTACTACTAGTCTTCAAAGCGTAGACAGTTTGAGACATTACTCCCATGGAGAAAAGTCCGCATGCTGCTTATTGTGTTCAATGCCGATGCAATTATTGTGTTTCATCAACACTCTGAAGGTCCACAGATTACTGAATGCATCCAGATGTGCTTCGGAAACTACTACTAGTCTTCGAGGGAACGATCAAAGCGTAGACAGTTTCAGACATTACTCCCATGGAGAGAAATCCGCATGGTGCTTACTGTGTTCAATGCCGATTCAATTTCTGTGTTTCATCAACACACTGAAGGTCCACAGATAACAGAATGCCTCCAGATGTGCTTCGGAAACTACTACTAGTCTTCCAGTGTACGATCAAAGCATAGACAGTTTAAGACATTACTTCCATGGAGAAAAGTCCACATGGTGCTTGTTGTGTTCAATGCCGATGCAATTTGTGTGTTTCATCAACACTCTGAAGGTCCACAGATTACAGAATGCCTCCAGATGTGCTTCGGAAACTACTACTATTCTTCCAGGGAACGATCAAAGCGTAGACAGTTTGAGACATTACTCCCATGGAGAAAAGTCCGCATGGTGCTTATTGTGTTCAAATCCAATGCAATTTCTGTGTTTCATCAACACTCGGAAGGTCCAAAGATTACAGAATGCATCCAGATGTGCTTCGGAAACTACTACTAGTCTTCCAGTGAACGATCAAAGCGTAGACAGTTTAAGACATTACTCCCATGGAGAAAAGTCCGCATGGTGCGTATTGTGTTCAATGCCGATTCAATTTTAGTGTTTCATCAACACTCGGAAGGTCCACAGATTACAGAATACATCCAGATGTGCTTCGGAAACTACTACTAGTCTTCCAGTGAACGATCAAAGCGTAGACAGTTTAAGACATTACTCCCATTGAGAAAAGTCCGCATGGTGCTTATTGTGTTCAATGCCGATTCAATTTTTGTATTTCATCAACACTCGGAAGGTCCACAGATTACAGAATGCATCCAGATGTGCTTCGGAAACTACTACTAGTCTTTCAATGAACGATCAAAGCGTAAACAGTTTAAGACATTACTACCATGGAGAAAAGTCCGCATCGTGCTTATTGTGTTCAATGTCGATGCAATTATAATGTTTCATCAACACTCTGAAGGTCCACAGATTACAGAATGCCTCCAGATGTGCTTCGGAAACTACTACTAGTCTTCCAGTAAACGATCATAACATAGACAGTTTAAGACATTACTCCCATGGAGAAAACTCCACATGGTGCTTGTTGTGTTCAATGCCGATGCAATTAATGTGTTTCATCAACACTCTGAAGGTCCACAGATTACAGAAGGCCTCCAGATGTGCTTCGGAAACTGCTACTAGTCTTCCAGTGTACGATCAAAGCGTAGACAGTTTAAGAGATTACTCTCATGGAGAGAAGTCCGCATGGTACTTATTGTGTTCAATGACCATTAAATTTCTGTGTTTCATCAACACTATGAAGGTCCACAGATTACAGAATGCCTCCAGATGAGCTTCGGAAACTACTACTAGTCTTCCAGTGTACGATCAAAGCGTAGACAGTTTAAGACATTACTCCCAGGGAGAAAAGTCCGCATGGTGCTTATTGTGTTCAATGCCGACGCAATTTCTGTGTTTCATCAACACCCTGAAGGTCCACATATTACACAATGCCTACAGATGTGCTTCGGAAACTACTACTAGTCTTCCAGTGTACGATCAAAGCGTAGACAGTTTAAGAGATTACTCTCATGGAGAGAAGTCCGCATGGTGCTTATTGTGTTAAATGCCGATGCAATTTCTGTGTTTCATCAACACTCTGAAGGTCCACAGATTACAGAATGCCTCCAGATGTGCTTCGGAAACTACTACTATTCTTCCAGGGAACGATCAAAGAGTAGACAGTTTGAGACATTTCTCCCATGGAGAAAAGTCCGCATGGTGCTTATTGAGTTCAATGCCGATGCAATTTTTGTGTTTCATCAACACTCTGAAGGTCCACAGACTACAGAATGCATCCAGATGTGCTTCGGAAACTACTACTAGTCTTTCAGTGAATGATCAAAGCGTAAACAGTTTAAGACATTACTACCATGGAGAAAAGTCCGCATGGTGTTTATTGTGTTCAATGTGGATGCAATTTCAATGTTTCATCAACACTCTGAAGGTCCACAGATTACAGAATGCCTCCAGATGTGCTTCGGAAACTACTACTAGTCTTCCAGTAAACGATCATAACATAGACAGTTTAAGACATTACTCCCATGGAGAAAAGTCCACATGGTGCTTGTTGTGTTCAATGCCGATGCAATTTCGGTGGTTCATCAACATTCTGAAGGTCCACAGAATACAGAATGCATCCAGATGTGCTTCAGAAACTACTAATAGTCTTCCAGGAAACGATCAAAGCGTAGACAGTTTAAGACATTACTCCCATGGAGAAAAGTCCGCATGGTGCTTATTGTGTTCAATGCCGATGAATTTTTGTGTTTCATTATAACTCTGAAGGTCCACAGATTACAGAATGCATCCAGATGTGCTTCGGAAACTACTACTAGTCTTCCAGTGAACGATCAAAGTGTAGACAGTTTAAAACATTACTCCCATGGAGGAAAGTCCCATGGTGTTCAATGCCGATGCAATTTCTTTGTTTCATCAACACTCTGAAGGTCCACAGATTACAGAATGTCTCCAGATGTGCTTCGGAAACTACTACTATTCTTCCAGGGAACGATCAAAACGTAGACAGTTTGAGACATTACTCCCATGGAGAAAAGTCCGCATGGTGCTTATTGTGTGCAATGCCGATGCAATTTCTGTGTTTCATCAACACTCTGAAGGTCCACAGAGTACAGAATGCATCCAGATGTGCTTCGGAAACTACTATTAGTCTTCGAGGGAACGATCAAAGCGTAGACAGTTCAAGACATTACTCCCATTGAGAAAAGTCCGCATGGTGCTTATTGTGTTCAATGCCGATGCAATTTCAATGTTTCATCAACACTCTGAAGGTCCACAGATTACAGAATGCCTGCAGATGTGCTTCGGAAACTACTACTAGTCTTCCAGTAAACGATCATAACATAGACAGTTTAAGACATTACTCCCACGGAGAAAACACCACATGGTGCTTGTTGTGTTCAATGCCGATGCAATTTCTGTGTTTCATCAACACTCTGAAGGTCCACAGATTACAGAAGGCCTCCAGATGTGCTTCGGAAACTACTACTAGTATTCCAGTCTACGATCAAAGTGTAGACAATTTAAGACATTACACCCATGGAGGATAGTCCCATGGTGCTTATTGTGTTCAATACCGATGCAATTTCTTTGTTTCATCACAACTCTGAAGGTCCACAGATTACAGAATGCCTCCAGATGTGCTTCGAAAACTACTAGTAGTCTTCCAGGGAACGATCCAATCGTAGACAGTTTAAGACATTGCTTCCATGGAGAAAAGTCCGCATGGTGCTTATTGTGTTCAATGTCGATGCAATTTCAATGTTTCATCAACACTCTGAAGGTCCACAGATTACAGAATGCCTCCAGATGTGCTTCGGAAACTACTACTAGTCTTCCAGTAAACGATCATATCATTGACAGTTTAAGACATTACTCCCATGGAGAAAACTCCACATGGTGCTTGTTGTGTTCAATGCCGATGCAATTTTTGTGTTTCATCAACACTCTGAAGGTCCACAGATTACAGAATGCCTCCAGATGTGCTTCGGAAACTACTACTAGTCTTCCAGTGTACGATCAAAATGTAGACAATTTATGACATTACACCCATGGAGGAAAGTCCCATGGTGCTTATTGTGTTCAATGCCGATGCAATTTCTTTGTTTCATCAACACTCTGAAGGTCCACAGATTACAGAATGCCTCCAGATGTGCTTCGGAAACTACTACTAGTCTTCCAGTGTACGACCAAAGCGTAGACAGTTTAAGACATTACTCCCATTTAGAAAAGTCCGCATGGTGCTTATTGTGTTCAATGCCGACGCAATTTCTGTGTTTCATCAACACTCTGAAGGTCCACAGATTACACAATGCCTACAGATGTGCTTCGGAGACTACTACTAGTCTTCCAGTGAACGATCAAAGCGTAGACAGTTTAAGACATTACTCCCATGGAGAAAAGTCCGCATGGTGCTTATTGTGTTCAATGCCGATTCAATTTTTGTGTTTCATCAACACTCTGAAGGTCCACAGATTACAGAATGCATTCAGATGTGCTTCGGAAACTACTACTAGTCTTTCAGTGAACGATCAAAGCGTAAACAGTTTAAGACATTACTACCATGGAAAAAAGTCCGCATGGTGCTTATTGTGTTCAATGTGGATGCAATTTCAATGTTTCATCAACACTCTGAAGGTCCACAAGATTACAGAATGCCTCAAGATGTGCTTCGGAAACTACTACTAGTCTTCCAGTAAACGATCATAACATAGACAGTTTAAGACATTACTCCCATGGAGAAAAGTCCGCATGGTGCTTATTGTGTTCAATGCCGATGCAATTTTTGTGTTTCATCAACACTCTGAAGGTCCACAGATTACAGAATGCTTCCATATGAGCTTCAGAAACTACTACTATTCTTCCAGTGTAAGATTAAAGCGTAGACAGTTTAAGACATTACTCCCATGGAGAAAAATCCGCATGGCGCTTATTGTGTTCAATGCCGATGCAATTTTTGTGTTTCATCAACACTCTGAAGGTCCGCAGATTACAGAATGCATCCAGATGTGCTTCGGAAACTACTGCTAGTCTTCCAATGTACGATCAAAGCGTAGACAGTTCAAGACATTACTCCCTTGGAGAAAAGTCCGCATGGTGCTTATTGTGTTCAATGCCGATGCAATGTTTGTGTCTCATCAACACTCTGAAGGTCCACAGATTACAGATTGCCTCCAGATGTGCTTCGGAAACAACTACTAGTCTTCCAGTGTACGATCAAAGCGTAGACAGTTCCAGACATTAATCCCATGGAGGAAAATCCGTATGGTGCCTATTGTATTCAATGCCGATGCAATTCTTGTGTTTCATGAAAACTCTGAAGGTCCAAAGTTTACAGAATGCCTCCAGATGTGCTTCGGAAGCTAATACTAGTCTTCCAGGGAACCATCAAAGCGTAGACAGTTTAAGACATTACTCCCGTTAGAAAAGTCCACGTGGTGCTTATTGTGTTCAATACCGATGCAATTGCTGTGTTTCATCAACACTCTGAAGGTCCACAGATTACAGAATGCCTCCAGATGTGCTTCGGAAACTACTACTAGTCTTCCAGTAAACGATCATAACATAGACAGTTTAAGACATTACTTCCATGGAGAAAACTCCATATGGTGCTTGTTGTGTTCAATGCCGATGCAATTTCTGTGTTTCATCAACACTCTGAAGTCCACAGATTACAGAAGGCCTCCAGATGTGCTTCAGAAACTGCTACTAGTCTTCCAGCGTACGATCACAGCGTAGACAGTATAAGACATTACTCCCATGGAGAAAAATCCGCATGGTGCTTATTGTGTTCAACGCCGATGCCATTTCTGTGTTTCATCAACACTCTGAAGGTCCACAGAATACAGAATGCCTCCAGATGTGCTTCAGAAACTACTACTAGTCTTCCAGGAAACGATCAAAGCGTAGACAGTTCGAGACATTACTCCCATGGAGAAAAGTCCGCATGCTGCTTATTGTGTTCAATGCCGATGCAATTATTGTGTTTCATCAACACTCTGAAGGTCCACTATTACAGAATGCATCCAGATGTGCTTCGGAAACTACTACTAGTCTTCGAGGGAACGATCAAAGCGTATACAGTTTCAGACATTACTCCCATGGAGAGAAATCCGCATGGTGCTTATTGTGTTCAATGACGATTCAATTTCTGTGTATCATCAACACACTGAAGGTCCACAGATAACAGAATGCCTCCAGATGTACTTCGGAAACTACTACTAGTCTTCCAGTGTACGATCAAAGTGTAGACAATTTAAGACATTACACCCATGGAGGAAACTCCCATGGTGCTTATTGTGTTCAATGCCGATTCAATTTTTGTGTTTCATCAACACTCTGAAGGTCCACAGATTACAGAATGCATCCAGATGTGCTTCGGAAACTACTACTAGTCTTTCAGTGAACGATCAAAGCGTAAACAGTTTAAGACATTACTAAAATGGAGAAAAGTCCGCATGGTGCTTATTTTGTTCAATGTCGATGCAATTTCAATGTTTCATCAACACTCTGAAGGTCCACAGATTACAGAATGCCTCCAGATGTGCTTCGGAAACTACTACTAGTCTTCCAGTAAACGATCATAACATAGACAGTTTAAGACATTACTCCCATTGAGAAAACTCCACATGGTGCTTGTTGTTTTAAATGCCGATGCAATTAATGTGTTTCATCAACACTCTGAAGGTCCACAGATTACAGAAGGCCTCCAGATGTGCTTCGGAAACTGCTACTAGTCTTCCAGTGTACGATCAAAGCGTAGACAGTTTAAGACATTACTCTCATGGAGAGAAGTCCGCATGGTGCTAGCGTGTTCAATGACCATTAAATTTCTGTGTTTCATCAACACTATGAAGGTCCACAGATTACAGAATGCCTCCAGATGTGCTTCGGAAACTACTACTAGTCTTCCAGTGTACGATCAAAGCGTAGACAGTTTAAGACATTACTCCCATGGAGAAAAGTCCGCATGGTGCTTATTGTGTTCAATGCCGATGCAATTTCTGTGTTTCATCAACACTCTGAAGGTCCACAGATTACAGAATGCCACCAGATGTGCTTCGGAAACTACTACTATTCTTCCAGGGAACGATCAAAGCGTAGACAGTTTGAGACATTACTCCCATTGAGAAAAGTCCGCATGGTGCTTATTGAGTTCAATGCCGATGCAATTTTTGTGTTTCATCAACACTCTGAAGGTCCACAGATTACAGAATGCATCCAGATGTGCTTCGGAAACTACTACTAGTCATCCAGTGAACGATCAAAGCGTAGACAAATTAAGACATTACTCCCATGGAGAAAAGTCCGCATGGTGCTTATTGTGTTCAATGCCGATTCAATTTTTGTGTTTCATCAACACTCTGAAGGTCCACAGATTACAGAATGCATCCAGATGTGCTTCGGAAACTACTACTAGTCTTTCAGTGAACGATCAAAGCGTAAACAGTTTAAGACATTACTCCCATGGAGAAAAATTCGCATGGTGCTTATTGTGTTCAATGCCGATGCAATTTTTGTGTTTCATCAACACTCTGAAGGTCCACAGGTTACAGAATGCATCCAGATGTACTTCGGAAACTACTACTAGTCTTCCAGTGTACGATCAAAGCGTATACAGTCTAAGACATTACTCCCACGGAGAATAGTCCGCAAGGTGCTTATTGTGTTCAATGCCGATGCAATTTTTGTGTTTCATCAACACTCTGAAGGTCCACAGATTACAGAATGCATCCAGATGTGCTTCGGAAACTACTACTAGTCTTCCAGTGTACGATCAAAGCGTAGACAGTTCAAGACATTACTCCCATGGAGGAAAATCCGTATGGTGCCTATTGTATTCAATGCCGATGCAATTTTTGTGTTTCATCAAAACTCTGAAGGTCCAAAGTTTACAGAATGCCTCCAGATATGCTTCGGAAACTACTACTAGTCTTCCAGGGAACCATCAAAGCGTAGACAGTTTAAGACATTACTCCCGTTAGAAAAGTCCGCGTGGTGCTTATTTTGTTCCATGCCGATGCAATTGCTGTGTTTCATCAACACTCTGAAGGTCCACAGATTACAGAATGCATCCAGATGTCCTTCGGAAACTACTACTAGTCTTCCAGTGAACGATCAAAGCGTAGACAGTTTAAGACCTTACTCCCATCGAGAAAAGCCCGCATGGTGCTTATTGTGTTCAACGAGGATTCAATTTCTGTGTTTCATCAACACTCTGAAGGTCCACAGATTACAGAATGCATCCAGATGTGGTTCGGAAACTACTATTAGTCTTCCAGTGAACGACCAAAGCGTAGACAGTTTAAGGCATTGCTCTCATGGAGAAAAGTCCCCATGGTGATTATTGTGTTTAATGCCGATTCAATTTCTGTGTTTCATCAACACTCTGAAGGTCCGCAGATTACAGAATGCCTCGAGATGTGCTTCGGAAACTACTACTACTCTTCCAGGGAACGATCAAAACCTAGGCAGTTTAAGACACTACTCCCATGGAGAAAAGTCCGCATGGTGCTTATTGTGCTCAATGCGGATGCAATTTTTGTGTTTCATCAACACTCTGAAGGTCCTCAGATTACAGAATGCATCCTGATGTGCTTCGGAAACTACTACTCGTCTGCCAGTGTCCGATCAAAGCGTACACAGTTTAAGACATTACTCCCATGGAGGAAAATCCGTATGGTGCCTATTGTATTTACTGCCGATGCAATTTTTGTGTTTCATCAACACCCTGAAGGTCCAAAGTATACAGAATGCCTCCAGATGTGCTTCGGAAACTACTACAAGTCTTCCAGGGAACCATCAAAGCTTAGACAGTTTAAGACATTACTCCCACGGAGAAAAGTCCGCATGGTGCTTATTGTGTTCAATGCCGATGCAATTTCTGTGTTTCATCAACATTCTGAATGTCCACAGATTACAGAATGCCTCCAGATGTGCTTCGGAAACTACTACCAGTCTCCCATCGAACGATCAAAGCGTAGACAGTTTAAGACATTACTAACATTTAGAAAAGTCCGCATGGTGCTTATTGTGTTTATGGCCGATGCTATTTTTGTGTTTCATGAACACTCTGAAGGTCCACAGATTACAGAATGCTTCCAGATGTGCTTCGGAAACTACTACTAGTCTTCCAGTGTACGATCAAGGCGTAGACAGCTTAAGACACTACTCCCATAGAGAAAATACCGCATAGTGCTATTGTGTTCAATGCCGATGCAATTTTTGTGTTTCATCAACACTCTGAAGGTCCTCAGATTACAGAATGCATCCAGATGTGCTTCCGAAACTACTACTAGTCTTCCAACGTACGATCAAAGAGTAGACTGTGTAAGACATTGTTCCCATGGAGAAAAGTCCGCATGGTGCTTATTGTGTTCAATGCCGATGCAATTTCTGTGTTTCATCAACACTCTGAAGGTCCACAGATTACAGAATGCCTCCAGATGTGCTTCGGAAACTACTACTATTCTTCCAGGGAACGATCAAAGAGTAGACAGTTTGAGACATTTCTCCCATGGAGAAAAGTCCGCATGGTGCTTATTGAGTTCAATGCCGATGCAATTTTTGTGTTTCATCAACACTCTGAAGGTCCACAGACTACAGAATGCATCCAGATGTCCTTCGGAAACTACTACTAGTCTTTCAGTGAATGATCAAAGCGTAAACAGTTTAAGACATTACTACCATGGAGAAAAGTCCGCATGGTGTTTATTGTGTTCAATGTGGATGCAATTTCAATGTTTCATCAACACTCTGAAGGTCCACAGATTACAGAATGCCTCCAGATGTGCTTCGGAAACTACTACTAGTCTTCCAGTAAACGATCATAACATAGACAGTTTAAGACATTACTCCCATGGAGAAAAGTCCACATGTGCCTTGTTGTGTTCAATGCCGATGCAATTTCGGTGGTTCATCAACATTCTGAAGGTCCACAGAATACAGAATGCATCCAGATGTGCTTCAGAAACTACTAATAGTCTTCCAGGAAACGATCAAAGCGTAGACAGTTTAAGACATTACTCCCATGGAGAAAAGTCCGCATGGTGCTTATTGTGTTCAATGCCGATGAATTTTTGGGTTTCATTATAACTCTGAAGGTCCACAGATTACAGAATGCATCCAGATGTGCTTCGGAAACTACTACTAGTCTTCCAGTGAACGATCAAAGTGTAGACAGTTTAAAACATTACTCCCATGGAGGAAAGTCCCATGGTGTTCAATGCCGATGCAATTTCTTTGTTTCATCAACACTCTGAAGGTCCACAGATTACAGAATGTCTCCAGATGTGCTTCGGAAACTACTACTATTCTTCCAGGGAACGATCAAAACGTAGACAGTTTGAGACATTACTCCCATGGAGAAAAGTCCGCATGGTGCTTATTGTGTGCAATGCCGATGCAATTTCTGTGTTTCATCAACACTCTGAAGGTCCACAGATTACAGAATGCATCCAGATGTGCTTCGGAAACTACTATTAGTCTTCGAGGGAACGATCAAAGCGTAGACAGTTCAAGACATTACTCCCATTGAGAAAAGTCCGCATGGTGCTTATTGTGTTCAATGCCGATGCAATTTCAATGTTTCATCAACACTCTGAAGGTCCACAGATTACAGAATGCCTGCAGATGTGCTTCGGAAACTACTACTAGTATCCAGTAAACGATCATAACATAGACAGTTTAAGACATTACTCCCACGGAGAAAACACCACATGGTGCTTGTTGTGTTCAATGCCGATGCAATTTCTGTGTTTCTTCAACACTCTGAAGGTCCACAGATTACAGAAGGCCTCCAGATGTGCTTCGGAAACTACTACTAGTATTCCAGTCTACGATCAAAGTGTAGACATTTTAAGACATTACACCCATGGAGGATAGTCCCATGGTGCTTATTGTGTTCAATACCGATGCAATTTCTTTGTTTCATCACAACTCTGAAGGTCCACAGATTACAGAATGCCTCCAGATGTGCTTCGAAAACTACTAGTAGTCTTCCAGGGAACGATCGAATCGTAGACAGTTTAAGACATTGCTTCCATGGAGAAAAGTCCGCATGGTGCTTATTGTGTTCAATGTCGATGCAATTTCAATGTTTCATCAACACTCTGAAGGTCCACAGATTACAGAATGCCTCCAGATGTGCTTCGGAAACTACTACTAGTCTTCCAGTAAACGATCATATCATTGACAGTCTAAGACATTACTCCCATGGAGAAAACTCCACATGGTGCTTGTTGTGTTCAATGCCGATGCAATTTTTGTGTTTCATCAACACTCTGAAGGTCCACAGATTACAGAATGCCTCCAGATGTGCTTCGGAAACTACTACTAGTCTTCCAGTGTACGATCAAAGTGTAGACAATTTATGACATTACACCCATGGAGGAAAGTCCCATGGTGCTTATTGTGTTCAATGCCGATGCAATTTCTTTGTTTCATCAACACTCTGAAGGTCCACAGATTACAGAATGCCTCCAGATGTGCTTCGGAAACTACTACTAGTCTTCCAGTGTACGACCAAAGCGTAGACAGTTTAAGACATTACTCCCATTTAGAAAAGTCCGCATGGTGCTTATTGTGTTCAATGCCGACGCAATTTCTGTGTTTCATCAACACTCTGAAGGTCCACAGATTACACAATGCCTACAGATGTGCTTCGGAGACTACTACTAGTCTTCCAGTGAACGATCAAAGCGTAGACAGTTTAAGACATTACTCCCATGGAGAAAAGTCCGCATGGTGCTTATTGTGTTCAATGCCGATTCAATTTTTGTGTTTCATCAACACTCTGAAGGTCCACAGATTACAGAATGCATTCAGATGTGCTTCGGAAACTACTACTAGTCTTTCAGTGAACGATCAAAGCGTAAACAGTTTAAGACATTACTACCATGGAAAAAAGTCCGCATGGTGCTTATTGTGTTCAATGTGGATGCAATTTCAATGTTTCATCAACACTCTGAAGGTCCACAGATTACAGAATGCCTCAAGATGTGCTTCGGAAACTACTACTAGTCTTCCAGTAAACGATCATAACATAGACAGTTTAAGACATTACTCCCATGGAGAAAAGTCCGCATGGTGCTTATTGTGTTCAATGCCGATGCAATTTTTGTGTTTCATCAACACTCTGAAGGTCCACAGATTACAGAATGCTTCCATATGAGCTTCAGAAACTACTACTATTCTTCCAGTGTAAGATTAAAGCGTAGACAGTTTAAGACATTACTCTCATGGAGAAAAATCCGCATGGCGCTTATTGTGTTCAATGCCGATGCAATTTTTGTGTTTCATCAACACTCTGAAGGTCCGCAGATTACAGAATGCATCCAGATGTGCTTGGGAAACTACTAGTAGTCTTCCAATGTACGATCAAAGCGTAGACAGTTCAAGACATTACTCCCTTGGAGAAAAGTCCGCATGGTGCTTATTGTGCTCAATGCCGATGCAATGTTTGTGTCTCATCAACACTCTGAAGGTCCACAGATTACAGATTGCCTCCAGATGTGCTTCGGAAACAACTACTAGTCTTCCAGTGTACGATCAAAGCGTAGACAGTTCCAGACATTAATCCCATGGAGGAAAATCCGTATGGTGCCTATTGTATTCAATGCCGATGCAATTCTTGTGTTTCATGAAAACTCTGAAGGTCCAAAGTTTACAGAATGCCTCCAGATGTGCTTCGGAAGTTAATACTAGTCTTCCAGGGAACCATCAAAGCGTAGACAGTTTAAGACATTACTCCCGTTAGAAAAGTCCACGTGGTGCTTATTGTGTTCAATACCGATGCAATTGCTGTGTTTCATCAACACTCTGAAGGTCCACAGATTACAGAATGCCTCCAGATGTGCTTCGGAAACTACTACTAGTCTTCCAGTAAACGATCATAACATAGACAGTTTAAGACATTACTTCCATGGAGAAAACTCCATATGGTGCTTGTTGTGTTCAATGCCGATGCAATTTCTGTGTTTCATCAACACTCTGAAGTCCACAGATTACAGAAGGCCTCCAGATGTGCTTCAGAAACTGCTACTAGTCTTCCAGCGTACGATCACAGCGTAGACAGTATAAGACATTACTCCCATGGAGAAAAATCCGCATGGTGCTTATTGTGTTCAACGCCGATGCCATTTCTGTGTTTCATCAACACTCTGAAGGTCCACAGAATACAGAATGCCTCCAGATGTGCTTCAGAAACTACTACTAGTCTTCCAGGAAACGATCAAAGCGTAGACAGTTTGAGACATTACTCCCATGGAGAAAAGTCCGCATGCTGCTTATTGTGTTCAATGCCGATGCAATTATTGTGTTTCATCAACACTCTGAAGGTCCACAGATTACAGAATGCATCCAGATGTGCTTCGGAAACTACTACTAGTCTTCGAGGGAACGATCAAAGCGTATACAGTTTCAGACATTACTCCCATGGAGAGAAATCCGCATGGTGCTTATTGTGTTCAATGACGATTCAATTTCTGTGTTTCATCAACACACTGAAGGTCCACAGATAACAGAATGCCTCCAGATGTACTTCGGAAACTACTACTAGTCTTCCAGTGTACGATCAAAGTGTAGACAATTTAAGACATTACACCCATGGAGGAAACTCCCATGGTGCTTATTGTGTTCAATGCCGATTCAATTTTTGTGTTTCATCAACACTCTGAAGGTCCACAGATTACAGAATGCATCCAGATGTGCTTCGGAAACTACTACTAGTCTTTCAGTGAACGATCAAAGCGTAAACAGTTTAAGACATTACTAAAATGGAGAAAAGTCCGCATGGTGCTTATTTTGTTCAATGTCGATGCAATTTCAATGTTTCATCAACACTCTGAAGGTCCACAGATTACAGAATGCCTCCAGATGTGCTTCGGAAACTACTACTAGTCTTCCAGTAAACGATCATAACATAGACAGTTTAAGACATTACTCCCATTGAGAAAACTCCACATGGTGCTTGTTGTTTTAAATGCCGATGCAATTAATGTGTTTCATCAACACTCTGAAGGTCCACAGATTACAGAAGGCCTCCAGATGTGCTTCGGAAACTGCTACTAGTCTTCCAGTGTACGATCAAAGCGTAGACAGTTTGAGACATTACTCCCATTGAGAAAAGTCCGCATGGTGCTTATTGAGTTCAATGCCGATGCAATTTTTGTGTTTCATCAACACTCTGAAGGTCCACAGATTACAGAATGCATCCAGATGTGCTTCGGAAACTACTACTAGTCATCCAGTGAACGATCAAAGCGTAGACAAATTAAGACATTACTCCCATGGAGAAAAGTCCGCATGGTGCTTATTGTGTTCAATGCCGATTCAATTTTTGTGTTTCATCAACACTCTGAAGGTCCACAGATTACAGAATGCATCCAGATATGCTTCGGAAACTACTACTAGTCTTCCAGGGAACCATCAAAGCGTAGACAGTTTAAGACATTACTCCCGTTAGAAAAGTCCGCGTGGTGCTTATTTTGTTCCATGCCGATGCAATTGCTGTGTTTCATCAACACTCTGAAGGTCCACAGATTACAGAATGCATCCAGATGTCCTTCGGAAACTACAACTAGTCTTCCAGTGAACGATCAAAGCGTAGACAGTTTAAGGCCTTACTCCCATCGAGAAAAGCCCGCATGGTGCTTATTGTGTTCAACGAGGATTCAATTTCTGTGTTTCATCAACACTCTGAAGGTCCACAGATTACAGAATGCATCCAGATGTGGTTCGGAAACTACTATTAGTCTTCCAGTGAACGATCAAAGCGTAGACAGTTTAAGGCATTGCTCTCATGGAGAAAAGTCCCCATGGTGATTATTGTGTTTAATGCCGATTCAATTTCTGTGTTTCATCAACACTCTGAAGGTCCGCAGATTACAGAATGCCTCGAGATGTGCTTCGGAAACCACTACTACTCTTCCAGGGAACGATCAAAACCTAGGCAGTTTAAGACACTACTCCCATGGAGAAAAGTCCGCATGGTGCTTATTGTGCTCAATGCGGATGCAATTTTTGTGTTTCATCAACACTCTGAAGGTCCTCAGATTACAGAATGCATCCTGATGTGCTTCGGAAACTACTACTCGTCTGCCAGTGTCCGATCAAAGCGTACACAGTTTAAGACATTACTCCCATGGAGGAAAATCCGTATGGTGCCTATTGTATTTACTGCCGATGCAATTTTTGTGTTTCATCAACACCCTGAAGGTCCAAAGTATACAGAATGCCTCCAGATGTGCTTCGGAAACTACTACTAGTCTTCCAGGGAACCATCAAAGCGTAGACAGTTTAAGACATTACTCCCACGGAGAAAAGTCCGCATGGTGCTTATTGTGTTCAATGCCGATGCAATTTCTGTGTTTCATCAACATTCTGAATGTCCACAGATTACAGAATGCCTCCAGATGTGCTTCGGAAACTACTACCAGTCTCCCATCGAACGATCAAAGCGTAGACAGTTTAAGACATTACTAACATTTAGAAAAGTCCGCATGGTGCTTATTGTGTTTATGGCCGATGCTATTTTTGTGTTTCATCAACACTCTGAAGGTCCACAGATTACAGAATGCTTCCAGATGTGCTTCGGAAACTACTACTAGTCTTCCAGTGTACGATCAAGGCGTAGACAGCTTAAGACACTACTCCCATAGAGAAAATACCGCATAGTGCTATTGTGTTCAATGCCGATGCAATGTTTGTGTTTCATCAACACTCTGAAGGTCCTCAGATTACAGAATGCATCCAGATGTGCTTCCGAAACTACTACTAGTCTTCCAACGTACGATCAAAGAGTAGACTGTGTAAGACATTGTTCCCATGGAGAAAAGTCCGCATGGTGCTTATTGTGTTCAATGCCGATGCAATTTTTGTGTGTCATCAACACCCTGAAAGTCCACAGATTACAGAATGCCTAAAGATGTGCTTTGGAAACTACTACTAGTCTTCCAGGGAACGATCAAAGCGTGGACAGTTTAAGACATTACTCCCATGGAGAAAAGTCCGCATGGTGCCTATTGTGTTCAATGCCAATTCAATTTCTGTGTTTCATCAACACTCTGAAGGTCCACAGATTACAGAATGCCTCCAGATGTGCTTCGATAACTACTACTAGTCTTCCATCGAACGATCAAACGTAGACAGTTTAAGACATTACTCCCATGGAGAAAAGTCCGCATGGTGCTTATTGTGTTCAATGCCGATGCAATATATGTGTTTCATCAACACTCTGAAGGTCCACAGATTACAGAATGCCTCCAGATGTGCTTCTGAAACTACTACTAGTCTTCCATCGAACGATCAAACGTAGATAGTTTAAGACATTACTCCCATGGAGAAAAGTCCGCATGGTGCTTATTGCGTTCAATGCAGATGCAATTTTGTGTTTCATCAACACTCTGAAGGTCGACAGATTACAGAATGCCTCCAGATGTGCTTCGGAAACTACTACTAGTCATCCAGTGTACGACCAAAGCGTAGACAGTTCAAGACATTACTCCCATGGAGTAAAGTCCGCATGGTGCTTATTGTGTTCAATGCACATTCAATTTCTGTGTTTCATCAACACTCTGAAGGTCCACAGATTACAGAATGCCTCCAGATGTGCTTCGGAAACTACTACTAGTCTTCCAGTGGACGATCAAAGCCTAGGCAGTTTAAGACACTACTCCCATGGAGAAAAGTCCGCATGGTAATTATTGTGCTCAATGCCGATGCAATTTTTGTGTTTCATCAACACTCTGAAGGTCCACAGATTACAGAATGCATCGAGATGTGCTTCGGAAACTACTACTAGTCTTCCAGTGTACGATCAAAGCGTAGACAGTTTGAGACATTACTCCCATGGAGAAAAGTCCGCATGGTGCTTATTGTGTTCAATGCCGATGCAATTTTTGTGTTTCATCAACATTCTGAATGTCCACAGATTACAGAATGCCTCCAGATGTGCTTCGGAAACTACTACTAGTCTTCCAGTGAACGATCAAAGCCTAGACAGTTTAAGACACTACTCCCATAGAGAAAATTCCGCGTCGTGCTTATTGTGTTCAATGCCGATGCAATTTTTGTGTTTCATCAACACTCTGAAGGTCCACAGATTACAGAATGCATCCAGATGTGCTTCTGAAACTACTACTAGTCTTCCAGTGTAGGATCAAAGCGTAGACAGTTTAAGACATTACTCCCATGGAGAAAAGTCCGCATAGTGCTTATTGTGTTCAATCCCGATGCAATTTTTGTGTTTCATCAACACTCTGAAGGTCCACAGATTACAGAATGCCTCCAGATGTGCTTCTGAAACTACTACTAGTCTTCCATCGAACGATCAAACGTAGATAGTTTAAGACATTACTCCCATGGAGAAAAGTCCGCATGGTGCTTATTGCGTTCAATGCAGATGCAATTTTGTGTTTCATCAACACTCTGAAGGTCGACAGATTACAGAATGCCTCCAGATGTGCTTCGGAAACTACTACTAGTCATCCAGTGTACGACCAAAGCGTAGACAGTTCAAGACATTACTCCCATGGAGTAAAGTCCGCATGGTGCTTATTGTGTTCAATGCACATTCAATTTCTGTGTTTCATCAACACTCTGATGGTCCACAGATTACAGAATGCCTCCAGATGTGCTTCGGAAACTACTACTAGTCTTCCAGTGGACGATCAAAGCCTAGGCAGTTTAAGACACTACTCCCATGGAGAAAAGTCCGCATGGTAATTATTGTGCTCAATGCCGATGCAATTTTTGTGTTTCATCAACACTCTGAAGGTCCACAGATTACAGAATGCATCGAGATGTGCTTCGGAAACTACTACTAGTCTTCCAGTGTACGATCAAAGCGTAGACAGTTTGAGACATTACTCCCATGGAGAAAAGTCCGCATGGTGCTTATTGTGTTCAATGCCGATGCAATTTTTGTGTTTCATCAACATTCTGAATGTCCACAGATTACAGAATGCCTCCAGATGTGCTTCGGAAACTACTACTAGTCTTCCAGTGAACGATCAAAGCCTAGACAGTTTAAGACACTACTCCCATAGAGAAAATTCCGCGTCGTGCTTATTGTGTTCAATGCCGATGCAATTTTTGTGTTTCATCAACACTCTGAAGGTCCACAGATTACAGAATGCACCCAGATGTGCTTCTGAAACTACTACTAGTCTTCCAGTGTAGGATCAAAGCGTAGACAGTTTAAGACATTACTCCCATGCAGAAAAGTCCGCATAGTGCTTATTGTGTTCAATCCCGATGCAATTTTTGTGTTTCATCAACACTCTGAAGGTCCACAGATTACAGAATGCCTCCAGATGTGCTTCGGAAACTACTACTAGTCTTCCAGTGTACGATCAAAGCGTAGACTGTTTAAGACATTACTCCCATGGAGAAAAGTCCGCATGGTGCTTATTGTGTTCAATGCCGATGCAATTTTTGTGTTTCATCAACATTCTGAATGTCCACAGATTACAGAATGCCTCCAGATGTGCTTCGGAAACTTCTACCAGTCGTCCATCGAATGATCAGAGCGTTGACAGTTTAAGACATTACTCCCATGGAGAAAAGTCCGCATGGTGCTTATTGTGTTCAATGCCGATGCATTTTTTGTGTTTCATCGACACTCTGAACGTCCACAGAATACAGAATGCATCCAGATGTGCTTCAGAAACTACTAATAGTCTTCCAGGAAACGATCAAAGCGTAGACAGTTTAAGACATTACTCCCATGGAGAAAAGTCCGCATGGTGCTTATTGTGTTCAATGCCGATGCATTTTTTGTGTTTCATCAACACTCTGAACGTCCACAGATTACAGAATGCCACCAGATGTGCTTCGGAAACTACTACTAGTCTTCCAGTGTACGATCAAAGCGTAGACAGTTTAACACATTACTCCCATCGAGAAAAGTCCGCATGGTGCTTATTGTGTTAAAAGTCGATGCAATTTTTGTGTTTCATCAACACTCTGAAGGTCCACAGATTACAGAATGCATCCAGATGTGCTTCGGAAACTACTATTAGTCTTCCAGTGGACGATCAAAACGTACACAGTTTAAGGCATTACTCTCATGGAGAAATGTCCCCATGGTGCTTATTGTGTTCAATGCCGATGCAATATTTGTGTTTCATCAACACTCTGAAGGTCCACAGATTACAGAATGCCTCCAGATGTGCTTCAGAAACTACTACTAGTCTTCCAGTGAACGATCAAAACCGAGGCAGATTCAGACGCTACTCCCATGGACAAAATTCCGCATGGTGCTTATTGTGCTCAATGCCGATGCAATTTTTGTGTTTCATCAACACTCTGAAGGTCCTCAGATTACAGAATGCATCCTGATGTGCTTCGGAAACTACTACTCGTCTGCCAGTGTCCGATCAAAGCGTACACAGTTTAAGACACTACCCCCATGGAGAAAAGTTCGCATGGTGCTTATTGTGTTCAATGCCGATGCTATTTTTGTGTTTCATCAACACTCTGAATGTCCTGAGATTACAGAATGCTTCCAGATGTGCTTCTGAAACTACTACTAGTCTTCCAGTGTAGGATCAAAGCGTAGACAGTTTAAGACATTACTCCCATGTAGAAAAGTCCGCATGGTGCTTATTGTGTTCAATGCAGATGCAATTTTGTGTTTCATCAACACTCTGAAGGTCCACAGATTACAGAATGGCTCCAGATGTGTTTCGGAAACTACTACTAGTCTTCCAGTGGACGATCAAAGTCTAGGCAGTTTAAGACACTACTCCCATGGAGAAAAGTTCGCATGGTGCTTATTGTGCTCAATGCCGATGCAATTTTTGTGTTTCATCAACACTCTGAAGGTCCAGAGATTACAGAATGCATCGAGATGTGCTTCCGAAACTACTACTAGTCTTCCAGTGTACGATCAAAGAGTAAACAGTTTAAGACATTACTCCCATGGTGAAAAGTCCGCATGGTTCTTATTGTGTTCAAAGGCGATGCAATTTTTGTGTTTCATCAACACTCTGAAGGTCCACAGATTACAGAATGCCTCCAGATGTGCTTCGGAAACTACTACTAGTCTTCCATCGAACGGTCAAACGTAGACAGTTTAAAACATTACTCCCATGGAGAAAAGTCCGCATGGTGCTTATTGTGTTCAATGCAGATGCAATTTTGTGTTTCATCAACACTCTGAAGGTCCACAGCTTACAGAATGCCTCCAGATGTGCTTCGGAAGCTACTACTAGTCTTCCAGCGTACGACCAAAGCGTAGACAGTTTAAGACATTACTCCCATGGAGTAAAGTCCGCATGGTGCTTATTGTGTTCAATGCAGATTCAATTTCTGTGTTTCATCAACACTCTGAAGGTCCGCAGATTACAGAATGGCTCCAGATGTGCTTCGGAAACTACTACTAGTCTTCCAGTGGACGAACAAAGCCTAGGCAGTTTAACACATTACTCCCATCGAGAAAAGTCCGCATGGTGCTTATTGTGTTCAAAGTCGATACAATTTTTGTGTTTCATCAACACTCTGAAGGTCCTCAGATTACAGAATGCATCCTGATGTGCTTCGGAAACTACTACTCGTCTGCCAGTGTCCGATCAAAGCGTACACAGTTTAAGACACTACCCCCATGGAGAAAAGTTCGCATGGTGCTTATTGTGTTCAATGCCGATGCTATTTTTGTGTTTCATCAACACTCTGAATGTCCTGAGATTACAGAATGCTTCCAGATGTGCTTCTGAAACTACTACTAGTCTTCCAGTGTAGGATCAAAGCGTAGACAGTTTAAGACATTACTCCCATGGAGAAAAGTCCGCATGGTGCTTATTGTGTTCAAAGTCGATGCAATTTTTGTCTTTCATCAACACTCTGAAGGTCCACAGATTACAGAATGCATCCAGATGTGCTTCGGAAACTACTATTAGTCTTCCAGTGGACGATCAAAACGTAGACAGTTTAAGGCATTACTCTCATGGAGAAATGTCCCCATGGTGCTTATTGTGTTCAATGCCGATGCAATTTTTGTGTTTCATCAACACTCTGAAGGTCCACAGATTACAGAAAGTCTCCAGATGTGCTTCGGAAACTACTACTAGTCTTCCAGTGAACGATCAAAGCCTAGACAGTTTAAGAGACCATTCCCATAGAGAAAATTCCGCATGGTGCTTATTGTGTTCAATGCCGATGCAATTTTTGTGTTTCATCAACACTCTGAAGGTCCACAGATTACAGAATGCCCCCAGATGTGCTTCTGAAACTACTACTAGTCTTCCAGTGTGGGATCAAAGCGTAGACAGTTTAAGACATTACTCCCATGAAGAAAAGTCCGCATAGTGCTTATTGTGTTCAATCCCGATGCAATTTTTGTGTTTCATCAACACTCTGAAGGTCCACAGATTACAGAATGCCTCCAGATGTGCTTCGGAAACTATTACTAGTCTTCCAGTGTACGATCAAAGCGTAGACAGTTTAAGACATTACTCCCATGGAAAAAAGTCCGCATAGTGCTTATTGTGTACAATCCCGATGCAATTTTTGTGTTTCATCAACACTCTGAATGTATACAGATTACAGAATGCCTCCAGATGTGCTTCGGAAACTACTACCAGTCTTCCATCGAATGATCAAAGTGTAGACAGTTTAAGACATTACTCCCATGGAGAAAAGTCCGCATGGTGCTCATTGTGTTCAATGCCGATGCATTTTTTGTGTTTCATCAACACTCTGAACGTCCACAGATTACAGAATGCCACCAGATGTGCTTCGGAAACTACTACTAGTCTTCCAGTGTACGATCAAATCGTAGACAGTTTAAGACATTACTCCCATGGAGATAAGTCCGCATGGTGCTTATTGTGTTCAATGCCGATGCAATTTTTCTGTTTCATCAACACTCTGAAGGTCCACAGATTACAGAATGCCACCAGATGTGCTTCGGAAACTGCTACTAGTCTTCCAGTGTACGATCAAAACGTAGACAGTTTAAGACATTACTCCCATCGAGAAAAGTCCGCATGGTCCTTATTGTGTTCAAAGTCGATGCAATTTTTGTGTGTCATCAACACCCTGAAGGTCCACAGATTACAGAATGCCTAAAGATGTGCTTCGGAAACTACTAGTAGTCTTCCAGGGAACGATCAAAGCGTAGACAGTTGAAGACATTACTCCCATGGAGAAAAGTCCGCATGGTGCCTATTGTGTTCAATGCCAATTCAATTTCTGTGTTTCATCAACACTCTGAAGGTCCACAGATTACAGAATGCCTCCAGATGTGCTTCGATAACTACTACTAGTCTTCCATCGAACGATCAAACGTAGACAGTTTAAGACATTACTCCCATGGAGAAAAGTCCGCATGGTGCTTATTGTGTTCAATGCCGATGCACTTTTTGTGTTTCATCAACACTCTGAAGGTCCACAGATTACAGAATGCCTCCAGATGTGCTTCGGAAACTACTACTAGTCTTCCAGGGAACGATCAAAACGTAGACAGTTTAAGACATTACTCCCATGGAGTAAAATCCGCATGATGCTTATTGTGTTCAATGCCGATTCAATTTCTGTGTTTCAGCAACACTCTGAAGGTCCACAGATTACAGAATGCCTCCAGATGTGCTTCTGAAACTACTACTAGTCTTCCATCGAACGATCAAACATAGATAGTTTAAGACATTACTCCCATGGAGAAAAGTCCGCATGGTGCTTATTGCGTTCAATGCAGATGCAATTTTGTGTTTCATCAACACTCTGAAGGTCGACAGATTACAGAATGCCTCCAGATGTGCTTCGGAAACTACTACTAGTCATCCAGTGTACGACCAAAGCGTAGACAGTTCAAGACATTACTCCCATGGAGTAAAGTCCGCATGGTGCTTATTGTGTTCAATGCACATTCAATTTCTGTGTTTCATCAACACTCTGAAGGTCCACAGATTACAGAATGCCTCCAGATGTGCTTCGGAAACTACTACTAGTCTTCCAGTGGACGATCAAAGCCTAGGCAGTTTAAGACACTACTCCCATGGAGAAAAGTCCGCATGGTGATTATTGTGCTCAATGCCGATGCAATTTTTGTGTTTCATCAACACTCTGAAGGTCCACAGATTACAGAATGCATCGAGATGTGCTTCGGAAACTACTACTAGTCTTCCAGTGTCCGATCAAAGCGTAGACAGTTTGAGACATTACTCCCATGGAGAAAAGTCCGCATGGTGCTTATTGTGTTCAATGCCGATGCAATTTTTGTGTTTCATCAACATTCTGAATGTCCACAGATTACAGAATGCCTCCAGATGTGCTTCGGAAACTACTACTAGTCTTCCAGTGAACGATCAGAGCCTAGACAGTTTAAGAGACTAATCCCATAGAGAAAATTCCGCGTCGTGCTTATTGTGTTCAATGCCGATGCAATTTTTGTGTTTCATCAACACTCTGAAGGTCCACAGATTACAGAATGCATCCAGATGTGCTTCTGAAACTACTACTAGTCTTCCAGTGTAGGATCAAAGCGTAGACAGTTTAAGACATTACTCCCATGGAGAAAAGTCCGCATAGTGCTTATTGTGTTCAATCCCGATGCAATTTTTGTGTTTCATCAAGACTCTGAAGGTCCACAGATTACAGAATGCCTCCAGATGTGCTTCGGAAACTACTACTAGTCTTCCAGTGTACGATCAAAGCGTAGACAGTTTAAGACATTACTCCCATGGAGAAAAGTCCGCATGGTGCTTATTGTGTTCAATGCCGATGCAATTTTTGTGTTTCATCAACATTCTGAATGTCCACAGATTACAGAATGCCTCCAGATGTGCTTCGGAAACTACTACCAGTCGTCCATCGAATGATCAAAGCGTAGACAGTTTAAGACATTACTCCCATGGAGAAAAGTCCGCATGGTGCTTATTGTGTTCAATGCCGATGCATTTTTTGTGTTTCATCGACACTCTGAACGTCCACAGATTACAGAATGCCACCAGATGTGCTTCGGAAACTACTATTAGTCTTCCAGTGAACGATCAAAACGTAGACAGTTTAAGGCATCACTCTAATGGAGAAATGTTACCATGGTGCTTATTGTGTTCAATGCCGATTCAATTTCTGTGTTTCATCAACACTCTGAAGGTCCACAGATTACAGAATGCCTCCAGATGTGCTTCGGAAGCTACTACTAGTCTTCCAGTGTACGACCAAAGCGTAGACAGTTTAAGACATTACTCCCATGGAGTAAAGTCCGCATGGTGCTTATTGTGTTCAATGCCGATGCAATTTTTGTGTTTCATCAACACTCTGAAGGTCCACAGATTACTGAAAGTCTCCAGATGTGCTTCGGAAACTACTACTAGTCTTCCAGTGAACGATCAAAGCCTAGACAGTTTAAGACACTATTCCCATAGAGAAAATTCCGCATGGTGCTTATTGTGTTCAATGCCGATGCAATTTTTGTGTTTCATCAACACTCCGAAGGTCCACAGATTACAGAATGCCTCCAGATGTGCTTCTGAAACTACTACTAGTCTTCCAGTGTAGGATCAAAGCGTAGACAGTTTAAGACATTACTCCCATGGAGAAAAGTCCGCATAGTGCTTATTGTGTTCAATTCCGATGCAATTTTTGTGTTTCATCAACACTCTGAAGGCCCACAGATTACAGAATGCCTCCAGATGTGCTTCGGAAACTATTACTAGTCTTCCAGTGTACGATCAAAGCGTAGACAGTTTAAGACATTACTCCCATGGAAAAAAGTCCGCATAGTGCTTATTGTGTTCAATCCCGATGCAATTTTTGTGTTTCATCAACACTCTGAAGGTCCTCAGATTACAGAATGCATTCTGATGTGCTTCGGAAACTACTACTCGTCTGCCAGTGTCCGATCAAAGCCTACACAGTTTAAGACATTACCCCCATGGAGAAAAGTTCGCATGTTGCTTATTGTGTTCAATGCCGATGCTATTTTTGTGTTTCATCAACACTCTGAAGGTCCACAGATTACAGAATGCTTCCAGATGTGCTTCGGAAACTACTACTAGTCTTCCAGTGTACGATCAAAGCGTAGACAGCTTAAGACATTACTCCCATAGAGAAAATTCCGCATGGTGCTTATTGTGTTCAATGCCGATCCAATTTTTGTGTTTCATCAACACTCTGAAGGTCCTCAGATTACAGAATGCATCCTGATGTGCTTCGGAAACTACTACTAGTCTTCCTGTGAACGATCAAAGCCTAGACAGTTTAAGACACTACTCCCATAGAGAATATTCCGCATGGTGCTTATTGTGTTCATAGTCGATGCAATTTTTGTGTTTCATCAACACTCTGAAGGTCCACAGATTACAGAATGCATCCAGATGTGCTTCTGAAACTACTACTAGTCTTCCAGTGTAGGATCAAAGCGTAGACATTTTAAGACATTACTCCCATGGAGAAAAGTCCGCATAGTGCTTATTGTGTTCAATCCCGATGCAATTTTTGTGTTACATCAAGACTCTGAAGGTCCACAGATTACAGAATGCCTCCAGATGTGCTTCGGAAACTATTACTAGTCTTCCAGTGTACGATCAAAGCGTAGACAGTTTAAGACATTACTCCCATGGAGAAAAGTCCGCATGGTGCTTATTGTGTTCAATGCCGATGCAATTTTTGTGTTTCATCAAGACTCTGAAGGTCCACAGATTACAGAATGCTTCCAGATGTGCTTCTGAAACTACTACTAGTCTTCCAGTGTAGGATCAAAGCGTAGACAGTTTAAGACATTACTCCCATGGAGAAAAGTCCGCATGGTGCTTATTGTGTTCAAAGTCGATGCAATTTTTGTCTTTCATCAACACTCTGAAGGTCCACAGATTACAGAATGCATCCAGATGTGCTTCGGAAACTACTATTAGTCTTCCAGTGGACGATCAAAACGTAGACAGTTTAAGGCATTACTCTCATGGAGAAATGTCCCCATGGTGCTTATTGTGTTCAATGCCGATGCAATTTTTGTGTTTCATCAACACTCTGAAGGTCCACAGATTACAGAAAGTCTCCAGATGTGCTTCGGAAACTACTACTAGTCTTCCAGTGAACGATCAAAGCCTAGACAGTTTAAGAGACCATTCCCATAGAGAAAATTCCGCATGGTGCTTATTGTGTTCAATGCCGATGCAATTTTTGTGTTTCATCAACACTCTGAAGGTCCACAGATTACAGAATGCCTCCAGATGTGCTTCTGAAACTACTACTAGTCTTCCAGTGTGGGATCAAAGCGTAGACAGTTTAAGACATTACTCCCATGAAGAAAAGTCCGCATAGTGCTTATTGTGTTCAATCCCGATGCAATTTTTGTGTTTCATCAACACTCTGAAGGTCCACAGATTACAGAATGCCTCCAGATGTGCTTCGGAAACTATTACTAGTCTTCCAGTGTACGATCAAAGCGTAGACAGTTTAAGACATTACTCCCATGGAAAAAAGTCCGCATAGTGCTTATTGTGTACAATCCCGATGCAATTTTTGTGTTTCATCAACACTCTGAATGTATACAGATTACAGAATGCCTCCAGATGTGCTTCGGAAACTACTACCAGTCTTCCATCGAATGATCAAAGTGTAGACAGTTTAAGACATTACTCCCATGGAGAAAAGTCCGCATGGTGCTCATTGTGTTCAATGCCGATGCATTTTTTGTGTTTCATCAACACTCTGAACGTCCACAGATTACAGAATGCCACCAGATGTGCTTCGGAAACTACTACTAGTCTTCCAGTGTACGATCAAATCGTAGACAGTTTAAGACATTACTCCCATGGAGATAAGTCCGCATGGTGCTTATTGTGTTCAATGCCGATGCAATTTTTCTGTTTCATCAACACTCTGAAGGTCCACAGATTACAGAATGCCACCAGATGTGCTTCGGAAACTGCTACTAGTCTTCCAGTGTACGATCAAAACGTAGACAGTTTAAGACATTACTCCCATCGAGAAAAGTCCGCATGGTCCTTATTGTGTTCAAAGTCGATGCAATTTTTGTGTGTCATCAACACCCTGAAGGTCCACAGATTACAGAATGCCTAAAGATGTGCTTCGGAAACTACTAGTAGTCTTCCAGGGAACGATCAAAGCGTAGACAGTTGAAGACATTACTCCCATGGAGAAAAGTCCGCATGGTGCCTATTGTGTTCAATGCCAATTCAATTTCTGTGTTTCATCAACACTCTGAAGGTCCACAGATTACAGAATGCCTCCAGATGTGCTTCGATAACTACTACTAGTCTTCCATCGAACGATCAAACGTAGACAGTTTAAGACATTACTCCCATGGAGAAAAGTCCGCATGGTGCTTATTGTGTTCAATGCCGATGCACTTTTTGTGTTTCATCAACACTCTGAAGGTCCACAGATTACAGAATGCCTCCAGATGTGCTTCGGAAACTACTACTAGTCTTCCAGGGAACGATCAAAACGTAGACAGTTTAAGACATTACTCCCATGGAGTAAAATCCGCATGATGCTTATTGTGTTCAATGCCGATTCAATTTCTGTGTTTCAGCAACACTCTGAAGGTCCACAGATTACAGAATGCCTCCAGATGTGCTTCTGAAACTACTACTAGTCTTCCATCGAACGATCAAACATAGATAGTTTAAGACATTACTCCCATGGAGAAAAGTCCGCATGGTGCTTATTGCGTTCAATGCAGATGCAATTTTGTGTTTCATCAACACTCTGAAGGTCGACAGATTACAGAATGCCTCCAGATGTGCTTCGGAAACTACTACTAGTCATCCAGTGTACGACCAAAGCGTAGACAGTTCAAGACATTACTCCCATGGAGTAAAGTCCGCATGGTGCTTATTGTGTTCAATGCACATTCAATTTCTGTGTTTCATCAACACTCTGAAGGTCCACAGATTACAGAATGCCTCCAGATGTGCTTCGGAAACTACTACTAGTCTTCCAGTGGACGATCAAAGCCTAGGCAGTTTAAGACACTACTCCCATGGAGAAAAGTCCGCATGGTGATTATTGTGCTCAATGCCGATGCAATTTTTGTGTTTCATCAACACTCTGAAGGTCCACAGATTACAGAATGCATCGAGATGTGCTTCGGAAACTACTACTAGTCTTCCAGTGTCCGATCAAAGCGTAGACAGTTTGAGACATTACTCCCATGGAGAAAAGTCCGCATGGTGCTTATTGTGTTCAATGCCGATGCAATTTTTGTGTTTCATCAACATTCTGAATGTCCACAGATTACAGAATGCCTCCAGATGTGCTTCGGAAACTACTACTAGTCTTCCAGTGAACGATCAGAGCCTAGACAGTTTAAGAGACTAATCCCATAGAGAAAATTCCGCGTCGTGCTTATTGTGTTCAATGCCGATGCAATTTTTGTGTTTCATCAACGCTCTGAAGGTCCACAGATTACAGAATGCATCCAGATGTGCTTCTGAAACTACTACTAGTCTTCCAGTGTAGGATCAAAGCGTAGACAGTTTAAGACATTACTCCCATGGAGAAAAGTCCGCATAGTGCTTATTGTGTTCAATCCCGATGCAATTTTTGTGTTTCATCAAGACTCTGAAGGTCCACAGATTACAGAATGCCTCCAGATGTGCTTCGGAAACTACTACTAGTCTTCCAGTGTACGATCAAAGCGTAGACAGTTTAAGACATTACTCCCATGGAGAAAAGTCCGCATGGTGCTTATTGTGTTCAATGCCGATGCAATTTTTGTGTTTCATCAACATTCTGAATGTCCACAGATTACAGAATGCCTCCAGATGTGCTTCGGAAACTACTACCAGTCGTCCATCGAATGATCAAAGCGTAGACAGTTTAAGACATTACTCCCATGGAGAAAAGTCCGCATGGTGCTTATTGTGTTCAATGCCGATGCATTTTTTGTGTTTCATCGACACTCTGAACGTCCACAGATTACAGAATGCCACCAGATGTGCTTCGGAAACTACTATTAGTCTTCCAGTGAACGATCAAAACGTAGACAGTTTAAGGCATCACTCTAATGGAGAAATGTTACCATGGTGCTTATTGTGTTCAATGCCGATTCAATTTCTGTGTTTCATCAACACTCTGAAGGTCCACAGATTACAGAATGCCTCCAGATGTGCTTCGGAAGCTACTACTAGTCTTCCAGTGTACGACCAAAGCGTAGACAGTTTAAGACATTACTCCCATGGAGTAAAGTCCGCATGGTGCTTATTGTGTTCAATGCCGATGCAATTTTTGTGTTTCATCAACACTCTGAAGGTCCACAGATTACTGAAAGTCTCCAGATGTGCTTCGGAAACTACTACTAGTCTTCCAGTGAACGATCAAAGCCTAGACAGTTTAAGACACTATTCCCATAGAGAAAATTCCGCATGGTGCTTATTGTGTTCAATGCCGATGCAATTTTTGTGTTTCATCAACACTCCGAAGGTCCACAGATTACAGAATGCCTCCAGATGTGCTTCTGAAACTACTACTAGTCTTCCAGTGTAGGATCAAAGCGTAGACAGTTTAAGACATTACTCCCATGGAGAAAAGTCCGCATAGTGCTTATTGTGTTCAATTCCGATGCAATTTTTGTGTTTCATCAACACTCTGAAGGCCCACAGATTACAGAATGCCTCCAGATGTGCTTCGGAAACTATTACTAGTCTTCCAGTGTACGATCAAAGCGTAGACAGTTTAAGACATTACTCCCATGGAAAAAAGTCCGCATAGTGCTTATTGTGTTCAATCCCGATGCAATTTTTGTGTTTCATCAACACTCTGAAGGTCCTCAGATTACAGAATGCATTCTGATGTGCTTCGGAAACTACTACTCGTCTGCCAGTGTCCGATCAAAGCCTACACAGTTTAAGACATTACCCCCATGGAGAAAAGTTCGCATGTTGCTTATTGTGTTCAATGCCGATGCTATTTTTGTGTTTCATCAACACTCTGAAGGTCCACAGATTACAGAATGCTTCCAGATGTGCTTCGGAAACTACTACTAGTCTTCCAGTGTACGATCAAAGCGTAGACAGCTTAAGACATTACTCCCATAGAGAAAATTCCGCATGGTGCTTATTGTGTTCAATGCCGATCCAATTTTTGTGTTTCATCAACACTCTGAAGGTCCTCAGATTACAGAATGCATCCTGATGTGCTTCGGAAACTACTACTAGTCTTCCTGTGAACGATCAAAGCCTAGACAGTTTAAGACACTACTCCCATAGAGAATATTCCGCATGGTGCTTATTGTGTTCATAGTCGATGCAATTTTTGTGTTTCATCAACACTCTGAAGGTCCACAGATTACAGAATGCATCCAGATGTGCTTCTGAAACTACTACTAGTCTTCCAGTGTAGGATCAAAGCGTAGACATTTTAAGACATTACTCCCATGGAGAAAAGTCCGCATAGTGCTTATTGTGTTCAATCCCGATGCAATTTTTGTGTTACATCAAGACTCTGAAGGTCCACAGATTACAGAATGCCTCCAGATGTGCTTCGGAAACTATTACTAGTCTTCCAGTGTACGATCAAAGCGTAGACAGTTTAAGACATTACTCCCATGGAGAAAAGTCCGCATGGTGCTTATTGTGTTCAATGCCGATGCAATTTTTGTGTTTCATCAACATTCTGAATGTCCACAGATTACAGAATGCCTCCAGATGTGCTTCGGAAACTACTACCAGTCTTCCATCGAATGATCAAAGCGTAGGCAGTTTAACACATTACTCCCATGGAGAAAAGTGCGCATGGTGCTTATTGTGTTCAATGCCGATGCATTTTTTGGGTTTCATCAACACTCTGAACGTCCACAGATTACAGAATGCCACCAGATGTGCTTCGGAAACTACTACTAGTCTTCCAGTGTACGATCAAATCGTAGACAGTTTAAGACATTACTGCCATGGAGAAAAGTCCGTATGGTACTTATTGTGTTCAATGCCGATGCAATTATTGTGTTTCATCAACACTCTGAAGGTCCACAGATTACAGAATGCATCCAGATGTGCTTCGGAAAGTACTATTAGTCTTCCAGTGAACGATCAAATCGTAGACAGTTTAAGGCATTACTCTCATGGAGAAATGTCCCCATGGTGCTTATTGTGTTCAATGCCGATTTAATTTCTGTGTTTCATCAACACGCTGAAGGTCCACAGATTACAGAATGCCTCCAGATGTGCTTCAGAAACTACTACTAGTCTTCCAGTGAACGATCAAAGCCTAGGCAGTTTAAGACGCTACTCCCATGGAGAAAAGTCCGCATGGTGCTTATTGTGCTCAATGCCGATGCAATTTTTGTGTTTCTTCAACACTCTGAAGGTCGTCATATTACAGAATGCGTCCCGATGTGCTTCGGAAACTACTACTCGTCTGCCAGTGTCTGATCAAAGCGTACACAGTTTAAGACATTACCCCCATGGAGAAAATTTCGCATGGTGCTTATTGTGTTCAATGCCGATGCTATTTTTGTGTTTCATCAACACTCTGAAGGTCCACAGATTACAGAATGCTTCCAGATGTGCTTCGGAAACTACTACCAGTCTTCCATCGAATGATCAAAGCGTAGACAGTTTAAGACATTACTCACATGGAGAAAAGTCCGCATGGTGCTTATTGTGTTCAATGCCGATGCATTTTTTGTGTTTCATCAACACTCTGAAGTTCCACAGATTACAGAATGCCACCAGATGTGCTTCGGAAACTACTACTAGTCTTCCAGTGTACGATCAAAGCGTAGACAGTTTAAGACATTACTCCCATCGAGAAAAGTCCGCATGGTGCTTATTGTGTTCATAGTCGATTCAATTTTTGTGTTTCATCAACACTCTGAAGGTCCACAGATTACAGAATGCATCCAGATGTGCTTCGGAAAGTGCTATTAGTCTTCCAGTGAACGATCAAAACGTAGACAGTTTAAGGCATTACTCTCATGGAGAAATGTCCCCATGGTGCTTATTGTGTTCAATGCCGATGCAATTTTTGTGTTTCATCAACACTCTGAAGGTCCACAGATTACAGAAAGTCTCCAGATGTGCTTCGGAAACTACTACTAGTCTTCCAGTGAACGATCAAAGCCTAGACAGTTTAAGACACTATTCCCATAGAGAAAATTCCGCATGGTGCTTATTGTGTTCAATGCCGATGCAATTTTTGTGTTTCATCAACACTCTGAACGTCCACAGATTACAGAATGCCTCCAGATGTGCTTCTGAAACTACTACTAGTCTTCCAGTGTAGGATCAAAGCGTAGACAGTTTAAGACATTACTCCCATGGAGAAAAGTCCGCATAGTGATTATTGTGTTCAATTCCGATGCAATTTTTGTGTTTCATCAACACTCTGAAGGCCCACAGATTACAGAATGCCTCCAGATGTGCTTCGGAAACTATTACTAGTCTTCCAGTGTACGATCAAAGCGTAGACAGTTTAAGACATTACTCCCATGGAAAAAAGTCCGCATAGTGCTTATTGTGTTCAATCCCGATGCAATTTTTGTGTTTCATCAACACTCTGAATGTCCACAGATTACAGAATGCCTCCAGATGTGCTTCGGAAACTACTACCAGTCTTCCATCGAATGATCAAAGTGTAGACAGTTTAAGACATTACTCCCATGGAGAAAAGTCCGCATGGTGCTTATTGTGTTCAATGCCGATGCAATTTTTGTGTTTCATCAACATTCTGAATGTCCACAGATTACAGAATGCCTCCAGATGTGCTTCGGAAACTACTACCAGTCTTCCATCGAATGATCAAAGCGTAGGCAGTTTAACACATTACTCCCATGGAGAAAAGTGCGCATGGTGCTTATTGTGTTCAATGCCGATGCATTTTTTGGGTTTCATCAACACTCTGAACGTCCACAGATTACAGAATGCCACCAGATGTGCTTCGGAAACTACTACTAGTCTTCCAGTGTACGATCAAATCGTAGACAGTTTAAGACATTACTGCCATGGAGAAAAGTCCGTATGGTACTTATTGTGTTCAATGCCGATGCAATTATTGTGTTTCATCAACACTCTGAAGGTCCACAGATTACAGAATGCATCCAGATGTGCTTCGGAAAGTACTATTAGTCTTCCAGTGAACGATCAAATCGTAGACAGTTTAAGGCATTACTCTCATGGAGAAATGTCCCCATGGTGCTTATTGTGTTCAATGCCGATTTAATTTCTGTGTTTCATCAACACGCTGAAGGTCCACAGATTACAGAATGCCTCCAGATGTGCTTCAGAAACTACTACTAGTCTTCCAGTGAACGATCAAAGCCTAGGCAGTTTAAGACGCTACTCCCATGGAGAAAAGTCCGCATGGTGCTTATTGTGCTCAATGCCGATGCAATTTTTGTGTTTCTTCAACACTCTGAAGGTCGTCATATTACAGAATGCGTCCCGATGTGCTTCGGAAACTACTACTCGTCTGCCAGTGTCTGATCAAAGCGTACACAGTTTAAGACATTACCCCCATGGAGAAAATTTCGCATGGTGCTTATTGTGTTCAATGCCGATGCTATTTTTGTGTTTCATCAACACTCTGAAGGTCCACAGATTACAGAATGCTTCCAGATGTGCTTCGGAAACTACTACCAGTCTTCCATCGAATGATCAAAGCGTAGACAGTTTAAGACATTACTCACATGGAGAAAAGTCCGCATGGTGCTTATTGTGTTCAATGCCGATGCATTTTTTGTGTTTCATCAACACTCTGAAGTTCCACAGATTACAGAATGCCACCAGATGTGCTTCGGAAACTACTACTAGTCTTCCAGTGTACGATCAAAGCGTAGACAGTTTAAGACATTACTCCCATCGAGAAAAGTCCGCATGGTGCTTATTGTGTTCATAGTCGATTCAATTTTTGTGTTTCATCAACACTCTGAAGGTCCACAGATTACAGAATGCATCCAGATGTGCTTCGGAAAGTGCTATTAGTCTTCCAGTGAACGATCAAAACGTAGACAGTTTAAGGCATTACTCTCATGGAGAAATGTCCCCATGGTGCTTATTGTGTTCAATGCCGATGCAATTTTTGTGTTTCATCAACACTCTGAAGGTCCACAGATTACAGAAAGTCTCCAGATGTGCTTCGGAAACTACTACTAGTCTTCCAGTGAACGATCAAAGCCTAGACAGTTTAAGACACTATTCCCATAGAGAAAATTCCGCATGGTGCTTATTGTGTTCAATGCCGATGCAATTTTTGTGTTTCATCAACACTCTGAACGTCCACAGATTACAGAATGCCTCCAGATGTGCTTCTGAAACTACTACTAGTCTTCCAGTGTAGGATCAAAGCGTAGACAGTTTAAGACATTACTCCCATGGAGAAAAGTCCGCATAGTGATTATTGTGTTCAATTCCGATGCAATTTTTGTGTTTCATCAACACTCTGAAGGCCCACAGATTACAGAATGCCTCCAGATGTGCTTCGGAAACTATTACTAGTCTTCCAGTGTACGATCAAAGCGTAGACAGTTTAAGACATTACTCCCATGGAAAAAAGTCCGCATAGTGCTTATTGTGTTCAATCCCGATGCAATTTTTGTGTTTCATCAACACTCTGAATGTCCACAGATTACAGAATGCCTCCAGATGTGCTTCGGAAACTACTACCAGTCTTCCATCGAATGATCAAAGTGTAGACAGTTTAAGACATTACTCCCATGGAGAAAAGTCCGCATGGTGCTTATTGTGTTCAATGCCGATGCATTTTTTGTGTTTCATCAACACTCTGAACGTCCACAGATTACAGAACGCCACCAGATGTGCTTCGGAAACTACTACTAGTCTTCCAGTGTACGATCAAATCGTAGACAGTTTAAGACATTACTCCCATGGAGAAAAGTCCGCATGGTGCTTATTATGTTCAATGCCGATGCAATTTTTCTGTTTCATCAACACTCTGAAGGTCCACAGATTACAGAATGCCACCAGATGTGCTTCGGAAACTGCTACTAGTCTTCCAGTGTACGATCAAAGCGTAGACAGTTTAAGACATTACTCCCATCGAGATAAGTCCGCATGGTCCTTATTGTGTTCAAAGTCGATGCAATTTTTGTGTTTCATCAACACTCTGAAGGTCCACAGATTACAGAATGCATCCAGATGTGCTTCGGAAACTACTATTAGTCTTCCAGTGGCCGATCAAAACGTAGACAGTTTAAGGCATTACTCTCATGGAGAAATGTCCATATGGTGCTTATTGTGTTCAATGCCGATGCAATTTTTTTGTTTCATCAACACTCTGAAGGTCCACAGATTACAGAATGCCTCCAGATGTGCTTCAGAAACTACTACTAGTCTTCCAGTGAACGATCAAAACCTAGGCAGTTTAAGACGCTACTCCCATGGAGAAAAGTCCGCATGGTGCTTATTGTGCTCAATGCCGATGCAATTTTTGTGTTTCATCAACACTCTGAAGGTCCTCAGATTACAGAATGCATTCTGATGTGCTTCGGAAACTACTACTCGTCTGCCAGTGTCCGATCAAAGCGTACACAGTTTAAGACATTACCCCCATGGAGAAAAGTTCGCATGGTGCTTATTGTGTTCAATGCCGATGCTATTTTTGTGTTTCATCAACACTCTGAAGGTCCACAGATTACAGAATGCTTCCAGATGTGCTTCGGAAACTACTACTAGTCTTCCAGTGTACGATCAAAGCGTAGACAGCTTAAGACATTACTCCCATAGAGAAAATTCCGCATGGTGCTTATTGTGTTCAATGCCGATCCAATTTTTGTGTTTCATCAACACTCTGAAGGTCCTCAGATTACAGAATGCATCCTGATGTGCTTCGGAAACTACTACTAGTCTTCCTGTGAACGATCAAAGCCTAGACAGTTTAAGACACTACTCCCATAGAGAATATTCCGCATGGTGCTTATTGTGTTCAATGCCGATGCAATTTTTGTGTTTCATCAACACTCTGAAGGTCCACAGATTACAGAATGCATCCAGATGTGCTTCTGAAACTACTACTAGTCTTCCAGTGTAGGATCAATGCGTAGACATTTTAAGACATTACTCCCATGGAGAAAAGTCCGCATAGTGCTTATTGTGTTCAATCCCGATGCAATTTTTGTGTTTCATCAAGACTCTGAAGGTCCACAGATTACAGAATGCCTCCAGATGTGCTTCGGAAACTATTACTAGTCTTCCAGTGTACGATCAAAGCGTAGACAGTTTAAGACATTACTCCCATGGAGAAAAGTTCGCATGGTGCTTATTGTGTTCAATGCCGATGCAATTTTTGTGTTTCATCAACATTCTGAATGTCCACAGATTACAGAATGCCTCCAGATGTGCTTCGGAAACTACTACCAGTCTTCCATCGAATGATCAAAGCGTAGGCAGTTTAACACATTACTCCCATGGAGAAAAGTGCGCATGGTGCTTATTGTGTTCAATGCCGATGCATTTTTTGGGTTTCATCAACACTCTGAACGTCCACAGATTACAGAATGCCACCAGATGTGCTTCGGAAACTACTACTAGTCTTCCAGTGTACGATCAAATCGTAGACAGTTTAAGACATTACTGCCATGGAGAAAAGTCCGTATGGTACTTATTGTGTTCAATGCCGATGCAATTATTGTGTTTCATCAACACTCTGAAGGTCCACAGATTACAGAATGCATCCAGATGTGCTTCGGAAAGTACTATTAGTCTTCCAGTGAACGATCAAATCGTAGACAGTTTAAGGCATTACTCTCATGGAGAAATGTCCCCATGGTGCTTATTGTGTTCAATGCCGATTTAATTTCTGTGTTTCATCAACACGCTGAAGGTCCACAGATTACAGAATGCCTCCAGATGTGCTTCAGAAACTACTACTAGTCTTCCAGTGAACGATCAAAGCCTAGGCAGTTTAAGACGCTACTCCCATGGAGAAAAGTCCGCATGGTGCTTATTGTGCTCAATGCCGATGCAATTTTTGTGTTTCTTCAACACTCTGAAGGTCGTCATATTACAGAATGCGTCCCGATGTGCTTCGGAAACTACTACTCGTCTGCCAGTGTCTGATCAAAGCGTACACAGTTTAAGACATTACCCCCATGGAGAAAATTTCGCATGGTGCTTATTGTGTTCAATGCCGATGCTATTTTTGTGTTTCATCAACACTCTGAAGGTCCACAGATTACAGAATGCTTCCAGATGTGCTTCGGAAACTACTACCAGTCTTCCATCGAATGATCAAAGCGTAGACAGTTTAAGACATTACTCACATGGAGAAAAGTCCGCATGGTGCTTATTGTGTTCAATGCCGATGCATTTTTTGTGTTTCATCAACACTCTGAAGTTCCACAGATTACAGAATGCCACCAGATGTGCTTCGGAAACTACTACTACTCTTCCAGTGTACGATCAAAGCGTAGACAGTTTAAGACATTACTCCCATCGAGAAAAGTCCGCATGGTGCTTATTGTGTTCATAGTCGATTCAATTTTTGTGTTTCATCAACACTCTGAAGGTCCACAGATTACAGAATGCATCCAGATGTGCTTCGGAAAGTGCTATTAGTCTTCCAGTGAACGATCAAAACGTAGACAGTTTAAGGCATTACTCTCATGGAGAAATGTCCCCATGGTGCTTATTGTGTTCAATGCCGATGCAATTTTTGTGTTTCATCAACACTCTGAAGGTCCACAGATTACAGAAAGTCTCCAGATGTGCTTCGGAAACTGCTACTAGTCTTCCAGTGAACGATCAAAGCCTAGACAGTTTAAGACACTATTCCCATAGAGAAAATTCCGCATGGTGCTGATTGTGTTCAATGCCGATGCAATTTTTGTGTTTCATCAACACTCTGAACGTCCACAGATTACAGAATGCCTCCAGATGTGCTTCTGAAACTACTACTAGTCTTCCAGTGTAGGATCAAAGCGTAGACAGTTTAAGACATTACTCCCATGGAGAAAAGTCCGCATAGTGATTATTGTGTTCAATTCCGATGCAATTTTTGTGTTTCATCAACACTCTGAAGGCCCACAGATTACAGAATGCCTCCAGATGTGCTTCGGAAACTATTACTAGTCTTCCAGTGTACGATCAAAGCGTAGACAGTTTAAGACATTACTCCCATGGAAAAAAGTCCGCATAGTGCTTATTGTGTTCAATCCCGATGCAATTTTTGTGTTTCATCAACACTCTGAATGTCCACAGATTACAGAATGCCTCCAGATGTGCTTCGGAAACTACTACCAGTCTTCCATCGAATGATCAAAGTGTAGACAGTTTAAGACATTACTCCCATGGAGAAAAGTCCGCATGGTGCTTATTGTGTTCAATGCCGATGCATTTTTTGTGTTTCATCAACACTCTGAACGTCCACAGATTACAGAACGCCACCAGATGTGCTTCGGAAACTACTACTAGTCTTCCAGTGTACGATCAAATCGTAGACAGTTTAAGACATTACTCCCATGGAGAAAAGTCCGCATGGTGCTTATTATGTTCAATGCCGATGCAATTTTTCTGTTTCATCAACACTCTGAAGGTCCACAGATTACAGAATGCCACCAGATGTGCTTCGGAAACTGCTACTAGTCTTCCAGTGTACGATCAAAGCGTAGACAGTTTAAGACATTACTCCCATCGAGATAAGTCCGCATGGTCCTTATTGTGTTCAAAGTCGATGCAATTTTTGTGTTTCATCAACACTCTGAAGGTCCACAGATTACAGAATGCATCCAGATGTGCTTCGGAAACTACTATTAGTCTTCCAGTGGCCGATCAAAACGTAGACAGTTTAAGGCATTACTCTCATGGAGAAATGTCCATATGGTGCTTATTGTGTTCAATGCCGATGCAATTTTTTTGTTTCATCAACACTCTGAAGGTCCACAGATTACAGAATGCCTCCAGATGTGCTTCAGAAACTACTACTAGTCTTCCAGTGAACGATCAAAACCTAGGCAGTTTAAGACGCTACTCCCATGGAGAAAAGTCCGCATGGTGCTTATTGTGCTCAATGCCGATGCAATTTTTGTGTTTCATCAACACTCTGAAGGTCCTCAGATTACAGAATGCATTCTGATGTGCTTCGGAAACTACTACTCGTCTGCCAGTGTCCGATCAAAGCGTACACAGTTTAAGACATTACCCCCATGGAGAAAAGTTCGCATGGTGCTTATTGTGTTCAATGCCGATGCTATTTTTGTGTTTCATCAACACTCTGAAGGTCCACAGATTACAGAATGCTTCCAGATGTGCTTCGGAAACTACTACTAGTCTTCCAGTGTACGATCAAAGCGTAGACAGCTTAAGACATTACTCCCATAGAGAAAATTCCGCATGGTGCTTATTGTGTTCAATGCCGATCCAATTTTTGTGTTTCATCAACACTCTGAAGGTCCTCAGATTACAGAATGCATCCTGATGTGCTTCGGAAACTACTACTAGTCTTCCTGTGAACGATCAAAGCCTAGACAGTTTAAGACACTACTCCCATAGAGAATATTCCGCATGGTGCTTATTGTGTTCAATGCCGATGCAATTTTTGTGTTTCATCAACACTCTGAAGGTCCACAGATTACAGAATGCATCCAGATGTGCTTCTGAAACTACTACTAGTCTTCCAGTGTAGGATCAAAGCGTAGACATTTTAAGACATTACTCCCATGGAGAAAAGTCCGCATAGTGCTTATTGTGTTCAATCCCGATGCAATTTTTGTGTTTCATCAAGACTCTGAAGGTCCACAGATTACAGAATGCCTCCAGATGTGCTTCGGAAACTATTACTAGTCTTCCAGTGTACGATCAAAGCGTAGACAGTTTAAGACATTACTCCCATGGAGAAAAGTTCGCATGGTGCTTATTGTGTTCAATGCCGATGCAATTTTTGTGTTTCATCAACATTCTGAATGTCCACAGATTACAGAATGCCTCCAGATGTGCTTCGGAAACTACTACCAGTCTTCCATCGAATGATTAAAGCGTAGGCAGTTTAACACATTACTCCCATGGAGAAAAGTGCGCATGGTGCTTATTGTGTTCAATGCCGATGCATTTTTTGGGTTTCATCAACACTCTGAACGTCCACAGATTACAGAATGCCACCAGATGTGCTTCGGAAACTACTACTAGTCTTCCAGTGTACGATCAAATCGTAGACAGTTTAAGACATTACTGCCATGGAGAAAAGTCCGTATGGTACTTATTGTGTTCAATGCCGATGCAATTATTGTGTTTCATCGACACTCTGAAGGTCCACAGATTACAGAATGCCACCATATGTGCTGCGGAAACTACTACTAGTCTTCCAGTGTACGATCAAAGCGTACACAGTTTAAGACATTACTCCCATCGAGAAAAGTCCGCATGGTGCTTATTGTGTTCATAGTCGATGCAATTTTTGTGTTTCATCAACACTCTGAAGGTCCACAGATTACAGAATGCATCCAGATGTGCTTCGGAAAGTACTATTAGTCTTCCAGTGAACGATCAAAACGTAGACAGTTTAAGGCATTACTCTCATGGAGAAATGTCCCCATGGTGCTTATTGTGTTCAATGCCGATTCAATTTCTGTGTTTCATCAACACTCTGAAGGTCCACAGATTACAGAATGCCTCCAGATGTGCTTCAGAAACTACTACTAGTCTTCCAGTGAACGATCAAAGCCTAGGCAGTTTAAGACGCTACTCCCATGGAGAAAAGTCCGCATGGTGCTTATTGTGCTCAATGCCGATGCAATTTTTGTGTTTCTTCAACACTCTGAAGGTCGTCATATTACAGAATGCGTCCCGATGTGCTTCGGAAACTACTACTCGTCTGCCAGTGTCTGATCAAAGCGTACACAGTTTAAGACATTACCCCCATGGAGAAAATTTCGCATGGTGCTTATTGTGTTCAATGCCGATGCTATTTTTGTGTTTCATCAACACTCTGAAGGTCCACAGATTACAGAATGCTTCCAGATGTGCTTCGGAAACTACTACCAGTCTTCCATCGAATGATCAAAGCGTAGACAGTTTAAGACATTACTCCCATGGAGAAAAGTCCGCATGGTGCTTATTGTGTTCAATGCCGATGTATTTTTTGTGTTTCATCAACACTCTGAAGTTCCACAGATTACAGAATGCCACCAGATGTGCTTCGTAAACTACTACTAGTCTTCCAGTGTACGATCAAAGCGTAGACAGTTTAAGACATTACTCCCATCGAGAAAAGTCCGCATGGTGCTTATTGTGTTCATAGTCGATTCAATTTTTGTGTTTCATCAACACTCTGAAGGTCCACAGATTACAGAATGCATCCAGATGTGCTTCGGAAAGTACTATTAGTCTTCCAGTGAACGATCAAAACGTAGACAGTTTAAGGCATTACTCTCATGGAGAAATGTCCCCATGGTGCTTATTGTGTTCAATGCCGATTCAATTTCTGTGTTTCATCAACACTCTGAAGGTCCACAGATTACAGAATGCCTCCAGATGTGCTTCAGAAACTACTACTAGTCTTCCAGTGAACGATCAAAACCTAGGCAGTTTAAGACGCTACTCCCATGGAGAAAAGTCCGCATGGTGCTTATTGTGCTCAATGCCGATGCAATTTTTGTGTTTCATCAGCACTCTGAAGGTCCTCAGATTACAGAATGTATCCTGATGTGCTTCGGAAACTACTACTCGTCTGCCAGTGTCCGATCAAAGCGTACACAGTTTAAGACATTACCCCCATGGAGAAAAGTTCGCATGGTGCTTATTGTGTTCAATGCCGATGCTATTTTTGTGTTTCATCAACACTCTGAAGGTCCACAGATTACAGAATGCTTCCAGATGTGCTTCGGAAACTACTACTAGTCTTCCAGTGTACGATCAAAGCGTAGACAGCTTAAGACATTACTCCCATAGAGAAAATTCCGCATGGTGCTTATTGTGTTCAATGCCGATGCAATTTTTGTGTTTCATCAACACTCTGAAGGTCCTCAGATAACAGGATGCATCCCGATGTGCTTCGGAAACTACTACTCGCCTTCCAGTGTACGATCAAAGCGTAGACAGTTTAAGACATTACCCCCATGGAGAAAAGTTCGCATGGTGCTTATTGTGTTCAATGCCGATGCTATTTTTGTGTTTCATTAACACTCTGAAGGTCCACAGATTACAGAATGCATCCTGATGTGCTTCGGAAACTACTACTAATCTTCCAGTGAACGATCAAAGCCTAGACAGTTTAAGACACTACTCCAATAGAGAAAATTCCGCATGGTGCTTATTTTGTTCAATGCCGATTCAATTTTTGTGTTTCATCAACACTCTGAATGTCCACAGATTACAGAATGCATCCAGATGTGCTTCTGAAACTACTACTAGTCTTCCAGTGTAGGATCAAAGCGTAGACAGTTTAAGACATTATTCCCATGGAGAAAAGTCCGCATAGTGCTTATTGTGTTCAATCCCGATGCAATTTTTGTGTTTCATCAAGACTCTGAAGGTCCACAGATTACAGAATGCCTCCAGATGTGCTTCGGAAACTACTACTAGTCTTATAGTGTACGATCAAATCGTAGACAGTTTAAGACATTACTCCCATGGAGAAAAGTCCGTATGGTACTTATTGTGTTCATGCCGATGCAATTTTTGTGTTTCATCAACACTCTGAAGGTCCACAGATTACAGAATGCCACCAGATGTGCTTCGGAAACTACTACTAGTCTTCCAGTGTACGATCAAAGCGTAGACAGTTTAAGACATTACTCCCATCGAGAAAAGTCCGCATGGTGCTTATTGTGTTCATAGTCGATGCAATTTTTGTGTTTCCTCAACACTCTGAAGGTCCACAGATTACAGAATGCTTCCAGATGTGCTTCGGAAAGTACTATTAGTCTTCCAGTGAACGATCAAAACGTAGAAAGTTTAAGGCGTTACTCTCATGGAGAAATGTCTCCATGGTGCTTATTGTGTTCAATGCCGATTCAATTTCTGTGTTTCATCAACACTCTGAAGGTCCACAGATTACAGAATGCCTCCAGATGTGCTTCAGAAACTACTACTAGTCTTCCAGTGAACGATCAACACCTAGGCAGTTTAAGACGCTACTCCAATGGAGAAAAGTCCGCATGGTGCTTATTGTGCTCAATGCCGATGCAATGTTTGTGTTTCTTCAACACTCTGAAGGTCCTCATATTACAGAATGCATCCTGATGTGCTTCGGAAACTACTACTCGTCTGCCAGAGTCCGATCAAAGCGTACACAGTTTAAGACATTACCCCCACGGAGAAAATTTCGCATGGTGGTTATTGTGTTCAATGCCGATGCTATTTTTGTGTTTCATCAACACTCTGAAGGTCCACAGATTACAGAATGCTTCCAGATGTGCTTCGGAAACTACTACCAGTCTTCCATCGAATGATCAAAGCGTAGACAGTTTAAGACATTACTCCCATAGAGAAAAGTCCGCATGGTGCTTATTGTGTTCAATGCCGATGCATTTTTTGTGTTTCATCAACACTCTGAAGTTCCACAGATTACAGAATGCCACCAGATGTGCTTCGGAAACTACTACTAGTCTTCCAGTGTACGATCAAAGCGTAGACAGTTTAAGACATTACTCCCATCGAGAAAAGTCCGCATGGTGCTTATTGTGTTCATAGTCGATTCAATTTTTGTGTTTCATCAACACTCTGAAGGTCCACAGATTACAGAATGCATCCAGATGTGCTTCCGAAAGTACTATTAGTCTTCCAGTGAACGATCAAAACGTAGACAGTTTAAGGCATTACTCTCATGGAGAAATGTCACCATGGTGCTTATTGTGTTCAATGCCGATTCAATTTCTGAGTTTCATCAACACTCTGAAGGTCCACAGATTACAGAATGCCTCCAGATGTGCTTCAGAAACTACTACTAGTCTTCCAGTGAACGATCAAATCCTAGGCAGTTTAAGACGCTACTCCCATGGAGAAAAGTCCGCATGGTGCTTATTGTGCTCAATGCCGATACAATTTTTGTGTTTCATCAACACTCTGAAGGTCCTCAGATTACAGAATGCATCCTGATGTGCTTCGGAAACTACTACTCGTCTGCCAGTGTCCGATCAAAGCGTACACAGTTTAAGACATTACCCCCATGGAGAAAAGTTCGCATGGTGCTTATTGTGTTTAATGTCGATGCTATTTTTGTGTTTCATCAACACTCTGAAGGTCCACAGATTACAGAATGCTTCCAGATGTGCTTCGGAAACTACTACTAGTCTTCCAGTGTACGATCAAAGCGTAGACAGCTTAAGACATTACTCCCATAGAGAAAATTCCGCATGGTGCTTATTGTGTTCAATGCCGATGCAATTTTTGTGTTTCATCAACACTCTGAAGGTCCTCAGATAACAGGATGCATCCTGATGTGCTTCGGAAACTACTACTCGTCTTCCAGTGTACGATCAAAGCGTAGACAGTTTAAGACATTACCCCCATGGAGAAAAGTTCGCATGGTGCTTATTGTGTTCAATGCCGATGCTATTTTTGTGTTTCATTAACACTCTGAAGGTCCACAGATTACAGAATGCATCCTGATGTGCTTCGGAAACTACTACTAGTCTTCCAGTGAACGATCAAAGCCTAGACAGTTTAAGACACTACTCCCATAGAGAAAATTCCGCATGGTGCTTATTGTGTTCAATGCCGATGCAATTTTTGTGTTTCATCAACACTCTGAAGGTCCACAGACTACAGAATTCATCCAGATGTGCTTCTGAAACTACTACTAGTCTTCCAGTGTAGGATCAAAGCGTAGACAGTTTAAGACATTACTCCCATGGAGAAAAGTCCGCATAGTGATTATTGTGTTCAATCCCGATGCAATTTTTGTGTTTCATCAAGACTCTGAAAGGCCACAGATTACAGAATGCCGCCAGATGTGCTTCGGAAACTATTACTAGTCTTCCAGTGTACGATCAAAGCGTAGACAGTTTAAGACATTACTCCCATGGAGAAAAGTCCGCATGGTGCTTATTGTGTTCAATGCCGATGCAATTTTTGTGTTTCATCAACATTCTGAATGTCCACAGATTACAGAATGCCTCCAGATGTGCTTCGGAAACTACTACCAGTCTTCCATCGAATGATCAAAGCGTAGGCAGTTTAAGACATTACTCCCATGGAGAAAAGTGCGCATGGTGCTTATTGTGTTCAATGCCGATGCATTTTTTGGGTTTCATCAACACTCTGAACGTCCACAGATTACAGAATGCCACCAGATATGCTTCGGAAACTACTACTAGTCTTCTAGTGTACGATCAAATCGTAGACAGTTTAAGACATTACTCCCATGGAGAAAAGTCCGTATGGTACTTATTGTGTTCAATGCCGATGCAATTTTTGTGTTTCATCAACACTCTGAAGGTCCACAGATTACAGAATGCCACCAGATGTGCTTCGGAAACTACTACTAGTCTTCCAGTGTACGATCAAAGCGTAGACAGTTTAAGACATTACTCCCATCGAGAAAAGTCCGCATGGTGCTTATTGTGTTCATAGTCGATGCAATTTTTGTGTTTCCTCAACACTCTGAAGGTCCACAGATTACAGAATGCATCCAGATGTGCTTCGGAAAGTACTATTAGTCTTCCAGTGAACGATCAAAACGTAGAAAGTTTAAGGCGTTACTCTCATGGGAAAATGTCTCCATGGTGCTTATTGTGTTCAATGCCGATTCAATTTCTGTGTTTCATCAACACTCTGAAGGTCCACAGATTACAGAATGCCTCCAGATGTGCTTCAGAAACTACTACTAGTCTTCCAGTGAACGATCAACACCTAGGCAGTTTAAGACGCTACTCCAATGGAGAAAAGTCCGCATGGTGCGTATTGTGCTCAATGCCGATGCAATGTTTGTGTTTCTTCAACACTCTGAAGGTCCTCATATTACAGAATGCATCCTGATGTGCTTCGGAAACTACTACTAGTCTTCCAGTGTACGATCAAAGCGTAGACAGTTTAAGACATTACTCCCATCGAGAAAAGTCCGCATGGTGCTTATTGTGTTCATAGTCGATTCAATTTTTGTGTTTCATCAACACTCTGAAGGTCCACAGATTACAGAATGCATCCAGATGTGCTTCCGAAAGTACTATTAGTCTTCCAGTGAACGATCAAAACGTAGACAGTTTAAGGCATTACTCTCATGGAGAAATGTCACCATGGTGCTTATTGTGTTCAATGCCGATTCAATTTCTGAGTTTCATCAACACTCTGAAGGTCCACAGATTACAGAATGCCTCCAGATGTGCTTCAGAAACTACTACTAGTCTTCCAGTGAACGATCAAAACCTAGGCAGTTTAAGACGCTACTCCCATGGAGAAAAGTCCGCATGGTGCTTATTGTGCTCAATGCCGATACAATTTTTGTGTTTCATCAACACTCTGAAGGTCCTCAGATTACAGAATGCATCCTGATGTGCTTCGGAAACTACTACTCGTCTGCCAGTGTCCGATCAAAGCGTACACAGTTTAAGACATTACCCCCATGGAGAAAAGTTCGCATGGTGCTTATTGTGTTTAATGCCGATGCTATTTTTGTGTTTCATCAACACTCTGAAGGTCCACAGATTACAGAATGCTTCCAGATGTGCTTCGGAAACTACTACTAGTCTTCCAGTGTACGATCAAAGCGTAGACAGCTTAAGACATTACTCCCATAGAGAAAATTCCGCATGGTGCTTATTGTGTTCAATGCCGATGCAATTTTTGTGTTTCATCAACACTCTGAAGGTCCTCAGATAACAGGATGCATCCTGATGTGCTTCGGAAACTACTACTCGTCTTCCAGTGTACGATCAAAGCGTAGACAGTTTAAGACATTACCCCCATGGAGAAAAGTTCGCATGGTGCTTATTGTGTTCAATGCCGATGCTATTTTTGTGTTTCATTAACACTCTGAAGGTCCACAGATTACAGAATGCATCCTGATGTGCTTCGGAAACTACTACTAGTCTTCCAGTGAACGATCAAAGCCTAGACAGTTTAAGACACTACTCCCATAGAGAAAATTCCGCATGGTGCTTATTGTGTTCAATGCCGATGCAATTTTTGTGTTTCATCAACACTCTGAAGGTCCACAGACTACAGAATTCATCCAGATGTGCTTCTGAAACTACTACTAGTCTTCCAGTGTAGGATCAAAGCGTAGACAGTTTAAGACATTACTCCCATGGAGAAAAGTCCGCATAGTGATTATTGTGTTCAATCCCGATGCAATTTTTGTGTTTCATCAAGACTCTGAAGGGCCACAGATTACAGAATGCCGCCAGATGTGCTTCGGAAACTATTACTAGTCTTCCAGTGTACGATCAAAGCGTAGACAGTTTAAGACATTACTCCCATGGAGAAAAGTCCGCATGGTGCTTATTGTGTTCAATGCCGATGCAATTTTTGTGTTTCATCAACATTCTGAATGTCCACAGATTACAGAATGCCTCCAGATGCGCTTCGGAAACTACTACCAGTCTTCCATCGAATGATCAAAGCGTAGGCAGTTTAAGACATTACTCCCATGGAGAAAAGTGCGCATGGTGCTTATTGTGTTCAATGCCGATGCATTTTTTGGGTTTCATCAACACTCTGAACGTCCACAGATTACAGAATGCCACCAGATGTGCTTCGGAAACTACTACTAGTCTTCTAGTGTACGATCAAATCGTAGACAGTTTAAGACATTACTCCCATGGAGAAAAGTCCGTATGGTACTTATTGTGTTCAATGCCGATGCAATTTTCGTGTTTCATCAACACTCTGAAGGTCCACAGATTACAGAATGCCACCAGATGTGCTTCGGAAACTACTACTAGTCTTCCAGTGTACGATCAAAGCGTAGACAGTTTAAGACATTACTCCCATCGAGAAAAGTCCGCATGGTGCTTATTGTGTTCATAGTCGATGCAATTTTTGTGTTTCCTCAACACTCTGAAGGTCCACAGGTTACAGAATGCCTCCAGATGTGCTTCAGAAACTACTACTAGTCTTCCAGTGAACGATCAACACCTAGGCAGTTTAAGACGCTACTCCAATGGAGAAAAGTCCGCATGGTGCTTATTGTGCTCAATGCCGATGCAATGTTTGTGTTTCTTCAACACTCTGAAGGTCCTCATATTACAGAATGCATCCTGATGTGCTTCGGAAACTACTACTCGTCTGCCAGTGTCCGATCAAAGCGTACACAGTTTAAGACATTACCCCCACGGAGAAAATTTCGCATGGTGCTTATTGTGTTCATAGTCGATTCAATTTTTGTGTTTCATCAACACTCTGAAGGTCCACAGATTACAGAATGCATCCAGATGTGCTTCGGAAAGTACTATTAGTCTTCCAGTGAACGATCAAAACGTAGACAGTTTAAGGCATTACTCTCATGGAGAAATGTCACCATGGTGCTTATTGTGTTCAATGCCGATTCAATTTCTGTGTTTCATCAACACTCTGAAGGTCCACAGATTACAGAATGCCTCCAGATGTGCTTCAGAAACTACTACTAGTCTTCCAGTGAACGATCAAAACCTAGGCAGTTTAAGACGCTACTCCCATGGAGAAAAGTCCGCATGGTGCTTATTGTGCTCAATGCCGATACAATTTTTGTGTTTCATCAACACTCTGAAGGTCCTCAGATTACAGAATGCATCCTGATGTGCTTCGGAAACTACTACTCGTCTGCCAGTGTCCGATCAAAGCGTACACAGTTTAAGACATTACCCCCATGGAGAAAAGTTCGCATGGTGCTTATTGTGTTCAATGCCGATGCTATTTTTGTGTTTCATCAACACTCTGAAGGTCCACAGATTACAGAATGCTTCCAGATGTGCTTCGGAAACTACTACTAGTCTTCCAGTGTACGATCAAAGCGTAGACAGCTTAAGACATTACTCCCATAGAGAAAATTCCGCATGGTGCTTATTGTGTTCAATGCCGATGCAATTTTTGTGTTTCATCAACACTCTGAAGGTCCTCAGATAACAGGATGCATCCTGATGTGCTTCGGAAACTACTACTCGTCTTCCAGTGTACGATCAAAGCGTAGACAGTTTAAGACATTACCCCCATGGAGAAAAGTTCGCATGGTGCTTATTGTGTTCAATGCCGATGCTATTTTTGTGTTTCATTAACACTCTGAAGGTCCACAGATTACAGAATGCATCCTGATGTGCTTCGGAAACTACTACTAGTCTTCCAGTGAACGATCAAAGCCTAGACAGTTTAAGACACTACTCCCATAGAGAAAATTCCGCATGGTGCTTATTGTGTTCAATGCCGATGCAATTTTTGTGTTTCATCAACACTCTGAAGGTCCACAGACTACAGAATTCATCCAGATGTGCTTCTGAAACTACTACTAGTCTTCCAGTGTAGGATCAAAGCGTAGACAGTTTAAGACATTACTCCCATGGAGAAAAGTCCGCATAGTGATTATTGTGTTCAATCCCGATGCAATTTTTGTGTTTCATCAAGACTCTGAAGGGCCACAGATTACAGAATGCCGCCAGATGTGCTTCGGAAACTATTACTAGTCTTCCAGTGTACGATCAAAGCGTAGACAGTTTAAGACATTACTCCCATGGAGAAAAGTCCGCATGGTGCTTATTGTGTTCAATGCCGATGCAATTTTTGTGTTTCATCAACATTCTGAATGTCCACAGATTACAGAATGCCTCCAGATGTGCTTCGGAAACTACTACCAGTCTTCCATCGAATGATCAAAGCGTAGGCAGTTTAAGACATTACTCCCATGGAGAAAAGTGCGCATGGTGCTTATTGTGTTCAATGCCGATGCATTTTTTGGGTTTCATCAACACTCTGAACGTCCACAGATTACAGAATGCCACCAGATGTGCTTCGGAAACTACTACTAGTCTTCTAGTGTACGATCAAATCGTAGACAGTTTAAGACATTACTCCCATGGAGAAAAGTCCGTATGGTACTTATTGTGTTCAATGCCGATGCAATTTTTGTGTTTCATCAACACTCTGAAGGTCCACAGATTACAGAATGCCACCAGATGTGCTTCGGAAACTACTACTAGTCTTCCAGTGTACGATCAAAGCGTAGACAGTTTAAGACATTACTCCCATCGAGAAAAGTCCGCATGGTGCTTATTGTGTTCATAGTCGATGCAATTTTTGTGTTTCCTCAACACTCTGAAGGTCCACAGATTACAGAATGCATCCAGATGTGCTTCGGAAAGTACTATTAGTCTTCCAGTGAACGATCAAAACGTAGAAAGTTTAAGGCGTTACTCTCATGGAGAAATGTCTCCATGGTGCTTATTGTGTTCAATGCCGATTCAATTTCTGTGTTTCATCAACACTCTGAAGGTCCACAGATTACAGAATGCCTCCAGATGTGCTTCAGAAACTACTACTAGTCTTCCAGTGAACGATCAACACCTAGGCAGTTTAAGACGCTACTCCAATGGAGAAAAGTCCGCATGGTGCTTATTGTGCTCAATGCCGATGCAATGTTTGTGTTTCTTCAACACTCTGAAGGTCCTCATATTACAGAATGCATCCTGATGTGCTTCGGAAACTACTACTCGTCTGCCAGTGTCCGATCAAAGCGTACACAGTTTAAGACATTACCCCCACGGAGAAAATTTCGCATGGTGCTTATTGTGTTCATAGTCGATTCAATTTTTGTGTTTCATCAACACTCTGAAGGTCCACAGATTACAGAATGCATCCAGATGTGCTTCGGAAAGTACTATTAGTCTTCCAGTGAACGATCAAAACGTAGACAGTTTAAGGCATTACTCTCATGGAGAAATGTCACCATGGTGCTTATTGTGTTCAATGCCGATTCAATTTCTGTGTTTCATCAACACTCTGAAGGTCCACAGATTACAGAATGCCTCCAGATGTGCTTCAGAAACTACTACTAGTCTTCCAGTGAACGATCAAAACCTAGGCAGTTTAAGACGCTACTCCCATGGAGAAAAGTCCGCATGGTGCTTATTGTGCTCAATGCCGATACAATTTTTGTGTTTCATCAACACTCTGAAGGTCCTCAGATTACAGAATGCATCCTGATGTGCTTCGGAAACTACTACTCGTCTGCCAGTGTCCGATCAAAGCGTACACAGTTTAAGACATTACCCCCATGGAGAAAAGTTCGCATGGTGCTTATTGTGTTCAATGCCGATGCTATTTTTGTGTTTCATCAACACTCTGAAGGTCCACAGATTACAGAATGCTTCCAGATGTGCTTCGGAAACTACTACTAGTCTTCCAGTGAACGATCAAAGCATAGACAGTTTAAGACACTACTCCCATAGAGAAAATTCCGCATGGTGCTTATTGTGTTCAATGCCGATGCAATTTTTGTGTTTCATCAACACTCTGAAGGTCCACAGACTACAGAATTCATCCAGATGTGCTTCTGAAACTACTACTAGTCTTCCAGTGTAGGATCAAAGCGTAGACAGTTTAAGACATTACTCCCATGGAGAAAAGTCGGCATAGTGATTATTGTGTTCAATCCCGATGCAATTTTTGTGTTTCATCAAGACTCTGAAGGGCCACAGATTACAGAATGCCTCCAGATGTGCTTCGGAAACTACTACCAGTCTTCCATCGAATGATCAAAGCGTAGGCAGTTTAAGACATTACTCCCATGGAGAAAAGTGCGCATGGTGCTTATTGTGTTCAATGCCGATGCATTTTTTGGGTTTCATCAACACTCTGAACGTCCACAGATTACAGAATGCCACCAGATGTGCTTCGGAAACTACTACTAGTCTTCTAGTGTACGATCAAATCGTAGACAGTTTAAGACATTACTCCCATTCAGAAAAGTCCGTATGGTACTTATTGTGTTCAATGCCGATGCAATTTTTGTGTTTCATCAACACTCTGAAGGTCCACAGATTACAGAATGCCACCAGATGTGCTTCGGAAACTACTACTAGTCTTCCAGTGTACGATCAAAGCGTAGACAGTTTAAGACATTACTCCCATCGAGAAAAGTCCGCATGGTGCTTATTGTGTTCATAGTCGATGCAATTTTTGTGTTTCCTCAACACTCTGAAGGTCCACAGATTACAGAATGCATCCAGATGTGCTTCGGAAAGTACTATTAGTCTTCCAGTGAACGATCAAAACGTAGAAAGTTTAAGGCGTTACTCTCATGGAGAAATGTCTCCATGGTGCTTATTGTGTTCAATGCCGATTCAATTTCTGTGTTTCATCAACACTCTGAAGGTCCACAGATTACAGAATGCCTCCAGATGTGCTTCAGAAACTACTACTAGTCTTCCAGTGAACGATCAACACCTAGGCAGTTTAAGACGCTACTCCAATGGAGAAAAGTCCGCATGGTGCTTATTGTGCTCAATGCCGATGCAATGTTTGTGTTTCTTCAACACTCTGAAGGTCCTCATATTACAGAATGCATCCTGATGTGCTTCGGAAACTACTACTCGTCTGCCAGTGTCCGATCAAAGCGTACACAGTTTAAGACATTACCCCCACGGAGAAAATTTCGCATGGTGCTTATTGTTTTCATAGTCGATTCAATTTTTGTGTTTCATCAACACTCTGAAGGTCCACAGATTACAGAATGCATCCAGATGTGCTTCGGAAAGTACTATTAGTCTTCCAGTGAACGATCAAAACGTAGACAGTTTAAGGCATTACTCTCATGGAGAAATGTCACCATGGTGCTTATTGTGTTCAATGCCGATTCAATTTCTGTGTTTCATCAACACTCTGAAGGTCCACAGATTACAGAATGCCTCCAGATGTGCTTCAGAAACTACTACTAGTCTTCCAGTGAACGATCAAAACCTAGGCAGTTTAAGACGCTACTCCCATGGAGAAAAGTCCGCATGGTGCTTATTGTGCTCAATGCCGATACAATTTTTGTGTTTCATCAACACTCTGAAGGTCCTCAGATTACAGAATGCATCCTGATGTGCTTCGGAAACTACTACTCGTCTGCCAGTGTCCGATCAAAGCGTACACAGTTTAAGACATTACCCCCATGGAGAAAAGTTCGCATGGTGCTTATTGTGTTCAATGCCGATGCTATTTTTGTGTTTCATCAACACTCTGAAGGTCCACAGATTACAGAATGCTTCCAGATGTGCTTCGGAAACTACTACTAGTCTTCCAGTGTACGATCAAAGCGTAGACAGCTTAAGTCATTACTCCCATAGAGAAAATTCCGCATGGTGCTTATTGTGTTCAATGCCGATGCAATTTTTGTGTTTCATCAACACTCTGAAGGTCCTCAGATAACAGGATGCATCCTGATGTGCTTCGGAAACTACTACTCGTCTTCCAGTGTACGATCAAAGCGTAGACAGTTTAAGACATTACCCCCATGGAGAAAAGTTCGCATGGTGCTTATTGTGTTCAATGCCGATGCTATTTTTGTGTTTCATTAACACTCTGAAGGTCCACAGATTACAGAATGCATCCTGATGTGCTTCGGAAACTACTACTAGTCTTCCTGTGAACGATCAAAGCCTAGACAGTTTAAGACACTACTCCCATAGAGAAAATTCCGCATGGTGCTTATTGTGTTCAATGCCGATGCAATTTTTGTGTTTCATCAACACTCTGAAGGTCCACAGATTACAGAATTCACCCAGATGTGCTTCTGAAACTACTACTAGTCTTCCAGTGTAGGATCAAAGCGTAGACAGTTTAAGACATTACTCCCATGGAGAAAAGTCCGCATAGTGATTATTGTGTTCAATCCCGATGCAATTTTTGTGTTTCATCAAGACTCTGAAGGGCCACAGATTACAGAATGCCGCCAGATGTGCTTCGGAAACTATTACTAGTCTTCCAGTGTACGATCAAAGCGTAGACAGTTTAAGACATTACTCCCATGGAGAAAAGTCCGCATGGTGCTTATTGTGTTCAATGCCGATGCAATTTTTGTGTTTCATCAACATTCTGAATGTCCACAGATTACAGAATGCCTCCAGATGTGCTTCGGAAACTACTACCAGTCTTCCATCGAATGATCAAAGCGTAGGCAGTTTAAGACATTACTCCCATGGAGAAAAGTGCGCATGGTGCTTATTGTGTTCAATGCCGATGCATTTTTTGGGTTTCATCAACACTCTGAACGTCCACAGATTACAGAATGCCACCAGATGTGCTTCGGAAACTACTACTAGTCTTCCAGTGTACGATCAAATCGTAGACAGTTTAAGACATTACTCCCATGGAGAAAAGTCCGTATGGTACTTATTGTGTTCAATGCCGATGCAATTTTTGTGTTTCATCAACACTCTGAAGGTCCACAGATTACAGAATGCCACCAGATGTGCTTCGGAAACTACTACTAGTCTTCAAGTGTACGATCAAAGCGTAGACAGTTTAAGACATTACTCCCATCGAGAAAAGTCCGCATGGTGCTTATTGTGTTCATAGTCGATGCAATTTTTGTGTTTCATCAACACTCTGAAGGTCCACAGATTACAGAATGCATCCAGATGTGCTTCGGAAAGTACTATTAGTCTTCCAGTGAACGATCAAAACGTAGACAGTTTAAGGCATTACTCTCATGGAGAAATGTCCCCATGGTGCTTATTGTATTCAATGCCGATTCAATTTCTGTGTTTCATCAACACTCTGAAGGTCCACAGATTACAGAATGCCTCCAGATGTGCTTCAGAAACTACTACTAGTCTTCCAGTGAACGATCAAAACCTAGGCAGTTTAAGACGCTACTCCCATGGAGAAAAGTCCGCATGGTGCTTATTGTGCTCAATGCCGATGCAATTTTTGTGTTTCTTCAACAATCTGAAGGTCCTCATATTACAGAATGCATCCTGATGTGCTTCGGAAACTACTACTCGTCTGCCAGTGTCCGATCAAAGCGTACACAGTTTAAGACTATACCCCCATGGAGAAAATTTCGCATGGTGCTTATTGTGTTCAATGCCGATGCTATTTTTGTGTTTCATCAACACTCTGAAGGTCCACAGATTACAGAATGCTTCCAGATGTGCTTCGGAAACTACTACCAGTCTTCCATCGAATGATCAAAGCGTAGACAGTTTAAGACATTACTCCCATGGAGAAAAGTCCGCATGGTGCTTATTGTGTTCAATGCCGATGCATTTTTTGTGTTTCATCAACACTCTGAAGTTCCACAGATTACAGAATGCATCCAGATGTGCTTCGGAAACTACTACTAGTCTTCCAGTGTACGATCAAAGCGTAGACAGTTTAAGACATTACTCCCATCGAGAAAAGTCCGCATGGTGCTTATTGTGTTCATAGTCGATTCAATTTTTGTGTTTCATCAACACTCTGAAGGTCCACAGATTACAGAATGCATCCAGATGTGCTTCGGAAAGTACTATTAGTCTTCCAGTGAACGATCAAAACGTAGACAGTTTAAGGCATTACTCTCATGGAGAAATGTCCCCATGGTGCTTATTGTGTTCAATGCCGATTCAACTTCTGTGTTTCATCAACACTCTGAAGGTCCACAGATTACAGAATGCCTCCAGATGTGCTTCAGAAACTACTACTAGTCTTCCAGTGAACGATCAAAACCTAGGCAGTTTAAGACGCTACTCCCATGGAGAAAAGTCCGCATGGTGCTTATTGTGCTCAATGCCGATGCAATTTTTGTGTTTCATCAACATTCTGAAGGTCCTCAGATTACAGAATGCATCCTGATGTGCTTCGGAAACTACTACTCGTCTGCCAGTGTCCGATCAAAGCGTAGACAGTTTAAGACATTACCCCCATGGAGAAAAGTTCGCATGGTGCTTATTGTGTTCAATGCCGATGCTATTTTTGTGTTTCATTAACACTCTGAAGGTCCACAGATTACAGAATGCATCCTGATGTGCTTCGGAAACTACTACTAGTCTTCCAGTGAACGATCAAATCCTAGACAGATTAAGACACTACTCCCATAGAGAAAATTCCGCATGGTGCTTATTGTGTTCAATGCCGATGCAATTTTTGTGTTTCATCAACACTCTGAAGGTCCACAGATTACAGAATGCATCCAGATGTGCGTCTGAAACTACTACTAGTCTTCCAGTGTAGGATCAAAGCGTAGACAGTTTAAGACATTACTCCCATGGAGAAAAGTCCGCATAGTGCTTATTGTGTTCAATCCCGATGCAATAATTGTGTTTCAACAAGACTCTGAAGGGCCACAGATTACAGAATGCCGCCAGATGTGCTTCGGAAACTATTACTAGTCTTCCAGTGTACGATCAAAGCGTAGACAGTTTAAGACATTACTCCCATGGAGAAAATTCCGCATGGTGCTTATTGTGTTCAATGCCGATGCAATTTTTGTGTTTCATCAACATTCTGAATGTCCACAGATTACAGAATGCCTCCAGATGTGCTTCGGAAACTACTACCACTCTTCCATCGAATGATCAAAGCGTAGGCAGTTTAAGACATTACTCCCATGGAGAAAAGTGCGCATGGTGCTTATTGTGTTCAATGCCGATGCATTTTTTGGGTTTCATCAACACTCTGAACGTCCACAGATTACAGAATGCCACCAGATGTGCTTCGGAAACTACTACTAGTCTTCTAGTGTACGATCAAATCGTAGACAGTTTAAGACATTACTCCCATGGAGAAAAGTCCGTATGGTACTTATTGTGTTCAATGCCGATGCAATTTTTGTGTTTCATCAACACTCTGAAGGTCCACAGATTACAGACTGCATCCAGATGTGCTTCGGAAACTACTACTAGTCTTCCAGTGTACGATCAAAGCGTAGACAGTTTAAGACATTACTCCCATCGAGAAAAGTCCGCATGGTGCTTATTGTGTTCATAGTCGATGCAATTTTTGTGTTTCATCAACACTCTGAAGGTCCACAGATTACAGAATGCATCCAGATGTGCTTCGGAAAGTACTATTAGTCTTCCAGTGAACGATCAAAACGTAGACAGTTTAAGGCATTACTCTCATGGAGAAATGTCCCCATGGTGCTTATTGTATTCAATGCCGATTCAATTTCTGTGTTTCATCAACACTCTGAAGGTCCACAGATTACAGAATGCATTAAGATGTGCTTCGGAAACTACTACTAGTCTTCCAGTGTACGATCAAAGCGTAGACAGTGTAAGACATTACTCCCATGGAGTAAAGTCCGCATGGTACTTATTGTGTTCAATGCCGATTCAATTTCTGTGTTTCATCAACACTCTGAAGGTCCACAGATTACAGAATGCCTCCAGATGTGCTTCCGAAACTATTACTAGTCTTCCAGTGTACGATCATAGCGTAAACAGTTTAAGACATTACTCCCATGGTGAAAAGTCCGCATGGTGCTTATTGTGTTCAATGCCGATGCAATTTTTGTGTTTCATCAACACTCTTGAAGGTCCACAGATTACAGAATGCCTCCAGATGTGCCTCGGAAACTACTACTAGTCTTCCAGTGTACGATCAAAGCGTAGACAGTTTAAGACATTCTCCCATGGAGAAAAGTCCTCATGGTAGTTATTGTGTTCAATGCCGATGCAATTTTTGTGTTTCATCAACACTCTGAAGGTCCTCAGATTACAGAATGCATCCTGATGTGCTTCGGAAACTACTACTCGTCTTCCAGTGTACGATCAAAGCGTAGACAGTTTAAGACATTACCCCCATGGAGAAAAGTTCGCAAGGTGCTTATTGTGTTCAATGCCGATGCTATTTTTGTGTTTCATCAACACTCTGAAGGTCCACAGTTTACAGAATGCTTCCAGATGTGTTTCGGAAAATACTACTAGTCTTCCAGTGTACGATCATAGCGTAAACAGCTTAAGACATTACTCCCATAGAGAAAATTCCGCATGGTGCTATTGTCTTCAATGCCAATGCAATTTTTGTGTTTCATCAACACTCTGAAGGTCCTCAGATTACAGAATGCATCCAGATGTGCTTCCGAAACTACTACTAGTCTTCCAATGTACGATCAAAGCGTAGACAGTGTAAGACATTATTCCCATGGAGAAAAGTCCGCATGGTGCTTATTGTATTCAATGCCGATGCAATTTTTGTGTTTCATCAACACCCTGAAGGTCCACAGATTACAGAATGCATTAAGATGTGCTTCGGAAACTACTACTAGTCTTCCAGTGTACGATCAAAGCGTAGACAGTTTAAGACATTACTCCCATGGAGTAAAGTCCGCATGGTACTTATTGTGTTCAATGCCGATTCAATTTCTGTGTTTCATCAACACTCTGAAGGTCCACAGATTACAGAATGCCTCCAGATGTGCTTCGGAAACTACTACTAGTCTTCCAGTGTACGATCAAAGCGTACACAGTTTAAGACATTAGTCCCATGGAGAAAAGTCCGCATGGTGCTTATTGTGTTCAAAGTCGATGCAATTTTTGTGTTTCATCAACACTCTGAAGGTCCACAGATTACAGAATGCATCCAGATGTGCTTCGGAGACTACCACTAGTCTTCCAGTGTACGATCAAAGCGTAGACAGTTTAAGACATTACTCCCATGGAGAAAAGTCCGCATGGTGCTTATTGTGTTCAATGTCGATGCATTTTTTGTGTTTCATCAACACTCTGAAGGTCCACAGATTACAGAATGCCACCAGATGTGCTTCGGAAACTACTACTAGTCTTCCAGTGTACGATCAAATCGTAGACAGTTTAAGACATTACTCCCGTTGAGAAAAGTCCGCATGGTGCTTATTGCGTTCAATGCCGATGCAATTTTTGTGTTTCATCAACACTCTGAAGGTCCTCAGATTACAGAATGCATTCTGATGTACTTCGGAAACTACTACTCGTCTGCCAGTGTCCGATCAAACATATACAGTTTAAGACATTACTCCCGTGGAGAAAAGTTCGCATGGTGCTTATCGTGTTCAATGAAGATGCAATTTTTGTGTTTCATTAACACTCTGAAGGTCCACAGATTACAGAATGCTTCCAGATGTGCTTCGGAGACTACTACTAGTCTTCCAGTGCGCGATCAAAGCGTAGACAGTTTAAGACATTACTCCCATAGAGAAAATTCCGCATGGTGCTTATTGTGTTCAATGCCGATGCAATTTTTGTGTTTCATCAACATTCTGAATGTCCACAGATTACAGAATGCCTCCAGATGTGCGTTGGAAGCTACTACCAGTCTCCCATCGAATGATCAAAGTGTAGACAGTTTAAGACATTACTCCCATGGAGAAAAGTCCGCATGGTGCTTATTGTGTTCAATGCCGATGCAATTTTTGTGTTTCATCAACACTCTGAAGGTCCTCAGATTACAGAATGCATCCTGATGTGCTTCGGAAACTACTACTCGTCTTCCAGTGTACGATCAAAGCGTAGACAGTTTAAGACATTACCCCCATGGAGAAAAGTTCGCAAGGTGCTTATTGTGTTCAATGCCGATGCTATTTTTGTGTTTCATCAACACTCTGAAGGTCCACATATTACAGAATGCTTCCAGATGTGCTTCGGAAAATACTACTAGTCTTCCAGTGTACGATCAAAGCGTAGACAGCTTAAGACATTACTCCCAGAGAGAAAATTCCGCATGGTGCTATTGTCTTCAATGCCAATGCAATTTTTGTGTTTCATCAACACTCTGAAGGTCCTCAGATTACAGAATGCATCCAGATGTGCTTCCGAAACTACTACTAGTCTTCCAATGTACGATCAAAGCGTAGACAGTGTAAGACATTATTCCCATTTCGAAAAGTCCGCATGGTGCTCATTGTATTCAATGCCGATGCAATTTTTGTGTTTCATCAACACCCTGAAGGTCCACAGATTACAGAATGCATTAAAATGTGCTTCGGAAACTACTACTAGTCTTCCAGTGTACGATCAAAGCGTAGACAGTTTAAGACATTACTTCCATGGAGTAAAGTCCGCATGGTACTTATTGTGTTCAATGCCGATTCAATTTCTGTGTTTCATCAACACTCTGAAGGTCCACAGATTACAGAATGCCTCCAGATGTGCTTCCGAAACTATTACTAGTCTTCCAGTGTACGATCATAGCGTAAACAGTTTAAGACATTACTCCCATGGTGAAAAGTCCGCATGGTGCTTATTGTGTTCAAAGTCGATGCAATTTTTGTGTTTCATCAACACTCTGAAGGTCCACAGATTACAGAATGCATCCAGATGTGCTTCGGAAACTACTATTAGTCTTCCAGTGAACGTTCATAGCGTATTCAGTTTAAGGCATTACTGTCAATGAGAAAAGTCCCCATGGTGCTTATTATGTTCAATGCCGATTCAATTTCTGTGTTTCATCAACACTCTGAAGGTCCACAGATTACAGAATGCCTCCAGATGTGCTTCGGAAACTACTACTAGTCTTCCAGTGTACGATCAAATAGTAGACAGTTTAAGACATACTCCCATGGAGAAAAGTTCGCATGGTGCTTATTGTGTTCAATGCCGATGCTATTTTTGTGTTTCATCAACACTCTGAAGGTCCACAGATTACAGAATGCTTCCAGATGTGCTTCGGAAACTACTACTAGTCTTCCAGTGTTCGATCAAAGCGTAGAGAGCTTAAGACATTACTCCCATAGAGAAAATTCCGCATGGTGCTATTGTGTTCAATGTCGATGCAATTTTTGTGTTTCATCAACTCTGAAGGTCCTCAGATTACAGAATGCCTCCAGATGTGCTTCGGAAACTACTACTAGTCTTCCAATGTACGATCAAAAGCGTAGACAGTGTAAGACATTATTCCCATGGAGAAAAGTCCGCATGGTGCTTATTGTGTTCAATGCCGATGCCATTTTTATGTTTCATCAACACTCTGAAGGTCCACAGATTACAGAATGCATTAAGATGTGCTTCGGAAACTAATACTAGTCTTCCAGTGTACGATCAAAGCGTAGACAGGTTAAGACATTACTCCCATTGAGAAAAGTCCGCATGGTGCTTGTTGTGTTCAATGCCGATGCAATTTTTGTGTTTCATCAACACTCTGAAGGTCCACAGATTACAGAATGCCTCCAGATGTGCCTCGGAAACTACTACTAGTCTTCCAGTGTACGATCAAAGCGTAGACAGTTTAAGACATTCTCCCATGGAGAAAAGTCCTCATGGTGCTGATTGTGTTCAATGCCGATGCAATTTTTGTGTTTCATCAACACTCTGAAGGTCCTCAGATTACAGAATGCATCCTGATGTGCTTCGGAAACTACTACTCGTCTTCCAGTGTACGATCAAAGCGTAGACAGTTTAAGACATTACCCCCATGGAGAAAAGTTTGCAAGGTGCTTATTGTGTTCAATGCCGATGCTATTTTTGTGTTTCATCAACACCCTGAAGGTCCACAGATTACAGAATGCATTAAGATGTGCTTCGGAAACTACTACTAGTCTTCCAGTGTACGATCAAAGCGTAGACAGTTTAAGACATTACTCCCATGGAGTAAAGTGAGCATGGTATTTTTTGTGTTCAATGCCGATTCAATTTCTGTGTTTCATCAACACTCTGAAGGTCCACAGATTACAGAATGCCTCCAGATTTGCTTCGGAAACTACTACTAGTCTTCCAGTGTACGATCAAAGCGTAGACAGGTTAAGACATTAGTCCCATGGAGAAAAGTCCGCATGGTGCTTATTGTGTTCAAAGTCGATGCTATTTTTGTGTTTCATCAACACTCTGAAGGTCCACAGGTTACAGAATGCATCCAGATGTGCTTCGGAAACTACTATTACTCTTCCAGTGAACGTTCATTGCGTATTCAGTTTAAGGCATTACTGTCAATGAGAAAAGTCCCCATGGTGCTTATTGTGTTCAATGCCGATTCAATTTCTGTGTTTCATCAACACTCTGAAGGTCCACAGATTACAGAATGCCTCCAGATGTGCTTCGGAAACTACTACTAGTCTTCCAGTGTACGATCAAAACGTAGACAGTTTAAGACACTACTCCCATGGAGAAAAGTCCGCATGGTGCTTATTGTGTTCAATGCCGATGCAATTTTTGTGTTTCATCACAACTCTGAAGGTCCTCAGATTACAGAATGCATCCTGATGTGCTTCGGAAACTACTACTCGTCTTCCAGTGTACGATCAAAGCGTAGACAGTTTAAGACATTACCCCCATGGAGAAAAGTTCGCATGGTGCTTATTGTGTTCAATGCCGATGATATTTTTGTGTTTCATCAACACTCTGAAGGTCCACAGATTACAGAATGCTTCCAGATGTGCTTCGGACACTACTACTAGTCTTCCAGTGTTCGATCAAAGCGTAGAGTGCTTAAGACATTACTCCCATAGAGAAAATTCCGCATGGTGCTATTGTGTTCAATGTCGATGCAATTTTTGTGTTTCATCAACACTCTGAAGGTCCTCAGATTATAGAATGCATCGAGATGTGCTTCCGAAACTACTACTAGTCTTCCAATGTACGATCAAAGCGTAGACAGTGTAAGACATTATTCCCATGGAGAAAAGTCCGAATGGTGCTTATTGTGTTCAATGCCGATGCAATTTTTATGTTTCATCAACACTCTGAAGGTCCAAAGATTACAGAATGCATTAAGATGTGCTTCGGAAACTAATACTAGTCTTCCAGTGTACGATCAAAGCGTAGACAGTTTAAGACATTACTCCCATGGAGTAAAGTCTGATTGGTGCTTATTGTGTTGAATGCCAATTCAATTTCTGTGTTTCATCAACACTCTGAAGATCCACAGATTACAGAATGCCTCAAGATGTGCTTCGGAAACTACTACTAGTCTTCCATCGAACGATCAAACGTAGACAGTTTATGACATTACTCCCATGGAGAAAAGTCCGCATGGTGCTTATTGTGTTCAATGCCGATGGAATTTTGTGTTTCATCAACACTCTCAAGGTCCACAGATTACAGAATGCCTCCAGATGTGCTTCGGAAACTACTACTAGTCTTACAGTGTACGATCAAAGCGTAGACAGTTTATGACATTACTCCCATGGGGAAAAGTCCGCATGGTGCTTATTGTGTTCAATGCCGATGCAATTTTTGTGTTTCATCAACATTCTGAATGTGCACAGATTACAGAATGCCTCCAGATGTGCTTCGGAAGCTACTACTAGTCTTCCATCGAACGATCAAACGTAGACAGTTTAAGACATTACTCCCATGTAGAAAAGTCCGCATGGTGCTAATTGTGTTCAATCCCGATGCAATTTTGTGTTTCATCAACACTCTGAAGGTCCACAGACTACAGAATGCCTCCAGATGTGCTTCGGAAACTACTACTAGTCTTCCAGTGTACGATCACAGCCTAGGCAGTTTAAGACACTACTCCCATGGAGAAAAGTCCGCATGGTGTTTATTGTGTTCAATGCCGATGCAATTTTGTGTTTCATCAACACTCTAAAGGACCACAGATTACAGAATGCCTCCAGATGTGCTTCGGAAACTACTACTAGTCTTCCAGTGTACGATCAAAGCGTAGACAGTTTCAGACATTACTCCCATGGAGTAAAGTCCGCATGGTGCTTATTGTGTTCAATGCCGATTCAAATTCTGTGTTTCATCAACACTCTGAAGGTCCACAGATTACAGAATGCATCCAGATGTGCTTCCGAAACAACTACTAGACTTCCAGTGTACGATCAAAGCGTAAACAGTTTAAGACATTACTCCCATGGTGAAAAGTCCGCATGGTGCTTATTGTTTTCAATGCCGATGAAATTTTTGTGTTTCATCAACACTCTGAAGGTCCACAGATTACAGAAAGTCTCCAGATGTTCTTCGGAAACTACTACTAGTCCTCCAGTGAACGATAAAAAGCCTAGGCAGTTTAAGACACTACTCCCATAGAGAAAATTCCGCATGGTGCTTATTGTGTTCAATGCCGAAGCAATTTTTGTGTTTCATCAACACTCTGAAGGTCCACAGATTACAGAATGCATCCAGATGTGCTTCTGAAACTACTACTAGTCTTCCAGTATACGATCAAAGCGTAGACAGTTTAAGACATTACTCCCATGGAGAAAAGTCCACATGGTGCTTATTGTGTTCAATCCCGATGCAATTTTTGTGTTCCATCAACACTCTGAAGGTCCACAGATTACAGAATGCCTCCAGATGTGCTTCGGACACTACTACTAGTCTTCCAGTGTACGATCAAAGCGTAGACAGTTTAAGACATTACTCCCATTGAGAAAAGTCCTCATGGTGCTTATTGTGTGCAATGCCGATGCAATATTTGTGTTTCATCAACATTCTGAATGTCCACAGATTACAGAATGCCTCCAGATGTGCTTCGGTAACTACTACCAGTCTTCCATCGAATGATCAAAGCGTAGACAGTTTAAGACATTACTCCCATGGAGAAAAGTCCGCATGGTGCTTATTGTGTTCAACGCCGATGCATTTTTTGAGTTTCATCAACACTCTGAAGGTCCACAGATTACAGAATGTCACCAGATGTGCTTCGGAAACTACTACTAGTCTTCCAGTGTACGATCAAATCGTAGACAGTTTAAGACATTACTCCCATGGAGAAAAGTCCGTATGGTGCTTATTGTGTTCAATGCCGATGCAATTTTTGTGTTTCATCAACACTCTGAAGGTCCACAGATTACAGAATGCCTCCAGATGTGCTTCGGACACTACTACTAGTCTTCCAGTGTACGATCAAAGCGTAGACAGTTTAAGACATTACTCAGATTGAGAAAAGTCCTCATGGTGCTTATTGTGTTCAATGCCGACGCAATTTTTGTGTTTCATCAACATTCTGAATGTCCACAGATTACAGAATGCCTCCAGATGCGCTTCGGTAACTACTACCAGTCTTCCATCGAATGATCAAAGCGTAGACAGTTTAAGACATTAGTCCCATCGAGAAAAGTCCGCATGGTGCTTATTGTGTTCAAAGTCGATGCAATTTTTGTGTTTCACCAACACTCTGAAGGTCCACAGATTACAGAATGCATCCAGATGTGCTTCGGAAACTACTATTAGTCTTCCAGTGAACGATCAAAGCGTAGACAGTTTAAGGCATTACTCTCATGGAGAAAAGTCCCCATGGTGCTTATTGTGTTCAATGCCGATTAAATATCTGTGTTTCATCATCACTCTGAAGGTCCACAGATTACAGAATGCCTCCAGATGTGCTTCGGAAACTACTACTAGTCTTCCAGTGAACGATCAAAGCCTAGACAGTTAAAGACACTACTCCCATGGAGAAAAGTCCGCATGGTGCTTATTGTGCTCAATGCCGGTGCAATTTTTGTGTTTCATCAACACTCTGATGGTCCTCTGATTACAGAATGCATCCTGATTTGCTTCGGAAATTACCACTCGTCTTCCAGTGTACGATCAAAGCGTAGACAGTTTAAAACATTACTCTCATGAAGAAAAGTCCGTATGGTGCCCATTGTGTTCAATGCCGAATCAATTTCTGTGTTTCATCAACACTCTGAAGGTCCACAGATTACAGAATGCCTCCAGATGTGCTTCGGAAACTACTACTAGTCTTCCAGTGAACGATCAAAGCCTAGACAGTGTAAGACACTACTCCCATGGAGAAAAGTCCGCATGGTGCTTATTGTGCTCAATGCCGATTCAATTTTTGTGTTTCATCAACACTCTAAAGGTCCACAGATTACAGAATGCTTAAAGATGTGTTTCGGAAACTACTAGTAGTCTTCCAGTGTACGATCAAAGCGTAGACAGTTTAAGACATTACTCCCATAGAGAAAATTCCGCATGGTGCTTATTGTGTTCAATGCTGATGCAATTGTTGTGTTTCATCAACACTCTGAAGGTCCACAGATTACAGAATACCTCCAGATGTGCTTCGGAAACTACTACTAGTCCTCCAGTGTACGAACAAAGCGTAGACAGTTTAAGACATTAGTCCCATGGAGAAAAGTCCGCATGGTGCTTATTGTTTTCAAAGTCGATGCAATTTTTGTGTTTTACCAACACTCTGAAGGTCCACAGATTACAGAATGCATCCAGATGAGCTTCGGAAACTACTATTAGTCTTCCAGTGAACGATCAAAGCGTAGACAGTTTAAGGCATTACTCTCATGGAGAAAAGTCCCCATGGTGCTTATTGTGTTCAATGCCGATTCAATTTCTCTGTTTCATCAACACTCTGAAGGTCTACAGATTACAGAATGCCTCCAGATGTGCTCCGGAAACTACTACTAGTCTTTCAGTGAACGATCAAAGCCTAGACATTTTAAGACACTACTCCCATAGAGAAAATTCCGCATGGTGCTTATTGTGTTCAATGCCGATGCAATTTTTGTGTTTCATCAACACTCTGAAGGTCCACAGATTACAGAATGCCTCCAGATGTGCTTCGGAAACTACTACTAGTCTTCCAGTGTACGATCAAATCGTAAACAATTTAAGACATTACTCCCATGGAGAAAAGTCCGTATGGTGCTTATTGTGTTCAATGCCGTTGCAATTTTTGTGTTTCATCAACACTCAGAAGGTCCACAGATTACAGAATGCCTCCAGATGTGCTTCGGAAACTACTACTAGCCTTCCAGTGTACGATCAAAGCGTAGACAATTTAAGACATTAGTCCCATGGAGAAAAGTCCGCATGGTGCTTATTGTGTTCAAAGTCGATGCAATTTTTGTGTTTCACCAACACTCTGAAGGTCCACAGATTACAGAATGCATCCAGATGTGCTTCGGAAACTACTATTAGTCTTCCAGTGAACGATCAAAGCGTAGACAGTTTAAGGCATTACTCTCATGGAGAAAAGTCCCCATGGTGCTAATTGTGTTCAATGCCGATTCAATTTCTGTGTTTCATCAACACTCTGAAGGTCGCCAGATTACAGAATGCCTCCAGATGTGCTTCGGAAACTACTACTAGTCTTCCAGTGAACGATCAAAGCCTAGACAGTTTAAGACACTACTCCCATATAGAAAAGCCCGCATGGTGCTTATTGTGCTCAATGCCAATGCAATTTTTGTGTTTCATCAACACTCTGAAGGTCCTCCGATTACAGAATGCATCCTGATGTGCTTCGGAAATTACCACTCGTCTTCCAGTGTACAATCAAAGCGTAGACAGTTTAAGACATTACTCCCATGGTGAAAAGTTCGCATGTAGCTTATTGTGTTCAGTGCCGATGCTATTTTATGTGTTTCATCAACACTCTGAAGGTCCACAGATTACAAAATGCTTAAAGATGTGTTTCGGAAACTACTAGTAGTCTTCCAGTGTACGATCAAAGCGTAGACAGTTTAAGACATTACTCCCATAGAGAAAATTCCGCATGGTGCTTATTGTGTTCAATGCCGATGCAATTTTTGTGTTTCATCAACACTCTGAAGGTCCTCAGATTACAGAATGCATGCAGATGTGCTTCCGAAACTACTACTAGTCTTCCAGTGTACGATCAAAGCGTAGTCAGTTTAAGACATTACTCCCATGGAGTAAAGTCCGCATGGTGCTTATTGTGTTCAATGCCGATTCAAATTCTGTGTTTTATCAACACTCTGAAGGTCCACAGATTACAGAATGCCTCCAGATGTGCTTCGGAAACTACTACTAGTCTTTCAGTGAACGATCAAAATCCCGGCAGTTTAAGACACTACTCCCATGGAGAAAAGTCCGCATGGTGCTTATGGTGCTCAATGCCGATGCAATTTTTGTGTTTCATCACAACTCTGAAGGTCCTCAGATTACAGAATGCATCCTGATGTGGTTCGGAAACTACTACTCGTCTGCCAGTGTCCGATCAAAGCGTACACAGTTTAAGACATTACTCCCGTGGAGAAAAGTTCGCATGGTGCTTATTGTGTTCAATGCCGATGCAATTTTTGTGTTTCATCAACACTCTGAAGGTCCACAGATTACAGAATGCTTCCAGATGTGCTTCGGAAACTACTACTAGTCTTCCACTGCGCGATCAAAATGTAGACAGTTTAAGTTATTACTCCCATAGAGAAAATTCCGCATGATGCTTATTGTGTTCAATGCCGATGCAACTTTTGTGTTTCATCAACACTCTGAAGGTCCACAGTTTACAGAATGCTTCCAGATGTGCTTCGGAAACTATTACTAGTCTTCCACTGCGCGATCAAAGCGTAGACAGTTTAAGACATTACTCCCATAGAGAAAATTCCGCATGATGCTTATTGTGTTCAATCCCGATACAATTTTTGTGTTTCATCAACACTCTGAAGGTCCACAGATTACAGAATGCCTCCAGATGTGCTTCGGGCACTACTACTAGTCTTCCAGTGTACGATCAAAGCGTAGACAGTTTAAGACATTACTCCCATTGAGAAAAGTCCTCATGGTGCTTATTGTGTTCAATGCCGATGCAATTTTTGTGTTTCATCAACATTCTGAATGTCCACAGATTACAGAATGCCTCCAGATGTGCTTCGGTAACTACTACCAGTCTTCCATCGAATGATCAAAGCGTAAACAGTTTAAGACATTACTCCCATGGAGAAAAGTCCGCATGGTGCTTATTGTGTTCAATGCCGATGCATTTTTTGTGTTTCATCAACACTCTGAAGGTCCACAGGTTACAGAATGCATCCAGATGTGCTTCGGTAACTACTACCAGTCTTCCATCGAATGATCAAAGCGTAGACAGTTTAAGACATTACTCCCATGGAGAAAAGTCCGCATGGGGCTTATTGTGTTCAATGCCGATGCATTTTTTGTGTTTCATCAACACTCTGAAGGTCCACAGATTACAGAATGCCACCAGATGTGCTTCGGAAACTACTACTAGTCTTCCAGTGTACGATCAAAGCGTAGACAGTTTAAGACATTACTCCCATAGAGAAAATTCCGCATGGTGCTTATTGTGTTCAATGCCGATGCAATTTTTGTGTTTCATCAACACTCTGAAGGTCCACAGATTACAGAATACCTCCAGATGTGCTTCGGTAACTACTACTAGTCTTCCAGTGTACGATCAAAGCGTAGACAGTTTAAGACATTAGTCCCATGGAGAAAAGTCCGCATGGTGCTTATTGTGTTCAAAGTCGATGCAATTTTTGTGTTTTACCAACACTCTGAAGGTCCACAGATTACAGAATGCATCCAGATGTGCTTCGGAAACTACAATTAGTCTTCCAGTGAACGATCAAAGCGTAGACAGTTTAAGGCATTACTCTCATGGAGAAAAGTCCCCATGGTGCTTATTGTGTTCAATGCCGATTCAATTTCTGTGTTTCATCAACACTCTGAAGGTCTACAGATTACAGAATGCCTCCAGATGTGCTTCGGAAACTACTACTAGTCTTCTAGTGAACGATCAAAGCCTAGACAGTTTAAGACACTACTCCCATAGAGAAAATTCAGCATGGTGCTTATTGTGTTCAATGCCGATGCAATTTTTGTGTTTCATCAACACTCTGAAGGTCCACAGATTACAGAATGCATCCAGATGTGCTTCTGAAACTACTACTAGTCTTCCAGTGTACGATCAAAGCGTAGACAGTTTAAGACATTACTCCCATGGAGAAAAGTCCTCATGGTGCTTATTGTGTTCAATGCCGATGCAATTTTTGTGTTTCATCAACATTCTGAATGTCCACAGGTTACAGAATGCCTCCAGATGTGCTTCGGTAACTACTACCAGTCTTCCATCGAATGATCAAAGCGTAGACAGTTTAAGACATTACTCCCATGGAGAAAAGTCCGCATGGTGCTTATTGTGTTCAATGCCGATGCATTTTTTGTGTTTCATCAACACTCTGAAGGTCCACAGATTACAGAATGCCACCAGATGTGCTTCGGAAACTACTACTAGTCTTCCAGTGTACGATCAAAGCGTAGACAGTTTAAGACATTACTCCCATAGAGATAATTCCGCATGGTGCTTATTGTGTTCAATGCCGATGCAATTTTTGTGTTTCATCAACACTCTGAAGGTCCACAGATTACAGAATACCTCCAGATGTGCTTCGGAAACTACTACTAGTCTTCCAGTGTACGATCAAAGCGTAGACAGTTTAAGACATTAGTCCCATGGAGAAAAGTCCGCATGGTGCTTATTGTGTTCAAAGTCGATGCAATTTTTGTGTTTCATCAACACTCTGAAGGTCCACAGATTACAGAATGTATCCAGATGTGCTTCTGAAACTACTACTAGTCTTCCAGTGTACGATCAAAGCGTAGACAGTTTAAGACATTACTCCCATGGAGAAAAGTCCGCATGGTGCTTATTGTGTTCAATCCCGATGCAATTTTTGTGTTTCATCAACACTCTGAAGGTCCACAGATTACAGAATGCCTCCAGATGTGCTTCGGACACTACTACTAGTCTTCCAGTGTACGATCAAAGCGTAGACAGTTTAAGACATTACTCCCATTGAGAAAAGTCCTCATGGTGCTTATTGTGTTCAATGCCGATGCAATTTTTGTGTTTCATCAACATTCTGAATGTCCACAGATTACAGAATGCCTCCAGATGTGCTTCGGTAACTACTACCAGTCTTCCATCGAATGATCAAAGCGTAGACAGTTTAAGACATTACTCCCATGGAGAAAAGTCCGCATGGTGCTTATTGTGTTCAATGCCGATGCATTTTTTGTGTTTCATCAACACTCTGAAAGTCCACAGATTACAGAATGCCACCAATTGTGCTTCGGAAACTACTACTAGTCTTCCAGTGTACGATCAAATCGTAGACAGTTTAAGACATTACTCCCGTGGAGAAAAGTCCGTATGGTGCTTATTGTGTTCAATGCCGATGCAATTTTTGTGTTTCATCAACACTCTGAAGGTCCACAGATTACAGAATGCCTCCAGATGTGCTTCGGAAACTACTACTAGTCTTCCAGTGTACGATCAAAGCGTAGACAGTTTAAGACATTAGTCCCATGGAGAAAAGTCCGCATGGTGCTTATTGTGTTCAAAGTCGATGCAATTTTTGTGTTTCACCAACACTCTGAAGGTCCACAGATTACAGAATGCATGCAGATGTGCTTCGGAAACTACAATTAGTCTTCCAGTGAACGATCAAAGCGTAGACAGTTTAAGGCATTACTCTCATGGAGAAAAGTCCCCATGGTGCTTATTGTGTTCAATGCCGATTAAATTTCTGTGTTTCATCATCACTCTGAAGGTCCACAGATTACAGAATGCCTCCAGATGTGCTTCGGAAACTACTACTAGTCTTCCAGTGAACGATCAAAGCCTAGACAGTTTAAGACACTACTCCCATGGAGAAAAGTCCGCATGGTGCTTATTGTGCTCAATGCCGATGCAATTTTTGTGTTTCATCAACACTCTGAAGGTCCTCCGATTACAGAATGCATCCTGATGTGCTTCGGAAATTACCACTCGTCTTCCAGTGTACGATCAAAGCGTAGACAGTTTAAGACATTACTCCCATGGAGAAAAGTTCGCATGTAGCTTATTGTGTTCAGTGCCGATGCTATTTTTGTGTTTCATCAACACTCTGAATGTCCACAGATTACAAATTGCTTAAAGATGTGTTTCGGAAACTACTAGTAGTCTTCCAGTGTACGATCAAAGCGTAGACAGTTTAAGACATTACTCCCATAGAGAAAATTCCGCATGGTGCTTATTTTGTTCAATGCCGATGCAATTTTTGTGTTTCATCAACATTCTGAAGGTTCTCAGATTACAGAATGCATGCAGATGTGCTTCCGAAACTACTACTAGTCTTCCAGTGTACGATCAAAGCGTAGACAGTTTAAGACATTTCTCCCATGGAGTAAAGTCCGCATGGTGCTTATTGTGTTCAATGCCGATTCAATTTCTGTGTTTTATCAACACTCTGAAGGTCCACAGATTACAGAATGCCTCCAGATGTGCTTCGGAAACTACTACTAGTCTTCCAGTGAACGATCAAAATCTAGGCAGTTTAAGACACTACTCCCATGGAGAAAAGTCCGCATGGTGCTTATTGTGCTCAATGCCGATGCAATTTTTGTGTTTCATCACCACTCTGAAGGTCCTCAGATTACAGAATGCATCCTGATGTGGTTCGGAAACTACTACTCGTCTGCCAGTGTCCGATCAAAGCGTACACAGTTTAAGACATTACTCCCGTGGAGAAAAGTTCGCATGGTGCTTATTGTGTTCAATGCCGATGCAATTTTTGTGTTTCATCAACACTCTGAAGGTCCACAGATTACAGAATGCTTCCAGATGTGCTTCGGAAACTACTACTAGTCTTCCACTGCGCGATCAAAGTGTAGACAGTTTAAGTTATTACTCCCATAGAGAAAATTCCGCATGATGCTTATTGTGTTCATTGCCAATGCAATTTTTGTGTTTCATCAACACTCTGAAGGTCCACAGTTTACAGAATGCTTCCAGATGTGCTTCGGAAACTACTACTAGTCTTCCACTGCGCGATCAAAGCGTAGACAGTTTAAGACATTACTCCCATAGAGAAAATTCCGCATGATGCTTATTGTGTTCAATCCCGATGCAATTTTTGTGTTTCATCAACACTCTGAAGGTCCACAGATTACAGAATGCCTCCAGATGTGCTTCGGACACTACTACTAGTCTTCCAGTGTACGATCAAAGTGTAGACAGTTTAATACATTACTCCCATTGAGAAAAGTCCTCATGGTGCTTATTGTGTTCAATGCCGATGCAATTTTTGTGTTTCATCAACATTCTGAATGTCCACAGATTACAGAATGCCTCCAGATGTGCTTCGGTAACTACTACCAGTCTTCCATCGAATGATCAAAGCGTAGACAGTTTCAGACATTACTCCCATGGAGGAAAGTCCGCATGGTGCTTATTGTGTTCAATGCCGATGCATTTTTTGTGTTTCACCAACACTCTGAAGGTCCACAGATTACAGAATGCATCCAGATGTGCTTCGGAAACTACTATTAGTCTTCCAGTGAACGATCAAAGCGTAGACAGTTTAAGGCATTACTCTCATGGAGAAAAGTCCCCATGGTTCTTATTGTGTTCAATGCCGATTAAATTTCTGTGTTTCATCATCACTCTGAAGGTCCACAGATTACAGAATGCCTCCAGATGTGCTTCGGAAACTACTACTATTCTTCCAGTGAACGATCAAAGCCTAGACAGTTTAAGACACTACTCCCATGGAGAAAAGTCCGCATGGTGCTTATTGTGCTCAATGCCGATGCAATTTTTGTGTTTCATCAACACTCTGAAGGTCCTCTGATTACAGAATGCATCCTGATGTGCTTCGGAAATTACCACTCGTCTTCCAGTGTACGATCAAAGCGTAGACAGTTTAAAACATTACTCTCATGGAGAAAAGTCCGTATGGTGCCTATTGTGTTCAATGCCGAATCAATTTCTGTGTTTCATCAACACTGTGAAGGTCCACAGATTACAGAATGCCTCCAGATGTGCTTCGGAAACTACTACTTGTCTTCCAGTGAACGATCAAAGCCTAGACAGTGTAAGACACTACTCCCATGGAGAAAAGTCCGCATGGTGCTTCTTGTGCTCAATGCCGATGCAATTTTTGCGTTTCATCAACACTCTGAAGGTCCACAGATTACAGAATGCTTAAAGATGTGTTTCGGAAACTACTAGTAGTCTTCCAGTGTACGATCAAAGCGTAGACAGTTTAAGACATTACTCCCATAGAGAAAATTCCGCATGGTGCTTATTGTGTTCAATGCCGATGCAATTTTTGTGTTTCATCAACACTCTGAAGGTCGACAGATTACAGAATACCTCCAGATGTGCTTCGGAAACTACTACTAGTCTTCCAGTGTACGATCAAAGCGTAGACAGTTTAAGACATTAGTCCCATGGAGAAATGTAAGCATGGTGCTTATTGTGTTCAAAGTCGATGCAATTTTTGTGTTTTACCAACACTCTGAAGGTCCACAGATTACAGAATGCATCCAGATGTGCTTCGGAAACTACTATTAGTCTTCCAGTGAACGATCAAAGCGTAGACAGTTTAAGGCATTACTCTCATGGAGAAAAGTCCCCATGGTGCTTATTGTGTTCAATGCCGATTAAATTTCTGTGTTTCATCAACACTCTGAAGGTCCACAGATTACAGAATGCCTCCAGATGTGCTTCGGAAACTACTACTAGTCATCCAGTGAACGATCAAAGCCTAGACAGTTTAAGACACTACTCCCATGGAGAAAAGTCCGCATGGTGCTTATTGTGCTCAATGCCGATGCATTTTTTGTGTTTCATCAACACTCTGAAGGTCCTCAGATTACAGAATGCATCCTGATGTGCTTCGGAAATTACCACTCGTCTTCCAGTGTACGATCAAAGCGTAGACAGTTTAAGACATTACTCCCATGGAGAAAAGTTCTCATGTAGCTTATTGTGTTCAGTGCCGATGCTATTTTTGTGTTTCTTCAACACTCCGAAGGTCCACAGATTACAGAGTGCTTAAAGATGTGTTTCGGAAACTACTAGTAGTCTTCCAGTGTACGATCAAAGCGTAGACAGTTTATGACATTACTCTCATAGAGAAAATTCCGCATGGTGCTTATTGTGTTCAATGCCGATGCAATTTTTGTGTTTCATCAACACTCTGAAGGTCCTCAGATTACAGAATGCATGCATATGTGCTTCCGAAACTACTACTAGTCTTCCAGTGTACGATCAAAGCGTAGACAGTTTAAGACATTACTCCCATGGAGTAAAGTCCGCATGGTGCTTATTGTCTTCAATGCCGATTCAATTTCTGTGTTTTATCAACACTCTGAAGGTCCACAGATTACAGAATGCCTCCAGATGTGCTTCGGAAACTACTACTAGTCTTCCAGTGAACGATCAAAGTCTAGGCAGTTTAAGACACTACTCCCATGGAGAAAAGTCCGCATGGTGCTTATTGTGTTCAATGCCGATGCAATTTTTGTGTTTCATCAACACTCTTAAGGTCCACAGATTACAGAATGCTTCCAGATGTGCTTCGGAAACTACTACTAGTCTTCCACTGCGCGATCAAAGCGTAGACAGTTTCAGACATTACCCCCATAGAGAAAATTCCGCATGATGCTTATTGTGTTCAATGCCGATGCAATTTTTGTGTTTCATCAACATTCTGAATGTCCACAGATTACAGAATGCCTCCAGATGTGCTTCGGAAACTACTACCAGTCTCCCATCGAACGATCAAAGCGTAGACAGTTTAAGACATTACCCACATGGAGAAAAGTCCGCATGGTGCTAATTGTGTTCAATGCCGATGCAATTTTTGTGTTTCATCAACACTCTGAAGGTCCACAGATTACAGAATGCCTCCAGATGTGCTTCGGAAACTACTACTAGTCTTCCAGTGTACGATCAAAGCGTAGACAGTTTAAGACACACTCCCATGGAGAAGAGTCCGCATGGTGCCTATTGTGTTCAATCCCGATGCAATTTTTGTGTTTCATCAACACTCTGAAGGTCCTCAGATTACAGAATGCATCCTGATGTGCTTCGGAAACTACTACTAGTCTTCCAGTGTACGATCAAAGCGTAGACAGTTTAAGACATTACTCCCATTGAGAAAAGTCCTCATGGTGCTTATTGTGTTCAATGCCGATGCAATTTTTGTGTTTCATCAACATTCTGAAGGTCCACAGATTACAGAATGCCACCAGATGTGCTTCGGAAACTACTACTAGTCTTCCAGTGTACGATCAAATCGTAGACAGTATAAGACATTACTCCCATGGAGAAAAGTCCGTATGGTGCTTATTGTGTTCAATGCCGATGCAATTTTTGTGTTTCATCAACACTCTGAAGGTCCACAGATTACAGAATGCCTCCAGATGTGCTTCGGAAACTACTACTAGTCTTCCAGTGTACGATCAAAGCGTAGACAGTTTAAGACATTAGTCCCATGGAGAAAGGTCCGCATGGATCTTATTGTGTTCAAAGTCGATGCAATTTTTGTGTTTCACCAACACTCTGAAGGTCCACAGATTACAGAATGCATCCAGATGTGCTTCGGAAACTACTATTAGTCTTCCAGTGAACGATCAAAGCGTAGACAGTTTAAGACATTACTCCCATGGAGAAAAGTTCTCATGTAGCTTATTGTGTTCAGTGCCGATGCTATTTTTGTGTTTCTTCAACACTCCGAAGGTCCACAGATTACAGAGTGCTTAAAGATGTGTTTCGGAAACTACTAGTAGTCTTCCAGTGTACGATCAAAGCGTAGACAGTTTATGACATTACTCTCATAGAGAAAATTCCGCATGGTGCTTATTGTGTTCAATGCCGATGCAATTTTTGTGTTTCATCAACACTCTGAAGGTCCTCAGATTACAGAATGCATGCATATGTGCTTCCGAAACTACTACTAGTCTTCCAGTGTACGATCAAAGCGTAGACAGTTTAAGACATTACTCTCATAGAGAAAATTCCGCATGGTGCTTATTGTGTTCAATGCCGATGCAATTTTTGTGTTTCATCAACACTCTGAATGTCCACAGATTACAGAATGCATCCATAAGTGCTTCGGAAACTACTATTAGTCTTCCAGTGTACGATCAAAGCGTAGACAGTTTAAGACATTACTCTCATGGAGAAAAGTCCGTATGGTGCCTATTGTGTTCAATGCCGAATCAATTTCTGTGTTTCATCAACACTCTGAAGGTCCACAGATTACAGAATGCCTCCAGATGTGCTTCGGAAACTACTACTAGTCTTCCAGTGAACGATCAAAGCCTAGACAGTGTAAGACACTACTCCCATGGAGAAAAGTCCGCATGGTGCTTATTGTGCTCAATGCCGATGCAATTTTTGCGTTTCATCAACACTCTGAAGGTCCACAGATTACAGAATGCTTAAAGATGTGTTTCGGAAACTACTAGTAGTCTTCCAGTGTACGATCAAAGCGTAGACACTTTAAGACATTACTCCCATAGAGAAAATTCCGCATGGTGCTTATTGTGTTCAATGCCGATGCAATTTTTGTGTTTCATCAACACTCTGAAGGTCGACAGATTACAGAATACCTCCAGATGTGCTTCGGAAACTACTACTAGTCTTCCAGTGTACGATCAAAACTTAGACAGTTTAAGACATTAGTCCCATGGAGAAATGTAAGCATGGTGCTTATTGTGTTCAAAGTCGATGCAATTTTTGTGTTTTACCAACACTCTGAAGGTCCACAGATTACAGAATGCATCCAGATGTGCTTCGGAAAGTACTATTAGTCTTCCAGTGAACGATCAAAGCGTAGACAGTTTAAGGCATTACTCTCATGGAGAAAAGTCCCCATGGTGCTTATTGTGTTCAATGCCGATTAAATGTCTGTGTTTCATCAACACTCTGAAGGTCCACAGATTACAGAATGCCTCCAGATGTGCTTCGGAAACTACTACTAGTCATCCAGTGAACGATCAAAGCCTAGACAGTTTAAGACACTACTCCCATGGAGAAAAGTCCGCATGGTGCTTATTGTGCTCAATGCCGATGCATTTTTTGTGTTTCATCAACACTCTGAAGGTCCTCAGATTACAGAATGCATCCTGATGTGCTTCGGAAATTACCACTCGTCTTCCAGTGTACGATCAAAGCGTAGACAGTTTAAGACATTACTCCCATGGAGAAAAGTTCTCATGTAGCTTATTGTGTTCAGTGCCGATGCTATTTTTGTGTTTCATCAACACTCTGAAGGTCCACAGATTACAGAGTGCTTAAAGATGTGTTTCGGAAAGTACTAGTAGTCTTCCAGTGTACGATCAAAGCGTAGACAGTTTATGACATTACTCTCATAGAGAAAATTCCGCATGGTGCTTATTGTGTTCAATGCCGATGCAATTTTTGTGTTTCATCAACACTCTGAAGGTCCTCAGATTACAGAATGCATGCAGATGTGCTTCCGAAACTACTACTAGTCTTCCAGTGTACGATCAAAGCGTAGACAGTTTAAGACATTACTCCCATGGAGTAAAGTCCGCATGGTGCTTATTGTCTTCAATGCCGATTCAATTTCTGTGTTTTATCAACACTCTGAAGGTCCACAGATTACAGAACGCCTCCAGATGTGCTTCGGAAACTACTACTAGTCTTCCAGTGAACGATCAAAGCGTAGACAGTTTAAGACATTAGTCCCATGGAGAAATGTAAGCATGGTGCTTATTGTGTTCAAAGTCGATGCAATTTTTGTGTTTTACCAACACTCTGAAGGTCCACAGATTACAGAATGCATCCAGATGTGCTTCGGAAACTACTATTAGTCTTCCAGTGAACGATCAAAGCGTAGACAGTTTAAGGCATTACTCTCATGGAGAAAAGTCCCCATGGTGCTTATTGTGTTCAATGCCGATTAAATTTCTGTGTTTCATCAACACTCTGAAGGTCCACAGATTACAGAATGCCTCCAGATGTGCTTCGGAAACTACTACTAGTCATCCAGTGAACGATCAAAGCCTAGACAGTTTAAGACACAACTCCCATGGAGAAAAGTCCGCATGGTGCTTATTGTGCTCAATGCCGATGCATTTTTTGTGTTTCATCAACACTCTGAAGGTCCTCAGATTACAGAATGCATCCTGATGTGCTTCGGAAATTACCACTCGTCTTCCAGTGTACGATCAAAGCGTAGACAGTTTAAGACATTACTCCCATGGAGAAAAGTTCTCATGTAGCTTATTGTGTTCAGTGCCGATGCTATTTTTGTGTTTCTTCAACACTCTGAAGGTCCACAGATTACAGAGTGCTTAAAGATGTGTTTCGGAAACTACTAGTAGTCTTCCAGTGTACGATCAAAGCGTAGACATTTTATGACATTACTCTCATAGAGAAAATTCCGCATGGTGCTTATTGTGTTCAATGCCGATGCAATTTTTGTGTTTCATCAACACTCTGAAGGTCCTCAGATTACAGAATGCATGCAGATGTGCTTCCAAAACTACTACTAGTCTTCCAGTGTACGATCAAAGCGTAGACAGTTTAAGACATTACTCCCATGGAGTAAAGTCCGCATGGTGCTTATTGTCTTCAATGCCGATTCAATTTCTGTGTTTTATCAACACTCTGAAGGTCCACAGATTACAGAATGCCTCCAGATGTGCTTCGGAAACTACTACTAGTCTTCCAGTGAACGATCAAAATCTAGGCAGTTTAAGACTCTACTCCCATGGAGAAAAGTCCGCATGGTGCTTATTGTGTTCAATGCCGATGCAATTTTTGTGTTTCATCAACACTCTTAAGGTCCACAGATTACAGAATGCTTCCAGATGTGCTTCGGAAACTACTACTAGTCTTCCACTGCGCGATCAAAGCGTAGACAGTTTCAGACATTACCCCCATAGAGAAAATTCCGCATGATGCTTATTGTGTTCAATGCCGATGCAATTTTTGTGTTTCATCAACATTCTGAATGTCCACAGATTACAGAATGCCTCCAGATGTGCTTCGGAAACTACTACCAGTCTCCCATCGAACGATCAAAGCGTAGACAGTTTAAGACATTACCCACATGGAGAAAAGTCCGCATGGTGCTAATTGTGTTCAATGCCGATGCAATTTTTGTGTTTCATCAACACTCTGAAGGTCCACAGATTACAGAATGCCTCCAGATGTGCTTCGGAAACTACTACTAGTCTTCCAGTGTACGATCAAAGCGTAGACAGTTTAAGACACACTCCCATGGAGAAGAGTCCACATGGTGCTTATTGTGTTCAATCCCGATGCAATTTTTGTGTTTCATCAACACTCTGAAGGTCCTCAGATTACAGAATGCATCCTGATGTGCTTCGGAAACTACTACTAGTCTTCCAGTGTACGATCAAAGCGTAGACAGTTTAAGACATTACTCCCATTGAGAAAAGTCCTCATGGTGCTTATTGTGTTCAATGCCGATGCAATTTTTGTGTTTCATCAACATTCTGAAGGTCCACAGATTACAGAATGCCACCAGATGTGCTTCGGAAACTACTACTAGTCTTCCAGTGTACGATCAAATCGTAGACAGTTTAAGACATTACTCCCATGGAGAAAAGTCCGTATGGTGCTTATTGTGTTCAATGCCGATGCAATTTTTGTGTTTCATCAACACTCTGAAGGTCCACAGATTACAGAATGCCTCCAGATGTGCTTCGGAAACTACTACTAGTCTTCCAGTGTACGATCAAAGCGTAGACAGTTTAAGACATTAGTCCCATGGAGAAAAGTCCGCATGGTGCTTATTGTGTTCAAAGTCGATGCAATTTTTTTGTTTCACCAACACTCTGAAGGTCCACAGATTACAGAATGCATCCAGATGTGCTTCAGAAACTACTATTAGTCTTCCAGTGAACGATCAAAGCGTAGACAGTTTAAGGCATTACTCTCATGGAGAAAAGTCCCCATGGTTCTTATTGTGTTCAATGCCGATTAAATTTCTGTGTTTCATCATCACTCTGAAGGTCCACAGATTACAGAATGCCTCCAGATGTGCTTCGGAAACTACTACTATTCTTCCAGTGAACGATCATAGCCTAGACAGTTTAAGACACTACTCCCATGGAGAAAAGTCCGCATGGTGCTTATTGTGCTCAATGCCGATGCAATTTTTGTGTTTCATCAACACTCTGAAGGTCCTCTGATTACAGAATGCATCCTGATGTGCTTCGGAAATTACCACTCGTCTTCCAGTGTACGATCAAAGCGTAGACAGTTTAAAACATTACTCTCATGGAGAAAAGTCCGTATGGTGCCTATTGTGTTCAATGCCGAATCAATTTCTGTGTTTCATCAACACTGTGAAGGTCCACAGATTACAGAATGCCTCCAGATGTGCTTCGGAAACTACTACTAGTCTTCCAGTGAGCGATCAAAGCCTAGACAATGTAAGACACTACTCCCATGGAGAAAAGTCCGCATGGTGCTTATTGTGCTCAATGCCGATGCAATTTTTGTGTTTCATCAACACTCTGAAGGTCCACCGATTACAGAATGCTTAAAGATGTGTTTCGGAAACTACTAGTAGTCTTCCAGTGTACGATCAAAGCGTAGACAGATTAAGACATTAACCCCATAGAGAAAATTCCGCATGGTGCTTATTGTTTTCAATGCCGATGCAATTTTTGTGTTTCATCAACACTCTGAAGGTCCACAGATTACAGAATGCCTCCAGATGTGCTTCGGAAACTACTACTAGTCTTCCAGTGAACGATCAAAGCCTAGACAGTTTAAGACACTACTCCCATGCAGAAAAGTCCGCATGGTGCTTACTGTGCTCAATGCCGATGCAATTTTTGTGTTTCATCAACACTCTGAAGGTCCACAGATTACAGAATGCATCCATAAGTGCTTCGGAAACTACTATTAGTCTTCCAGTGTACGATCAAAGCGTAGACAGTTTAAGACATTACTCTCATGGAGAAAAGTCCGTATGGTGCCTATTGTGTTCAATGCCGAATCAATTTCTGTGTTTCATCAACACTCTGAAGGTCCACAGATTACAGAATGCCTCCAGATGTGCTTCGGAAACTACTACTAGTCTTCCAGTGAACGATCAAAGCCTAGACAGTGTAAGACACTACTCCCATGGAGAAAAGTCCGCATGGTGCTTATTGTGCTCAATGCCGATGCAATTTTTGCGTTTCATCAACACTCTGAAGGTCGACAGATTACAGAATACCTCCAGATGTGCTTCGGAAACTACTACTAGTCTTCCAGTGTACGATCAAAGCGTAGACAGTTTAAGACATTAGTCCCATGGAGAAATGTAAGCATGGTGCTTATTGTGTTCAAAGTCGATGCAATTTTTGTGTTTTACCAACACTCTGAAGGTCCACAGATTACAGAATGCATCCAGATGTGCTTCGGAAACTACTATTAGTCTTCCAGTGAACGATCAAAGCGTAGACAGTTTAAGGCATTACTCTCATGGAGAAAAGTCCCCATGGTGCTTATTGTGTTCAATGCCGATTAAATTTCTGTGTTTCATCAACACTCTGAAGGTCCACAGATTACAGAATGCCTCCAGATGTGCTTCGGAAACTACTACTAGTCATCCAGTGAACGATCAAAGCCTAGACAGTTTAAGACACTACTCCCATGGAGAAAAGTCCGCATGGTGCTTATTGTGCTCAATGCCGATGCATTTTTTGTGTTTCATCAACACTCTGAAGGTCCTCAGATTACAGAATGCATCCTGATGTGCTTCGGAAATTACCACTCGTCTTCCAGTGTACGATCAAAGCGTAGACAGTTTAAGACATTACTCCCATGGAGAAAAGTTCTCATGTAGCTTATTGTGTTCAGTGCCGATGCTATTTTTGTGTTTCATCAACACTCTGAAGGTCCACAGATTACAGAGTGCTTAAAGATGTGTTTCGGAAACTACTAGTAGTCTTCCAGTGTACGATCAAAGCGTAGACAGTTTATGACATTACTCTCATAGAGAAAATTCCGCATGGTGCTTATTGTGTTCAATGCCGATGCAATTTTTGTGTTTCATCAACACTCTGAAGGTCCTCAGATTACAGAATGCATGCAGATGTGCTTCCGAAACTACTACTAGTCTTCCAGTGTACGATCAAAGCGTAGACAGTTTAAGACATTACTCCCATGGAGTAAAGTCCGCATGGTGCTTATTGTCTTCAATGCCGATTCAATTTCTGTGTTTTATCAACACTCTGAAGGTCCACAGATTACAGAATGCCTCCAGATGTGCTTCGGAAACTACTACTAGTCTTCCAGTGAACGATCAAAATCTAGGCAGTTTAAGACACTACTCCCATGGAGAAAAGTCCGCATGGTGCTTATTATGTTCAATGCCGATGCAATTTTTGTGTTTCATCAACACTCTTAAGGTCCACAGATTACAGAATGCTTCCAGATGTGCTTCGGAAACTACTACTAGTCATCCACTGCGCGATCAAAGCGTAGACAGTTTCAGACATTACCCCCATAGAGAAAATTCCGCATGATGCTTATTGTGTTCAATGCCGATGCAATTTTTGTGTTTCATCAACATTCTGAATGTCCACAGATTACAGAATGCCTCCAGATGTGCTTCGGAAACTACTACCAGTCTCCCATCGAACGATCAAAGCGTAGACAGTTTAAGACATTACTCACATGGAGAAAAGCCCGCATGGTGCTAATTGTGTTCAATGCCGATGCAATTTTTGTGTTTCATCAACACTCTGAAGGTCCACAGATTACAGAATGCCTCCAGATGTGCTTCGGAAACTACTACTAGTCTTCCAGTGTACGATCAAAGCGTAGACAGTTTAAGACACACTCCCATGGAGAAGAGTCCGCATGGTGCTTATTGTGTTCAATCCCGATGCAATTTTTGTGTTTCATCAACACTCTGAAGGTCCTCAGATTACAGAATGCATCCTGATGTGCTACGGAAACTACTACTAGTCTTCCAGTGTACGATCAAAGCGTAGACAGTTTAAGACATTACTCCCATTGAGAAAAGTCCTCATGGTGCTTATTGTGTTCAATGCCGATGCAATTTTTGTGTTTCATCAACATTCTGAAGGTCCACAGATTACAGAATGCCACCAGATGTGCTTCGGAAACTACTACTAGTCTTCCAGTGTACGATCAAATCGTAGACAGTTTAAGACATTACTCCCATGGAGAAAAGTCCGTATGGTGCTTATTGTGTTCAATGCCGATGCAATTTTTGTGTTTCATCAACACTCTGAAGGTCCACAGATTACAGAATGCCTCCAGATGTGCTTCGGAAACTACTACTAGTCTTCCAGTGTACGATCAAAGCGTAGACAGTTTAAGACATTAGTCCCATGGAGAAAAGTCCGCATGGATCTTATTGTGTTCAAAGTCGATGCAATTTTTTTGTTTCACCAACACTCTGAAGGTCCACAGATTACAGAATGCATCCAGATGTGCTTCGGAAACTACTATTAGTCTTCCAGTGAACGATCAAAGCGTAGACAGTTTAAGGCATTACTCTCATGGAGAAAAGTCCCCATGGTTCTTATTGTGTTCAATGCCGATTAAATTTCTGTGTTTCATCATCACTCTGAAGGTCCACAGATTACAGAATGCCTCCAGATGTGCTTCGGAAACTACTACTATTCTTCCAGTGAACGATCATAGCCTAGACAGTTTAAGACACTACTCCCATGGAGAAAAGTCCGCATGGTGCTTATTGTGCTCAATGCCGATGCAATTTTTGTGTTTCATCAACACTCTGAAGGTCCTCTGATTACAGAATGCATCCTGATGTGCTTCGGAAATTACCACTCGTCTTCCAGTGTACGATCAAAGCGTAGACAGTTTAAAACATTACTCTCATGGAGAAAAGTCCGTATGGTGCCTATTGTGTTCAATGCCGAATCAATTTCTGTGTTTCATCAACACTGTGAAGGTCCACAGATTACAGAATGCCTCCAGATGTGCTTCGGAAACTACTACTAGTCTTCCAGTGAGCGATCAAAGCCTAGACAATGTAAGACACTACTCCCATGGAGAAAAGTCCACATGGTGCTTATTGTGCTCAATGCCGATGCAATTTTTGTGTTTCATCAACACTCTGAAGGTCCACCGATTACAGAATGCTTAAAGATGTGTTTCGGAAACTACTAGTAGTCTTCCAGTGTACGATCAAAGCGTAGACAGTTTAAGACATTAACCCCATAGAGATAATTCCGCATGGTGCTTATTGTTTTCAATGCCGATGCAATTTTTGTGTTTCATCAACACTCTGAAGGTCCACAGATTACAGAATGCCTCCAGATGTGCTTCGGAAACTACTACTAGTCTTCCAGTGAACGATCAAAGCCTAGACAGTTTAAGACACTACTCCCATGCAGAAAAGTCCGCATGGTGCTTACTGTGCTCAATGCCGATGCAATTTTTGTGTTTCATCAACACTCTGAAGGTCCACAGATTACAGAATGCATCCATAAGTGCTTCGGAAACTACTATTAGTCTTCCAGTGTACGATCAAAGCGTAGACAGTTTAAGACATTACTCTCATGGAGAAAAGTCCGTATGGTGCCTATTGTGTTCAATGCCGAATCAATTTCTGTGTTTCATCAACACTCTGAAGGTCCACAGATTACAGAATGCCTCCAGATGTGCTTCGGAAACTACTACTAGTCTTCCAGTGAACGATCAAAGCCTAGACAGTGTAAGACACTACTCCCATGGAGAAAAGTCCGCATGGTGCTTATTGTGCTCAATGCCGATGCAATTTTTGCGTTTCATCAACACTCTGAAGGTCGACAGATTACAGAATACCTCCAGATGTGCTTCGGAAACTACTACTAGTCTTCCAGTGTACGATCAAAGCGTAGACAGTTTAAGACATTAGTCCCATGGAGAAATGTAAGCATGGTGCTTATTGTGTTCAAAGTCGATGCAATTTTTGTGTTTTACCAACACTCTGAAGGTCCACAGATTACAGAATGCATCCAGATGTGCTTCGGAAACTACTATTAGTCTTCCAGTGAACGATCAAAGCGTAGACAGTTTAAGGCATTACTCTCATGGAGAAAAGTCAGCATGGTGCTTATTGTGTTCAATGCCGATTAAATTTCTGTGTTTCATCAACACTCTGAAGGTCCACAGATTACAGAATGCCTCCAGATGTGCTTCGGAAACTACTACTAGTCATCCAGTGAACGATCAAAGCCTAGACAGTTTAAGACACTACTCCCATGGAGAAAAGTCCGCATGGTGCTTATTGTGCTCAATGCCGATGCATTTTTTGTGTTTCATCAACACTCTGAAGGTCCTCAGATTACAGAATGCATCCTGATGTGCTTCGGAAATTACCACTCGTCTTCCAGTGTACGATCAAAGCGTAGACAGTTTAAGACATTACTCCCATGGAGAAAAGTTCTCATGTAGCTTATTGTGTTCAGTGCCGATGCTATTTTTGTGTTTCATCAACACTCAGAAGGTCCACAGATTACAGAGTGCTTAAAGATGTGTTTCGGAAACTACTAGTAGTCTTCCAGTGTACGATCAAAGCGTAGACAGTTTATGACATTACTCTCATAGAGAAAATTCCGCATGGTGCTTATTGTGTTCAATGCCGATGCAATTTTTGTGTTTCATCAACACTCTGAAGGTCCTCAGATTACAGAATGCATGCAGATGTGCTTCCGAAACTACTACTAGTCTTCCAGTGTACGATCAAAGCGTAGACAGTTTAAGACATTACTCCCATGGAAGTAAAGTCCGCATGGTGCTTATTGTCTTCAATGCCGATTCAATTTCTGTGTTTTATCAACACTCTGAAGGTCCACAGATTACAGAATGCCTCCAGATGTGCTTCGGAAACTACTACTAGTCTTCCAGTGAACGATCAAAATCTAGGCAGTTTAAGACACTACTCCCATGGAGAAAAGTCCGCATGGTGCTTATTATGTTCAATGCCGATGCAATTTTTGTGTTTCATCAACACTCTTAAGGTCCACAGATTACAGAATGCTTCCAGATGTGCTTCGGAAACTACTACTAGTCATCCACTGCGCGATCAAAGCGTAGACAGTTTCAGACATTACCCCCATAGAGAAAATTCCGCATGATGCTTATTATGTTCAATGCCGATGCAATTTTTGTGTTTCATCAACATTCTGAATGTCCACAGATTACAGAATGCCTCCAGATGTGCTTCGGAAACTACTACCAGTCTCCCATCGAACGATCAAAGCGTAGACAGTTTAAGACATTACTCACATGGAGAAAAGCCCGCATGGTGCTAATTGTGTTCAATGCCGATGCAATTTTTGTGTTTCATCAACACTCTGAAGGTCCACAGATTACAGAATGCCTCCAGACGTGCTTCGGAAACTACTACTAGTCTTCCAGTGTACGATCAAAGCGTAGACAGTTTAAGACACACTCCCATGGAGAAGAGTCCGCATGGTGCTTATTGTGTTCAATCCCGATGCAATTTTTGTGTTTCATCAACACTCTGAAGGTCCTCAGATTACAGAATGCATCCTGATGTGCTACGGAAACTACTACTAGTCTTCCAGTGTACGATCAAAGCGTAGACAGTTTAAGACATTACTCCCATTGAGAAAAGTCCTCATGGTGCTTATTGTGTTCAATGCCGATGCAATTTTTGTGTTTCATCAACATTCTGAAGGTCCACAGATTACAGAATGCCACCAGATGTGCTTCGGAAACTACTACTAGTCTTCCAGTGTACGATCAAATCGTAGACAGTTTAAGACATAACTCCCACGGAGAAAAGTCCGTATGGTGCTTATTGTGTTCAATGCCGATGCAATTTTTGTGTTTCATCAACACTCTGAAGGTCCACAGATTACAGAATGCCTCCAGATGTGCTTCGGAAACTACTACTAGTCTTCCAGAGTACGATCAAAGCGTAGACAGTTTAAGACATTAGTCCCATGGAGAAAAGTCCGCATGGATCTTATTGTGTTCAAAGTCGATGCAATTGTTGTGTTTCACCAACACTCTGAAGGTCCACAGATTACAGAATGCATCCAGATGTGCTTCGGAAACTACTATTAGTCTTCCAGTGAACGATCAAAGCGTAGACAGTTTAAGGCATTACTCTCATGGAGAAAAGTCCCCATGGTTCTTATTGTGTTCAATGCCGAATAAATTTCTGTGTTTCATCATCACTCTGAAGGTCCACAGATTACAGAATGCCTCCAGATGTGCTTCGGAAACTACTACTATTCTTCCAGTGAACGATCAAAGCCTAGACAGTTTAAGACACTACTCCCATGGAGAAAAGTCCGCATGGTGCTTATTGTGCTCAATTCCGATGCAATTTTTGTGTTTCATCAACACTCTGAAGGTCCTCTGATTACAGAATGCATCCTGATGTGCTTCGGAAATTACCACTCGTCTTCCAGTGTACGATCAAAGCGTAGACAGTTTAAAACATTACTCTCATGGAGAAAAGTCCGTATGGTGCCTATTGTGTTCAATGCCGAATCAATTTCTGTGTTTCATCAACACTGTGAAGGTCCACAGATTACAGAATGCCTCCAGATGTGCTTCGGAAACTACTACTAGTCTTCCAGTGAGCGATCAAAGCCTAGACAATGTAAGACATTACCCCCATAGAGAAAATTCCGCATGGTGCTTATTGTTTTCAATGCCGATGCAATTTTTGTGTTTCATCAACACTCTGAAGGTCCACAGATTACAGAATACCTCCAGATGTGCTTCGGAAACTACTACTAGTCTCCCAGTGTACGATCAAAGCGTAGACAGTTTTAGACATCAGTCCCATGGAGAAAAGTCCGCATGGTGCTTATTGTGTTCAAAGTCGATGCAATTTTTGTGTTTTACCAACACTCTGAAGGTCCACAGATTACAGAATGCATCCAGATGTGCTTCGGAAACTACTATTAGTCTTCCAGTGTACGATCAAAGCGTAGACAGTTTAAGACATTAGTCCCATGGAGAAAAGTCCGCATGGTGCTTATTGTGTTCAAAGTCGATGCAATTTTTGTGTTTCACCAACACTCTGAACGTCCACAGATTACAGAATGCATCCAGATGTGCTTCGGAAACTACTATTAGTCTTCCAGTGAACGATCAAAGCGTAGACAGTTTAAGGCATTACTCTCATGGAGAAAAGTCCCCATGGTGCTTATTGTGTTCAATGCCGATTAAATTTCTGTGTTTCATCAACACTCTGAAGGTCCACAGATTACAGAATGCCTCCAGATGTGCTTCGGAAACTACTACTAGTCTTCCAGTGAACGATCAAAACGTAGACAGTTTAAGACATTAGTCCCATGGAGAAAAGTCCGCATGGTGCTTATTGTGTTCAAAGTCGATGCAATTTTTGTGTTTCACCAACACTCTGAAGGTCCACAGATTACAGAATGCATCCATAAGTGCTTCGGAAACTACTATTAGTCTTCCAGTGAACGATCAAAGCGTAGACAGTTTAAGGCATTACTCTCATGGAGAAAAGTCCCCATGGTGCTTATTGTGTTCAATGCCGATTCAATTTCTGTGTTTCATCAACACTCTGAAGGTCCACAGATTACAGAATGCCTCCAGATGTGCTTCGGAAACTACTACTAGTCTTCCAGTGAACGATCAAAGCCTAGACAGTTTAAGACACTACTCCCATGGAGAAAAGTCCGCATGGTGCTTATTGTGCTCAATGCCGATGCAATTTTTGTGTTTCATCAACACTCTGAAGGTCCTCCGATTACAGAATGCATCCTGATGTGCTTCGGAAATTACCACTCGTCTTCCAGTGTACGATCAAAGCGTAGACAGTTTAAGACGTTACTCCCATGGAGAAAAGTTCGCATGTAGCTTATTGTGTTCAGTGCCGATGCTATTTTTGTGTTTCATCAACACTCTGAAGGTCCACAGATTACAAAATGCTTAAAGATGTGTTTCGGAAACTACTAGTAGTGTTCCAGTGTACGATCAAAGCGTAGACAGTTTAAGACATTACTCCCATAGAGAAAATTCCGCATGGTGCTTATTTTGTTCAATGCCGATGCAATTTTTGTGTTTCATCAACATTCTGAAGGTCCTCAGATTACAGAATGCATGCAGATGTGCTTCCGAAACTACTACTAGTCTTCCAGTGTACGATCAAAGCGTAGACAGTTTAAGACATTACTCCCATGGAGTAAAGTCCGCATGGTGCCTATTGTGTTCAATGCCGATTCAATTTCTGTGTTTTATCAACACTCTGAAGGTCCACAGATTACAGAATGCCTCCAGATGTGCTTCGGAAACTACTACTAGTCTTCCAGTGAACGATCAAATTCTAGGCAGTTTAAGACACTACTCCCATGGAGAAAAGTCCGCATGGTGCTTATGGTGCTCAATGCCGATGCAATTTTTGTGTTTCATCACAACTCAGAAGGTCCTCAGATTACAGAATGCATCCTGATGTGGTTCGGAAACTACTACTCGTCTGCCAGTGTCCGATCAAAGCGTACACAGTTTAAGACATTACTCTCATGGAGAAAAGTCCGTATGGTGCCTATTGTGTCAATGCCGAATCAATTTCTGTGTTTCATCAACACTCTGAAGGTCCACAGATTACAGAATGCCTCCAGATGTGTTCCGGAAACTACTACTAGTCTTCCAGTGAACGATCAAAGCCTAGACAGTGTAAGACACTACTCCCATGGAGAAAAGTCCGCATGGTGCTTATTGTGCTCAATGCCGATGCAATTTCTGCGTTTCATCAACACTCTGAAGGTATACAGATTACAGAATGCTTAAAGATGTGTTTCGGAAACTACTAGTAGTCTTCCAGTGTACGATCAAAGCGTAGACAGTTTAAGACATTACTCCCATAGAGAAAATTCCGCATGGTGCTTATTGTGTTCAATGCCGATGCAATTTTTGTGTTTCATCAACACTCTGAAGGTCCACAGATTACAGAATACCTCCAGATGTGCTTCGGAAACTACTACTAGTCTTCCAGTGTACGATCAAAGCGTAGACAGTTTAAGACATTAGTCCCATGGAGAAAAGTCCGCATGGTGCTTATTGTGTTCAAAGTCGATGCAATTTTTGTGTTTTACTAACACTCTGAAGGTCCACAGATTACAGAATGCATCCTGATGTGCTTCGGAAATTACCACTCGTCTTCCAGTGTACGATCAAAGCGTAGACAGTTTAAGACGTTACTCCCATGGAGAAAAGTTCGCATGTAGCTTATTGTGTTCAGTGCCGATGCTATTTTTGTGTTTCATCAACACTCTGAAGGTCCACAGATTACAAAATGCTTAAAGATGTGTTTCGGAAACTACTAGTAGTGTTCCAGTGTACGATCAAAGCGTAGACAGTTTAAGACATTACTCCCATAGAGAAAATTCCGCATGGTGCTTATTTTGTTCAATGCCGATGCAATTTTTGTGTTTCATCAACATTCTGAAGGTCCTCAGATTACAGAATGCATGCAGATGTGCTTCCGAAACTACTACTAGTCTTCCAGTGTACGATCAAAGCGTAGACAGTTTAAGACATTACTCCCATGGAGTAAAGTCCGCATGGTGCTTATTGTGTTCAATGCCGATTCAATTTCTGTGTTTTATCAACACTCTGAAGGTCCACAGATTACAGAATGCCTCCAGATGTGCTTCGGAAACTACTACTAGTCTTCCAGTGAACGATCAAAATCTAGGCAGTTTAAGACACTACTCCCATGGAGAAAAGTCCGCATGGTGCTTATGGTGCTCAATGCCGATGCAATTTTTGTGTTTCATCACAACTCAGAAGGTCCTCAGATTACAGAATGCATCCTGATGTGGTTCGGAAACTACTACTCGTCTGCCAGTGTCCGATCAAAGCGTACACAGTTTACGACATTACTCTCATGGAGAAAAGTCCGTATGGTGCCTATTGTGTTCAATGCCGAATCAATTTCTGTGTTTCATCAACACTCTGAAGGTCCACAGATTACAGAATGCCTCCAGATGTGCTTCGGAAACTACTACTAGTCTTCCAGTGAACGATCAAAGCCTAGACAGTGTAAGACACTACTCCCATGGAGAAAAGTCCGCATGGTGCTTATTGTGCTCAATGCCGATGCAATTTTTGCGTTTCATCAACACTCTGAAGGTCCACAGATTACAGAATGCTTAAAGATTTGTTTCGGAAACTACTAGTAGTCTTCCAGTGTACGATCAAAGCGTAGACAGTTTAAGACATTACTCCCATAGAGAAAATTCCGCATGGTGCTTATTGTGTTCAATGCCGATGCAATTTTTGTGTTTTATCAACACTCTGAAGGTCCACAGATTACAGAATACCTCCAGATGTGCTTCGGAAACTACTACTAGTCTTCCAGTGTACGACCAAAGCGTAGACAGTTTAAGACATTAGTCCCATGGAGAAAAGTCCGCATGGTGCTTATTGTGTTCAAAGTCGATGCAATTTTTGTGTTTTACTAACACTCTGAAGGTCCACAGATTACAGAATGCATCCAGATGTGCTTCGGAAACTACTATTAGTCTTCCAGTGAACGATCAAATCGTAGACAGTTAAAGGCATTACTCTCATGGAGAAAGTCCCCATGGTGCTTATTGTGTTCAATACCGATTCAATTTCTGTGTTTCATCAACACTCTGAAGGTCTACAGATTACAGAATGCCTCCAGATGTGCTTCGGAAACTACTACTAGTCTTCCAGTGAACGATCAAAGCCTAGACAGTTTAAGACACTACTCCCATAGAGAAAATTCCGCATGGTGCTTATTGTGTTCAATGCCGATGCAATTTTTGTGTTTCATCAACACTCTGAAGGTCCACAGATTACAGAATGCATCCAGATGTGCTTCTGAAACTACTACTAGTCTTCCAGTGTACGATCAAAGCGTAGACAGTTTAAGACATTACTCCCATGGAGAAAAGTCCGCATGGTGCTTATTGTGTTCAATCCCGATGCAATTTTTGTGTTTCATCAACACTCTGAAGGTCCACAGATTACAGAATGCCTCCAGATGTGCTTCGGAAACTGCTACTAGTCTTCCAGTGTACGATCAAATCGTAGACAATTTAAGACATTACTCCCATGGAGAAAAGTCCGTATGGTGCTTATTATGTTCAATGCCGTTGCAATTTTTGTGTTTCATCAACACTCTGAAGGTCCACAGATTACAGAATGCCTCCAGATGTGCTTCGGAAACTGCTACTAGCCTTACAGTGTACGATCAAAGCGTAGACAGTTTAAGACATTAGTCCCATGGAGAAAAGTCCGCATGGTGCTTATTGTGTTCAAAGTCGATGCAATTTTTGTGTTTCACCAACACTCTGAAGGTCCACAGATTACAGAATGCATCCAGATGTGCCTTGGAAACTACTATTAGTCTTCCAGTGAACGATCAAAGCGTAGACAGTTTAAGGCATTACTCTCATGGAGAAAAGTCCCCATGGTGCTTATTGTGTTCAATGCCGATTCAATTTCTGTGTTTCATCAACACTCTGAAGGTCCACAGATTACAGAATGCCTCCAGATGTGCTTCGGAAACTACTACTAGTCTTCCAGTGAACGATCAAAGCCTAGACAGTTTAAGACACTACTCCCATGGAGAAAAGTCCGCATGGTGCTTATTGTGCTCAATGCCGATGCAATTTTTGTGTTTCATCAACACTCTGAAGGTCCTCCGATTACAGAATGCATCCTGATGTGCTTCGGAAATTACCACTCGTCTTCCAGTGTACGATCAAAGCGTAGACAGTTTAAGACGTTACTCCCATGGAGAAAAGTTCGCATGTAGATTATTGTGTTCAGTGCCGATGCTATTTTTGTGTTTCATCAACACTCTGAAGGTCCACAGATTACAAAATGCTTAAAGATATGTTTCGGAAACTACTAGTAGTGTTCCAGTGTACGATCAAAGCGTAGACAGTTTAAGACATTACTCCCATAGAGAAAATTCCGCATGGTGCTTATTTTGTTCAATGCCGATGCAATTTTTGTGTTTCATCAACATTCTGAAGGTCCTCAGATTACAGAATGCATGCAGATGTGCTTCCGAAACTACTACTAGTCTTCCAGTGTACGATCAAAGCGTAGACAGTTTAAGACATTACTCCCATGGAGAAAAGTCCGCATGGTGCTTATTGTGCTCAATGCCGATGCAATTTTTGCGTTTCATCAACACTCTGAAGGTCCACAGATTACAGAATGCTTAAAGATGTGTTTCGGAAACTACTAGTAGTCTTCCAGTGTACGATCAAAGCGTAGACAGTTTAAGACATTACTCCCATAGAGAAAATTCCGCATGGTGCTTATTGTGTTCAATGCCGATGCAATTTTTGTGTTTCATCAACACTCTGAAGGTCCACAGATTACAGAATACCTCCAGATGTGCTTCGGAAACTACTACTAGTCTTCCAGTGAACGATAAAAGCCTTGACAGTTTAAGACACTACCCCCATAGAGAAAATTCCGCATGGTGCATATTGTGTTCAATGCCGATGCAATTTTTGTGTTTCATCAACACTCTGAAGGTCCACAGATTACAGAATGCATCCAGATGTGCTTCTGAAACTACTACTAGTCTTCCAGTGTACGATCAAAGCGTAGACAGTTTAAGACATTACTCCCATGAAGAAAAGTCCGCATGGTGCTTATTGTGTTCAATCCCGATGCAATTTTTGTGTTTCATCAACACTCTGAAGCTCCACAGATTACAGAATGCCTCCAGATGTGCTTCGGAAACTACTACTAGTCTTCCAGTGTACGATCAAATCGTAGACAATTTAAGACATTACTCCCATGGAGAAAAGTCCGTATGGTGCTTATTATGTTCAATGCCGTTGCAATTTTTGTGTTTCATCAACACTCTGAAGGTCCACAGATTACAGAATGCCTCCAGATGTGCTTCGGAAACTGCTACTAGCCTTACAGTGTACGATCAAAGCGTAGACAGTTTAAGACATTAGTCCCATGGAGAAAAGTCCGCATGGTGCTTATTGTGTTCAAAGTCGATGCAATTTTTGTGTTTCACCAACACTCTGAAGGTCCACAGATTACAGAATGCATCCAGATGTGCCTTGGAAACTACTATTAGTCTTCCAGTGAATGATCAAAGCGTAGACAGTTTAAGGCATTACTCTCATGGAGAAAAGTCAGCATGGTGCTTATTGTGTTCAATGCCGATTCAATTTCTGTGTTTCATCAACACTCTGAAGGTCCACAGTTTACAGAATGCCTCCAGATGTGCTTCGGAAACTACTACTAGTCTTCCAGTGAACGATCAAAGCCTAGACAGTTTAAGACACTACTCCCATGGAGAAAAGTCCGCATGGTGCTAAATGTAATCAATGCCGATGCAATTTTTGTGTTTCATCAACATTCTGAATGTGCACAGATTACAGATGCCTCCAGATGTGCTTTGGGAACTACTACTAGTCTTCCATCGAACGATCAAACGTTGACAGTTTAAGACATTACTACCATGGAGAAAAGTCCGCATGGTGCTTATTGTTTTCAATGAAGATGCAATTTTGTGTTTCATCAACACTCTGAAGGTCCACAGATTACAGAAAGCCTCCAGATGTGCTTCGGAAACTACTACTAGTTTTCCAGTGTACGATCAAAGCCTAGGCAGTTTAAGACACTACTCCCATGGAGAAAAGTCCGCATGGTGTTTATTGTGTTCAATGCCGATGCAATTTTGTGTTTCATCAACACTCTAAAGGTCCACAGATTACAGAATGCCTCCAGATGTGCTTCGGAAACTACTACTAGTCTTCCAGTGTACGATCAAAGCGTAGACAGTTTAAGACATTACTCCCATGGAGTAAAGTCCGCATGGTGCTTATTGTGTTCAATGCCGATTCAAATTCTGTGTTTCATCAACACTCTGAAGGTCCACAGATTACAGAATGCCTCCAGATGTGCTTCGGAAACTACTACTAGTCATCCAGTGGACGATCAAAGCCTAGGCAGTTTAAGACACTACTCCCATGGAGAAAAGTCCGCATGGTGCCTATTGTGCTCAATGCCGATGCAATTTTTGTGTTTCATCAACACTCTGAAGGTCCACAGATTACAGAATGCATCCAGATGTGCTTCGGAAACTACTACTAGTCTTCCAGTGAACGATCAAAGCCTAGACAGTTTAAGACATTACTCCCATAGATAAAATTCCGTATGGTGCTTATTGTGTTCAATGCCGATGAAATTTTTGTGTTTCATCAACACTCTGAAGGTCCACATATTACAGAATGCATCCTGATGTGCTTCTGAAACTACTACTAGACTTCCAGTTTACGATCGAAGCGTAGACAGTTTAAGACATTACTCCCATGGAGGAAAGTCCGCATGGTGCTTATTGTGTTCAATCCCGATGCAATTTTTGTGTTTCATCAACACTCTGAAGGTCCACAGAATACAGAATGCCTCCAGATGTGCTTCAGAAACTACTACTAGTCTTCCAGTGTACGATCAAAGCGTAGACAGTTTGAGACATTACTCCCATGGCGAAAAGTAGTCATGGTGCTTATTATGTTCAATGCCGATGCAATTTTTGTGTTTCATCAACATTCTGAATGTTTACAGATTACAGAATGCCTCCAGATGTGCTTCGGAAACTACTACCAGTCTTCCATCGAAGGATGAAAGCGTAGACAGTTTAAGACATTACTCCCAAGGAGAAAAGTCCGCATGGAGCTTATTGTGTTCAATGCCGATGCATTTTTTGTGTTTCATCAACACTATGAAGGTCCACAGATTACAGAATGCCACCAGATGTGCTTCGGAAACTACTACTAGTCTTCCAGTGTACGATCAAATCGTAGACAGTTTAAGACATTACTCCCATGGAGAAAAGTCCGTATGGTGCTTATTGTGTTCAATGCCGATGCAATTTTTGTGTTTCATCAACACTCTGAAGGTCCACAGATTACAGAATGCCTCCAGATGTGCTTCGGAAACTACTACTAGTCTTCCAGTGTACGATCAAAGCGTAGACAGTTTAAGACATTAGTCCCATGGAGAAAAGTCCGCATGGTGCCAATAGTGTTCAAAGTCGATGCAATTTTTGTGTTTCACCAACACTCTGAAGGTCCACAGATTACCGAATGCATCCAGATGTGCTTCGGAAACTACTATTAGTCTTCCAGTGAACGATGAAAGAGTAGACAGTTTAAGACATTACTCTCATGGAGAAAAGTCCCCATGGTGCTTATTGTGCTCAATGCCGATTCAATTTCTGTGTTTCATCAACACTCTGAAGGTCCACAGATTACAGAATGCTTAAAGATGTGCTTTGGAAACTACTACTAGTCTTCCAGTGTACGATCAAAGCGTAGACAGTTTAAGACATTACTCCCATAGAGAAAATTCCGCATGGTGCTTATTGTGTTCAATGCCGATGCTAATTTTGTGTTTCATCAACACTCTGAAGGTCCACAGATTACGGAATGCTTAAAGATGTGCTTCGGAAACTACTACTAGTCTTCCAGTGTACGATCAAAGCGTACACAGTTTATGACATTACTCCCATGAACAAAAATTCCATATGGTGCTTATTGTGTTCAATGCCGATGCAATTTTTGTGTTTCATCAACACTCTGAAGGTCCACAGATTACAGAATGCATCCAGATGTGCTTCCGAAACTACTACTAGTCTTCCAGTGTACGATCAAAGCGTAGACAGTTTAAGACATTATTCCCATGGAGAAAAGTCCGCATGGTGCTTATTGTGTTCAATGCCGATGCAATTTTTGTGTTTTATCAACATTCTGAATGTCCACAGATTACCGAATGCCTCCAGATGTGCTTCGGAAACTACTACCAGTCTTCCATCGAATTATCAAAGCGTAGACAGTTTAAGACATTACTCCCATGGAGAAAAGTCCGCATGGTGCTTATTGTGTTCAATGCCGATGCATTTTTTGTGTTTCATCAACACTCTGAAGGTCCACAGATTACAGAATGCCTCCAGCTGTGCTTCGGAAACTACTACTAGTCTTCCAGTGTACGATCAATGCGTAGACAGTTTAAGACATTAGTCCCATGGAGAAAAGTCCGCATGGTGCTTATTGTGTTCAAAGTCGATGCAATTTTTGTGTTTCATCAACACTCTGAAGGTCCACAGATTACAGAATGCATCCAGATGTGCTTCGGAAACTACTATTAGTCTTCCAGTGAACGTTCATTGCGTATTCAGTTTAAGGCATTACTCTCCATGAGAAAAGTCCCCATGGTGCTTATTGTGTTCAATACCGATTCAATTTCTGTGTTTCATCAACACTCTGAAGGTCCACAGATTACAGAATGCCTCTAGATGTGCTTCGGAAACTACTACTAGTCTTCCAGTGTACGATCAAAACCTAGACAGTTTAAGACACTACTCCCATGGAGAAAAGTCGGCATGGTGCTTATTGTGCTCAATGCCGATGCAATTTTTGTGTTTCATCAACACTCTGTAGGTCCTCTGTTTACAGAATGCATCCTGATGTGCTTCGGAAACTACTCCTCGTCTTCCAGTGTACGATCAAAGCGTAGACAGTTGAAGACATTACTCCCATGGAGAAAAGTTCGCATGTAGCTTATTGTGTTCAATGCCGATGCTATTTTTGTGTTTCATCAACACTCTGAAGGTCCACAGATTACAGAATGCTTAAAGATGTGCTTCGGAAACTACTACTAGTCTTCCAGTGTACGATCAAAGCGTAGACAGTTTATGACATTACTCCCATGAACAAAAATTCCATATGGTGCTTATTGTGTTCAATGCGGATGCAATTTATGTGTTTCATCAACACTCTGAAGGTCCACAGATTACAGAATGCCTCCAGATGTGCTTCGGAAACTACTACCAGTCTTCCATCGATTTATCAAAGCGTAGACAGTTTAGGACATTACTCCCATGGAGAAAAGTCCGCATGGTGCTTATTGTGTTCAATGCCGATGCATTTTTTGTGTTTCATCAACACTCTGAAGGTCCTCAGATTACAGAATGCATCCAGATGTGCTTCCGAAACTACTACTAGTCTTCCAGAGTACGATCAAAGCGTAGACAGTTTAAGACATTATTCCCATGGAGAAAAGTCCGCATGGTGCTTATTGTGTTCAATGCGGATGCAATTTTTGTGTTTCATCAACACTCTGAAGGTCCACAGATTACAGAATGCCTCCAGATGTGCTTCGGAAACTACTATTAGTCTTCCAGTGTACGATGAATGCGTAGACAGTTTAAGACATCAGTCCCATGGAGAAAAGTCCGCATGGTGCTTATTGTGTTCAAAGTCAATGCAATTTTTGTGTTTCATCAAGACTCTGAAGGTCCACAGATTACAGAATGCATCCAGATGTGCTTCGGAAACTACTATTAGTCTTCCAGTGAACGATCAAAGCGTAGACAGTTTAAGACATTACTCTCATGCAGAAAAGTCCCCATGGTGCTTATTGTGTTCAATGCCGACTCAATTTCTGTGTTTCATCAACACTCTGAAGGTCCACAGATTACAGAATGCCTATAGATGTGCTTCGGAAACTACTTCTAGTCTTCCAGTGAACGATCAAAGCCTAGACAGTTTAAGACACTACTCCCATGGAGAAAAGTCCGCATGGTGCTTATTGTGCTCAATGCCGATGCAATTTTTGTGTTTCATCAACACTCTGAAGGTCCTCTGATTACAGAATGCATCCTGATGTGCTTCGGAAACTACTACTAGTCTTCCAGTGTACGATGAAAGCGTAGACAGTTTAAGACATTACTCCCATGGAGAAAAGTCCGCATGGTGCTTATTGTGTTCAATGCCGATGCAATTTTTGTGTTTCATCAACACTCTGAAGGTCCACAGATTACAGAATGCCACCAGATGTGCTTCGGAAACTACTACTAGTCTCCCAGTGTACGATCAAATCGTAGACAGTTTAAGACATTACTCCCTTGGAGAAAAGTCCGTATGGCGCTTATTGTGTTCAATGCCGATGCAATTTTTGTGTTTCATCAACACTCTGAAGGTCCACAGATTACAGAATGCCTCCAGATGTGCTTCGGAAACTACTACTAGTCTTCCAGTGTACGATGAAAGCGAAAACAGTTTAAGACATTAGTCCCATGGAGAAAAGTCAGCATGGTGCTTATTGTGTTCAAAGTCGATGCAACTTTTGTGTTTCATCAACACTCTGAAGGTCCACAGATTACAGAATGCATCCAGATGTGCTTCGGAAACTACTACTAGTCTTCCAGTGAACGATCAAAACGTAGACAGTTTAAGACATTACTCCCATGGAGAAAAGTCCGCATGGTGCATATTGTGTTCAATGCCGATGCAATTTTTGTGTTTCATCAACATTCTGAAAGTCCACAGATTATCGAATGCCTCCAGATGTGCTTCGGAAACTACTACCAGTCTTCCATCGAAGGATCAAAGCGTAGACAGTTTAAGACATTACTCCCATGGAGAATAGTCCGCATGGTGCTTATTGTGTTCAATGCCGATGCATTTTTTGTGTTTCATCAACACTCTGAAGGTCCACAGATTACAGAATGCCACAAGATGTGCTTCGGAAACTACTACTAGTCTTCCAGTGTACGATCAAATCGTAGACAGTTTAAGACATTACTCCCATGGAGAAAAGTCTGTATGGTGCTTATTGTGTTCAATGCCGATGCAATTTTTGTGTTTCATCAACACTCTTAAGGTCCACAGTTTACAGAATGCCTCCAGATGTGCTTCGGAAACTACTACTAGTCTTCCAGTGTACGATGAAAGCGTAGACAGTTTAAGACATTAGTCCCATGGAGAAAAGTCCGCATGGTGCTTATTGTGTTCAAAGTCGATGCAATTTTTGTGTTTCATCAACACTCTGAAGGTCCACAGATTACAGAATGCATCCAGATGTGCTTCGGAATCTACTATTAGTCTTCCAGTGAACGATCAAAGCGTAGACAGTTTAAGGCATTACTCTCATGGAGAAAAGTCCCCATGGTGCTTATTGTGTTTAATGCCGATTCTATTTCTGTGTTTCATCAACACTCTGAAGGTCCACAGATTACAGAATGCCTCCAGATGTGCTTCGGAAACTACTACTAGTGTTCCAGTGAACGATCAAATCCTAGACAGTTTAAGACACTACTCCCATGGAGGAAAGTCCGCATGGTGCTTATTGTGCTCAATGCCGATACAATTTTTGTGTTTCATCAACACTCTGAAGGTCCTCTGATTACAGAATGCATCCTGATGTACTTCGGAAACTACTACTCGTCTTCCAGTGTACGATCAAAGCGTAGACAGTTTAAGACATTACTCCCATGGAGAAAAGTCCGCATGGTGCTTATTGTGTTCAATGCCGATGCAATTGTCGTGTTTCATCAACATTCTGAATGTCCACAGATTAAAGAATGCATCCAGATGTGCTTCGGAAACTACTACTAGTCTTCCAGTGTACGATCAAAGCGTAGACAGTTTAAGACATTACTCCCATTGAGAAACGTCCGCATGGTGCTTATTGTGTTCAATGCCGATGCCATTTTTGTGCTTAATCAAAACTCTGAAGGTCCACAGATTACAGAATGCCTCCAGATGTGCATTGGAAACTACTACTAGTCTTCCAGGGAACGATCAAAGCGTAGACAGTTGGAGACATTACACCCATGGAGAAAAGTTCGCATGGTGCTTATTGTGTTCAAAGTCAATGCAACTTTTGTGTTTCATCAACACTCTGAAGGTCCACAGATTACAGAATGCCTCCAGATGTGCTTCGGAAACTACTACTAGTCTTCCAGTGTACGATCAAAGCGTAGACAGATTAAGACATTACTCCCATGGAGAAAAGTCCGCATGGTGCTTATTGTGTTCAATGCCGATGCAATTGTTGCGTTTCATCAACATTCTGAATGTCCACAGATTACAGAATGCCTCCAGATGTGCTTCGGAATCTACTACTGGTCTTCCATAGTACGATCAAAGCGTAGACAGTTTAAGACATTACTCCCATGGAGAAAAGTCCGCATGGTGCTTATTGTGTTGAATGCCGATGCAATTTTTGTGTTTCATCAACACTATGAAGGTCCACAGATTACAGATTGCCTCCAGATGAACTTCGGAAACTACTACTAGTTTTCCAGTGAACGATCAAAGCCTAGACAGTTTAAGAAACTACTCCCATGGAGAAAAGTCCGCATGGTGCTTATTGTGCTCAATGACGATGCAATTTTTGTGTTTCATCAACACTCTGAAGGCCCTCAGATTACAGAATGCATCCTGATGTGCTTCGGAAACTACTACTCGTCTTCCAGTGTACGGTCAAAGCGTACACAGTTTAAGACATTACTCCCATGGAGAAAAGTCCGCATGGTGCTTATTGTGTTGAATGCCGATGCAATTTTTGTGTTTCATCAACACTCTGAAGGTCCACAGATAACAGAATGCCTCTAGATGTGCATTGGAAACTACTACTAGTCTTGCAGGGAAAGATCAAAGCGTAGACAATTTGAGACATTACTCCCATGGAGAAAAGTCCGCATGGTGCTTATTGTGTTCAAAGTCGATGCATCTTGTGTGTTTCATCAACGCTCTGAAGGTCCACAGATTACAGAATGCATCCTGATGTGCTTCAGAAACTACTACCCGTCTGCCAGTGTCCGATCAAAGCGTAGAAAGTTTAAGACATTACTCCCGTGGAGAAAAGTTCGCATGGTGCTCATTGTGTTCAATGACGATGCAATTTTTGTTTTTCATCAACACTCTGAAGGTCCACAGATAACAGAATGCTCCCAGATGTGCTTCGGAAACTACTACTAGTCTTCCAGTGTACGATCAAAGCGTAGACAGTTTAAGACATTACTCCCATTGAGAAAATTCCGCATGGTGCTTATTGTGTTCAATGCCGATGCAATTTTTGGGTTTCATCAACACTCTGAATGTCCACAGATTACAGAATGCCTCAAGATGTACTTCAGAAACTTCTGCCGGTCTTCTATCGAACGATGAAAGCGTAGACAGTTTAAGATTTTACTCCCTGGGAGAAAAGTCCGCATGGTGCTTATTGTGTTCAATGCCGATGCAATTTTTGTGTTTCATCAACACTCTGAAGGTCCACAGATTACAGAATACTTAAAGATATGCTTCGGAAACTACTACTAGTCTTCCAGTGTACGATCAAAGCGTAGACAGTTTAAGACATTACTCCCATGGAGAAATTTCCATATGGTGCTTATTGTGTTCAATGCCGATGAAATTTATGTGTTTCATCAACACTCTGAAGGTCCTCAGATTACAGAATGCATCCAGATGTGCTTCCGAAACTACTACTAGTCTTCCAGTGTACGATCAACGCGTAGACAGGTTAAGACATTATTCTCATGGAGAAAAGTCAGCATGGTGCTTATTGTGTTCAATGCCGATGCAATTTTTGTGCTTAATCAAAACTCTGAATGTCCACAGATTAAAGAATGCCTCCAGATGTGCATTGGAAACTACTACTAGTCTTTCAGGGAACGATCAAAGCGTAGACAGTTTGAGACATTACTCCCATGGAGAGAAGTCCACATGGTGCTTATTGTGTTCAATGCCGATTCAATTTCTGTGTTTCATCAACACTCTGAAGGTCCACAGATTACAGAATGCCTCCAGATGTGCTTCGGAAACTACTACTAGTCTTCCATAGTACGATCAAAGCGTAGACAGTTTAAGACATTACTTCCATGGAGAAAAGTCCGCATGGTGCTTATTGTGTTGAATGCCGATGCAATTTTTGTGCTTAATCAAAACTCTGAATGTCCACAGATTAAAGAATGCCTCCAGATGTGCATTGGAAACTACTACTAGTCTTCCAGGGAACGATCAAAGCGTAGACAGTTTGAGACATTACACCCATGGAGAAAAGTTCGCATGGTGCTTATTGTGTTCAAAGTCAATGCAACTTTTGTGTTTCATCAACACTCTGAAGGTCCACAGATTACAGAATGCCTCCAGATGTGCTTCGGAAACTACTACTAGTCTTCCAGTGTACGATCAAAGCGTAGACAGATTAAGACATTACTCCCATGGAGAAAAGTCAGCATGGTGCTTATTGTGTTCAAAGTCGATGCAATTTTTGTGTTTCATCAACACTCTGAAGGTCCACAGATTACAGAATGCATCCAGATGTGCTTCGGAAACTACTATTAGTCTTCCAGTGAACGATCAAAGCGTAGACAGTTTCAGGCATTACTCTCATGGAGAAAAGTCCCCATGGTGCTTATTGTGTTTAATGCCGATTCTATTTCTGTGTTTCATCAACACTCTGAAGGTCCACAGATTACAGAATGCCTCCAGATGTGCTTCGGAAACTACTACTAGTGTTCCAGTGAACGATCAAATCCTAGACAGTTTAAGACACTACTCCCATGGAGGAAAGTCCGCATGGTGCTTATTGTGCTCAATGCCGATACAATTTTTGTGTTTCATCAACACTCTGAAGGTCCACAGATTACAGAATGCCTCCAGATGTGCATTGGAAACTACTACTAGTCTTCCAGGGAACGATCAAAGCGTAGACAGTTTGAGACATTACACCCATGGAGAAAAGTTCGCATGGTGCTTATTGTGTTCAAAGTCAATGCAACTTTTGTGTTTCATCAACACTCTGAAGGTCCACAGATTACAGAATGCCTCCAGATGTGCTTCGGAAACTACTACTAGTCTTCCAGTGTACGATCAAAGCGTAGACAGATTAAGACATTACTCCCATGGAGAAAAGTCCGCATGGTGCTTATTGTGTTCAATGCCGATGCAATTGTTGTGTTTCATCAACATTCTGAATGTCCACAGATTACAGAATGCCTCCAGATGTGCTTCGGAATCTACTACTGGTCTTCCATAGTACGATCAAAGCGTAGACAGTTTAAGACATTACTCCCATGGAGAAAAGTCCGCATGGTGCTTATTGTGTTGAATGCCGATGCAATTTTTGTGTTTCATCAACACTATGAAGGTCCACAGATTACAGATTGCCTCCAGATGAACTTCGGAAACTACTACTAGTTTTCCAGTGAACGATCAAAGCCTAGACAGTTTAAGAAACTACTCCCATGGAGAAAAGTCCGCATGGTGCTTATTGTGCTCAATGACGATGCAATTTTTGTGTTTCATCAACACTCTGAAGGCCCTCAGATTACAGAATGCATCCTGATGTGCTTCGGAAACTACTACTCGTCTTCCAGTGTACGGTCAAAGCGTACACAGTTTAAGACATTACTCCCATGGAGAAAAGTCCGCATGGTGCTTATTGTGTTGAATGCCGATGCAATTTTTGTGTTTCATCAACACTCTGAAGGTCCACAGATAACAGAATGCCTCTAGATGTGCATTGGAAACTACTACTAGTCTTGCAGGGAAAGATCAAAGCGTAGACAATTTGAGACATTACTCCCATGGAGAAAAGTCCGCATGGTGCTTATTGTGTTCAAAGTCGATGCATCTTGTGTGTTTCATCAACGCTCTGAAGGTCCACAGATTACAGAATGCATCCTGATGTGCTTCAGAAACTACTACCCGTCTGCCAGTGTCCGATCAAAGCGTAGAAAGTTTAAGACATTACTCCCGTGGAGAAAAGTTCGCATGGTGCTCATTGTGTTCAATGACGATGCAATTTTTGTTTTTCATCAACACTCTGAAGGTCCACAGATAACAGAATGCTCCCAGATGTGCTTCGGAAACTACTACTAGTCTTCCAGTGTACGATCAAAGCGTAGACAGTTTAAGACATTACTCCCATTGAGAAAATTCCGCATGGTGCTTATTGTGTTCAATGCCGATGCAATTTTTGGGTTTCATCAACACTCTGAATGTCCACAGATTACAGAATGCCTCAAGATGTACTTCAGAAACTACTGCCGGTCTTCTATCGAACGATCAAAGCGTAGACAGTTTAAGATTTTACTCCCTGGGAGAAAAGTCCGCATGGTGCTTATTGTGTTCAATGCCGATGCAATTTTTGTGTTTCATCAACACTCTGAAGGTCCACAGATTACAGAATACTTAAAGATATGCTTCGGAAACTACTACTAGTCTTCCAGTGTACGATCAAAGCGTAGACAGTTTAAGACATTACTCCCATGGAGAAATTTCCATATGGTGCTTATTGTGTTCAATGCCGATGAAATTTATGTGTTTCATCAACACTCTGAAGGTCCTCAGATTACAGAATGCATCCAGATGTGCTTCCGAAACTACTACTAGTCTTCCAGTGTACGATCAACGCGTAGACAGTATAAGACATTATTCTCATGGAGAAAAGTCAGCAAGGTGCTTATTGTGTTCAATGCCGATGCAATTTTTGTGCTTAATCAAAACTCTGTATGTCCACAGATTAAAGAATGCCTCCAGATGTGCATTGGAAACTACTACTAGTCTTTCAGGGAACGATCAAAGCGTAGACAGTTTGAGACATTACTCCCATGGAGAGAAGTCCACATGGTGCTTATTGTGTTCAATGCCGATTCAATTTCTGTGTTTCATCAACACTCTGAAGGTCCACAGATTACAGAATGCCTCCGGATGTGCTTCGGAAACTACTACTAGTCTTCCATAGTACGATCAAAGCGTAGACAGTTTAAGACATTACTTCCATGGAGAAAAGTCCGCATGGTGCTTATTGTGTTGAATGCCGATGCAATTTTTGTGCTTAATAAAAACTCTGAATGTCCACAGATTAAAGAATGCCTCCAGATGTGCATTGGAAACTACTACTAGTCTTCCAGGGAACGATCAGAGCGTAGACAGTTTGAGACATTACACCCATGGAGAAAAGTTCGCATGGTGCTTATTGTGTTCAAAGTCAATGCAACTTTTGTGTTTCATCAACACTCTGAAGGTCCACAGATTACAGAATGCCTCCAGATGTGCTTCGGAAACTACTACTAGTCTTCCAGTGTACGATCAAAGCGTAGACAGATTAAGACATTACTCCCATGGAGAAAAGTCAGCATGGTGCTTATTGTGTTCAAAGTCGATGCAATTTTTGTGTTTCATCAACACTCTGAAGGTCCACAGATTACAGAATGCATCCAGATGTGCTTCGGAAACTACTATTAGTCTTCCAGTGAACGATCAAAGCGTAGACAGTTTAAGGCATTACTCTCATGGAGAAAAGTCCCCATGGTGCTTATTGTGTTTAATGCCGATTCTATTTCTGTGTTTCATCAACACTCTGAAGGTCCACAGATTACAGAATGCCTCCAGATGTGCTTCGGAAACTACTACTAGTGTTCCAGTGAACGATCAAATCCTAGACAGTTTAAGACACTACTCCCATGGAGGAAAGTCCGCATGGTGCTTATTGTGCTCAATGCCGATACAATTTTTGTGTTTCATCAACACTCTGAAGGTCCTCTGATTACAGAATGCATCCTGATGTACTTCGGAAACTACTACTCGTCTTCCAGTGTACGATCAAAGCGTAGACAGTTTAAGACATTACTCCCATGGAGAAAAGTCCGCATGGTGCTTATTGTGTTCAATGCCGATGCAATTGTTGTGTTTCATCAACATTCTGAATGTCCACAGATTAAAGAATGCATCCAGATGTGCTTCGGAAACTACTACTAGTCTTCCAGTGTACGATCAAAGCGTAGACAGTTTAAGACATTACTCCCATGGAGAAACGTCCGCATGGTGCTTATTGTGTTCAATGCCGATGCAATTTTTGTGCTTAATCAAAACTCTGAAGGTCCACAGATTACAGAATGCCTCCAGATGTGCATTGGAAACTACTACTAGTCTTCCAGGGAACGATCAAAGCGTAGACAGTTTGAGACATTACACCCATGGAGAAAAGTTCGCATGGTGCTTATTGTGTTCAAAGTCAATGCAACTTTTGTGTTTCATCAACACTCTGAAGGTCCACAGATTACAGAATGCCTCCAGATGTGCTTCGGAAACTACTACTAGTCTTCCAGTGTACGATCAAAGCGTAGACAGATTAAGACATTACTCCCATGGAGAAAAGTCCGCATGGTGCTTATTGTGTTCAATGCCGATGCAATTGTTGTGTTTCATCAACATTCTGAATGTCCACAGATTACAGAATGCCTCCAGATGTGCTTCGGAATCTACTACTGGTCTTCCATAGTACGATCAAAGCGTAGACAGTTTAAGACATTACTCCCATGGAGAAAAGTCCGCATGGTGCTTATTGTGTTGAATGCCGATGCAATTTTTGTGTTTCATCAACACTATGAAGGTCCACAGATTACAGATTGCCACCAGATGAACTTCGGAAACTACTACTAGTTTTCCAGTGAACGATCAAAGCCTAGACAGTTTAAGAAACTACTCCCATGGAGAAAAGTCCGCATGGTGCTTATTGTGCTCAATGACGATGCAATTTTTGTGTTTCATCAACACTCTGAAGGCCCTCAGATTACAGAATGCATCCTGATGTGCTTCGGAAACTACTACTCGTCTTCCAGTGTACGGTCAAAGCGTACACAGTTTAAGACATTACTCCCATGGAGAAAAGTCCGCATGGTGCTTATTGTGTTGAATGCCGATGCAATTTTTGTGTTTCATCAACACTCTGAAGGTCCACAGATAACAGAATGCCTCTAGATGTGCATTGGAAACTACTACTAGTCTTGCAGGGAAAGATCAAAGCGTAGACAATTTGAGACATTACTCCCATGGAGAAAAGTCCGCATGGTGCTTATTGTGTTCAAAGTCGATGCATCTTGTGTGTTTCATCAACGCTCTGAAGGTCCACAGATTACAGAATGCATCCTGATGTGCTTCAGAAACTACTACCCGTCTGCCAGTGTCCGATCAAAGCGTAGAAAGTTTAAGACATTACTCCCGTGGAGAAAAGTTCGCATGGTGCTCATTGTGTTCAATGACGATGCAATTTTTGTTTTTCATCAACACTCTGAAGGTCCACAGATAACAGAATGCTCCCAGATGTGCTTCGGAAACTACTACTAGTCTTCCAGTGTACGATCAAAGCGTAGACAGTTTAAGACATTACTCCCATTGAGAAAATTCCGCATGGTGCTTATTGTGTTCAATGCCGATGCAATTTTTGGGTTTCATCAACACTCTGAATGTCCACAGATTACAGAATGCCTCAAGATGTACTTCAAAAACTACTGCCGGTCTTCTATCGAACGATCAAAGCGTAGACAGTTTAAGATTTTACTCCCTGGGAGAAAAGTCCGCATGGTGCTTATTGTGTTCAATGCCGATGCAATTTTTGTGTTTCATCAACACTCTGAAGGTCCACAGATTACAGAATACTTAAAGATATGCTTCGGAAACTACTACTAGTCTTCCAGTGTACGATCAAAGCGTAGACAGTTTAAGACATTACTCCCATGGAGAAATTTCCATATGGTGCTTATTGTGTTCAATGCCGATGAAATTTATGTGTTTCATCAACACTCTGAAGGTCCTCAGATTACAGAATGCATCCAGATGTGCTTCCGAAACTACTACTAGTCTTCCAGTGTACGATCAACGCGTAGACAGTATAAGACATTATTCTCATGGAGAAAAGTCAGCATGGTGCTTATTGTGTTCAATGCCGATGCAATTTTTGTGCTTAATCAAAACTCTGAATGTCCACAGATTAAAGAATGCCTCCAGATGTGCATTGGAAACTACTACTAGTCTTTCAGGGAACGATCAAAGCGTAGACAGTTTGAGACATTACTCCCATGGAGAGAAGTCCACATGGTGCTTATTGTGTTCAATGCCGATTCAATTTCTGTGTTTCATCAACACTCTGAAGGTCCACAGATTACAGAATGCCTCCGGATGTGCTTCGGAAACTACTACTAGTCTTCCATAGTACGATCAAAGCGTAGACAGTTTAAGACATTACTCCCATGGAGAAAAGTCCGCATGGTGCTTATTATGTTGAATGCCGATGCAATTTTTGTGCTTAATCAAAACTCTGAATGTCCACAGATTAAAGAATGCCTCCAGATGTGCATTGGAAACTACTACTAGTCTTCCAGGGAACGATCAAAGCGTAGACAGTTTGAGACATTACACCCATGGAGAAAAGTTCGCATGGTGCTTATTGTGTTCAAAGTCAATGCAACTTTTGTGTTTCATCAACACTCTGAAGGTCCACAGATTACAGAATGCCTCCAGATGTGCTTCGGAAACTACTACTAGTCTTCCAGTGTACGATCAAAGCGTAGACAGATTAAGACATTACTCCCATGGAGAAAAGTCAGCATGGTGCTTATTGTGTTCAAAGTCGATGCAATTTTTGTGTTTCATCAACACTCTGAAGGTCCACAGATTACAGAATGCCTCCATATGTTCTTCGGAAACTACTACTAGTCTTCCATCGAACGATCAAAGCGTAGACAGTTTAAGACATTACTCCCATGGAGAAAAGTCCGCATGGTGCTTATTGTGTTCAATGCCGATTCAATTGTTGTGTTTCATCAACATTCTGAATGTCCACAGATTACAGAATGCCTCCAGATGTGCTTCGGAATCTACTACTGGTCTTCCATAGTACGATCAAAGCGTAGACAGTTTAAGACATTACTCCCATGGAGAAAAGTCCGCATGGTGCTTATTGTGTTGAATGCCGATGCAATTTTTGTGTTTCATCAACACTATGAAGGTCCACAGATTACAGATTGCCTCCAGATGAACTTCGGAAACTACTACTAGTTTTCCAGTTAACGATCAAAGCCTAGACAGTTTAAGAAACTACTCCCATGGAGAAAAGTCCGCATGGTGCTTATTGTGCTCAATGACGATGCAATTTTTGTGTTTCATCAACACTCTGAAGGCCCTCAGATTACAGAATGCATCCTGATGTATTTCGGAAACTACTACTCGTCTTCCAGTGTACGGTCAAAGCGTACACAGTTTAAGACATTACTCCCATGGAGAAATGTCCACATGGTGCTTATTGTGTTGAATGCCGATGCAATTTTTGTGTTTCATCAACACTCTGAAGGTCCACAGATAACAGAATGCCTCTAGATGTGCATTGGTAACTACTACTAGTCTTGCAGGGAAAGATCAAAGCGTAGACAATTTGAGACATTACTCCCATGGAGAAAAGTCCGCATGGTGCTTATTGTGTTCAAAGTCGATGCAACTTTTGTGTTTCATCAACACTCTGAAGGTCCACAGATTACAGAATGCTCCCAGATGTGCTTCGGAAACTACTACTAGTCTTCCAGTGTACGATCAAAGCGTAGACAGTTTAAGACATTACTCCCATTGAGAAAATTCCGCATGGTGCTTATTGTGTTCAATGCCGATGCAATTTTTGGGTTTCATCAACACTCTGAATGTCCACAGATTACAGAATGCCTCAAGACGTACTTCAGAAACTACTGCCAGTCTTCTATCGAACGATCAAAGCGTAGACAGTTTAAGATTTTACTCCCTTGGAGAAAAGTCCGCATGGTGCTTATTGTGTTCAATGCCGATGCAATTTTTTTGTTTCATCAATACTCTGAAGGTCCACAGATTACAGAATACTTAAAGATATGCTTCGGAAACTACTACTAGTCTTCCAGTGTACGATCAAAGCGTAGACAGTTTAAGACATTACTCCCATGGAGAAATTTCCATATGGTGCTTATTGTGTTCAATGCCGATGAAATTTTTGTGTTTCATCAACACTCTGAAGGTCCTCAGATTACAGAATGCATCCAGATGTGCTTCCGAAACTACTACTAGTCTTCCAGTGTACGATCAACGCGTAGACAGTTTAAGACATTATTCTCATCGAGAAAAGTCAGCATGGTGCTTATTGTGTTCAATGCCGATGCAATTTTTGTGCTTAATCAAAACTCTGAATGTCCACAGATTAAAGAATGCCTCCAGATGTGCATTGGAAACTACTACTAGTCTTTCAGGGAACGATCAAAGCGTAGACAGTTTGAGACATTACTCCCATGGAGAAAAGTCCACATGGTGCTTATTGTGTTCAATGCCGATTCAATTTCTGTGTTTCATCAACACTTTGAAGGTCCACAGATTACAGAATGTTTCCGGATGTGCTTCGGAAACTACTACTAGTCTTCCAGTGAACGATCAAAACCTAGGCAGTTTAAGACACTACACCCATGGAGATAAGTCCGCATGATGATTTTTGAGCTCAATGCCGATGCAATTTTTGTGTTTCATCAACACTCTGAAGGTCCTCAGATTACAGAATGCATCCTGATGTGCTTCGGAAACTACTACTCGTCTGCCAGTGTCCGATCAAAGCGTAGACACTTTAAGACATTACTCCCATGAAGAAAAGTTCGCATGGTGCTTATTGTGTTCAATGCCGATGCAATTTCTTGTGTTTCATCAACACTCTGAACTTCCACAGATTACAGAATGCTCCCAGATGTGCTTCGGAAACTACTACTAGTCTTCCAGTTTACGAACAAAGTGTAGACAGTTTAAGACATTACTCCCATAGAGAAAATTGCGCATGGTGCTCATTGTGTTCAATGCCGATGCAATTTTTGTGTTTCATCAACATTATGAATGTCCAAATATTACAGAATGCCTCCAGATGTACTTCGGAAACTACTACCAGTCTTCCATCGAAAGATCAAAGCGTAGACAGTTTAAGACATTACTGCCTTGGAGAGAAGTCCGCATGGTGCTTATTGTGTTCAATGCCGATTCTACTTTTGTGTTTCATCAACACTCTGAAGGTCCACAGATTACAGAATTCCTCCAGATGTGCTTCGGAAACTACTACTAGTCTTCCAGTGTACGAACAAAGCGTAGACAGTTTAAGACATTACTCCAATGGAGAAAAAGTCCGCATGGTGGTTATTGTGTTCAATGCCGATGCAATTTTTGTGTTTCATCAACACTCTGAAGGTCCACAGATTACAGAATGCCTCCAGATGTGCTTCGGAAACTACTACTCGTCTTCCAGTGTACGATCAAAGCGTAGACAGTTTAAGACATTACTCCCATGGAGAAAAGTTCGCATGGTGCTTATTGTTTTCAATGCCGAAGCTATTTTTGTGTTTCATCAACACTCTGAAGGTCCACAGATTACAGGATGCTTCCAGATGTGCTTCGGAAACTACTACTAGTCATCCAGTGTACGATCAAAGCGTAGACAGCTTAATACATTAATCCCATAGAGAAAATTCCGCATGGATCTTATTGTGTTCAATGCCGATGCAATTTTTGTATTTCATCAACACTCTGAAGGTCCTCAGATTACAGAATGCATCCAGATGTGCTTCCGAAACTACTACTAGTCTTCCAGTGTACGATCAAAGCGTAGATAGTTTAAGACAATATTCACATGGAGAAAAGTCCGCATGGTGCTTATTGTGTTCAATACCGATGCAATTTTTGTGTTTCATCAACACTCTGAAGGTCCACAGATTTCAGAATGCCTCCAGATGTGCTTCGGAAACTACTACTAATCTTCCAGTGTACGATCAAAGCGTAGACAGTTTAAGACATTACTCCCATAGAGAAAAGTCCGCATGGTGCTTATTGTGTTCAATGCCAATGCAATATTTGTGTTTCATCAACATTCTGAATGTCCACAGATTACAGAATGCCTCCAGATGTTCTTCGGAAACTACTACTAGTCTTCCATAAAACGGTCAAAGCGTAGACAGTTTAAGACATTACTCCCATGGAGAAAAGTCCGCATGGTGCTTATTGAGTTCAATGCCGATGCTACTTTTGTGTTTCATCAACACTCTGAAGGTTCACAGATTACAGAATGCCTCCATATGTGCTTCGGAAACTACTACTAGTCTTCCAGTGTACGAACAATGCGTAGACAGTTTAAGACATTACTCCCATGGAGAAAAGTCCGCATGGTGCTTATTGTGTTCAATGCCGATGCAATTTTTGTGATTCATCAACACTCTGAAGGTCCACAGATTACAGAATGCCTCCAGATGTGCTTCGGAAACTACTACTAGTCTTCCAGTGTACGATCAAAGCGTAGAAAGTTTAAGACATTACTCCCATGGAGAAGAGTCCGCATGGTGCTCATTGTGTTCAATGCCGATGCTATTTTTGTGTTTCATCAACACACTGAAGGTCCACAGATTACAGGATGCTTCCAGATGTGCTTCGGAAACTAGTACTAGTCATCCAGTGTACGATCAAAGCGTAGACAGCTTAAGACATTACTCCCATAGAGAAAATTCCACATGGTGCTTATTGTGTTCAATGCCGATGCAATTTTTGTGTTTCATCAACACTCTGAAGGTCCTCAGATTACAGAATGCATCCAGAAGTGCTTCCGAAACTACTACTAGTCTTCCAGTGTACGATCAAAGCGTAGACAGTTTAAGACATTATTCTCATGGAGAAAAGTCCACATGGTGCTTATTGTGTTCAAAGTCGATCCAACATTTGTGTTTCATCAACACTCTGAAGGTCCACAGATTACAGAATGCATCCAGATGTGCTTCGGAAACTACTACTAGTCCTCCAGTGAACAATCAAAGCGTAGACAGTTTAAGACATTACTCTCATGGAGAAAAGTACGCATGGTGCTTATTGTTTTCAATGCCGATTCAATTTCTGTGTATCACCAACACTCTGAAGGTCCACAGATTACAGGATGCCTCCAGATGTGCCTCAGAAACTACTACTGGTCTTCCAGTGAACGATCAAAACCTAGGCAGTTTAAGACACTACACCCATGGAGAAAAGTCCGCATGATGATTTTTGTGCTCAATGCCGATGCAATTTTTGTGTTTCATCAACTCTCTGAAGGTCCACAGATTACAGAATGCTTCCAGATGTGCTTCGGAAACTACTACTAGTCTTCCAGTGTACGATCAAAGCGTAGAAAGTTTAAGACATTACTCCCATGGAGAAAAGTCCGCATGGTGCTTATTGTGTTCAATGCCGATGCAATTTTTGTGTTTCATCAACACTCTGAAGGTCCTCAGATTACAGAATGCATCCAGATGTGCTTCCGAAACTACTACTAGTCTTCCAGTGTGCGATCAAAGCGTAGACAGTTTAAGACATTATTCTCATGGAGAAAAGTCCACATGGTGCTTATTGTGTTCAAAGTCGATCCAACTTTTGTGTTTCATCAACACTCTGAAGGTCCACAGATTACAGAATGCATCCAGATGTGCTTCGGAAACTACTACTAGTCCTCCAGTGAACAATCAAAGCGTAGACAGTTTAAGACATTACTCTCATGGAGAAAAGTCCGCATGGTGCTTATTGTGTTCAATGCCGATTCAATTTCTGTGTTTCATCAACACTCTGAAGGTCCACAGATTACAGGATGCCTCCAGATGTGCTTCGGAAACTACTACTAGTCTTCCAGTGAACGATCAAATCCTAGGCAGTTTAAGACACTACACCCATTGAGAAAAGTCCGCGTGGTGATTTTTGTGCTCAATGCCGATGCAATTTTTGTGTTTCATCAACACTCTGAAGGTCCTCAGATTACAGAATCCATCCTGATGTGCTTCGGAAACTACTACTCGTCTGCCAGTGTCCGATCAAAGCGTTGACACTTTAAGACATTACTCCCTTGGAGATAAGTTCGCATGGTGCTTATTGTGTTCAACGCCGATGCAATTTCTTGTGTTTCATCAACACTCTGAACATCCACAGATTACAGAATGCCTCCAGATGTGCTTCGGAAACTACTACTAGTCTTCCAGTTTACGATCAAAGCGTAGAAAGTTTAAGACATTACTCCCATGGAGAAAAGTCCGCATGGAGCTTATTGTGTTCAAAGTCGATGCAATTTTTGTGTTTCATCAACACTCTGAAGGTCCTCAGATTACAGAATGCATCCTGATGTGCTTCGGAAACTACTACTCGTCTTCCAGTGTACGATCAAAGCGTAGACAGTTTAAGACATTACTCCCATGGAGAAAAGTTCGCATGGTGCTTATTGTGTTCAATGCCGATGCTATTTTTGTGTTTCATCAACACTCTGAATGTCCACAGATTACAGGATGCTTCCAGATGTGCTTCGGAAACTACTACTAGTCATGCAGTGTACGATCAAAGCGTAGACAGTTTAAGACATTACTCCCATAGAGAAAATTCCGCATGGTGCTTATTGTGTTCAATGCCGATGAAATTTTTTTGTTTCATCAACACTCTGAAGGTCCTCAGATTACAGAATGCATCCAGATGTGCTTCCGAAACTACTACTAGTCTTCCAGTGTACGATCAAAGCGTAGACAGTTTAAGACAATATTCCCATGGAGAAAAGTCCGCATGGTGCTTATTGTGTTCAATACCGATGGAATTTTTGTGTTTCATCAACACTCTGAAGGTCCTCAGATTACAGAATACATCCTGATGTGCTTCGGAAACTACTACTAATCTTCCAGTGTACGATCAAAGCGTAGTCAGTTTAAGACATTACTCCCATGGAGAAAAGTCCGCATGGTGCTTATTGTGTTCAATGCCAATGCAATTTTTGTGTTTCATCAACATTCTGAATGTCCACAGATTACAGAATGCCTCCAGATGTTCTTCGGAAACTACCACTAGTCTTCCATAGAACGGTCAAAGCGTAGACAGTTTAAGACATTACTCCCATGGAGAAAAGTCCGCATGGTGCTTATTGTGTTCAATGCCGATTCTACTTTTGTGTATCATCAAAAATCTGAAGGTCCACAGATTACAGAATGCCTCCAGATGTGCTTCGGAAACTACTACTAGTCTTCCAGTGTACGAACAAAGCGTAGACAGTTTAAGACATTACTCCCATGGAGAAAAGTCCGCATGGTGCTTATTGTGTTCAATGCCGATGCAATTTTTTGTGTTTCATCAACACTCTGAAGGTCCACAGATTACAGAATGCCTCCAGATGTGCTTCGGAAACTACTACTACTCTTCCAGTTTACGATCAAAGCGTAGAAAGTTTAAGACATTACTCCCATGGAGAAAAGTCCGCATGGAGCTTATTGTGTTCAAAGTCGATGCAATTTTTGGGTTTCATAAACACTCTGAAGGTCCTCAGATTACAGAATGCATCCTGATGTGCTTCGGAAACTACTACTCGTCTTCCAGTGTACGATCAAAGCGTAGACAGTTTAAGACATTACTCCCATGGAGAAAAGTTCGCATGGTGCTTATTGTGTTCAATGCCGATGCAATTTTTGTGTTTCATCAACACTCTGAAGGTCCACAGATTACAGGATGCTTCCAGATGTGCTTCGGAAACTACTACTAGTCATGCAGTGTACGATCAAAGCGTAGACAGTTTAAGACATTACTCCCATAGAGAAAATTCCGCATGGTGCTGTTTGTGTTCAATGCCGATGCAATTTTTGTGTTTCATCAACACTCTGAAGGTCCTCAGATTACAGAATGCATCCAGATGTGCTTCCGAAACTACTACTAGTCTTCCAGTGTACGATCAAAGCGTAGACAGTTTAAGACAATATTCCTATGGAGAAGAGTCCGCATGGTGGTTATTGTGTTCAATACCGATGCAATTTTCGTGTTTCATCAACACTCTGAAGGTCCACAGATTACAGAATGCCTCCAGATGTGCTTCCGAAACTACTACTAGTCTTCCAGTGTACATATCAAAGCGTAGACAGTTTAAGACATTATTCTCATGGAGAAAAGTCCGCATGGTGCTTATTGTGTTCAATGCCGATGCAATTTTTGTGCTTAATCAAAACTCTGAAGGTCCACAGATTAAAGAATGCCTCCAGATGTGCATTGGAAACTACTACTAGTCTTTCAGGGAACGATCAAAGCGTAGACAGTTTGAGACATTACTCCCATGGAAAAAAGTCCGCATAGTGCTTATTGTGTTCAAAGTCGATCCAACTTTTGTGTTTCATCAACACTCTGAAGGTCCACAGATTACAGTATGCATCCAGATGTGCTTCGGAAACTACTACTAGTCCTCCAGTGAACAATCAAAGCGTAGACAGTTTAAGACATTACTCTCATGGAGAAAAGTCCGCATGGTGCTTATTGTGTTCAATGCCGATTCAATTTCTGTGTTTCATCAACACTCTGAAGGTCGACAGATTACAGAATGCCTCCAGATGTGCTTCGGAAACTTCTACTAGTCTTCCAGTGAACGATCAAAGCGTAGACAGTTTAAGCCAATATTCCCATGGAGAAAAGTCCGCATGGTGCTTATTGCGTTCAATACCGATGCAATTTTTGTGTTTCATCAACACTCTGAAGGTCCACAGATTACAGAATGCCTCCAGATGTGCTTCGGAAACTACTACTAATCTTCCAGTGTACGATCAAAGCGTAGTCAGTTTAAGACATTACTCCCATGGAGAAAAGTCCGCATGGTGCTTATTGTGTTCAATGCCAATGCAATTTTTGTGTTTCATCAATACTCTGAAGGTCCACAGATTACAGGATGCTTCCAGATGTGCTTCGGAAACTACTACTAGTCATGCAGTGTACGATCAAAGCGTAGACAGTTTAAGACATTACTAACATAGAGAAAATTCCGCATGGTGCTTATTGTGTTCAATGCCGATGCAATTTTTTTGTTTCATCAACACTCTGAAGGTCCTCAGATTACAGAATGCATCCAGATGTGCTTCCGAAACTACTACTAGTCTTCCAGTGTACGATCAAAGCGTAGACAGTTTAAGACAATATTCCCATGGAGAAAAGTCCGCATGGTGCTTATTGTGTTCAATACCGATGCAATTTTTGTGTTTCATCAACACTCTGAAGGTCCACAGATTACAGAATGCCTCCAGATGTGCTTCGGAAACTACTACTAATCTTCCAGTGTACGATCAAAGCGTAGTCAGTTTAAGACATTACTCCCATGGAGAAAAGTCCGCATGGTGCTTATTGTGTTCAATGCCAATGCAATTTTTGTGTTTCATCAACATTCTGAATGTCCACAGATTACAGAATGCCTCCAGATGTTCTTCGGAAACTACCACTAGTCTTCCATAGAACGGTCAAAGCGTAGACAGTTTAAGACATTACTCCCATGGAGAAAAGTCGGCATGGTGCTTATTGTGTTCAATGCCGATTCTACTTTTGTGTATCATCAACAATCTGAAGGTCCACAGATTACAGAATGCCTCCAGATGTGCTTCGGAAACTACTACTAGTCTTCCAGTGTACGAACAAAGCGTAGACAGTTTAAGACATTACTCCCATGGAGAAAAGTCCGCATGGTGCTTATTGTGTTCAATGCCGATGCAATTTTTTGTGTTTCATCAACACTCTGAAGGTCCACAGATTACAGAATGCCTCCAGATGTGCTTCGGAAACTACTACTAGTCTTCCAGTTTACGATCAAAGCGTAGAAAATTTAAGACATTACTCCCATGGAGAAAAGTCCGCATGGAGCTTATTGTGTTCAAAGTCGATGCAATTTTTGTGTTTCATCAACACTCTGAAGGTCCTCAGATTACAGAATGCATCCTGATGTGCTTCGGAAACTACTACTCGTCTTCCAGTGTACGATCAAAGCGTAGACAGTTTAAGACATTACTCCCATGGAGAAAAGTTCGCATGTTGCTTATTGTGTTCAATGCCGATGCAATTTTTGTGTTTCATCAACACTCTGAAGGTCCACAGATTACAGGATGCTTCCAGATGTGCTTCGGAAACTACTACTAGTCATGCAGTGTACGATCAAAGCGTAGACAGTTTAAGACATTACTCCCATAGAGAAAATTCCGCATGGTGCTTATTGTGTTCAATGCCGATGCAATTTTTGTGTTTCATCAACACTCTGAACGTCCTCAGATTACAGAATGCATCCAGATGTGCTTCCGAAACTACTACTAGTCTTCCAGTGTACGATCAAAGCGTAGACAGTTTAAGACAATATTCCCATGGAGAAAAGTCCGCATGGTGGTTATTGTGTTCAATACCGATGCAATTTTTGTGTTTCATCAACACTCTGAAGGTCCACAGATTACAGAATGCCTCCAGATGTGCTTCCGAAACTACTACTAGTCTTCCAGTGTACATATCAAAGCGTAGACAGTTTAAGACATTATTCTCATGGAGAAAAGTCCGCATGGTGCTTATTGTGTTCAATGCCGATGCAATTTTTGTGCTTAATCAAAACTCTGAAGGTCCACAGATTAAAGAATGCCTCCAGATGTGCATTGGAAACTACTACTAGTCTTTCAGGGAACGATCAAAGCGTAGACAGTTTGAGACATTACTCCCATGGAAAAAAGTCCGCATAGTGCTTATTGTGTTCAAAGTCGATCCAACTTTTGTGTTTCATCAACACTCTGAAGGTCCACAGATTACAGTATGCATCCAGATGTGCTTCGGAAACTACTACTAGTCCTCCAGTGAACAATCAAAGCGTAGACAGTTTAAGACATTACTCTCATGGTGAAAAGTCCGCATGGTGCTTATTGTGTTCAATGCCGATTCAATTTCTGTGTTTCATCAACACTCTGAAGGTCCACAGATTACAGAATGCCTCCAGATGTGCTTCGGAAACTTCTACTAGTCTTCCAGTGAACGATCAAAGCGTAGACAGTTTAAGACATTACTCCCATGGAGAAAAGTTCGCGTGGTGCTTATTGTGTTCAATGCCGATGCAATTTCTTGTGTTTCATCAACACTCTGAACTTCCACAGATTACAGAATGCTCCCAGATGTGCTTCGGAAACTACTACTAGTCTTCCAGTTTACGAACAAAGTGTAGACAGTTTAAGACATTACTCCCATAGAGAAAAGTCCGCATGGTGCTTATTGTGTTCAATGCCAATGCAATTTTTGTGTTTCATCAACATTCTGAATGTCCACAGATTACAGAATGCCTCCAGATGTTCTTCGGAAACTTTTACTAGTCTTCCATAAAACGGTCAAAGCGTAGACAGTTTAAGACATTACTCCCATGGAGAAAAGTACGCATGGTGCTTATTGAGTACAATGCCGATGCTACTTTTTTGTTTCATCAACACTCTGAAGGTCCACAGATTTCAGAATGCCTCCAGATGTACTTTGGAAACTACTACCAGTCTTCCATCGAAAGATCAAAGCGTAGACAGTTTAAGACATTACTGCCTTGGAGAGAAGTCCGCATGGTGCTTATTGTGTTCAATGCCGATTCTACTTTTGTGTTTCATCAACACTCTGAAGGTCCACAGATTACAGAATTCCTCCAGATGTGCTTCGGAAACTACTACTAGTCTTCCAGTGTACGAACAAAGCGTAGACAGTTTAAGACATTACTCCAATGGAGAAAAAGTCCGCATGGTGGTTATTGTGTTCAATGCCGATGCAATTTTTGTGTTTCATCAACACTCTGAAGGTCCACAGATTACAGAATGCCTCCAGATGTGCTTCGGAAACTACTACTAGTCTTCCAGTGTACGATCAAAGCGTAGAAAGTTTAAGACATTACTCCCATGGAGAAAAGTCCGCATGGAGCTTATTGTGTTGAAAGTCGATGAAATTTTTGTGTTTCATCAACACTCTGAAGGTCCTCAGATTACAGAATGAATCCTGATGTGCTTCGGAAACTACTACTCGTCTTCCAGTGTACGATCAAAGCGTAGACAGTTTAAGACATTACTCCCATGGAGAAAAGTTCGCATGGTGCTTATTGTGTTCAACGCCGAAGCTATTTTAGTGTTTCATCAACACTCTGAAGGTCCACAGATTACAGGATGCTTCCAGATGTGCTTTGGAAACTACTACTAGTCATCCAGTGTACGATCAAAGCGTAGACAGCTTAATACATTAATCCCATAGAGAAAATTCCGCATGGATCTTATTGTGTTCAATGCCGATGCAATTTTTGTATTTCATCAACACTCTGAAGGTCCTCAGATTACAGAATGCATCCAGATGTGCTTCCGAAACTACTACTAGTCTTCCAGTGTACGTCAAAGCGTAGATAGTTTAAGACAATATTCACATGGAGAAAAGTCCGCATGGTGCTTATTGTGTTCAATACCGATGCAATTTTTGTGTTTCATCAACACTCTGAAGGTCCACAGATTTCAGAATGCCTCCAGATGTGCTTCGGAAACTACTACTAATCTTCCAGTGTACGATCAAAGCGTAGACAGTTTAAGACATTACTCCCATAGAGAAAAGTCCGCATGGTGCTTATTGTGTTCAATGCCAATGCAATTTTTGTGTTTCATCAACATTCTGAATGTCCACAGATTACAGAATGCCTCCAGATGTTCTTCGGAAACTTTTACTAGTCTTCCATAAAACGGTCAAAGCGTAGACAGTTTAAGACATTACTCCCATGGAGAAAAGTACGCATGGTGCTTATTGAGTACAATGCCGATGCTACTTTTTTGTTTCATCAACACTCTGAAGGTCCACCGATTTCAGAATGCCTCCATATGTGCTTCGGAAACTACTACTAGTCTTCCAGTGTACGGACAATGCGTAGACAGTTTAAGACATTACTCCCATGAAGAAAAGTCCGCATGGTGCTTATTGTGTTCAATGCCGATGCAATTTTTGTGATTCATCAACACTCTGAAGGTCCACAGATTACAGAATGCCTCCAGATGTGCTTCGGAAACTACTACTCGTCTTCCAGTGTACGATCAAAGCGTAGACAGTTTAAGACATTACTCCCATGGAGAAAAGTTCGCATGGTGCTCATTGTGTTCAATGCCGATGCTATTTTTGTGTTTCATCAACACTCTGAAGGTCCACAGATTACAGAATGCATCCAGATGTGCTTCGGAAACTACTACTAGTCCTCCAGTGAACAATCAAAGCGTAGACAGTTTAAGACATTACTCTCATGGAGAAAAGTACGCATGGTGCTTATTGTGTTCAATGCCGATTCAATTTCTGTGTATCATCAACACTCTGAAGGTCCACAGATTACAGGATGCCTCCAGATGTGCCTCAGAAACTACTACTGGTCTTCCAGTGAACGATCAAATCCTAGGCAGTTTAAGACACTACACCCATGGAGAAAAGTCCGCATGATGATTTTTGTGCTCAATGCCGATGCAATTTTTGTGTTTCATCAACACTCTGAAGGTCCACAGATTACAGAATGCTTCCAGATGTGCTTCGGAAACTACTACTAGTCTTCCAGTGTACGATCAAAGCGTAGAAAGTTTAAGACATTACTCCCATGGAGAAAAGTCCGCATGGTGCTTATTGTGTTCAATGCCGATGCAATTTTTGTGTTTCATCAACACTCTGAAGGTCCTCAGATTACAGAATGCATCCAGATGTGCTTCCGAAACTACTACTAGTCTTCCAGTGTACTATCAAAGCGTAGACAGTTTAAGACATTATTCCCATGGAGAAAAGTCCACATGGTGCTTATTGTGTTCAAAGTCGATCCAACTTTTGTGTTTCATCAACACTCTGAAGGTCCACAGATTACAGAATGCATCCAGATGTGCTTCGGAAACTACTACTAGTCCTCCAGTGAACAATCAAAGCGTAGACAGTTTAAGACATTACTCTCATGGAGAAAAGTCCGCATGGTGCTTATTGTGTTCAATGCCGATTCAATTTCTGTGTTTCATCAACACTCTGAAGGTCCACAGATTACAGGATGCCTCCAGATGTGCTTCGGAAACTACTACTAGTCTTCCAGTGAACGATCAAATCCTAGGCAGTTTAAGACACTACACCCATGGAGAAAAGTCCGCGTGGTGATTCTTGTGCTCAATGCCGATGCAATTTTTGTGTTTCATCAACACTCTGAAGGTCCTCAGATTACAGAATCCATCCTGATGTGCTTCGGAAACTACTACTCGTCTGCCAGTGTCCGATCAAAGCGTTGACACTTTAAGACATTACTCCCTTGGAGATAAGTTCGCATGGTGCTTATTGTGTTCAATGCCGATGCAATTTCTTGTGTTTCATCAACACTCTGAACATCCACAGATTACAGAATGCCTCCAGATGTGCTTCGGAAACTACTACTAGTCTTCCAGTTTACGATCAAAGCGTAGAAAGTTTAAGACATTACTCCCATGGAGAAAAGTCCGCATGGAGCTTATTGTGTTCAAAGTCGATGCAATTTTTGTGTTTCATCAACACTCTGAAGGTCCTCAGATTACAGAATGCATCCTGATGTGCTTCGGAAACTACTACTCGTCTTCCAGTGTACGATCAAAGCGTAGACAGTTTAAGACATTACTCCCATGGAGAAAAGTTCGCAGGGTGCTTATTGTGTTCAATGCCGATGCTATTTTTGTGTTTCATCAACACTCTGAAGGTCCACAGATTACAGGATGCTTCCAGATGTGCTTCGGAAACTACTACTAGTCATGCAGTGTACGATCAAAGCGTAGACAGTTTAAGACATTACTCCCATAGAGAAAATTCCGCATGGTGCTTATTGTGTTCAATGCCGATGCAATTTTTTTGTTTCATCAACACTCTGAAGGTCCTCAGATTACAGAATGCATCCAGATGTGCTTCCGAAACTACTACTAGTCTTCCAGTGTACGATCAAAGCGTAGACAGTTTAAGACAATATTCCCATGGAGAAAAGTCCGCATGGTGCTTATTGTGTTCAATACCGATGCAATTTTTGTGTTTCATCAACACTCTGATGGTCCACAGATTACAGAATGCCTCCAGATGTGCTTCGGAAACTGATACTAATCTTCCAGTGTACGATCAAAGCGTAGTCAGTTTAAGACATTACTCCCATAGAGAAAATTCCGCATGGTGCTTATTGTGTTCAATGCCGATGCAATTTTTTTGTTTCATCAACACTCTGAAGGTCCTCAGATTACAGAATGCATCCAGATGTGCTTCCGAAACTACTACTAGTCTTCCAGTGTACGATCAAAGCGTAGACAGTTTAAGACAATATTCCCATGGAGAAAAGTCCGCATGGTGCTTATTGTGTTCAATACCGATGCAATTTTTGTGTTTCATCAACACTCTGACGGTCCACAGATTACAGAATGCCTCCAGATGTGCTTCGGAAACTACTACTAATCTTCCAGTGTACGATCAAAGCGTAGTCAGTTTAAGACATTACTCCCATGGAGAAAAGTCCGCATGGTGCTTATTGTGTTCAATGCCAATGCAACTTTTGTGTTTCATCAACATTCTGAATGTCCACAGATTACAGAATGCCTCCAGATGTTCTTCGGAAACTACCACTAGTCTTCCATAGAACGGTCAAAGCGTAGACAGTTTAAGACATTACTCCCATGGAGAAAAGTCCGCATGGTGCTTATTGTGTTCAATGCCGATTCTACTTTTGTGTATCATCAACAATCTGAAGGTCCACAGATTACAGAATGCCTCCAGATGTGCTTCGGAAACTACTACTAGTCTTCCAGTGTACGAACAAAGCGTAGACAGTTTAAGACATTACTCCCATGGAGAAAAGTCCGCATGGTGCTTATTGTGTTCAATGCCGATGCAATTTTTTGTGTTTCATCAACACTCTGAAGGTCCACAGATTACAGAATGCCTCCAGATGTGCTTCGGAAACTACTACTAGTCTTCCAGTTTACGATCAAAGCGTAGAAAGTTTAAGACATTACTCCCATGGAGAAAAGTTCGCATGGTGCTTATTGTGTTCAATGCCGATGCAATTTTTGTGTTTCATCAACACTCTGAAGGTCCACAGATTACAGGATGCTTCCAGATGTGCTTCGGAAACTACTACTAGTCATGCAGTGTACGATCAAAGCGTAGACAGTTTAAGACATTACTCCCATAGAGAAAATTCCGCATGGTGCTTATTGTGTTCAATGCCGATGCAATTTTTGTGTTTCATCAACACTCTGAAGGTCCTCAGATTACAGAATGCATCCAGATGTGCTTCCGAAACTACTACTAGTCTTCCAGTGTACGATCAAAGCGTAGACAGTTTAAGACAATATTCCCATGGAGAAAAGTCCGCATGGTGGTTATTGTGTTCAATACTGATGCAATTTTTGTGTTTCATCAACACTCTGAAGGTCCACAGATTACAGAATGCCTCCAGATGTGCTTCCGAAACTACTACTAGTCTTCCAGTGTACATATCAAAGCGTAGACAGTTTAAGACATTATTCTCATGGAGAAAAGTCCGCATGGTGCTTATTGTGTTCAATGACGATGCAATTTTTGTGCTTAATCAAAACTCTGAAGTTCCACAGATTAAAGAATGCCTCCAGATGTGCATTGGAAACTACTACTAGTCTTTCAGGGAACGATCAAAGCGTAGACAGTTTGAGACATTACTCCCATGGAAAAAAGTCCGCATAGTGCTTATTGTGTTCAAAGTCGATCCAACTTTTGTGTTTTATCAACACTCTGAAGGTCCACAGATTACAGTATGCATCCAGATGTGCTTCGGAAACTACTACTAGTCCTCCATTGAACAATCAAAGCGTAGACAGTTTAAGACATTACTCTCATGGAGAAAGTCCGCATGGTGCTTATTGTGTTCAATGCCGATTCAATTTCTGTGTTTCATCAACACTCTGAAGGTCCACAGATTACAGAATGCCTCCAGATGTGCTTCGGAAACTTCTACTAGTCTTCCAGTGAACGATCAAAGCGTAGACAGTTTAAGACATTACTCCCATGGAGAAAAGTTCGCGTGGTGCTTATTGTGTTCAATGCCGACGCAATTTCTTGTGTTTCATCAACACTCTGAACTTCCACAGATTACAGAATGCTCCCAGATGTGCTTCGGAAACTACTACTAGTCTTCCAGTTTACGATCAAAGCGTAGACAGTTTAAGACATTATTCTCATGGAGAAAAGTCCACATGGTGCTTATTGTGGTCAAAGTCGATCCAACTTTTGTGTTTCATCAACACTCTGAAGGTCCACAGATTACAGAATGCATCCAGATGTGCTTCGGAAACTACTACTAGTCCTCCAGTGAACAATCAAAGCGTAGACAGTTTAAGACATTACTCTCATGGAGAAAAGTCCGCATGGTGCTTATTGTGTTCAATGCCGATTCAATTTCTGTGTTTCATCAACACTCTGAAGGTCCACAGATTACAGGATGCCTCCAGATGTGCTTCGGAAACTACTACTAGTCTTCCAGTGAACGATCAAATCCTAGGCAGTTTAAGACACTACACCCATGGAGAAAAGTCCGCGTGGTGATTTTTGTGCTCAATGCCGATGCAATTTTTGTGTTTCATCAACACTCTGAAGGTCCTCAGATTACAGAATCCATCCTGATGTGCTTCGGAAACTACTACTCGTCTGCCAGTGTCCGATCAAAGCGTTGACACTTTAAGACATTACTCCCTTGGAGATAAGTTCGCATGGTGCTTATTGTGTTCAATGCCGATGCAATTTCTTGTGTTTCATCAACACTCTGAACATCCACAGATTACAGATTGCTCCCAGATGTGCTTCGGAAACTACTACTAGTCTTCCAGTTTACGATCAAAGCGTAGACAGTTTAAGACATTACTCCCATAGAGAAAATTGCGCATGGTGCTCATTGTGTTCAATGCCGATGCAATTTTTGTGTTTCATCAACATTCTGAATGTCCACAGATTACAGAATGCCTCCAGATGTACTTCGGAAACTACTACCAGTCTTCCATGGAACAATCAAAGCGTAGACAGTTTAAGACATTACTCCCTTGGAGAATAGTCCGCATGGTGATTATTGTGTTCAATGCCGATGCTACTTTTGTGTTTCATCAACACTCTGAAGGTCCACAGAATACAGAATGCCTCCAGATGTGCTTCGGAAACTACTACTAGTCTTCCAGTGTACGAACAAATCGTAGACAGTTTAAGACATTACTCCTATGGAGAAAAGTCCGCATGGTGCTTATTGTGTTCAATGCCGATGCAATTTTTGTGTTTCATCAACACTCTGAAGGTCCACAGATTACAAAATGCCTCCAGATGTGCTTCGGAAACTACTACTAGTCTTCCAGTTTACGATCAAAGCGTAGAAAGTTTAAGACATTACTCCCATGGAGAAAAGTCCGCATGGAGCTTATTGTGTTCAAAGTCGATGCAATTTTTGTGTTTCATCAACACTCTGAAGGTCCTCAGATTACAGAATACATCCTGATGTGCTTCGGAAACTACTACTCGTCTTCCAGTGTACGATCAAAGCGTAGACAGTTTAAGACATTACTCCCATGGAGAAAAGTTCGCATGGTGCTTATTGTGTTCAATGCCGATGCTATTTTTGTGTTTCATCAACACTCTGAAGGTCCACAGATTACAGGATGCTTCCAGATGTGCTTCGGAAACTACTACTAGTCATGCAGTGTACGATCAAAGCGTAGACAGTTTAAGACATTACTCCCATAGAGAAAATTTCGCATGGTGCTTATTGTGTTCAATGCCGATGCAATTTTTGTGTTTCATCAACACTCTGAAGGTCCTCAGATTACAGAATGCATCCAGATGTGCTTCCGAAACTACTACTAGTCTTCCAGTGTACGATCAAAGCGTAGACAGTTTAAGACAATATTCCCATGGAGAAAAGTCCGCATGGTGCTTATTGTGTTCAATACCGATGCAATTTTTGTGTTTCATCAACACTCTGAAGGTCCACAGATTACAGAATGCCTCCAGATGTGCTTCGGAAACTACTACTAATCTTCCAGTGTACGATCAAAGCGTAGTCAGTTTAAGACATTACTCCCATGGAGAAAAGTCCGCATGGTGCTTATTGTGTTCAATGCCAATGCAATTTTTGTGTTTTATCAACATTCTGAATGTCCACAGATTACAGAATGCCTCCAGATGTTCTTCGGAAACTACTACTAGTCTTCCATAGAACGGTCAAAGCGTAGACAGTTTAAGACATTACTCCCATGGAGAAAAGTCCGCATGGTGCTTATTGTGTTCAATGCCGATTCTACTTTTGTGTATCATCAACAATCTGAAGGTCCACAGATTACAGAATGCCTCCAGATGTGCTTCGGAAACTACTACTAGTCTTCCAGTGTACGAACAAAACGTAGACAGTTTAAGACATTACTCCCATGGAGAAAAGTCCGCATGGTGCTTATTGTGTTCAATGCCGATGCAATTTTTTGTGTTTCATCAACACTCTGAAGGTCCACAGATTACAGAATGCCTCCAGATGTGCTTCGGAAACTACTACTAGTCTTCCAGTTTACGATCAAAGCGTAGAAAGTTTAAGACATTACTCCCATGGAGAAAAGTCCGCATGGAGCTTATTGTGTTCAAAGTCGATGCAATTTTTGTGTTTCATCAACACTCTGAAGGTCCTCAGATTACAGAATGCATCCTGATGTGCTTCGGAAACTACTACTCGTCTTCCAGTGTACGATCAAAGCGTAGACAGTTTAAGACATTACTCCCATGGAGAAAAGTTCGCATGGTGCTTATTGTGTTCAATGCCGATGCTATTTTTGTGTTTCATCAACACTCTGAAGGTCCACAGATTACAGGATGCTTCCAGATGTGCTTCGGAAACTACTACTTGTCATGCAGTGTACGATCAAAGCGTAGACAGTTTAAGACATTACTCCCATAGAGAAAATTCCGCATGGTGCTTATTGTGTTCAATACCAATGCAATTTTTGTGTTTCATCAACACTCTGAAGGTCCACAGATTACAGAATGCCTCCAGATGTGCTTCCGAAACTACTACTAGTCTTCCAGTGTACATATCAAAGCGTAGACAGTTTAAGACATTATTCTCATGGAGAAAAGTCCGCATGGTGCTTATTGTGTTCAATGCCGATGCAATTTTTGTGCTTAATCAAAACTCTGAAGGTCCACAGATTAAAGAATGCCTCCAGATGTGCTTTGGAAACTACTACTAGTCTTTCAGGGAACGATCAAAGCGTAGACAGTTTGAGACATTACTCCCATGGAAAAAAGTCCGCATAGTGCTTATTGTGTTCAAAGTCGATCCAACTTTTGTGTTTCATCAACACTCTGAAGGTCCACAGATTACAGTATGCATCCAGATGTGCTTCGGAAACTACTACTAGTCCTCCAGTGAACAATCAAAGCGTAGACAGTTTAAGACATTACTCCCATGGAGAAAAGTCCGCATGGTGCTTATTGTGTTCAATGCCGATTCAATTTCTGTGTTTCATCAACACTCTGAAGGTCCACAGATTACAGAATGCCTCCAGATGTGCTTCGGAAACTTCTACTAGTCTTCCAGTGAACGATCAAAGCGTAGACAGTTTAAGACATTACTCCCATGGAGAAAAGTTCGCGTGGTGCTTATTGTGTTCAATGCAGATGCAATTTTTGTGTTCATCAACATTCTG